>NC_091433.1:56072486-56794986 GCF_964237555.1 Oryctolagus cuniculus
TAATGATTCTTCCTAGGACCACTAATAACAACAATAATAGTAGTGCACTTATAGGGTATTTCTTCTCCATAACAACTAGGAGAATTAAGGATTTTTTAAAAAAAGATTTTATTTATTTATTTGAAAGTCAAAGTTACACAGGAAGAGGACAGGCAAAGAGACACAGAAAGAGGTCTTCCATCTGCTGGTTTACTCCCCAGTTGGCCACAATGGCCAGAGCTGTGCTGATCCGAAAGCAGGAGCCAGGAGCTTCTTCCAGGTCTCCCACGTGGATGTAGGGGCTCAAGGACTTGGACCATCTTCTACTGCTTTCCCAGGCCATAGCAGAGAGCTGGATCGAAAGTGTAGCAGCCTGGACTTGAACCTGGTGCCCATATGGGATGCTGGCACTGCAGGCTGTGGCTTTACCTGCTATACCACAGTGCCACTCCAGAATTAAGGATTTTTATACTTTGATTTTACCTATGAGAAAACTAACATTCAGTGTTTAGGCCACTTGTAAAAGACCATCAAAGAATACAGATACAGCAGATATTTTTTTGCTCCTGCTGCTTTGCAGGCACTGTGCTGGTCTTGAGGACTAACCAGAATAAAAGAGTCTTTGCCCTCAATTCTTGCATAGTCTTTGGAGGAGAGGAGATGCACTCCTGGAAAACTGCAATACAGAGGCTAAGAGCTAATATATAAAGTACTGTACAAGCACACTTCAAGATACAGAACACATCCACAGGGCTCAAGGAAGACATCAGCAGATAGCAAATAACAAAACAGGCTGAAAAAGTCCTTCCTTGTGTGTCCCTTGCTACTAACAGTAGATGATCTTCATCTTTATCCTTTCAGCTCTACAAGGATTTGTTCTTTGTAACCAAATTTTAACTTACCACATGGGAAACTACTCCCTTCTCGCCCACTAAATTGCAGAATAGAACTTTTGTTTATTTACATGTTCTTTCAAGTCACATGGAACCATGACATAAATTTATATCATCAGGTAAAGCCATCTAGAGTAGATCTGAC
Source organism: Oryctolagus cuniculus (assembly GCF_964237555.1). NCBI lineage: Eukaryota > Metazoa > Chordata > Mammalia > Lagomorpha > Leporidae > Oryctolagus > Oryctolagus cuniculus. The sequence goes on from NC_091433.1 coordinate 56,073,504, forward strand.
TAGATTTCAGAATGAAATGTATAACATTCTTGGCCAGTCACTGAAGCTCTGAACAGTGTGAGTAGAGTACTGGAACATCATCTGTCCAGCTTCGCTGTTTTAAGAACTGCCTCTGCTTCCCAAATTCACATTAAGTTCCACCATGTTTATAAAGGTAACCGTTGATTGGTTCAGGGTGGGAAGAAGATCCAAGCTGGGATAATTGTATTATCACACTATTTGCGCTCACTTATTAGACTTGGCTGGTCAGAATTGATTCTGTTTTCACCCCAGTTGAGTGGAATGCAATCCAAACCTGGTATTAACTACCTGCAGTTAGCATCAGGTGTGTAGATTTAGTCCTCCACAAGACTGCACTCACTCTAGACAACAGAGCTGGATGCAGGGTTCTCTGGTCACTCACACTCTGACTGGCTAATTATGTATTTGGAGTTTCCAATGGTGCCTTCAAGTTCAATAAGTTGCCAGAATAACTCACAGCATTCAAGAAAGTGCTGTACTTACAATTTTATTATGAGCAACATGCCCAGAAACAGTCGAATGAAGAATCTCATAGGGGAGGTCTCAGAAGGTCCTAGATTTGAAGTTTCCACATTCTGTATTCATGGAGTGAGGATGTATCACTCTTTTGGAATATGAATATTCTCATCAACCTAAAAGTTCCTCTGAGCTTCAGAGTCCAGAGTTTTTATTGGAATCCTATTACGTAATTATATTCAATCTCTAGCTCTCATACCCTTCCTGGAGGCTCAGTGACTGAAAATTACAACTCCTTAATAGTATACTTAAGGGTGATACCAAGATGACAGAGTAGGGAGGGAGCTTACCACTCTAGTCCAGGAGAAGATAGTTAAAAAAGTGGAGAAGAGCTCAACTGAGCAGAATAAATTTCCCTCCTGAATAAAAAGAAAAAAAAAAAAAAAAAACAAGAGAAGATTTGCTGTGCCAAACCTGGGTGTGGCACTTCAGGTATGCCCTTAACCCTGGAGAACTGAACAGAGCTCCCTGGCCACACCTACTACAAACCTTATATATTCATTGAAAGTAGACATTCCACTTATATACAGAGCCACAGTACAAAGATAAGAGACACTACAGCAAAAAGAAAAAGAGGCAGAAGAAGAAGAAGAAGAAGAAGAAGAAGAGGAGGAGGAGGAGGAGGAGGGGGGGGGGAGGAGGAGGAAAAAGGAGGAAAAAGAAGAAGAAGGAGAAGGAGAGGAAGGAGGAGGAGGAGGAGAAGAAGAAAGAGAAGGAGGAGAAGAAACCAATGAGTATCTCCACAAATGCTGAGCAACAAATGGACCAATTCAGGAAACAAGAATAAGGAAGAGAACATGACTCCCCCAAAAGAACACAACACTTTAATACTAGATTGTGAAGATGATGAGATGGAAAAAAATGCAAGAAATGGAATTCAAAAAATTGATCATAATATTATATAGAAGTAAACAGAAGCAAATGCACGATCTACTGAAATCTGTACAGGACAGGAAAGAAAATTTCTCCCAATGAAACTGAGATTTTAAAGAAAAATCAAAATGAGATGAAGAATTCAATAGAACAAATAAAAAATACAGTGGAGAGTATTAACAACAGAATTGGTGAAGCACAAAATAATATCGGACTTAGAAAATAAAGCATTTTTTTTCCTGTGGCAGGTTTTATCTTGTTATTATGCTTCTATAGATAAGTGGAGTGTCTGCTTTCAGTGAATATCTAGAAATTTGTAGTAGGTGTGGCCAGGGAGCTCTGTTCAGTTCTCGGGGCAAAGGGCATGTCTAAGGTGACACACCCAGGTTTGGCATGGTAAATCTCCTATTTTTAAAAATCAGAATGGAAGCTTATTCTGCTCAGCTGAGTTCCTCTCCTCAGTGAAACAGACATATGTTTTTCTATACAGTCTCACTATGTGTGTGGGCACATGTGGGTTTTCTATGGCAATGCAGACACTGCAAAACAAACTCTTTAGTGAAATGAATCCCTTCATTTATAAGACAAATTCAATTACATAATAAGTAGAGATCTATTTGAGCTTGACCTAAATTTTCCAAACCTAAAATGACACAACTATTATAGAAAATATGAATAATTTCTAAGTTGTCTCAATCACAATCCAAAACATTTGTAAATTTTGTTGCTGTGATAACCTGTGTGAGGTAATTACCCTATGGAGAAACCAAAAGTCAAATCAGTTGATTATTGGCAACATCCTTGATTCTTTCTTATTTCTCTCTTTCAAGTCATAATAATTTGTGTGTGGTGATTTGGAAAGCTCTTTTTTATGACTGAGCTCCCAAAGGGTTGTAATTTTCCCTTAAAGCTGTCCACACCAGTACCACAAGGACATTCCTTTCTTTTATCATGATTTTTTTTCTGACTGTTCTGTTTATAAGCAATATTTTTTAGCCGTGACTTACTTGAAATTCTTTACCTCTTAACTGTTTTTTTTTTTTTGCTATTTGTGAGTGCAAAATTTATTGCCAAATGAATTTTTTATCTTTCTGAATTCCAAAAAATGAGAGGTGCATTAGAAATGTGGGGCAATTTCATGGTTGATGAATGATCAATATTCTTATTGTTAGTGATAAGAAAATCATGTCATATAGGCTCAATACATGTCTTAAAAACTGCTTCTGGTGCTAACAGTCCAATATATCTCCTGAACACCTCTACTATCTACATGTGCCCACTCCAAGAGTGCTATTGTTGCCTCAATGATGGTATACTCTGGATACATAATTCTATTTTTTAATTAAAAAAATTTTTTTATTTGACAAGTAGAGTTATAGACAGTAAGAGAGAGAGAGAGAAAGGTCTTCCTTCCGTTGGTTCACTCCCCAAATGGCCGCCAAGGAAGCCAGGAGCCAGGTGCTTCCTCCTGGTCTCCCATGCAGGTGCAGGGGTCCAAGCACTTGTGCCATCCTCCATTCCCTTTCTGGGCCACAGCTGAGAGCTGGACTGGAAGAGGAGCAACCGGGAATAGAACCCGGCGCCTACATGGGATGCTGGCACCGCAGGCAGAGGATTAGCCAAGTGAGCCACGGCGCCGGCCCCACACATAATTCTTTATGCGGTATTCAGAACTATTCCTTTCCTCTGAAGATCAGGTGTTTTGCTTTGTTTTAACTAGATCTGATAACAAATAACTGCCAGAATGTCTTCCTTATAAAGTTTTTCAATTGGTCGTGTAAAAGACTAGTATCTCTTGGATAGATAATTTTGAATCTAAGACCAAATAACCAAATACCACTATATTAAAACAAAAGTTATGTGATGTTTATATTGAGTCAATTGTGAAGTCCTGCTTTGGGCCATAATTGATCCTTTTGTTGTTTGTTTCATCACTGGTGAATAAGTAAATTAAATTTATCCCTTTCAATGTATCATTGTTCATTCTTTAATCTGTGCTAGGTATTACTATCCACATTCTTATCACCCAAAGAAATTCAGATTTTATCTTTGCTAAATATTGTCAATGTAAGGAATCTTTATCCTGCCATGAATGTTAAATATGGTTTTGAAAACTAACCCAGCCCTCACTTGGTTCAGAATTTTTTCCAGGTTAGACAAGTTGCTTGACCTCTTTCCATTTATCTGTATAAATCTGTACCATGCTTTTAGAAACAGTGCCTTACAATCTGTAGAAGTGAAACTGACACTTTGAGAAGCAGTGACTTGAACAGTCCTTGTCTTGACTGTTGAGGAACAGATTTTTTTTCAATACAATTTGTTGAATTCTTTACTCAACATATCGTTAAACGTATGTTTATAAAGTCAATTGGAAATAGAACTCAGCAAAAAATATGAGTGGGAATAAGAGAGTGAGGAGGAAGAGGGGTTGAGATTATGGATCAGAGGGCAGGCATGGTGGGAAGCATCACCATGTTCCTAAAGTTGTAATTATTAAGTATATGAAGTTTGTAACTGTAAAGCTGCATAGTTCTGCATACATTCCTATGGACTTACTTCTAAGGGTACAGTTTAAAAACTTGCCAAAAAAATATAAAACAAAATAAAAAAATACTTGCCAGGGGACCCCAAATCCCCTTAAGCTGGGTGGTAAAAATACCATCTTAAGTGTTAAAGTAATCATATGGACAGGATTAAGTGTCTGATAACAATAGATAGATAGAATTAAAAAGGAGCGAATGCTCCAGCGTGGGAGGCGGTCCACACAGCAGACTCATAGAATGACAATCACTTTAAATAGCACTCTGATCTCAGAATCAGTTCTTAAGGCATTTTGGTCTGGCTGAAAAAGCCCACAAAAGCATTTCAGGCATGGGATGCCAAGACACTGAGGCAAAAAATGTCCTACATGAAGGATCTCGGTGGGTGAGACCCCATTGGAAAGAGTGGTCATCAAAGAAGGAGATATTTTTCTCTGAAGAGGGGAGAGAACTTCCACTTTGCTTTTGGCCTTGTCTAAATACTGTTGGAGTTTGTGGATTAAAAAAGCTTCCATAGCCTAGCATCTCATGTCACAAACCTCGGATGATCACTGACATCATACATAAGAGTGTTAATTGTTAAATTAACAAGAGTTAATGTTCACTAACTTCACATACAGGACCTCTGTCTTTAAAGAGTTGTATTATAATTATGTTTAAGTGTTCCTGAAAGATGTATAATTGTTAGGTGCTTCTTTAAAATTAATTAAGTTTCTAAAAAAAAAAAAAAAAAGAAGTGAACTTAACTTCAAGATGCAATGACTCTGAGCAGCCCTTGTCTCAACTGTTGAGGACCAGTTTTTTTTTTATTTATTTTTCTGGGTGTAAATTATTGAACCCTTTACTTAGTATAGAGTTGGTCTTCTGTGTATAAAGTTAACTGAAAATGGATCTTAGTTGAGAATGGGACTGAGAATGGAGAGGGAGGAGGAGAAAGAGTGGGAGGATAGCTATGGTGGAAAGAATCACTATATTCCTGAAGATGTATTTATGAAATGCATGAACTTTGTATTCCTTAAATAAAAGGTTTCTTAGGGGAAAAAAAGAAACTGCTTTAGACAAGGCCAAAAGGACTCCTTACCTGGGTCCACACTTTAGAAGCTCTCACATATCATGAACACCATTCATGTCCAAAAAAGTAATTCTCCATTTCTTGCCCTATGACCATGGAACAAAGGGCTCTAGCAGCCTAATGCTACAATGGCCTCTAGATTGTGCCATTGCTAATTTCAGAGGCAGAGTATGCTTTGGAGGTGTGAGACAAAACACTTAGTAAGTGAAAAAGTAATTTATTAAAGTCTTTCTCTCTGATCTTATGAATACAGCAGTTTCTTCAATAATTAAGTATTGTTTCCCACTAGTGCTCAGTGTCTATATTCCTGATCTTGTCATTGCTGTTAACTGAATTGTGTGCCTCACCTTGCCAGTTCAAATATTGAAGCACTAAACTCCCATGAGATTAGATTTGGAGATAGCGCCTATAAAGAGGTAGGCACCGCGGCTCAATAGGCTAATCCTCCGCCTAGCGGTGCTGGCACACCGGTTCTAGTCCTGGTTGGGGCGCTGGATTCTGTCCCGGTTGCCCCTCTTCCGGGCCAGCTCTCTGCTGTGGCCCGGGAGTGCAGTGGAGGATGGCCCAAGTGCTTGGGCCCTGCACCCCATGGGAGATCAGGAGAAGCACCTGGCTCCTGCCTTCGGATCAGCGCAGTGCGCCAGCCGCAGTTCGCTGGCCACTGCGGCCATTGGAGGGTGAACCAATGGCAAAGGAAGACTTTCTCTTTGTCTCTCTCACTGTCCACTCTGCCTGTAAAAAAAAAAAAAAAAAAAGAAAAAAGAAAAAAGAGGCAATTAGTAGGGGGGCCTACAGTCCCAACATCCCACATAGGCAACGGTTCAAGTCTTGGTTGCTCCTCTTCCAATCTAGCTCTCTGCTATGGCCTGGGAAAGCAGTGGAAGGTGGCCCAAGAGCTTGGACTGGTGTACCTTTTTCGGAGAACTAGAGGAAGCTCCTGGCTCTTGGCTTCGGATTGGCCCAGTTCCCGCCATTGCAGCCATTGGGGGAGTGAACCAGCAGATGCCTTTCAAATAAATAAATAGACCTTAAAAAAACAATTGAAGAGGTAATTAGGGTTAAATGAAGTCATAAAGGTGGGAAAATCTGATAGGATTAGTGTCCTTATAAAGAACAACATCTCAGAGTTTTGTCTCTCCCTCTTTCTCTCTCTTACTTCCCTCCTCTGTGTACTCAGGGATGTGAGAACACTTTAGGAAGGCAGCCATGAATAAGGCAGGAACAGAACTCTCATCAGAAAACAAACCCTCTGGACCTTGATGTGGAACTTTCAGCTTCCAGAAATGTGAGAAGTAAGTTATTATTGTTGTAGCCACCCAGCTTGTGATATTTTATTATGGTAGCTCAAACAGATTAATAGGAGTACAACTGTATCCTGGGTCACACATAGAGGCAGTTGTTTAGTGAGGTATCTCTGATAATTCTACATGGTGTCTAAGCACCATTTTGCAATGTTAAATAATTCGCATTACTTTAAAATTTACATATATAAAAATGAAGTATTTGAAGCCCAATACACTGATTCTTTATTTTGACAACTACATGAAAGTTTAACCCTTCCATTGTGAATGGACTTATTTTATAAAAATATTTCACTAATAAGATACATTTATATTTTCAAAATTAAGTTAAAATTTTAGTTTATATATTTTTACTTAGATTCTTATATTGATTATAATTTTTATGATCTTAATTTTTTTATAATATTTTTAATATTTTAGAGAAAAATTTTAAAAAATTCAATCTATTTTCATTTAGAAATTTTTTACACTAGAAAAACAATGTTCTGTGTTTTAATTAATGTATAATAATTGTACACATTTATGAGTTAAGGTGTGATGTTTTCACATAGGTATATAATGTGTGATGATCAAATTAGGATAATTAGTATATATAACATTTCAATTACTTAATCATTTCTTTGTTGGGAACATCCAAAATCCTTTTTCTAGCTATTTTGAAATACACAATAAATTATTGTTAACCATAGTCACTCTAAAGGTTAGCTAATGGATATAAAGTCACAGAAAACATTTAATTCTTTAATCCTTTAGATCAGGGGTCATCAAATAGTTGCCTGTGGATGAATTTGACTAGCAGAACTGAAAATAATTACTAGCCCTTTCTTGACAAAGTTTGCTGATCTCTGCTTCAGATCATTCAGAATGTGTAAACATAAATTACTGGAGTGAAGCTTAAGAAAGACTAGAACAGAAAACAAAAAGAAATATTTCAAGTTAATGCTTCAAATTTAAATAACTAGAGCTGGAAAGTAAGCAGACTTTTGCAGGGTATTCCCCACATAAAATTTGCAAGCAGGACATTATAAATTATTTACTTAAAAAAGACTTAGTAAACATGATTAAGAAAGTTGTCCTGATCAGAGTCACAACTACAACAATCAGATAAAGTTCTCTAATGTCAAAAACTTCATTAAATCCAGCCATTACCACTGATTAAAACAATGAGAATAAGGGAGAAAATTATTTCTATCAAGTCCATAATTCAAAGACAGAAAATTGAACTTTAAATTGCTCAGTAGAAGCTGAAGAAAACTACATTCATCTAAAACTTGAGTAAGAAAATCAAAACCTCTGGAACTTTACTCTGTTGATTAGATGGTGATTCTGGAAAACAGCTGTCATATCCTGACATAAGTGAGAGCACTTGTAGCAAAGCACAGTCCGATTCAAATTAGTGATTTCAATTTTCCATTGGATAAACATGGCAGGAAATTTATATTTCATTTTAAACTCAAATTTTTTCAAATTAGGAAAGAAGCTGTCACATCCCAAGTTCAAAGACAAAGTATCTTATTACCATTGTTATGCATTACTCAACCAATGTTCTTCATTGGCTTTGGCAAATGGAGATATTTGTGACTGGAAACACATTCTTGATTAAAAGAACATGAAATGACACATGCACATAAAATTAGCAAATACTAAGAGTCAAAAGAGAAGATGGAATAAGTGATGATTGATATTTTTCAACAAAGAAGCAAATCAAGAACAAAATATAAGATATTGCTGTAATATTCTCAGAAAGATATTAATGATAATATTATGGGTCCAACATTGAGGATATATATAGCAGTCATATTTACAGAGAATGATAGAAAGCTTCTAAATGTATCAGAAATAAAAATCTGTTATTGTGGGGAGCAATTCGGACTAGACTAAGTTACTGGAATTAAGACTTATTCTATGCATCTGCTTTCCCACAATATGGCGCTGGGAGAGAAGAAAACAGCTTCTGCACAGCTGCCTCCAGTTCAGCCAATAAACTGTGGGACTTGCTCCTGATTGGAGGGCAGCGTACTCGGCGTGTGGGCAGCCGAGTTGGGATTGGCGGAGGAGGACTATAAAGGAGGAGAGAGACGGCTTGCACCAGGAACATCTAAGGGGAACATCTGAAGGAACACCTGTGCAGCCCCCAGAGAGCCGGCCGGCGGTGTGCCGCTCCCCTGCGGAAGTGGGGAATGTGGCAGGGGGAACCGCCCTTCCATGGAGGTGGAAGGACCAGCAGCCAACCCGGGAAGAACCAGCAGCAAACCCGGGGAGGGCCGAGCAGACGAAAGAACAGCGCAGGGTCCTGTGTCGTTCCTCCACGAAGAGGGGGAGCGACATAATGGTGCCGTGACTCGGATATGAAGCCTAGGCAGGGTTTAGTGTCGTTCCTCCATGAAGAGGGGGAGCGACAGTTATTAAAATAGCTAAAAATGTAATATTAATTAAAAATAATGAAAAGCATGATCTCTGGTAGAGAATTCAAATGATGATATTAACTTATTGGATAATAAAGTAGGAGATAGCATATTATAAAACAAATATTATTTACTTTAACTAGATTACAAAAGTTATGTTGAGAAGGTCTTCAAATAAAAAATCCAATTGGAACTTTTAATAGAAATAATTTGAATTTAACTTTGAATGTGTACAAATAGTCTTAACGAAAGATAATAAACTACTTCCTCCTCTCCCTAAAAAACGATGTATTAGGCTGCTTCACTTTTGGAAGGACTAAGTAAAAAAAAAAATTTTAAAATTTCAGAGAAGATACTTTTTCTAAATTGCAAAAATTGTATTGTGAAATGTATAAGAAACATAGCATTTCAGTAAAAGGAAGGAAACTACAACAAGAAATTAAAATACTTTCTTTGCTATGTAGAAAATGCTTCACATATAAATATTTCCAAAATGAATTAATGAAGACTATCCTGGCCATTAGAAAGCAACTTATGATCTCACAGATGGAAACAAATTGTGCAACACACTGCTATTTTTGGCTCTCTTTACAATATGCTGGCACTGAAAATTTTGAGAGAAATATAATCTAAGAAATATAAGCTAAAATACTGCATGGTTGTAGATGTTACTTTAAGATATTTTTAAAGTCTGCAAGAGCAATAGAGATTTATACCTTGTAATATTTTTGTGATAATTTATCAGCAGCAGCCCCATTATAAAATTTGTACCTGATTTGCTTATTTCATTGTGAAATCTAAATATTAGTTTAAAATATTATTGATAATTTTAAAATTATTGACAGTTGCCGCTGCCTCAGTAGAGCCAAGTTTCTCCAAATTAAACAAAAACTTTTTAGAAACTTCAAAGACTCAAGAATGGATACCTGCTTTGCCAAAGAACGCAACTATGTGAAAATTTAGATTATAGCATCATAAGGAATGAACTGATAGAAATTTTATGATATAATCACATTTTTAAAATTATCTGAGTTTTATTACCTACATATTGCCAGCCCACCAACAGAACATGCACATATGATTGATAGAAATTAAATTCAGTTTTCTTTGCTATTTTGCCAACTTGCAGTTTCCCACAAACCATAGATCTGCACGTATTTTTTCAATTTTATTGACAGGAAGACGTATTTGTTAAGGTGGGAGAATAGAACATATTAGAGATTATTTAACCATTAATTCATCTAAAATTCAAATGTTTGGTCACATGTGCTTCTACTGGTAGTCTTGCGTTCACCCGATCCTCCAGGAGTCATCATGAGGACGATGGATAAGATAAAATGTGAGAGCACGTTGACGGTGGAGGAAGCCATGTGCTGCTCCTTCGTAGGTAGCCTTCTCTTCACTGTGTTTCAAGGAGGGCTTTGGCTGCTGTTTCTAGAAGGGGGTTTATTGCTCTGCACTCTAACTGCTTCTTGTTTCCTTCCTAATTTGATGTCTTTCATTTCTTAATTGAAAAACAGTTTTGGTTTTGAATGAACCCACATAAGTAGGCTTCCTTTTTTGAAAGCCCAAAGAAATTTGCCTTTGGATTTTTTCCGACTGCTTCCAGGAAGGAGAAATGTCTTACCATGTAGGGGAATCAGTAGTCTCACACAATCCAGACCTATTAAGTTGAACAGTTGATTGTAACAAAGTCTATGCTATTATATTAAGCCGTTGTTATGTAGCTCATATGCCAGAACTGTTAAAAATAACAAAGGCCTATTATCTTGAATGTGGGAAACCAAATCATTTTTTAATACGTGATTAATTGTGTGAACTTGGACCTTTTAACTACGAGTGGTAAGTGGTATTCCATGGGAACTTTCTCAGCATGTGTCCAATGTTGTAAACAAAAAGTTAAAATACAGCTAACACTCTCACTGGCATTCATTAGCATAGCAAAGAAAGCAGGAACTAACCACATTTTACATAAAAAGACTTTAGAAACCTGTGTCTGCTCACAGCAGCACTATTGAGTCTGCGGGTGCCAACCATAAGTGCAGAAACCATTTTTATTTATAGGCCTATCACCAAAATGTGTTCTTCATTAATTCATTTTTTCTCAGCCTCACTTTACCTCTTGAACCCATGCAGGTGATTTTTAAATGCTGAGGGTAATTTAAAACTGAGCAAATTCCTGCTCACCCTGGATTTCAGTGCTTAAGAATATCTGATGGGATATGTTCTTACTGCTCACTTAATGTTTTGTCAATTTATTTACCTTGCATTAATCTAAAGTACACTGCAAACATGAGCTTGGCTGGACCTCTTGAGTTAAAATTCACAATGGGAAAGAAAGAGCTCTTGAATGTCTTGCCAAAAGTATTTAGAAATGTGTTTCTCACAAGATGAAAATTGAAACTCCATAGTAACTGCAGTTTACTCCAAAAATATAGTTCAGTGAAACTTTGTTATATAGAATATTTCCTCATATATCACATTCATTAAAATAGAAAAGGCCTCATCTAAGGCTCATAAAGTGACATTTCCTCCATATGTATGTATGTAATGTTCCTGTATGTAATGTTCAAAATGTGTAGTGTCTTGGAAACGATTACGAAAGATTTTCCTTGATTTGTGCTTGTTACATTTATTTTGGGTTGTCTTTCTTGTTGGTGTTTCAACACTTCGCAGATTCAGCCTATGGTAGTAGAGAAAAAGCCCTGCCATTTGCCTTTTGATACCATCAGTAGCAAACAGCAGGAGAGAGCTTATTACAGTACTGGGAGAAGGACCTGGAGCACACAGTTGGTTCTGAGCTAGCTGCAGTCATGTCCTTGCATGTTTTCCCAGTGAAATGCATCATCCACACTGCTGTCTGCAACTCTCGGAACATTCTCAAGGATCCGAAGCCTTTGTTTGTAAATTAAAGTGACCCTCTCTAATCTGGACAGTAACTTCGCTTACTGTTGTATTTCCATACTGCTCTGTATAGAAAAAGCCTGCATTTAACAAAGATAAATTATTGCATTGCTGTAACTTAATTTATTTTATTTTATTTTATTTTTTTTTAACTTTTATTTAATGAATATAAATTTCCAAAGTACAGAATATGGATTAAAATGGCTTCCCCCCCCATAACGTCCCTCCCACCTGCAACCCTCCCCTTATCCACTCCCTCTCCAGTTCCATTCACATCAAGATTCATTTTCGTTTCTCTTTATATACAGAAGATCAGTTTAGCATACATTAAGTAAAGATTTCAACAGTTTGCTCCCACACAGAAACATAAAGTGAAAAATACTGTTTGAGTACTAGTTATAGCATTAAATCTCAATGTACAGCACACTAAGGACAAAGATCCTACATGAGGAGTTAGTGCACAGTGACTCCTGTTGTTGACTTAACAAATTGACACTCCTGTTTACGGCATCAGTAATCACCCTAGGCTCTTGTCATGAGCTGCCAAGGCTATGGAAGCCCCCTGAGTTCACTGACTCTGATCATATTTAGACAAGGCCATGGTCAAAGTGGAAGTTCTCTCTTCCCTTCAGAGAAAGGTACCTCCTTCTTTGATGACCCATTCTTTCCACTGGGATCTCACTCGTGGAGATCTTTCATTTAGGTTTTTTTTTTTCCCCCAGAGTGTCTTGGCTTTCCATGCCTGAAACACTCTCATGGGCATTTCAGCCGGATCCGCATGCCTTAAGGGCTGATTCTGAGGCCAGAGTGCTGTTAGGACATTTGCCATTCTATGGGTCTGTTGTGTATCTCACTTCCCATGTTGGATCCCTTTTTGATTCTAAGAGCTAGTATTTGCAGACACTATTCTTGTTTATGTGATCCCTTTGGTTCTTAGTCCTATCATTATGATCAATTGTGAACAGAAATTGATCACTGGGACTAGTGAGATGGCATTGGTACATGCCACCTTGATGGGATTGAATTGGAATCCCCTGGTATGTTTCTAACTCTACCGTTTGAGGTAAGTCAGCTTGAGCATGTCCCGAATTGCACATCTCTTCCCTCTCTTATTCCCACTCTTATATTTAACAGCGATCACTTTTCAGTTAAGTTTCAGCACTTAAGAAGAATTGTGTATTGATTACAGTATTCAACCAAAAGTATTAAGTAGAACAAACAAAAAAAAAATACTAAGAGGGATAACATATTAAGCTGCTCATCAACAGTCAGGGTGAGGGCTGATCAAGTCACCATTTCTCATAGTGTTCATTTCACTTTAACAGGTTTCCTTTTTGGTGCTCAGTTAGTTGTCACCTATCAAGGAGAACAAGTGGTATTTGTCCCTTTGGGATTGGCTTATTTCACTCAGCATAATGTTTTCCAAATTCCTAACAGGGATCACTTTTCAGTTAAAATTTAAACACCTAAGAATAATTGTGTGTTAATTACAGAGTTCAACCAATGGTACTAGAACAAAAAAAATACTAAAATGGGTAAAGTATTACATTGTACATCAACTGTCAGGACAAGAGCGAATAGCTAAAGCAATCTTGTACAACAAAAACAAAGCCAGAGGCATCACAATACCAGATTTCAGGACATACTACAGGGCAGTTGTAATCAAAACAGCATGGTACTGGTACAGAAACAGATGGATAGACCAATGGAACAGAATTGAAACACCAGAAATTAATTCAAACATCTACAGCCAACTCATATTTGATCAAGGATCCAAAACCAATCCCTGGAGCAAGGACAGTCTATTCAATAAATGGTGCTGGGAAAATTGGATTTCCACATGCAGAATCATGAAGCAAGACCCCTACCTTTCACCTTACACAAAAATCCACTCAACATGGATTAAAGACTTAAATCTACGACCTGACACCATCAAATTATTAGAGAGCATTGGAAAAACCCTGCAAGATATAGGTACCGGCAATGACTTCTTGGAAAACACCCCAGAAGCACAGGCAGTCAAAGCCAAAATTAACATTTGAGATTGCATCAAATTGAGAAGTTTCTGTACTGCAAAAGAAACAGTCAGGAGAGTGAAGAGACAACCTACAGAATGGGAAAATATATTTACAAACTATGCAACTGATAAAGGGTTGATAACCAGAATCTACAAAGAAATCAAGAAACTCCACAAGATCAAAACAAACAATCCACTTAATAGATGGGCCAAGGACCTCAACAGACATTTTTCAAAAGAGGAAATCCAAATGGCCAACAGACACATGAAAAAATGTTGAAGATCACTAGCAATCAGGGAAATGCAAATCAAAACCACAATGAGGTTCCACCTCACCCCGGTTAGAATGGCTCACATTCAGAAATCTACCAACAATAGATGCTGGTGAGGATCTGGGGAAAAAGGGACACTAACCCACTGTTGGTGGGAATGCAAACTGGTTAGGCCACTATGGAAGTCAGTCTGGAGATTCCTCAGAAACCTGAAGATAACCCTACCATTCAACCCAGCCATCCCACTCCTTGGAATTTACCCAGAGGAATTTAAATTGGCAAACAAAAAAGCGGTCTGCACATTAATGTTTATTGCAGCTCAATTCATAATAGCTAAGACCTGGAACCAACCCAAATGCCCATCAACAGTAGACTGGATAAAGAAATTATGGGACATGTACGCTATAAAATACTATACAGCAGTCAAAAACAACGAAACCCAGTCATTTGCAACAAGATGGAGGAATTTGGAAAACATCATGCTGAGTGAATTAAGCCAGTCCCAAAGGGACAAATATCATATGTTCTCCCTGATTGGCGACAACTAACTGAGCACCAAAGGGGAAACTTGTTGAAGTGAAATGGACACTATGAGAAACAGTGACTTGATCAGCTCTTGTCCTGACGGTTGTAACTTAATTTATTAATACCTATCAGCCTAGGCAATGGTTCCAAGAGACAATGAAACTTTTTCCTACATTAGCACAGCACTTTCTAGTAACTGTACTAGTTTCTAGAAACAGAGTTCCAGGACGTAATATATAGGTATATACTCATAATGAAGTGCATGCAGAGAAATCTATCCTCTGTTACTACATGAGGGATCTTCAAAAATTTCATGGAAAATGTGTGCTCTGCAAACTGTTGAAATCCTTACTTAAGGTATACTAAGCTGATCTTCTGTATATTAAGATAATCGAAAATGAATCTTGATGTGAATGGAAGGGGAGAGGGAGTGGGAAAGGGGAGGGTTGTGGGTGGGAGGGACGGTATGGGGGGGGAAGCCATTGTAACCCATGAGTCGTACTTTGGAAATTTATATTCATTAAATAAAAGATAAAAAAAAATGTGTGCTCTGAAAAAATTCTGTGTGGGTTTCAAAAATAAACAACTTTTAACTTCATTTTCCCCCCAAACTTTTTGAAATCCCCTGCTGTTATTTTGCTTGTTTTTTTTCCCATGTGGTGTTTCACTGTTTAACATTGCCTCCTGCAATCTTCTTGTTCCTAGTCATTTTTTTACCCAGAAATTTTTATTTAAGGTACACAACCTTTATGTATTTCATAAAGACAATGTTAGGAACATAGTGGCAAATGTGATTTCATAAGTGCCTTCTCATTCATTCACTTATGCATTTATTCAGATATTTTTGGAATGGCTACTATGCATGTGATTCTAGACATTAGGCCTAAGAATGACACTATCCTTAGCTGCCTGAGTTTCCAGACATGTGACAGGTGCTTACATTAGACCATGAAGAAGGCTGGCAACAGGGACAAACTAAGGAAGAGGGTGGATTGAACGTTGAAAAGGTTCTCAGACACATTTGCAAAGGCTCAGAGACCAGAGAGAATGTGGTATGTCCAAAGGGTAGAAGAGAAACCATATATATCTTATCCTACTATATTTCCTTTTTTTTCATTTTTTTAAACTTTTATTTAGTTAATATTTATCTTACTATATTTCCAACTGAGGAAATTATTAATGCTAGCTAAGGTAACAGGTAATAAAAAGTACGTGTGTTTGGCAAATTATATATTAAGTTCCGAATTTAATTGTATCACTACACATTCAGGGTTGGTTGCTTATGCAACCTTGTCAGGCCTGAAACCCAGATCTGCTCAGGGCAAAGAGGTTTTTTAAAATGGTCTTTGACTGATAATTTGGGTTCCAGGAGGATTTTGCCTCAGTTGAAAGTTTACAAGATTGAGTATACAGTTGGGGTTCAAGGCCATGGACATGCTTTTGGAAGTTGAAAAAAGTGCCAATGGGATAAAGTGCTTTAGGGCACTGAGTCCACCCCCAGGCAGGGAGGGTGGGCATCACCCAGGGTTTCCGGCTGACCCTAGCCTGCTCCTTTAGATGAGAGAGCCTCACTGAGTTCCACACTGAGGAGGAAAAGACTGTGACTCACAGGGTCTGACCTTCCCTGGCTCCCTGGGCTAGGGATCAGTGAGAAAGATAATGAAAGTCAGGTGTGTGCCCTGCAGGTTTAATTCCCCCACTTCCTTTTTTTTTTTTTTTTTTTTTTTTTTCAGAGCAGAAAAGGAGAGGGGTCCTTACCATTCTGGGATGGAGTCCTTGAGGTGGCCTCCAATGATGTGGCATCAATGAGTGGTATTGATGATAGCAAAAAGCTGACAAGGTTCTCTAGGGTGGTTGCTGTGACTACAGTCTAGCAGAAAGAGGGCAGAATGTGTTCACTCACTATAACCTAGAGGTCTTTCTTCAAGTGAGCTCATCGGGAAGTTCTGCTGGCAGGACAGCTGCAGCAACAGGCATGAAGGTGATTAAGAACAGCAACAAACACAGATAACATCTGCTGAACACTTCTGCAAGCTGTGTGTTAACAGGCACTAACTCAGTCCTTGCACCAAGTCTAGGAAACAGGTGCCATCGTTTTCATTGCATCACAGATTTGGAAACTGAGGCACACAGATGTTAAGAAGCTCATCCAAAATCACAAAGCAAATAAGCATTTGAATGTATCAGTATCTACAGGGTTTCTGGTGAAAGACACTTTGGCACAGCATCTTCCTCCATATGGTTGCCTAGAGAGACGAGGGCAAGAGACAACATAAAGATCATATTTGGGGTCGGCTTTGTGGCACTGAGGGTTAAACTACCAACTGTGATGCTGGCATCCCATATGGGCAATGGTTCATATCTTGGCTGTTCCACTTCCTATCCAGCTCCCTGCTAATGGCCAGAGAAAGGCAGCAGAAGATGGTCCAAGTGCTTGAGCCCCAGCCATCCACGTGGGAGACCTGGAAGATGCTCCTGGCTCCTGGCTTCAGCCTGGCGCAGTCCTGGCTATTGCAGCCATCCAGGGAAAGTCAACCAGCAGATGGAAGATCTGTCTGTCTGTCTCTCCCTGTCTTTCTGTAACTCTTTCAAATAAATAAATAAATAAATAAATATTTTTAAAAGATAATATTTTGATTGGAGTGTCTATTCTAGCTTTTTTTTTTTTTTCGACAGGCAGAGTTAGACAGTGAGAGAGAGAGACAGAGAGAAAGGTCTTCCTTCCATTGGTTCACCCCTCAAATGGCTGCTATGGTTGGCATGCTGTGGCTGGCGCACTGCGCCCATCCCAAGCCAGGAGCCAGGTGCCTCCCCCTGGTCTCCCATGTGGGTGCAGGGCCCAAGGACCTGGGCCATCCTCCACTGCCTTCCTGGGCCACAGCAGAGAACCGGACTGGAAGAGGAGCAACCGGGACAGAATCCGGTGCCCCAACTGGGACTAGAACCTGGGGTGCCCGCGCTGCAGGCGGAGGATTAGCCAAGTGAGCTGCGGTGCTGGCCCTATTCTAGCTTTTGGTAATGCATTTATTCCACGAAGTTGAGAATTTTCTAACTTAAAGGAAGAAAAGGAATAGAAATCTTCCTTCACAAAAAGCCTTGTTTGATTTTATTTTATTTATTATATTTTATCATGCCATCTGTGCTGTTTGGGTCTCAGAATGTATTCCAAGCAGTCTGGGACTCTGGCTCACTACATCAGCAAGAATCGTTCACGTGGTTTGATGTGAGGGTCTTGCCTGCAAAGGCCTCTACTCCTGCCTGGCAGTGCCAAAATTCCAGGATTAAATAATCATTTCTTCAAATGTAAATTGCTTGTATTTTATAGAATTATGTCTTCAAATATAAACACCTTTTTTGAAGCAGAAATGTATCTTTTATGGGGCCGGCGCTGTGGCATAGTGGGTCAAGTTGCCGCCTGCAGTGCCAGTATCCCATATATGTGCCAGTTCATGTCCTGGCTGCTCCACTTCCAATCCAGCTCTCTGCTATGGCCTGGAAAAGCAGGAGAGCATGGCTCAAGTCCTTGGGCCCCTGCACCCTGTGGGATACCTGGGAGAAGCTCCTGGCTCCTGGCTTCGGATCAGCGCAGCTCTGGCATCTGGGGATTGAACCAGCAATGGAAGACCTCTCTCCCTCTTCCTCTGCCTCTCTGTAACTCTGCCTTTCAAATAAATAAATAAATCTTAAAAAAAGAGAGATGATTACTGGAATAACCACTTTTTCTAAAAAAGTAAATCCATGTATAAAATAAAAAGAGAACTCTCTTTTATCCTTAAGCATAAGTTCATCCTGGAGGGATGGCAAATAACATGTCACTGTCCCCTGAGAAAGTTTCTAGATATGGAAGGTTAAGTAGAACAGGAAAGGGAAGAGAAATAGGGAGAAAGGTTTCCCTGGGATAGTGTCCATGAACCCTTGAAATTTCATTATAATACATGTGTGAGAATAATCGTAAGAAAGAGAAAAAAAAATAAAAAATTAAGGGCTATTGCGGCTGGCGCTGTGGTGCAGTAGGTTAATCCTCTACCTGCCCTGCCAGCATCCCAAATGGGCTCCGGTTCTAGTGCTGGCTATTCCTCTTCCAATCCAGCTCTCTGCTGTGGCCTGGGAGAACAGTAGAAGATGGCCCAAGTCCTTGGGCCCCTGCACCCGCATGGGAGATTGGGAAGAAGCACCTGGCTCCTGGCTTTGGATCTGCAAAAGCTCTGTCTGTTGTTACCATTTGGGGAGTGAACCAACAGACCTTTCTCTCTGTCTCTCCCTCTCACTATCTGTAACTCTACCTCTCAAATAAATAAATAAAATCTTTTAAAAAAATTAAAGGCTATTAAACATTGAAATTGCAAAGACTTCAAATAAGATTATTTTCAAAGGTTTTAATGAGAAACTTGAGCTCTCTTTAGTTTAGAGGTTTATTGTTTGAAATGACGACATAAAACTTTTGATCAAGACTTGTAGATGGAAAAATCAATTTTTAAATATTTCTCATTAATAAGAAATAATTCAAGCTAATTTTGATATGATTTTTCATCCAATCAAAATTATACTAGGGCTATAAAGATATTTTAAAATATTCAGTTTTCCTTCCCTTTCATTGAAAACTTCTCATGCTAATATCCATGAATTTTAACCAAATGGAATATTTTCATATCAAGTATTTCAAACTAAGCTCTCACTTTGTGTGCATTGTTGGAGAAGTTCTTGTCCAAAGTACCATCAGTTACCAATGGGTATAGGAATTCAACCTATGTGAAGACTCAGAGCCAGGGTCACTACCAATTTTTGCACCTACCAGGAGCCCTTGCCCTACTTACCCAGCTTCTCCAGGCCTCATCCTTGACTAATCCTTGAACCATGTGTTGTTCTGCATAGCTGATGGCATAAAAACATCTTTGAAAGCTCCAGGGCTTCAGATGTCTGCCTGTTGTTAAATAAAACACCTCTTTAGACAAGTTCTACACACTGAAAAGAATAGGAAGTAGTGGATTTTGGTCAACCTACTTGCTCCGTCTGGGGACAAGTTGGGCAGACATCAGGTACCAATTGGGGGTATTGAATACTCCAGACCCTGTCCTGCTGATGAGTATTGAGAAGATCAATAGCTCTCTTCAAGAATGCTGATAGGGAAGCCCATTTAAGAACAAAAGCCTGCAAAATACCAGGGTTTCTCAAATTTTTGGTAGGTATCAGAATCACTTGCAAAGCTTATTGAAACATGGATTGCCGGACTTCATTCTCAGTTACGCATTTCTAATGACGTTCCGATTTCTAATGACATTTCTAATGGTATTTCATGGTGTTTTCTACTTTCCCTAAATTTATGAGCTCGATTAGTCATTGAGAACATGTAGCCATCTATTGTTAAGAAATCTGTATGTTATCCAAGAGATTATTGTTATTAATAGATTTCAGATGCACAGTTTTGAAAATATGAAAGCAACCCAATTATTACTTTTTAATACTCACTGGAACACAAATTTGAATTTCATGGTTCACAGTCACTGTGTGAGTATGAATCTGCAGTCAGGAGCTAGTGAGTGAATCTACTTAAAGGCCAGTGTCAATAATGCAAACCATTTTTGTTTGTTATTCATGACTATTGTTCATTTTAAGTGAACGATTATATATTTTCATGAGGGATCACAAACTCAATGCCCAACCAGACCAGGCAAGCAGTTGCAGATGAGTGGAATGATCTGGGTGGAGAATGGGCTGAGCCGGGGGGCTTGTGTCCATCTAAGAACAGAAACCTACAAAATTCCAGCTGATGGATGCCAGGTGGGAATGTGCGGCTGCCTTGCCATGTCTTCAATTTTCAAGAGAACCTAGGAATCCAGATTTTAACATGACCTCCTTCCCCTGCCTTTTTAAGACGTCAGCTCTCCACAAGGCCCAAGAAAACACTTTGGTAAGCCAAATCTAAATTTGCTTTTACCATCGTATAATACCCCACAATTTGAGCATTAGTCAAGGTCTGGAAACACAGCTTTTGTCAATATCAAGGGCTCACCACTCAATATTTTAGAAAGGTTTAGTTTAAATATGTGACTGCTCTTTAATAGTAGCTTTTATTTTGATGAAAGAAAAAACATATACTACGGAATTTCATTCTTGGGGCAGGAGATGGAGTAGGAGGTTCCTCACAGAATAACTGAAACAAACTTTAAAAATCATGCATTCAGTGCCATAAGCACAAAGCCCTGCGCCAAGCAGAGATTGTGTTCCCTGTGCTGTGCCTTATCACTATTCACATTCTTTTACTAGCCTGAAAATCATTTTGGGGAAACAAGTCTTGAGTTGTTGAAAGCAGATATAATTTTCTTAAAATGAAATAATTTGCCAATGAAATATTTTTATCCAAGGTCCAAAGTTGCTGTGTGACAGCTGAGGTGTCAGTTTCCAATTATCTAGAACCAGGCTGTTGGGTTTTTATATTATTTCTCCTTCCCTTTGCATACCCTCAGGCTGTTTTATTGCTCATACTGCTGCCATCACAACCTGGCCAATAGAATGCTAGGACGTGGTTTTACTAGCAATTCTTTTAAGAGTCAAGTTGAGAGGCTCTTGGAACCCAAGGCTTAATTTGAAGTTAGGGTTTTGGCATTTTTCATTTATATGTTTTCCTGCCAATCCTGCTTTCATTTAAGTAGTGGAGGATGACTGAGATTTGCTTTTCTTCTCTTTCCAAAACGCCCAAGATTCTTGGGATTTTGCCTTGAGAGGGAAGAAGCCCAATCTTTTTTATAAGAGAAGCAAGAGAATAAACACTGGATATCAGTGAAAACTAAGCATAGGGCTGGAATGGGGTGGAGTCAGAAATGGCCTTGATAAATCACTTCCCATCTGCCTGCCTTGTTTTCCTCATGTGGAGAATGAGTTAGGTGTGTGACCTCAGGGATTTCCCACCTTTGCTCTGTGGAGTTCCTGCCTTTTTACTCAGGTGCCTCGCAGAGTTGGAGGGGACAGTGCAGCACCCATAGTAAGCACTTCACCTTACTTGATCATCTTTCTTTTGGAGCTAGGTTAGTAATTTTTTAGCAAAAGAGAACCAGATTGGCAGCCAAAAATAATTCCCACATTATAATAAGTTTCTCTTTATTGCTTCTTAGATGTGTGAGCAGAGGTAAACCCCACAAAGTGGGATTTACATAATAAATAGACATCAGCAAGTCATTATTGGGGTAGAGCCTCTGGATTCAGAGGATGAACAAAGAGAACCATGACAATATCCACTGCCAATGAACTGGTACAGAGCTACCCAGATGGGATCATTGCTTAAGTGTCTTATCATCCTTTAGCAAGTAGATGGTTTTATGGAAAAAAAAAAGTCTGCTTTATGAGAGTTTACTCTTAATGTAGAATAAGAAAATGCTTCCCAGGGTGAATGTTTGCAGTAAGAAGGGGTAGAATTGTCACCCCTGCAGATTTATGATGACAGGCAGGAGCCAAACAATGAAAAGCCTACAATGGATGAAGACCAATGTTCCTTGATAGCTGTATGGGACAAAAGTTTTTCATTCTCGTATCCATGAAGATTTAAAAACAAAAGAAGGGAGTTAAGGCTCTATTTTTCAAAATAAAATCTCGAGTCATTAAAATAATAAATTTTTCTTTTCTTTATGGAGACAAGTTTCCTGTCAGAGTCAGGACTAAGTCCTTACTGCTTTTAAAATTTTATTTTAAAAATTGATGAATAAAATTGTGCATATTTATAGGATGCATTAAGCCAATTGATATATGATATACTCCAATTACTTACCTTTTTTTTCAGTGAGAACACCTAAAATTTATTTCAAATAAAGAATAGATTGTTATATACAATTATTAAATATAGCCACAATATTGTAAAATTGATCTATGGGCTAAATGAAATTTTGTATCCTTTGACCAACATTTCCCAATCATCCCTTCCTCCCCTAGCCCATGGTAAACATCATTCTATACTCTGCTTCTAGAATTTTTTGTTAGATTCCACATATTACTGAAAGCATGCATTACTTGTCTTTCTGAATCTGGCCTATTTTATTTACCATAATGTCCTTCAGATTCATCCATGTTGTGAATGACAGGATTTCCTTTTTTTTTTAAGGCTTAATAATATTGTAGTGTGTATATATGCCATACTTTTATTATCTATTCATTCATGAATGGATATTTAGGTTGATTATATAACTTGGCAATTGTGAATAGTGCTACAGTGAACATGAGCATGCAGATACAACTTCTTGAATTATAAGTTGGTCAAGAATCAGGCTCCAGTGATACTGATGTCCCATGTTTTTGTTTGTTTTACAAATAGTGAAATAACTCACCTTAATGTCTCTGTGAGGGAGCATTAGCTCCATTTCTGGTCTCCCTTAATTTGCTGTTAATGGAATTTCCTACAGAATGTTGAAGATAGAGTGCCACCTTTATGAGTTAAATCTTGTCTGAGAAGAAACTGTGAGTGTTCTGAGAAGAAACTGTGAGTGTTTCAAAACCCCAGAATTCAGGGTGTATATTATTCATCTTTTCATCACTACAACAAAACACTTGAGAAAATGAATTTTATAAGGAAAAAAATATTTATTTAGCTCACTGCTTTGGAGTTTCAAATCTAAGATCCAGTAACCCCATTGGTTTGGCTTCTGATGAGGGTGACAGTAATGGAGCATATAAAATGGATTTTATAACCAAGCCTGTTGCTAGAACTGTTTTCTGATAGCACCTCACTAGTGATTTAAGGATCTCCTACGAGCCTAACATCCTAAACATTATTCTTGGATTAAGTTTCCATTGTTTTAGTACTTACAATTTGGAGGCTTAAAGTCTTGCATGAGTTTAGAGCTAAATCATGCTCAAACCATAGCAAGGCTATGTGAGTATGTGAAAGTTCTATGTTTGTATTAGTCATGAATCAGGAAAAGAATTAAGATACAAGCAATAGAGCAATAAGTCTGAGAAGCTTGTATATTACCCATTTGAATTAGCAATAGCTAATGGAACAAACAAATCTGTGTTTCTTCCTGGATAGTTTGGAATAAGCTTATATCTTTGTAATATCATATTATTATCTTTTAATGAAATAATATGATATCACACACTAGTTAAAAAGCAACAACAGGAGATATTCCAAGATGGCAATACAAGGCAATCTGCTCTAGGCTAGGGGAAAATAGTGGAAAAAAAAAGTGGAGAAAATTCATTTCAGGGGAGAGTTGGAAGGAAAACTACAGTGGAGATTTTGCTGAAGAAGAAAAGATGCCATGGACCTGTGTGGAAGGTGCAGATGCACAGCAACAAGCACAGAACAGCAAACGACCCCAGCAGCCCTGAGCTGGACAAAGAGCCAGCTTTGGAGAGCAAGGTGAGATCAGACCTTATTTCAATGGCAGCAGCCTATTACCATTGATATAGCTGGAGGGAGAGCCTAGTGGACTACACTGTGTTTGAGTCCAGCTCAGAGCCCTGAAGGGAAGAGGGTGCCAGCTAACCCAGAGGAAAAAAAAAGGGGCATGCCTGTCTCCTCACTCTGACAATGGTGCGGGGCAACTGGCTGAGAGAGCGTTTACCTTTGTCGACATAGGTATGTAGCAGCTGCTGTAGCTCTTGTGCACTCACCACCCAGACACTGGTGGGGACAGTCACCATTTTGTCAGCAGAGGCAGCCACAGGAGCTCTGTTGCACACATTTGGCAATGGTGAGGGAGAAGGAGCCATTTCGACGTTATACTGGCTGCAGATACTCTTGTATGCAACCAATACCATTGTGAAATGAGTAGGGCTGTGACTGTGGGTATTGAACACTTGTGTGATCCAAGGATCTTTTGTGATCCAGGGGGAAAAATCTGCATTTCCCCCTGATTTTGAGTCTGGCCAGGAGGATTGACAGGGACTGGGCACAACTGTGATGTGTCCCCAGCCTCTCAACATATCACAGGCTCTGGGGCTCCAGGGCTCAAACTGCCTAGGTTGGAGCACTCACAGGCAGCTGGCTCTCAGAATGTCTTAGACTCTCTGTGGATGGGACAGGCTAGCGAGATGGAGTGGATCCTCTGCATGCTGTGACTGTGGGAGCCCTGAGTGCTGAGACTGTGGGAATTCTGTGACTGCATAATGGACCTCAAGGGGTAGCTGGATCTCTGGATAATTACTGGGTATGGCTCCAGACACTAAGAGTTACCTGATTGCCTGGCTGAGTTACCTGATTGCCTGGCTGTAGGTCATTAAAGTGGGATCCATGCTCACACAGAAGACTGCATAGATCCTGTGGAAGCACAGAGGAGTGTTGTACCCAGTAAAAGCTTGATCACCTTGGAAGAGAGGAGGTGAGGGTGTGATTATGCTGACAGAGGTGACCATATCTGCCCCTCCTTCTGTTAACAAGAGATCTACGATGCCCAACTTGGGGTCACCCTGGATATTTGCCCTACATTGGATCACTGACCAGAGCTCCTTGGCCACACCCAATACACAACTCTGAGTATTCACTGAAAGAGCAGAAATTCCACTAAGCCACAGAGGCATAGTTCAAGGAAAAAAACCTTCAGAGGAAAAAACCAAGTATTTCCATAAATGTCTAAAAATAGGCACAAAAATTAAAACAAGATTAAGGAAAACAACATGACCACCCCAAAGGAACTCAACAACACTCAATATTAGAATATAAAGATGAAGAGATTGATGAAATGCTTGAAATAGAATTCAAAAGATTAAACATCGGATTACTCAGAAGCAATGATAAGCAAATCCATGAATTAAAGAAATCCATGTATGCAATGAATGAAAAACTTTCCCATAAATTAAGATTTTAATGAGAAATCAAAATGAAATATTAGAAATGAAGAATTTAATAGGTCAAATGAAAAATGTGGTGAAAAGCCTTAACAACAGACATGGTGGGACAGAAGAAAGACTGTCCTAACTAGAAGACAAATTTGGAAATTTTTCAGTCAGACCAAAAAAAATTTGAAAAATTAAAAACAGTGATTAGGATTTATGGATTACTATCAAAGACACAACATAGGGTTCTTCACAACTCCTGAAGGTGTGGAAAGGCCTATTTAGTGAAATGATTACAGAATACTTCCCCAATTTGGAGAAAGAAAGGGATGGCCAAAGACAGGAAACACATTGAATTCCTAATTGACATGACCAGAAAAGATCTTCACCATGACACATTGTCAAACTTTCACAGTAAAACATAAAGAAAGAATTCAAAAATGTGCACAAGAGAAACACCAGATTACTTTCAGAGAGTCTCCAATTAGACTCACAGCTGACTTCTCATCAGAAACTCTACAGGCTAAGAGAGAATGGAGAGCTATAGTCCAAGTGTCAAGAAAAAAAAAAACAAAAACAAACAACAAACCTGTCAACCCAGAATACTCTACCCTGCAGCTCTCATTTATGAATGAAGGTAAAATAAAGACCTTCCATATCAGAAATTGAAAGAATTTGTTGCTATTCATCCCGCCCTACAAAAGATGCTTAAGGATGTGCTAAAAACAGAAGCATAGAAGCATAGCCATTATTATGAAAGAATGTGAATGCAGAAAATCTCCCAGTAAAAGTGCAAAGAAAATCCAAAGTAAAAAATAGGAATTTTTATGGACAAATATTTATGGAAAAACATTACTTATCAATAAGTATTTAAATGGCCTTAATTCTCTAGTTAAAAGATACACACTGGCTGAATGGATTAAAAAACAAGATCCATCTAGTTGCTGCCTAAAAGAAACATACCTCACCAACAAAGCTACATGCAGACTGAAAGTGAAAGGATGGAAAAAGATATTCCATCCTGATGGAAAGCAGAAATGAGAAAGGTGTAGCCATCCTAATATCAGCCAAAATAGACTTTAACACAAAAACTGTTAAAAGAAACAAAGAAGCACACTATATAAGGATTAAGGGATCAATTCAACAAGAAGAATAAATGTATATGCACCTAATTACAGGGCACTTGACTATTTAAGAGAAATGTTAATGCATCTAAAGGGAGACATAGACTCCAATACAGTAGCAATGGGGGACTTCAACACCCCACTTTCAACAATGGACAGATCAGCTAGACAGAAAATCAACAAAGAAAAACAGAGCTAATTGAAACTATGGACCAAATGGACCTAACTGTTATCTATAGAATTTTTCACCCCACAGCTGCATAATACACATTCTTCTCATCAGTGCATGGAACTTTCTGTAGGATAGGTCATATGCTAGACCATAAAGCAAGTCTCAGCAAATTCAAAAAAATCAAAACCATACAACACAACTTTTCTGACCATAATGGAATGAAGCTGGAAATTAACAACCCAAGAATCTTGAGAACATATGCAAACACATGGAGACTGAAAAACATGCTCTTGAATGAACAGTGGGTCATAGAAGAAATTAAAAGAGAAATAATAAAGATTTTGGAATTAAGTTGACAATACAAGATACCAAAATTTATGGGATACAATAAAAGCAGTGCTAAGAGGGAAGTTAAACTGATAGAATCAAAAAGGGAGAGAACGATCCAACATGGGTAGAGGAATACACAGCAGACTCATAGAATGGCAGATATCGTAAACAGCACTCTGGCCTCAGAATCAGCCCTTAAGGGAAGCGGATCTGGCTGAAGAGCCCATGAGAGTATTTTAGGCATGGAAAGCCAAGACACCCTGTGAGGGGCGGGGAAGAAGAAGACCTAAATGAAAGATCTCTGGGAGTGAGATCCCAGTGGAAAGAACGGGGCCATCAAAGAAGGAGATACCTTTCTCTGAAGGGAGGAGAGAACTTCCACTTTGACTATGACCCTGTCGGAATAAGATCAAAGTCAGCGAACCCAAAAGGCTTCCATAGCCTTGGCAGCTCATGACTAGAGCCTAGGGAGATTACTGACGCCATAAGCAAGAGTCACTGTGTACTTACTTCTCATGTGGGATCTCTGTCCTTAATGTGTTGTCCAATGTGAAATAATGCTATAACTAGTACTGAAACAGTATTTTTACACTTTGTGTTTTTGTGTGGGTGCAAACTGATGAAATCTTTACTTAATATATACTGAATCGATCTTCTGTATATAAAGATAATTGAAAATGAATCTTGATGTGAATGGAATGGGAGAGGGAGTGGGAGATGGGAGGGGTGCAAGTGGGAGGAAAATTATGGGGGGGGGAAGCCAATGTAATCCATAAATTGTACTTTGGAAATTTATATTTACTAAATAAAAAAAGGAAAGTTAATATGAATTGGTGCCTATATCAAGATATTGGAAAGATATCAAATAAATGAGTTATCAGTGCATCTCAAGGACCAAGAAAAACAACAATTCAAGCCCAGAGTTAGTAGGAGAAAAGAAATAACTAAAATTAGAAAATAAACAAAATTGAAACAAAAAATACAAAAGATCGCCAGCGCTGCGGCTCAATAGGCTAATCCTCCACCTGCGGCACCAAAACACCCGGTTCTAGTCCTGGTCGGGTCGCTGGATTCTGTCTGGTTGCTCCTCTTCCTGTCCAGCTCTCTGCTGTGGCCCAGGAGTGCAGTGGAGGATGACTCAAGTCCTTGGGCCCTGAACCTGCATGGGAGACCAGAAGAAGTGCCTGGCTCCTGGCTTTGGATCAGTGCAGTGCGCTGGCCACAGTGTGCTGGCCGCAGCGGACATTGCGGGGAGGTGAACCAACAGAAAAGGAAGACCTTTCTCTGTCTCTCTTTCTCTCTCTCACTGTCCACCCTGCCTATCAAAAAAAAAAAAAAATACAAAAGATCAGCCAGTCCTTAAGAGACAAATACCATGTTTTTCTGGATTTGTGGTTACTAATAGAGTACCTAAAAAGTAATCTATAGGAGTGAAATGGACATTTTGAGATTCAATGATTATGATAACCTCTGTCTGCCTCTACTGTTAAGGAACAGTTTTTTTTTTCTTCATACTATTTGTTGAGCTCTTTACTTAGCGTAGGATTAATCTTGTGAGTACAAAGTTAACTGAAAATATATGTTTGTAAAAAATAGGAATGGGGATGTGAGAGGGAGTAGGAAGAAGAGTGAGAGGGTGGGTGGGTAGGATATGAAGTATCACTATGTTCCTGAATCTGTATACAGAAAATCCATGAAATTTGTATACCTTAAATGAAATAAAAAAGAATAAATTTACATTGATGTGAAAAAAGCTACAAAATGGGTTTCCCCAAATTCTTCCCTGTATCACCAAATCATTGTCACTCATGTCCAATTTTTATTTCAATGACCAGAACTTATTTTTACACATGGTGTGATTAAATCTTTTGGGAAATACAGAGGATAAGTATAAAATGTTACAGGAAGCCATACAGCCATCTTAATATATATCAAAATGATTCCAGTATGAGTTTTAAAGTCAGTGGGAGTGAAGGGAAGAGACATTTTTATTGGATATGATTATTGCTGTAAAAGTTAGAGATACAAATTTAAAAAGACATTCCAGCCTTTCTGGAGTCTGTATTGCACACACACACACACACACACACACACACACAAACAGACACACACACATGCTATCAGGTGTAATAAATACCCCAAAGATAAATAAATCAGAATAAAGGAATAAAGAGTGACAGCAGGAATGATATTTCAGATAGAATTGTCAGGGGAGGCCTCTTTCAGGAGGTGACATTAGAGACCTACTGAAATGGAGAAGGAACAATGCCAAGTTTAGCAGAAGGGTGTTCCAGGCCAGAGACTAGAAACATTCAAAACCCTGAGAAAGAGAATGAGCACAGGATTTTCAAGGAGAGCCAGAAAACCTGTGTGACTGCAGTGAGCAAGGGGGAAGTGGGAAGAGATGAAGTTGGAGAGGAGCCAAATTGTTTGGGGTTTTGTAGTGAGAAGTTTGCATTTCATGCTGAGTGTGTTGGGATACCTTTGGAAGGTTGAATAAAGGGTAGTGATATGATTTTGTTTATGCATTTACGTTTTAAAGAGGTCACATTGCCATTACTTGGAAAGAAAAATTTTTAGGAGGGTGAGATTAGAAACAAGAAAATCAGGAGCCAGCTGGAAGAGCAGAGAGGGATTTGACTAGTATGGCTGTAGACGTGGTGAGAGGTGGTTAGATTTGTGGCATAACTGGAAGTTAGACATAAAAGAGTTCGTTGATGAATGGGGGTAGAAGGAGGGTGGAATAGAAAGAGACACTCACATATCAACTGGGTGAATGGAACCATTGATGAAGATGAGTTGGGGTAGAAGAGAAGGGCAGGGTGGGAATGAGGAGACAGGAAATCTCCTATCTGTGTTTTAAGTTTGGGGTATCTGTTAGACATCCAACTGAAGATAATGAATAGGCAATTGGGTATCTGAGTCTAGTATTTTGGGGAAAAGCTGAAGCTGGAAATAAAAATTAGGGGGTCATTATTGTGTAGGTTATACTTACAGAACTGGATGACTTACTCAGAGTTAGTGTAATCAGAAAACAGAAGGACTGTGACTGAGTCCTGCATTTGGAGACACTCAGATTGGTATATGGGGAAAAAAAGACAGGTGAATGGATTGCTGACTACTAATTCATCCTATTTATAGGTATGTATCTATTAAAATCCAGGAGAAATAGCTGGGATTGAATAATGATAATTAAGTTCATTGTAGTAAATTCAAAATACCAGAAATCCTTTCCAGAGATTTTCAAGTACATCAACCTAGCAAAACTCCACTAAACACCATTAAACACAAAAAATAATTGATCTGCTGACTACCACGTGATACAACATGGGGTGGTATTGGAATTATGAGCAGTGTAGCATAGTTAACAGATTTGTAGAATTTATCAAGATAACTCTCATGAGTATTTAAAAACAGCATTATATTATTGCTACCAAACTGCATATAGATGCAAGTAATAAAGCCTAGATCCACTCTTGCACTCTTTATGCAGACAAGTTAAGATTTCTTGAATTGTATTTTGGTCTCATATTTTAGGAGGCATTAAAAAGCAATTTATTTAAATAATTATGTTCTGTTTTTAGATTTATTTTATTTATTTGAAAGACAGAGTTACAGAGAGAGGTAGAGACAGAGAGAGAGGTCTTCCATCTGCTGGTCCACTCCCCAGATGAACTCCCCAGATGCAACGGCTGGAGCAGCACCGATCTGAAGCCAGGAGCTTCTTCCAGGTCTCCCACGTGAGTGCCTGGGCCCAAGGACTTGGGTCAAATTCTACTGCTATCCCAGGCCATAGCAGAGAGCTGGATCGGAAGAGGAGCAGCCAGGACTAGAATCAGTGTCCATGTGAGATTCCAGTGCTTCAGGCCCAGGACATTAATCCGTTGTGCCACAGTGCTGGTCCCAACAATTACGTTCTTTACCCTAATGGAAACATGACAAAAGATGTGTACAGTTCAGTCTTAAAGGAAGTACTATAGGAATATATGCTGAACTCCATCAAGTAATCAAGTAAAAAATTAATATGAAATAACAATTTTACATTTTGTAATGGCAATGATTTAAAGACACATGTATGTTCTTTCTCCTGTGAAACATCAGGGACATAAATTAGAACAATCTTTGTAGACTCAAATTTGGTCATCTATCAAAAGCCTTAAAAACATTCGTATTCTTATTGAGAGTAAGTGTGATTATAAAAATTCATTCCAAGAAAATGCTCTGAGATGAAAACTGAAATATTTTTGCCCCAATATTTGTATAGATGAAAATTTAGAAGTGACTTAAGAACACAATAGTAGAGATGAGGGTAAATAAATTCTGGCATATTGATGTGATGGTATTTCTCCACACATTTTTTAAGACATTTCTTATCATGGATAAATGTTCATTGTATGCTAAGAGAAAAAAGTAGGTTATGGAATTAAGCACAAATTATGATGTAACTACATGTGTATGAACATGAATATTCACACTTACATACATAGAGAAGAACCATAAAGCCTTCTACCAAGATATTTACAATGGTTTTCTCTGGTTGGTAAAATAGAGGTGATGTTTAAATTCTCCAAATATATTTTACACTTAATAAAATTCACACAATATCCATGTGGTGCTCTTATATTTAGAGTTTTTAAAGTTATGAATATTTAGGAAGGAGATAACATTCTTGGGCACTTTTAATACCTTATTTTATAAGATTTGTTCTCCTATTCATTATTATTAGGAATTTGTGGTTTAGAACCAAAACCAAATAACATATAAATGAAAGAATTTTTTGGTTCATATACAAAGGGTTCTCATTTTTTCTTTCAACTTGATATTGTGCCAGTGGTTCTGCCTGCTACATAATGACAGTTATTGCTCATTATGAGGCATTTGTATAATATACTTCGAGTAGAAAGTAAAATATGGAACCAGTTGGTAGTTAGCAGAGCTGGGTTAGTGATTTTGAGTCCTTGGCATTTTATAAATGCTAAACAGTGATTTTGAGTTCTTGGCATTGTATAAATGCTAAATAGTAAAGAACTGAATAGGTATGTTGAGTTAACTGTTTCCTTTTTGCCATGTAGGTTTTTTTAAATTTATTTATTATTATTTTTTTTGACAGGCATAGCGGACAGTGAGAGAGAGAGACAGAGAGAAAGGTCTTCCTTTTTCCCTTGGTTCACCTCCCAATGGCCACTGCAGCCGGCGCGCTGTGGCCGGCGTACCACGCTGATCCGAAGCCCCGAGCCAGATGCTTCTCCTGGTCTCCCATGTGGGTGTAGAGCCCAAGGACTTGGGCCATCCTCCACTGCACTCCTGGGCCACAGCAGAGAGCTGGACAGGAAGAGGGGCGACTGGGACAGAATCTGGCGCCCCGACCAGGACTAGAACCCGGTGTGCCAGCGCTGCAGGTGGAGGATTAGCCTATTGAGCCACAGCGCCGGCCCTGTTTTTTTTTTTTTTTTTTTCAAATAAAAAGATTTATTTATTTATTTGTGATGCAGGATTATAGACAAAGATAGGGAGAGACAGAGAGAGAGGCCTTCCATGCACTGATTTCCCCAAATAGTTGCACGGCTGGAGTCAGGCTGATCCGAAGCCAGAAGCCAGGAGCTTCTTCCTGTCTCCCACTTGGGTGTAGGGGCCCAACCACTTGGCCCATCTTCCACTGATTTCCCAGGCCATTAGCAGGGAGCTGGATCAAAAGTGGAGCAGCGGGACTTGAACCAGCACCCATATGGGATGTCAGTGCTGCAAGCAGAGGCTTAACTTATTATGTCACAGCACCTCCCTTGCTATGTAGGTTATAATAAAATGAACATTGTAACACCAGAGGAAGAAATTTCTATTCTGCAAACTCTCAATCTTATCTGGAAATTGTTGTAGAGAGGACCCTTGATTCCAAGCTAGAGATTCAGAAGTAAAAGTCCTCTCCTTTAATTAGTGATAGAAACCATCTAATGAATAAATGTGAAACATGTTGTAAAATTCATATGGATTATAATATGGATAGTGATCTACACTGAAGAGCTCAAACATTTATGTAAATATATGAACTTGTAATATATGTTTGGGTACATAAAGTATTTAATTGGCTAAGAGCTTTATTTTAAAGATTTATTTATTTATTTGAAAGGCAAAATTATAGAAGGACAGAGGCAGAAAAAGAGAGAGAGACAGAGAGAAAGATAGAAAGGCCTTCCATCTGCTGGTTCACTTCCCAGATGGCCACGAGGGCCAGAGCTGAGCTGATCCAAAGCCAGGAGCCAGGAGCCAGGAGCCAGGAGCCAGGAGTTTTATCTGGGTCTCCCACGTAGGTGCAGGGGGCCCAAGGACTTGGCCATCTTCAACTGCTTTCCCAGGCCATAGCAGAGAGCTGGATCAGAAGTGGAACAGCTGGGACTCGAACTGGTCCCCATATGGGATGAAGGCACTGCAGGTGGCAGCTTTACCTGCTACACCACAGTGCCAGCCCCGAGCTTTTTTTTTTTTTTAAGTTTGGAAATGACATTTGTGTAAAAGGACCTAATTATGCTTTTCAAGATAGGTTACTTTTGGCCTTAGAATAACTGTACAATGGCTCAGAAGGAAATAATATGCCAAAATGGCAAAGTAATTGAAGCAACACTGTGTGTAATTGAGGTGAAAAGAAAGCAACTTTTCCTAACTCATCTCTAACATTCTGGTTTCCCTTGAGTGACCCAGATAATTGCCATAATACTTCATTTCTTTTTGACTAGGGAGACTCGATTTTTAGGATTGTTTTCTATGTAGAACATGCAAAAAAATCCTGGAAGTTCATTGCCTTACAGAATTTCCAAGTGAAATTGAAAAGGAAGTAATCATCCAAAAGTTGACAGGTAAACCGAAGATGTTTACTTCTGTCAAGAGTCTCTGAAAGAGGAATTTAAACATATTGGAGGCAGGTTTTAGTTTTTCCCTATATAGTGCCAACCCAGCTATTTCTATCAATTTTGATGAAAATAATCTGATAAAAACATTACTTCCAATTAAATAAAAAGCAAAATATCTATACAAGATTATAAATTAGTTTTAAGATCTAGGGGCCCTTGTTGTGGCACAGCAGGCTAAAGTCCCAGTCTGCAGTGCTCGCATCCCATATGGATGCCAGTTCAAGTTCTGGGCTGCTCCACTGCTGATCCAGCTCCCTGTTAATGTGCCTGGGAAAGCAGTAGAAGATGGCCCAAGTGCTTGGGCTCCTGCACCCACATGAGAGACCAAGAAGAAGCTCCTGGCTCCAGGCTTTAGATCCGCTCGGCTCTGGCCATTGTTTCCGTTTGGGGAGTGAACCAGTGGATGAAAGACCTCCCTCTCTCTCTGTCTGTCTCTACCTTTCTCTGCAACTCTCTTTCAAATAGGCAAAATAAATCTTTTCTTAAAAGATCTATTTCTTTTTAGAATTTGCATTTCTAGGTCACCCTGTTATCCCAGAATTTACTTCTCAAATGTAAAGTAAGAATTCAGGTCATTTTAGTGCCTGAGGCTAAGGAAGAGGACTAAACTCTTTAAACAGAGCATATATGTTTGTAGCCTGAGACTTTGAAGTGGGCTTGGTGAACTGCACCTTAACAAGTCAGAACAAAATGCTTGAGTTACCTCAGTCTGATCTCTGTTTAAAGTCTCCTCTGAGGTTTCAGTATGTGGAATCGTTCTCCTTTCAAAGTTAACTTGGGAACATGAAGTGTGGCCAGGGACTTCTAGAGGGAAGAATAAAGCCTGTGGGTCCTCTCAAATGTAGGCATCAGAAGTTTGGTTAAAGGATAGCCCAGTCTAGACTAAAGAATGAAACTATGATAATTTAACTAAAGGAAAAGTACAGGCACTGCTGAAAATAAACACTTTTGTAATTACCAAAGACCCTTAATAGCTTAAATACCAAAGAGGGGACTATCTTAAGGAGGCAGCTTGGGGAGCAATGATTTGCAATCTCAACTCAGTCCTCAGAAACAAACAAAGCAATCAAAACAAACCTTAGAGGGTCAATTTATCTCTTAATCACATTGGCCAACTGAAATTTCTTAGTGGGCTCTGACTTGGAATACAAGTAAGATTTATGAGGTTAATGAAGGATTACCTGCTGTGATTCATCTTTAATTGTTTGAATTTCAATATTTCAATATTCATTCATGTTCCTCTTGTTTCTGTAATGTATCATTTACATCACAAAATTGCACATTTGGCATTCTTTATCCCAAATTATAATTCTGTTCTAAAGCTTATAATAAGCCAAATTGAGTTGAGTCCCATGTACCTTTGATTGGCAGCCACTATTCCAGTGTTGCGTTGGCTGACCCCATAGTGCCTTGACATGTCTAGCCACAGGGGATGCTTTCTATCTCCTCTACAAAGTGGCTCTGTAACCAGTAGATTTTCTATATGTTGCTTCAGAACCATTCAGGCTTCATTTTACTTGGAAGTTTTTGGTTTTCCTCACTGGCAGATTCATTCCTGTTTTCTGCTTTTATTATATATAACATTATAATCTTTATTATAATGAATTGTAGGGAAGTATTGTCTACATTTTGTAAAGAAAACACTGTTGTTGACATTTGGATTAATGACATGACTTAGAATAGATAGCTTGAAAATGAAGCTAACATTCAAAAGTCTTCCACACAGTTGGTGAAAATGTTACCTTTCCTGTGAAGTAAGTGTGTTATGTGAGTGATACAGTTTAATTAGCATCTACACATTCATGTGAAAAAACTCTTACTTCCATCTTGACCTTTTATTGGACATTATTTCCTGAGGTCAGGGACACTTTTCAACCCAACGCCAAGTTGCAGTAATGATAAATTTTGGCTTATTTTTAGTTAAGATTGACAAAATAGTGATTATGTTGAAACTTCTATTCTAGCTTGCTGGTGTATGTAGTCAGCCAATGGTATTTGCCCCTTCCAAGGAAATATGGAAGGATATTAGTTGGAATATTGAATTTAAGTGAAGACTGTAATGCAAAAACAGGTAATTAGAACATTAATTGTCATCTTGTTCTTTTTTCTTAACTTTGAAAACACTTTACAAGATATATTTGCAATGAATTCTGGGGTAAAAAGGCTGCAAGAATTAACAGAGGATTGCATGCTAATTTAAAGGGAAGCATTAGGAGAACGTATATGAAGAGAATGTGTGTGTGGACTGGGCAGGGAAATTAGAGAAAATCTTGTAAAGGAAACCGCCTTTGGGGAGGGATAAGTGTTGTTCTCATCCGGAGGTTCTCTCCATGTGAAGGGCACTCTACTTAGGTTAACCCTCTTGGCTTCCATCTGCCACCCTCACTCAGTCTACATCTGGGGGAGGTGGAGAGCCTTTCATTGGTGAGGTGGGAAGGAGAAGGCCAGTGTTTTCTCTTCTGCCTTCCTTTCTAGGGGGTGAGCTTCCCAAGGGAATTTTCTCCTCTGTGTGGCATGTCATAAGCTGAACAGAGGAATATTCCTGGGTGATGTCTCTGGTTAGACTTGAGAGGTAGTTCTAGCTTTGGTGTTCAGTATTATGAAAATCACTTGTAATACTTGGCTAACAAAACTTAATGATGGATAAACATAATATTTTGGGAGCTATCTTACAATGTCTTCAACTTGCTTCTCAGTCAATTAAGTATATAGGAAGATGCTTTTTAAAACCAACAAAGATTACTCAAAAAATAAAAAAAAGTTAGGGCCAGGATGGAGTGGTTGGGGCCAAACTTGCTCTTCTTTATAAGTATCTAGAAAAAATACATGGAGCAACTATTTACAAATTGGACAATAGGGAGTGTGGGGTTGTGAGTCCTGATAGAAAGGAGCAAACACAGTGAGTCAATGAATGGCCTGGTTATCTGTGTGGATGCTCTCTATGGACCTCAGTGTGGGGAGGATAGACTGAGGCAGAGTACAGTCATTGTGCTAAGGTGAGGAGATGAATACCAATATTTTGGGGTTTTGAAGTATCTAGAATTTCTGGGGCTAAGATGAGGGATCTATGCAAAATAAATCAATAAATTAGTTAAACAAATAAACAAAGACCTTCAGAGATTTTCCTAGGGGTTTCTTGAGTTTGTTCTTTCATAGAGGGAAACTCCATAAGGACAAGTAGAGAATTAAGGCTGGGAACTTCAAATGAATAATAATTTTTTTAAAAGATTTCATTTTATTTGAGAGGTAGAGTTATAGACAGTAAGAGGGAGAGACAGAGGCAGAGTTAAACAGAGAGAAGGGGAGGCAGAGAGAGAGAGAGAGAGAGAGAGAGAGAGGTCATCCATCCTCTGGTTCACTCCCCAGTTGGCCACAATGGTTGGAGCTGTGCCAATCCGAAGCCAGGAGTCTCTTCTAGATCTCCCATGCAGGTGCAGGGGCCCTTCCACTGCTTTTCCAGACCATAGCAGAGAGCTAGATTGGGAGTGGAGCAGCCTGGACTCGAGCCAGTGCCCATATGAGATGCTGGCATTGCAGGCAGCAGCTTTACCTGCTGCACCACAGTGATGGCCTCCAAGTGAACAATTCTTAGAGCTCATGTACACCTGGGAGAAATCTGATTCTCAGCCTGTTAGAATTCACAGGACATGTTAATGCTGCATGCTTTCACTTGAGATCCACGAGATGTTGTATATATCTAAATCAAACATAAGGGCTACTCTAGGCCTACCCTAACAAATCTTAGAAACTATGCTTAACAAGATCAGACTGGATTCTCAAGAGACTTTACTTTCTGAATCCAATTACTCACTACATTGGGAATCTACAAAGAAGCAGAATGCATAGAAATTGACTCATGCAGTTATAGAGTTTGAGAAGTCTAGAATCTATAGTATCCATGTTCTGGTTTGAATCCAAGGCCAGCAGGGTGCTGTGGAACCAGGGAAAGCCAATGTCCCAGTTTGAAAATTGTCAGGAAAACTCTGTCTAACTTGGGAGATAGTCAACTGTTTTCTGCTATTCAGACCTTTGTCCAATTGGATGAAGCCTACTCATAAAAAGGAGGGTGAATGAGTCAGAAGTCTTCAGAGAAACAGAACCATCAGAAAAAAATATAGATTTAATGTGTCCATTAAGAAATAAGTTCATATGATCACAGAGGTTGAAAAGTGCCATGCTGGCTGTGTGCCAGCTGAGGTTCTAGTAGTGATGATTCAGTGCAGAAGCCTAGAAGTCTGGAAGCCTCAGAACCATGGAGATGAGTGGAACAGTCTCCAGTTTGAGGATGAAGGCCTGTGAACCATTAGAGAACTCCAGCCCAGTGGCTGAAGAAGCCAGAGGGTGATAGGACATATGTATATATATGTATATATATGATAAATAAGTGTATATGAATAAAATTGATACCTTGAAATTTTATTATTGTTTACAGTCCTTATCTATACTCTTGAGGAGCAGTGGTTTTTGCTACTTACTACTTGCTGAATACTTTATTTGGTAGAGGGTTAAGCTTGTGATTATAAATGAAATTGCAGTATGTCCTCAAAACAAAAACAACAACAAAAGAAAGTTTCATTGTAACTCTGAAGCATCATGATACTCTAAGTTTGGTAAAATTAAAAAATCTTTCAATTTCAAAAAATATTTAGTCAAATCTAAGAAAATTGAAAGAAAAAATAGACTAATTATAGTTGAGATTTCAAAATTTTTCAGCAATTAAAAGTACAAATAGAAAATCAATAAAGATTTAGAAGAGTTGGACATCACCACCTACAAGACCTTTTTCACATTTGTAGAAGACTACAATGAAGAATGACAGAATACACCTTCCATTCAAGTGCATAGAAAGCACGCATGAAGTTAAGGATATCCTGAGTCATAAAACAAATCTCAATATAGTTTGGAAGGTTGAAACCAGAAAGAGTATAGTCATAATAATATTTTTTTATTTATTTGACAGAGTGAGACAGTGAGAGAGAGACAGAGAGAAAGGTCTTCCTTTCATTGGTTCACTCCCCAAATGGCCACCATGGCCGGAGCTATGCCTTCTGAAGCCAGGAGCCAGGTACTGCTTCCTGGTTTCCCCTTTGCGGGTGCAGGCGCCCAAGCACTTGGGCCATCCTCCACTGCCTTCCCGGGCCACAGCAGAGAGCTGGACTGGAAGAGGAGCAACCGGGACTAGACCCCGGCGCCCATATGGGATGCCGGCGCCACAGGCGGAGGATTAACCAAGTGAGCCACGGCACTGGCCTCGGTCATAATAATATTAAATACGAAATCAATTATTGAAAGATATCTGCAAAATATTCAAACGTTCTGAAATTAAGCAACATATTTCAAGCAATCCATGGGTCAGAGAGGAAATCTCAAAAGAAATCAAAAAATTATTTGAATTGAATGACAATTGATAGGATGCTGTTAAAACAGTACTTAAAGGGAAATTTATAAAATTAAATGATAATACTAGAAAACAATAAAACTTTACATCATTAAGTTCATCTTAAGGAGAGAAGAAACCCACATCACTTTGTGTGTAATTTCAAATGATCCTGGAACCCTTGGAAACCCATCATGATTTTCAGATTAAGAATTCCTGATCCTTTGTGATTAGTTCTAAATTTGTTTCCACTTCCTAGACCTCTTTCTTGAGTGACAGAATTTCATGTTTAAGTGCTTTCAAGGACATCTACACTTAAATATTTCACAGGCACCTAGCAATAACAAAACTTTAAAAGGTAGTGGATTAACTTCTTTTCTCTCCTTGCTTCCCCTCCCCTCTCCTTCCTTCTTCTACCCCTCCTGTCCTATCTTCTTCTTTGTCTAAATCTACACTTAAATGGTATCACCATCCACTCTGCTTCCCCTTGTCAAAATCCTGTACATCTTCTCTTCCCCTAGTTCACACATAAAATCCTTACACCTACCTGATTTCCCTCCATCTTTGGTGCCACTACCCTAAAATCAGTCACTAACGGTTCTCAGGTTGGTCAGTATTAAAATCTTCCAATTAATCTCTGTTCCTCTTCAGTCTGTCTTCTTCTATATCCACTTGTACAAGGCAGTCAGTGTGATAGTTCAAAAAGACTACTGTGAATTTGAAATAGTCCCTTTAATAACATTTCTCTAACCTTGATACGTCCTTAGAGTCAATGCTAATTCTTTAACACAGCTTATAAAAATCTACATGACTGGAACCCTATTCATTTTGAGTCTATCCTCTCCTCATGTTCCACCAATAATGAATTTTTTTCTGTTCTTCTAGAACAGTTTCATGCATTCCTCCTTCCAGGCCTTCACACATGTTATTCCCTTGCCTAGAATTTTTCTCCCAACCGTCTTCTTTTTGTCCCCTCATATTCCCACCTCCACATCTTATTGGATTATTCCTGTTCAGTCTTCAGAGTTAGGTTAGCTGTTATTTCCTGCCAGGATTTCTAAGATCTTCCTTCTGCTGCTTGCTTCCTCCTCCAATGGATTCATGTCCCTGCTAAGAATCTCATTGCATGTCGGCATTCATTTTTAAATTTCTATTTATTTTCATCTACTTAATTGGGGGGTTGGGGAGGGAGAGAAAGCAAGAGTGAGAGAGAGAGACAGAGAGAGACTTTCCATACGCTGGTTCACTCCTCAAATGCCCACAACAGCTAGGGCTGTGTCAAGTTGAAGCCAAGAGCTTGGAATTCCATCTGGGTCTACCTTGTAGGTGGCAGAGGCCTAAGCACTTGAATCATCATCTGCAGCCCCTCAGGGTGCCCATTATCAGGAAGCTGGATCAGAAGTGGAGTAGCTAGGACCCCAACCAGCAGTCCAATATATCAGATAGGTGTCCAAGCACTATCTTAACCTGCTACACCACAACACCTGCCCTGTACCTTGCCATTTTGAGTTGTAATTTCTTACCTGTCTTCTTACCAGACTATAAATACAAGGTTTATTCATGTGGATAAAATTGTAGTGTCTTCTTTTTGACAACCTATGGCAATGTAAGAAGGATTTTGGAATTCTTAATGACCTGGGGATAAACATGTGACACAATAATGTAAACATAAAGTAAAACTTAGTAGCTATTCAATAAAAATGTGTTTAATTTATGTACATTACTGGTGATTATGCATTATACTTCATTATTATAACTTTTACACATGTACAGTTTTTCTTTGTCCTATTAATAAGATATAATTTTAGGGGCTGGCGCTGTGGTGCAGCAAGTTAACGCCCTGGCCTGAAGTGCCGGCATCCCACATGGGCTCTGGTTCGAGATGCAGCTGCTCATTCCGATACAGCTCTCTGCTATGGCCTGGGAGAGCAGTGGAGGATGGCCCAGGTCCTTGGGCCCCTGCATCCACGTGGGAAACCCAGAGGAAGCTCCTGGCTCCTGGCTTTGGATCGGCGCAGCTCCAGTGGTTGCGGCCAGTTGGGGAGTGAACCAGCGGATGGGAGAACTCTCTCTCTCTCTCTCTGCCTTTCCTCTCTCTGTGTAACTCTGACTTTCAACTAAATAAATAAATCTTTAAAAAAGATATAATTTTTCAAATAAGTGTGTTACATTACATACATTAGGAAGAAATATTAAATATTACAGCTTTTTCCCCATTTCTCTGTACCTTATTATGTTTTCAATGAGAGGGATTCTAGGCACAGAGTTATGGATCTTAGCTTGATAATATGTGATGCAAAGACTTCAGTACCCCACCACACCCAAATGAATGCAGTGGATGATATTATGACTGTGTTGAATCATTTTGCTTGCCTTTTATTTTTTGCATTAAGTTGTAATTGTTTGTTCTCTTTTGTCCTTTTCCAACGTACATTCAAATGGTCAGAACTAAAATTATACCATGCCATCACCAAATATCCAGCACCAGATCCTTATTAGGGTAATAACAGATCTGCTAAAGATTAGAAGGGGTCACTATGCCCTTTTGGCGTGGCTTGCATACACTGTACTTTACTTTGGTAGAAAAACAAAATCATTAAAATAACGTTATGCATGAATGGTCATTAAACCATGTTATAAACATTTAGTTTGTGTAACCATGTCTGGGGTTTGATGTATTTGTTCACCAAATTATGTTGATAAACTAGCAAAGAATTTGGGGGTGTTCTTTTTAGATAACCTATAGTCAAGTGTCCATAATTTCAGATTTCTGTATAATACAATAGGAAAAATCAACAGTAAAGTAAATGTGATCA
Source organism: Oryctolagus cuniculus (assembly GCF_964237555.1). Taxonomy (NCBI): domain Eukaryota; kingdom Metazoa; phylum Chordata; class Mammalia; order Lagomorpha; family Leporidae; genus Oryctolagus; species Oryctolagus cuniculus. The sequence goes on from NC_091433.1 coordinate 56,115,432, forward strand.
AGCATAATTGAATAATATTATTGTGCCAGCTATAACCACAAATACAGCACATTTATAAGTGTCCTAGGGGTGGGAATTTGGCCTAGAGGGTGAGATGCTATATCAGAGTGCCTGGATTTAATTCTATCCCTCAATTCCAGCTTTTGGCTAGTGCAGACCCTGGCAGGCAGCAGTGGCTCCAGTGACTACCAAACACTTGAGAGATCTGGGTTGAGTTTCTCGATCCTTGCTTTGGCCTGGAGGCTATTTCTGGCATTTAGGGGATGAAGCAGAAGATGAAACCATTCTTTGCCTCTCTGTGTATATCTCTGGCTCTCAAATAAATGAAAAAAAATTTAAATAAAGAGGTGCTTTAAGTATAGTTGAATTATAATATCATGTCAACCCTAACTCTTGAATTATAAGGAGGAAAATGAATTACCTGTCATCTGAAAAAAGAATTGGATCCATGCATGCTAATGTTTTATAGCTCTTTAATTTCCTATAAATATATTACTGCAGTAAGAGATTAAGATAAATAGATTACAGGTTTAATTCTAATAGATTTAAAATTTAAATTTGAAGTGTTACTTTTTCTTCTAATTTGACTCAATAGTCAGGTTATTAATATTCATTTGTGCATTTCTATTCACTTAGAATATGTGAGGGACAGTGCTATTGGGGCTTAATGTCTATGACATTAGGATAGAGCTGTAGGTGCAGTCTGACAGTGCTCTGTGTATCTGCTTGTTTTGCTGGGAGTATCTTTCTTGCTAAGGAATCTGGGGTCATGTTTCTTGTCCACTGAAGGTGAGCATCTGTCTTGTTCTTCCTTTATGAAGCCTTGTAGACATGGTGGAAGAATACCTAAGGCAACTCTAGCTGCTCTGATTTGGATAGTTCTCTAAAATATTCTGTCTCTGTGTTACCATTTTTTCTCCAAATGAATATTCTTATCACATTTAGATTTCTATTGATCTTCTATTTGGAAAGAAGCATCCCTGGTACATTTGTTGCTTGGAAATGTCAACAAATACTATTGCTAAGATTGCTGACTTATGCAAGAAATGAAGAGGTCGAAGCATATGACAGAACTGAAGACTTAACAGCTTCTCTCACAGCTAACACAGTTTTATGCTGAGACACACTATTAGACGGTACAACCCTCATGCCAACATGGTTGATTTCTCTGTGCTTTTCAAGTCTTGTATTGTTTTATTCTAAAGGTTTTCTTCCCCTCATTCTTCTCCCTCCCCCAGGGATAGAAATATATATATATATATATATATATATATATATATATATATAGTTTTACATTTTACAGCAAACCACTTCAATAGAGCATGGCTGGCAGCCATATGGTCATATGTGATTCCAACAATCAATTTGGCAAAGAAAACTGTTTATAGCGAGTTTTTGAATATGCCATCCCAGGTAGTGCTTTGATGACAAATTAGGAGATGATCACAAATAGAATGAAAGCAGCATTTATAAAACAGTGTTTCCTTCAATCCTTTAAGGATATTAAAATTACTAGTTATCATTTTTTAATGTGGATCCATGGCACTTGCAGGGGGTACTTAACACATTTAAAGTATAATTTCATAGCAAAAATATGGTGTTGATTTTCAAGGAGCTTACGATCTAGTAAACTTTTTGAGTGAATGCTTATATTACCCTTATCTGAAACTTCCAGATCTAGACTTCTGACTGGCATGGCTTCTAGAACTGGCTTTTGATGGTATTTCTGCACCTTCACTTCTAGCCAATACCAGTAAGTGGGGAGTTGTTCAGAAATGAGAAAAATGCAAAACAACTCCTTCCCATGCAGAAAAACAAACTCAAGTTAAGGAAGCACATTTGAATCTCATAAAGGGTGGTTAGAAATTTCTGGGAAACAGCTCATCCCAGTTTTTGTTCTCTTTCACTAGATTTTATCTCACGGATTATCCTACCCCTGGATCATCCTTTCAGTTCTAACATTTGCAGAATCAAAGCTTCAGCTGTGGAGTCACCACTCTGCAGATGCAGGGAGCACACATGGTGTGCAGTTAGGCCTTTCTCCCTTTACAGTTCCTTGCTGGGGAGAGTGGGTACAGAGAAAGCAAAAGCAACAGGGTATTTTGTGAGCTTTGTTTACATTTTACTGAAAGGTAACTGGCCTCTCTCTAGGGAAATGAAATATTCCACAGCCATTCACAGCCGTGAGAAGTTCACATTTATAGTTATGTGAACATTGCGATGAGTATTTCCTCTGAAGGAATCCCTAACACGTTTGTCTTTGTCTAATTTTGTCAGTTATTTAAAAATATAAATGCACTTAGTTTATAAACTGAAATTGTGACTAGGTACCATAATTATTTAAATTAATAAGACCTTACAAATATGACAATTGCAGAACTATCCAGAGGATGCCAATAATGACTTTTGTAGGGAGGTACAAACTGTCCTCAAAGTGTTTTACAAGTGGAGATAAAACGGAGCCTACACTGTTTCCTTCATTGAATGAGAAAGAAATTATTAGATAAAAAATTAAAAATTACTAAAATATATTTTTATATTTGAAGCATGGGAGCTAACTGCAGACAGAGGAGTAAGTTATGAGCTTGGAGAGCAAAGAACTAAAATGTGGTGCAGTGTTGTTCTTTTTGAAAACTTTCACATGTACATCAGCAATCAAAGAGGTGCACATACTAGGAAGGGGTTAAATAACAGGACTATCATTCCTCTAAAGCCGCTCTTCATGAATCTCTTGACTTTCAAACAGTACAGCATGGTGTGACTCTTTCAATATGTAGAAGTCATGACATGATCCAGGAAGTTTATTGAAATGTTTGTACTGTTATATTTAGCCTGGCATCCAGAATTCCAGGACACTTACAAGCAGTATGATTTCCTTGTAGAATACCAAAATGAACTATTTGCACCAAAGGAAAAATGTTTAGGGATATTTTAGAAAAGAATTACAACTACAGCAAATATTATTTTCATTGGTCTACAAGAAAACCTGTTTTGCATTAGTTATTTCATTGTGCTTTGAGTTAGGATTTAGACTTAGAGGAAAATAGATTTTATATTTCAGATGTAATTACTTGTTATAGTATAATGAGTATTGTATGACAGGAATTTTGAGTATAGAATAAAATCACTCATCATCATATAGTCTTATTCAGATCAGGTATATCCAAGTGTCTTGATTTTTAATGTGACCTAGAAATAAACCCCTTAATTCTTTTATTGCTTTTTTCTTCTTGCATAAAATGGATAAAATAATAAAACCTGCCGTTGAAGCTCTTGTGAAGAACTACAAAATGAAAAGTTGAAAAAAACTTTTTTGTTAATATGAGTATTTCTTTTGAGAAACTGGGATAATGAAGGTTGGCATCAGTACTTAATTACACTTAAAATTCTTCGAGAGGCAGTAGATAATTTTCCATGGGTCTTTTGGTCTAGCCACATCTTTGTAGGAATTTCTATTGAAAGGGATTATAAATCTTAAACCTTAAATGTATGCATAAATTTTATCCTTCATGTATCATCAGAGTCACCTGTATAATGTGACAAAATGTGTTATTTTACTTCAGTTAAGTGTTCTTAAATGATTTCTTCATTATATTCAAGATAATCCTAATACATACAGCATTGCATGATGTATTTTCTTCAAAAAAGATATATTTAATTAAAAGGGAGGTGGGGGAGAGGGAGAGGGAGAGGGAGAGAGAAATTCATTTGCTGGTTTACGCCCCAAATGCCCACCACAGCCCAGGCTGGGCCAGCTTGAAGCTAGAAGTCACCAATTCCATCCTGGTCTCTCATGTGAGTGGTAGGGTCTCAAGTACTTGGACCATCTTCTACTACCTTCCCAGATGCTTTAGCAGAAAGCTGGATTGGAAGTAATGTATTTAGTACTCCAAGCAGCACTCCAAAGTAGTGATTTAACTCGCTGTGCATAGCACCAGCCCCACATAATGCAATTTTGATTATTTTTTTTAGCTTGGATTATTATGATCCTAATATATACCCTGTACTTATACCAAACTTAATAGAGCTTCCCAAATTCACCAAGCTCTTCAGATTTTTCTGCCTTCTCAGATGTGCCCTTTGTGTGACCATGCTAGCTCCCCTATTAACCTAGTGTTATTTCTTCCCTGCCTTAAAATTCACCTCATATGCTTTCTCTCTTATTTCTGACCTTCCAACTGCCTTAAAAGAATACTGTATTTCTGCAATACAGTATCTGTCTCCCACTTACCCAGTAGGCTGTTTAATTAAGTACGGTTTCCTTATTCTATCTTTGTATCCTCAGAGCCTAGCTCCATGTTCGCTTTCTGGACAAATGAATAAAATTCTGATACCTATCATGCAGCATCTATCTAGAATCATCTGGAGTTTGGTACTAAGAGCAAATTAAACCACCCAGACCTTTCATGGTCTAGAACTGTCTGGGAAATGGGGCTGAGAAGCAGGCACTCAAAATCGAAATGACAGATTTCTTATGATTAAAAAAAGCTGACTTGAGGAACATGGCTTAGGTTTGTGGCAATAGTACACTTTCTAATGGAACCCAGAAATTGGACAAACGACCTTTTCAGTCAAAGCCCTTCTGTACAACCACGGGCTACTTTTTTATGTGGGTATAGAGTCTTAGCCATAAGATTATGGCATGATCATGAGGAGACCAGAACACTTACATACGATCAGATCTCAAAGAGGATGAGCGAAGAGCTGATCCAGGCCTGCATTCTTTTTACTCCAAACTCATCTATCAGTTAAGTCAGTGCTTCTCCCTTGGGAAAGAATTAGCATAAGATCAAAGCAACCAGAAGTGTCATGTAAATGGATATCCTTCTATGTGGGAACATGAAATTAAGGGAACATAAGCTCCCCTATTTGCATTCCCGTATACTACTAACCTTTCCTGTTTCAAATGTGTCCGTCAGTGGAACTACGCTTTCTATAGTTGTCCAAGCTGAAAGATGGAATCATTTCCAGTTTATAGCTCATCTCTCCAGTGAGCAATTGGCAATGCTGCCGTAATCTGTGGTCTCAATCCTATAACTACTAGTATCTTATATTTAAATTTTAAATACAGAATTAATAACTTATTACTTTTCAAATAACAAGTGATTCAGCTATATAAAAGTAAATTTTCCTAGAAGTTTCTCTGTATCTCTATCTTCCAATTCCCCTTGTCTTATGGTAACAATTTTTAAATGTATACATTGCCAGACTTTTTTCTAGGCATTTAAAAATGTTTAGACTCTTGAAACCACAAACACTTAATAACTAGTAGATATTTTCCCATGTCATTTTATATGTTTGTTGATTGTTTTTAACATTCCATAATATGAAATTTTCTCAGTTCCTTCAGCATTCTCCTGAATATTTTAGATTGGTTCTAATTTTTCATTTTTTATAAAGTATTCTATAATTCTATACATATAATTCTCTATATATTTATATATATTCTATATAATCCTATAATTATATTTTATAAAGTATTCTATATACTCATAAAGTATTCTATATACTCATCTCCTCTTCTATTTCTGCAGGAGTGATTCCAGTAGGTGAAACTCTTGAGTCAAATAGTTTGTATGTTATAATAGTGATAGAAATTGCCTCATAAGTCTATATAGTAAGCACTTGTTTTTTTTTAAGATTTATTATTTTTATTTATTTGAAAGACAGAGTTACAGAGAGAGAGGTAGAGACAGAGAGAGAGGTCTTCCATCCAATGGCTCACTCCCCAATTGGCTGCAACCGCCAGAGCTGTGCTGATCCAAAGCCAGGAGCCAGGAGCTTCTTCAGGGTCTCCCAAGCTGGTGCAGGGGCCCAAGGACGTGGGCTGTCTTGTGACTTCTTTTCCAGGCCATAGCAGAGAGCTAGATCAGAAGATGAGCAGCTGGGACTAGAACCGGCACCCATATGGGATGCTGGTGCTTCAGGCCAGGGCATTAACCCACTGCACCACAGCGCTGGCCCCAATATAGTATGTACTTGTATATCAAGTTCTCATTTCCTGAATCTTATGGACCATTTCCTCATAATATCAGTATTTAAAGCTTTTGCCAATTAGGTGGCTGAAACAAACCTTTTTGCTTTAATTTTCGTTTCCTTTTTTTACTTATGACACTGAACATTATTTTGTTTGTTGCTGAATTTGATACTTCCTCTTCTGTCAGTTCATAATCTTTGCCCACTTTTTTTTTTTTTGACAGGCAGAGTGGACAGTGAGAGAGAGAGAGACAGAGAGAAAGGTCTTCCTTTTTCCGTTGGTTCACCCCCACAATGGCCACTGTGGCCAGTGCGCTGTGGCTGGCGCACCGCGCTGATCTGAAGCCAGGAGACAGGTGCTTCTCCTGGTCTCCCATGTGGGTGCAGAGCCCAAGGACTTGGGCCATCCTCCACTGCACTCCCTGGCCACAGTAGAGAGCTAGACAGGAAGAGGAGTGACCAGGACAGAATCTGGTGCCCCAACTGGGACTAGAACCCGGTGTGCCAGCGCCGCAGGCGGAGGATTAACCTATTGAGCCGTGGTGCCGGCCCACTTTTTTTTTAGATTTACTCTTTTAAATAGTATGTATTTTAAGTCTGTTTTTGCTAAATATGTGTCAACCAGTTTCTTAGATAACAGGCTTTATTTTCTCCTTGTTTAATAGTTTATCTTTAACAGATTTTAATACCAAAATTTTTACCTAGCATAATGATCTACAGTTGCATCTATTGTGCTGTGAAAGACAGGATTTCATTCTTTCTTATGCCCAAATACTATTCCATTGTGTGTATATACCATAATTTCTTTATCCAGTCATCAATTGATGGACATCCGGGTTGATTACATATCTTAGCCATTGTGAGTTAAATTTTCATAGATAAAAACCCATCATGCTGTTTAGGAGTTTCTGTTTTATTTCAATGATTTATTTATATATTCTTTGTGCTGTTTTATTTGTATGGTAGCTACATTTAATGTTAATAATCTGTAATATTTACTGAACATCTAGTATGTGTCAAGCACCATTCTGTTAATCTTCACAACTACTTTGTGATAATCACTATTAACACCATTCAATGTATCAGGAAAGTTGAGATCCAAAGAGCTTAAGTAACTTGTTTAGGTTATTGGGCTGGTAAGAAGTTGAGCTGGGATAGAATTCCAATATTCCTGACTCAAGGTTAATGTACTAAAGCTCTACATGACCGCTTTGCGCAGTGCATAGGACGCTTTGAGATATGGTGCAGCAAGTTGCTCTTTAGTGCTCTTCTATTTCATGATTTTCTTATTACATTTTACCACCAAGTCAGATTTCATGAAGAGTTTTGTTGAGATTTCGGTGTTAATTGCTTCAATATTTTGGACTATATTGAGAAAGCCATGCCATTGCTATGAGTTGAATTTGTGTTACCTCCAAATTCCTGTGTGGAAGCTTTAACACCTAGTGCCTCAGAATGTCATTATCTTTGCAGATAGGACCTTTAAAGAGGCTACTATATTAAAATGAAGTCATTATGGCAGGCCCTTATTCAATTTAATAATAAGAGGAACTTTGGACACAGGTACAGAAGGAGAACCATGTGAAGACAAAGAGAGAATACAGCCTGCTACTATCAAGGAGAGATCTTTGGAAGAAAATAACTCTGTTGATTTTTAAAAAAATTTATTTAAGGTATACAAATTTCTTGTATTTCATTTATACATAGTTAGGAACATAGTGATACTTCTCATCCTACCCTTCCTCCTGCTCACACTCCAATCCGTCTTTCTCCTCCCTCTTCTAGTCCCACTCTTAATCTTATAAAGACCTATTTTCAGTTTACTTTATATTCATAAGATTAGCTGTACACTAAGTTAAGATGTTGAACAAATGGTATGAAGAAAAAAACACTGTTCCTCAACAATAGAGACAAGGGAAGTTAAACAATCATTGAATCTCAAAATGTCAATTTCACTCAATACATTACATTTTAGGTACTGTAGTAGTTATCTGTTATTTTTTTGGGGACAGGCTTATTTCAGTAAGTATAATGGTTTCCAGTTGCATCCATTTTGTTGCAAAAGACAGGATTTCACATTTTTATCACTGAGTAGTATTCCATAGTGTGTATTTAGCATAATTTATTTATACAGTCTTTAACTGATGCACAACTGGGTGGATTCCATATCTTAGTATTGTGAATTGAACTGCGAGGAACATAGGGGTACAGATAACTCTTTCATATACTGATTTCTTTTCATTTGTGTAAATTCCCATTAGTGGAATTGTTGGGTAACAATTTATTTTCACATTTCTGAGATATCTCCATACTGTCTTCCACAATGGCTGCAAAAGTTTACATTCCTATCAACAGCAGATTAGGGTACCTTTTCCCCACATCCTTGCCAACATTTGTTGTTTGTTGATTTTTGGATGACAGCCATTCTAACTGGGGTGAGGTGAAACCTAATTGTGGTTTTGATTTGCATTTCCCTGATGGCTAGTGATCCTGAGGATTTTTTCATATCTGTTGGCCATTTGAATTTCCTCTTTTGAAAAATACCTGTTCAAGTCTTCTGCCTACTTCCTTTTTTTTTTTAAGATTTATTTATTTGAAAGGTAGAGTTATAGAGGCAGAGGCAGAGATAGAGAAAAAGAAGTCTTCCATCCACTGGTTCACTCCCCAAATTGCCACATTAGCCAGAGCTGGGCCGATCTGAAGCCAGGAGCCTGGAGCTTCTTCCAGGTCTCCCGCACAGATGCGGGTGCTCAAGGACCTGAGCCATTTTCCATTGCTTTCCCAGGCTATAAAAGAGAGCTGGATCAGAAGTGGAGCATGGCCCGGTACTGCGGTGCAGCAGGTTAAAGCTCTGGCTTGAGACACCGGCATCACATATGGGCTCTGGTTCTGGTCCTGGCTGCTCCTCTTCCGATCCAGCTCTCTGCTGAGGCCTGGGAAAGCAGTGGGGGATGGCCCAGGTCCTTGGGCCCCTGCACCCACTTGGTAGACAAGGAGGAAGCTCTTGGCTCCTGCCTTCGGATTGGCGGATTGGCACAGCTCTGGCTGTTGAGGCCTTCTGAGTGAACCAGCGATGGAAGACCTCTCTCTCTAACTCTCTCTGTAATTCAGGCTTTCAAATAAATAAAATAAATCTTAAAAAAAAAAGAAGTGGAGCAGCCATGACTCAAACTCGGGAACAAATGGGGTGCTGGCACTGTGGGTGGCAGCTTTGCTGGCTTAGCCACAGTGCTGCCCCGTCATTTCTTAACTGGATCTTTTGTTTTGTTGTTATTTAATTTCTTGAGATCTTTATAGATTTGGGATATTAATCCTTTATTAGTTGCATAGTTTGCAAGTATTTTCTCCCATTCTGTTGGTTGCCTCTTCACTTTGCTGAGTGTTTTTTTTTTTTTTTTTTCAGTGTAGAAGTTTTTCAACTTGGTGTAATCCCATTTGTCAATTTTGGCTTTGATTGCCTGTGCTTCCAGGGTCTTTTCCAAGAAGTCTTTGCCTATGCCAATGTCTTGCTGTGTTTCCCCAATATTCTGTAGTAATTTGATGGTATCAGGTCATAGATTTAGGTCATTGATCCAAAGATTTATTTATTTGAAAGTCAGAGTTACACACAGAGAGAAGGAGAGGCAGAGTGAGAGAGAGATCTTCCATCCACTGGTTCACTCCCCAAATGGCTGCAACCACTGGAGCTGGGCCAATCTGAAGCCAGGATCCAGGAGATTCTGCCAGATCTCCCATGTGGGTACAGGGACTCAAGCACTTGGGCCATATTCCACTGCTTTTCCAGGCCATAGCAGAGAGCTGGTTTGGAAGGGGAGCAGCCAGGTCTCTAACCAGTGCCCACACGGGATATCGGCACTGCAGGCAGGGGCTTTACATGCTATGTCACAGCGCTGGCTAGAGCCTTTTTCCATTTTGAATGGATTTTTGTGTAAGGTGTAAGGTAGGGGTCTTGTTTCATACTTCTGCATTCAGAGATCCAATTTTTCCCTGCACCATTTGTTGAACAGACTGTCCTTGCTCCAGCAATTTATTTCACCTCCATTGTCAAAGATAAATTGATTGTAGATGCATGGATTGATTTTTGGAGTTTCTATTCGATTCTATTGATCTACATGTCTATTTTTTTTTTGTCAGAACCAGGCTGTTTTGATTATAACTGCCCTGTAGTATGTCTTGAAATCTGGTATTGTGATGCCTTCAGCTTTGCGTTTGTTTCATAAGATTGCTATTGCTATTCGGGGTCTCTTATTTGACTCAGAACATAAGAAAATAAATTTCGATAGTTTAAGCAACCTAGACTATGGTACCTTATTATGGCAGCCCTTGCAAACAATACCATTGTTGTCATACTTTAATATCTTCCCATGTATGGAAATGTTTTATTTTTTATTTATTCAATCCTGTTTTAACATCTTCAGTCAGGTTGTCATCAAGCACACACTCATATTTCTGATTAGGCTTGTCCCTATTAATTTCTTTGCTTTTTGTTGTTTGGATATGTTTTCCTTCATATCCATAGTTGGTTACTGATGTTTGCATATTTATATTTCATCTGGCTACTTTACTGGACGTTCTTTTTTATTAGTTTTAATATTTTAAGGTACATGTCTGGAGTCTTCAGCCAGGCAAACATAATACGCAAATAACAGAAGTTTTGTCTTGTTTCTTTCTGAATATCTACCTTTCACTTTTATTTTACTGCAGAGTGTAGAATGGTACAGAATAAACTTGAAAATTATGGTGATAGCATTTTTGAATATCTTGTAACTGTTTAGAAATCCTTGATGATGATACTTATCACAGGTTTTGATATCATTTTCACACTGCTGAATGTTTTCTAGAGTCTTTGTTCCTTTTTTAACAGCAAATTGAATTATAGGAACTGCTTTATCAGCTGCATTGAAATAATCCTAATGGGTTTCTATTTTCATATGTTAATACAGTGAATGATAGGTGTATTTCCTAATTTACACTATCTTTTTTTAAAAAAAAAAAGTTTATTTATTTTAAAGGCAGAGTTGAGAGAGAGAGAATCTGCCTTTGCTGGTTTACTCCCCAAATAGCCAGTTCATGTGGGATGCTTGTGTTTAGGTGATGACTTAACCTGTTGCATCATCATGCTACTCACTGAAACTATCTTTAGTTTCTGAAGCCAATTTATTTGCTCATTGTATACTTTTATAAGTCATTGCTGGGTTTGAATTACTAGTGTTTTGTTAATGAATTTTCAGAAAATTTATGTGTGGAGTGAAATTTCAAAGTTGTGTATGACTGAAGATTAATTTTGCCTATAGATTTGAATGATAATTTAGCTGGGTATAGAATTAAAGACATTAAAGACATTAGTATATTATTTTCTGTTGTGTTGTGTTTTGTTGCAATCCTATAGCTTAGAAACACTAAGAAAAATTTCATGCTTTGATGTCAATAACAGGAAAAAAGAGTTAGAGCAGAAATTTTAAGATTCTTTATACTCTAGTTTGCTGTGTCTTTTTTAAAAAATATTTTTACATTGTATTATTTTCATTGTAATTTATTCTTGCTAGGTAAGTTAAAGCAAGAAAATTAACATATTTAATCTCTTTATTTTATTGGTATAATCTAAGGAAAGAGCTCTTAACAGAAAGAAGTTAAGGATAAAAATTTTTTACTGGTGAATGGGAAGCAGATTAAGAGAGTATACCACTTTATCACCAGTAGAACACAAGAATCCTGTGTCTCATTATAAGATCTTTGAAATTCTTGTTTTGAAAGGGTTTAGAAGAGGTAAGAAAAATTAGACCTTTTGCTCAAATGATAGGGGATTATTGACAGTTGCTAATTCTCAAGGAAAAACTCATCCTGAAATGCACAGATTTTTTTTTGTTTGCTTTTTCTATTGGTCCGTTAGATTTGGGGCTTTCAACTTTAATTAAAAACATTAACTCCCTCTTTTAAATCATCATGTCTCTGTTTAAACCTGGAACCTATATTACTTTCTAAGGATATGTGTAGTTCTAATTTATTCCAATAACTATTTTTTCCATATTTATTTTCTATATTCATATCTGACAATGTGTTTGTATATTATCTGTTGTATATAAATATACTGAATTTGAGATCTAGATATGCTCAAGGATGATTTTTATTTATGAATTAATAGTCCCTGGATTTTTCAAATAAAGGATGAATCTGATGGTCATACCACAAATTACCCTATAGTCTTCATGTAGAAGAAATTTGATGATTTAAAAAAAATAGTCTTTAGGATGAAATTGATCATTTAAAAATCTTATCCCTAATTTGTCATCTTATTTCAGTGTCAGCTTCAAAATCTTGCATGTCCACTTGAGAGCACTGAACAGTAAAAACATTTCAAAGTAAACAAAATAGAGAATGTTCACCATCAATTTCTTAAGAGAGTAAAAGTGACTACTTGAAATGATAGAAACACACAATTATAGGGTGAGAGTCTTCTTTTGATACTGTAGTGTACTTAATAACAGAATAGGTAGCATCAGATGAAACTGACACCAAAGTTATATTACACAGTGTGTGGTGTGTACACATGTGGTGTGTAGTAAGAATGTCGAATAATCTAGACCTATTCTCCAGTGACTGACACACTGAATAGGGTGATTTAACACCGGGATTGTTTCTTTTTTGGTTTTGTAAGCCAGTTTCCATGGAAGGAAGATATTTTTAGAATTTATTTAAGCATATTACAGTTCTGCTATTACTGTGCCCTCAGATGCAATTTGGCGCAGCATGATGTTTCAACAGTTGCTCAAAGTTAACAGTGACTGTTAGAACCCTTTGTGATCAGCTAAGGTTATTTTTAAACCTAATTCTAGATAAGTCAGAGAAGTGTTGTTCTTTAGTCCACATGGTAATCTCAACAACATTTGTCATTGAAGACTCATTGTATGCCCTCATGCTGGATTCACTGTGAACCCCTTTTCACCATTAAAACCACTGAAAACCTAACTTCAAAGCCAAGGAAAGCCAGGCTTTCTAATTAGAATGATCACACCTAATTCATTTAGGAATTCCCTGTTGCACTGTACAAGTTGTTTGCTTACTTTTTTGTTTAGGAAAACATTTTTGCATACATGAAACTCTGTGGTAATTAACTGTATCCATCTCTTGTGTTGGATTCGGTCATCAATGAAACTACTCTATGCATGAGTTTCTGGGAAATTCTGGGAGAACTCCGTATTCATTCAACTTGATGACAAAACAGCAACATGCTAAATAATGTGATTAAAGTTGTTAAAAGCCAAAATAAACACTTATAATTATCTCAAGGAAAACGGTGTCAGGCAAGTGCATGCTCTATAAAGTGGGACTCCACGTGCGTCTTTCAGGTCCTGCTGCACAATAGATCATAGTTAAAGGTCTGTTAACAGATCTCTGATGGCTGAGCTGGGTAGCTTGTGGTTTCCTTCGAAACCTATTGGCATTATGTGAATTTATGTGTGAGGTGCAAATTGGAAGTTGCCTTCTATTGGTGCCCTTGGCAGAACAGAAATCATACTGTAGGGCTAGCAGCAGGAAGTACATTGCTTTGAAATTACCCAGCAGGGTTTCTACTTGCTGCTCTTGCTGCTTCTGAGACAGGGGCCTTATATTGTCTGGCCATGATTAAAATCAAAGTGTAGGCTTCTTTGCTGGGTGCCAGTAAACTTAGGTGAAAAACAGAAACAATCTGGAATTTTAATTATTTTAAAATGCAATGTAGGCAAGAAACAAAGATGAAAGCATTTTTGACTAATCTATCCCAATTATTCCACATAAACGGATTTTCTAAAAAAAGAGACCCAGAGAGAAAGAGAGTTTGCCTTTACAAAAGACTTTGTAGCATATCTCACAGTCATAAAATATATCTATGCTATGTTTGCTGTTCTCCTTAAATTCATATAGAAAATTGTCTAAACATAAGGATACTTTTGGGTGAATAGAGAAAGCCAGTTATACCTTGACCTTATTTCAAGTATGAGATGCTATCTATAGATGAAATAAGCCTTCAGAGCAAGGAATAGAAATTTTTGTTTACTTATTTACTTAAAATAGTCCATCTATAAGGAAGTATGTCTATGCTATAATTCATACTGTTTAGGTTCTATAGTCAGGCTGGACAGATAATTCCCATTATGTCCATAATTGCCAGAAGTGGCTGGCTCTGGATCTCTTCAGCTTTTTCCATGAGAAGTATAAAAATACGTACCACAGGTTCAGAGTTCATTGTCTTTAATAATCTGTTAGAACAAAATTTAAGTCAATCCTGAACAAAATGTAGAAAAAGTAAACTATTACATTGTACCAACTAGATGTCACATAACTAGCAGTCAATATCAGTAGTTAATGTGTAAATTTTTTGGAAATGTGTATGTAATCTATGCATAAGTACTGCAAGTTTATGCATTAAGTTAATAAATATATATTACTTGCCAGATAGTAGGCATTATGATAAGGACTGGGGCTATAAAGCTGAATCAGTCTTTCAAGGGTGCTGGGTGCTGACATGTGCCAAGCTAAAGGAGTATGAAGATACTTAAAATGTTTATGGAAAATTCAGATTTAAAAAGAGCTTATTTTGGCTTAAAATTTTTTTAAATTCATGGATAGTTTTTCCTAGTACACATTTTCCACATTCTGTTTGAAAACCCCTTCTATGGTGTGCTGAGATAGTACATAGAAATTGTGGTGTGTAGCTAACCCTCAACTGTTACTCTGCTACAGAGAGAGATTTGGATATTACATTTCCATCACAGTTGACACATTTTGAAATTCCATTTTTCCGTAATTAGTTTGGCTCTTCTCAGTTTCCAGAGTAACAGCTATAAATAATTGTTTAATTCTCCATCTTCCCTTGGATGTCTGATTTGCTTTATGTCCCACTCCTTATCCCAGTGTTTTTTTATGTTTAAAAGATGTACAAAGAGGAGTAACTTTGACTGCAAGGGTAAAAATGGTTTTAAAATTGAATAAGCTGGTCTATTCCTTTTCTTTAAAATATTATTTATGATTATTTTAATATGATACCTCAACTCATTTGGCCTTAGCAAATAGCAGGTGTTAAGAGTCTCTGTGAAACCTTGAGAATATCCATGGCCCAAATGTTCTGTGTTTTATCTGATGGACACTGCTCAAGATCAAAACTCTTGAGCTATCAAAGCTGCTCAGGTAAGGGGGAAATTCAGAATATATCTTCTCCTGCTTGAATTTCAAGAGGAGAAAGATAAGCCATAGTAAAATACAGTTATCCTAAGGAGTTCTTATTCAATTTTTTGAATATGTAAAGTATTTTTTAATTTCAGGTCTAAACATGGAAGATTCAAGCTCATTTCCACTTTAAGAAGTCAGTATGGAATTAGGATGCTTAAAATTTACAACTGTTTATAAAAATCAGCTTCCACTGATGGAAATATATTTCATTTCAATATAAGACATTGTTTGAAGCTTTTTCTCTCTCAAAGTCTCATCCTGATTAGTTTTTAATACTGTTCTCAAACCAAACTTTACTTGAGCAAGTGTAGTAATCTCATGCAGGAAAGGACCCATGACATTTGTTGAGCTGAATATACATGTTCAATATTGCATCCCAGCAGCACCACCTGTTGTTGTCTTGTGACTCTTCAACCAGACTTCACAGCTATCTAATCCATTCATTTCTCTGGTATCTCTATGAGGTGCCCAATATACTTTACATTTTACAGGTTATCATGGTTGAGCATTGAGATTGTGGTGATGTTCCAAGCTATCAGCTTGTTCTGTAAATAAAATGAATGCAGGATTCTGGGCTTTCATTTTAATTGGTGAAATGATATTTAATTGTGGGTAATATGCTTATAAAATATTTATGGGTATTAAAAGAATGTTTGACAAATAAGATCTAAGTTATTATTGTATTTTTTAAAAGTTACTACTCACTAGACACTGTGAGCTTATAATTAACATATGAACTGTAATTGGAGTAGGTTTAAAAATGCTGAATGACCCTTGTTTGTGCCTTTTAAAAATTGTAATATATGTTTATTTATCAAATACAAGTGATATTTTCCAAGTAGGTTTAAAAAGTCACTTGTGATGGAAAAAAGTATTATTTATACTACAGGTAGGAACTGAAATTCAAAAAGTATCAAAATGGGGGCCACATTATTTCTAGAAGTAAGGTAATATTGAGAATTTTATAGTCTCTATTTGATATTTGCATACACTCATAAGAATGTCAGTAACAAACCACTTTCTGTAAGCTGCTTTTACTTAAACTACATATATGAAAATAATAAGTAACATCTATTTTCAGACGTATTATATCATTCAGTCTTCCCTACAACTGTCTAGTACAGGTAGGATGGCTTTGAGTCCATGGCCGTCTTCTTTTCCATTAGGCATGCTGTTCTTGAGCTTTCCACTCCTCTGCATTCATTCACCATCTATCTCTATACTGATCATTTCAAAACTTGTACTTGTGTCTTGCGTCTCTCCCAACCTCTAGATAAAAAATAACATATGTGGAAGTTCCACAGCATCTGAAAATTAACACGAATTTATCATCTTTCCTGCCCAAATGACTTATCTTAGTTAATGCCTCCCCCATCTACCTGGTTGCCCAAGCCAGGGACCTGGACAGTTATCTTAGTCACCTCCTGTTGGTTTATTCCCTCCACCCAGTAATGATGGTCACATTTCCTCAACATCTGTGGATTCCACCCTATTTTACTCAGGTCTCATTATTTCTAACTAGGCTCATAATAATAGCTCTTACTGTTTCTAATTTGACTTTTTCTGCTGCCAGAAAGATTATTCTAAAATTTAGATCTCTAGGTAAAAGGCTTCAGGAAAGCTTTCTCACTAGAAAAATGTCTGGGAACTGGAATCCAATGCTATGGTGGACGGTTGCTATTGAAGCAACAGTAGGGATACAGGATGCAAAGTGGAGCAAGTTCTTTTCCTCCCATATCTCTCCAGAACTCCCTGTCAGTAGATCCGGAAGAATGTGAACTGGATCTGCAGGTCCCAGTCCAGAATGACAAAGAATAGGGGAAGGTTTAAAGGTGGGGGGGCAATAGTTTAGTAACTCACATAATTGGAAAAACTGAGGCCAAGAATTTACTTGTGACTGGGAGAACTTTTAAGGAAGCTTTATGAACCAAAGGATACTGTAGTACAAGGTTGTGTGAAGATCAGCAAAGGCTGACACATTAGCCAAAATGATTTCAAATGAATAGAAAATTATTTCAATGTAGATAAAATGGATTCAGAATAAAAAACTGCCATTTAAAATGTTCAAAGTTAGTATTTACAGTGGGTGTTTTGCTGTTGAGATGTTCCTTGGTAATCTGCATCCCAGATTTGGATTGCCTGGGTTCGAGTATCAGCTCCACTTCCAATTGCAGCTTACTGTTAATGAACACTCAAAAAGGCAGCAGGTGATAGTTCAAATAGTTTGGCCCCTTCTAAACTAAGTGAGAGACCCACATTGAATTACCACTACTTGGCTTTGACCTGGACTAACCCTGGCTGTTGTCAGCACTTGGAGAGTAAACCAGTGGATGGAAGATATCTCTCTCTGCCTTTTTCTTCCTTTTAAGTTAATTAATTAATTAATTAATTAAGTAAAAAATAGTGTTGTTATTGTTAGTGGTATAATTTCATTTTTAATTATAATGGGGGTATTTGACAGAAGAAAGATTTTAAAGCACAAGATACTCAAGAAACAAGTTATAAAAACATTTTTATCAGTTTTGGAAACACAGAAATAATAATAAGACAATAATAATTGTCTCTAATTGAGACAATTTTCAATTTTATTTTAATTCAAAAGGCAAGTGAATTGCAAGTATACAAGAGTAAACATTTTCTGTAATAACTTAGAGTTTTGTGGGTCCTTGCAAAATCTGCATTAAATTCTCTGTAATGATGTACCTATATGTTATGTATTGACTACATAAAGGCTTTGAATTACTATACTATGTAATTATATGATTGATTGTGTTAATGTGTATCTTTGTAGTGTAATAATTTTAGCATTCATTCATTTATCAAGGACAATTATGACTAATAGAGCTGTAGTTTCATTTTTGACTCATTATCATGGTCATCAATTTAGAGATAAGAAAGGAATTATGTTGATAAGTTTACAAATTGATGGCTGAGAGCCAATCACATTGCTTCATATTTCTAAATTATTTTATAATGATACTTGTCTTGAAAATGTTGATTTGAAACAAAGGTTCTGGGACTCTAGTCATGCTGGAAGAGCTCTGAGTCATTTTTTCGTGTTAATTCCTTCCACAGGTATAAAAAAGATAGCTGAAAATATTCCACAAATTTATTCACGAGATTGTGGATATTGCATATACTTCTATTTGGAGAGCAATCTGCAAGTAGAACATAATAACTCTAACTTTATGAAAAATTAAAGCATAAAAGGATTTTCAAAGATATCTATAATAAATTGGTAGGTCAATTATCAGAATAGGAAAAGTCATTTGTTTGGAGAAAAGGCCTAAAATCATCCAATATTAGGATGAGGCTTGTTTTAGGAAAATTGTTTTTAGCTCAGATATGAGAGTAATATGCAAAGAGAATAGATCATTTTTAATTGAAGACTGAAATTAACAGAAAATTGAAATGTTTTTATTTATTTATTTATTTTAAAATATTTTATTTATTTATTTGACAGATAGAGTTACAGACAGTGAGAGACAGAGAGAAAGGTCTTCTTTCCGTTGGTTCACTCCCCAAATGGCCTCAATGGCTGGCGCTGCGCTTATCCGAAGCCAGGAGCCAGGTGCCTCTTCCTGGTCTCCCACGTGGGTGCAGGGGCCCAAGCACTTGGGCCATCCTCCACTGCTCTCCTGGGCCACAGCAGAGAACTGGACTGGAAGAGGAGCAACCGGGACAGAATCCAGTGCCCCGACCAGGACTAGAACCCGGTGTGCCAGCAACACAGGTGGAGGATTAGCCTATTGAGCCGTGGTGCCGGCCAGGAAATTGTACTTTTTTTTTTTTTTTTTTGACAGGCAGAGTGGACAGTGAGAGAGAGAGAGACAGAGAGAAAGGTCTTCCTTTTGCCGTTGGTTCACCTTCCAATGGCCACCACGGCTGGTGCAGCACGCTGATCCGAAGCCAGGAGCCAGGTGCTTTTCCTGGTCTCCCATGCAGGTGCAGGGCCCAAGCACTTGGGCCATCCTCCACTGTGGGGAGCAACTCGGACTAGACTAAGTTACTGGAATTAAGACTTATTCTATGCATCTGCTTTCCCACAATATGGCGCTGAGAAGGGAAACAGCTTCTACACAGCTGCCTCCAGTTCAACTAATAAACTGTAGGACCTGCTCCTGATTGGAGGAGAGCAGCGTACTCGGCGTGTGGGTAGCAGAGTTGGGATTGGTGGAAGAGGACTATAAAGGAGGAGAGAGACAACATGCACCAGGAACATCTATCTGAAGGAACACCTGTGCAGCCCCCGAGAGAGCCGGCCGGTGGTGTGCCGCTCCCCTGCGGAAGTGGGGAAAGTGGCCAGGGGGAACCGCTCTTCCACGGAGGTGGAAGGGATGGTAGCCAACCCGGGAAGAACCAGCAGCAAACCCGGGAAGGGCCGAGCAGAAGAAAGAACAGCGCAGGGTCCTGTGTCGTTCCTCCACGAAGACGGGGAGCGACATAATGGTGCCGTGACTCAGATAAGAAGCCTAGGCAGGGTTTAGTGTCGTTCCTCCATGAAGAGGGGGAGCGACATAATGGTGCCCTGACTCGGATATGAAGCCTAGGCAGGGTTTAGTGTCGTTCCTCCATGAAGAGGGGGAGCGACACTCCACTGCACTTCCCTGGCCACAGCAGAGAGCTGGCCTGGAAGAGGGGCAACCGGGACAGAATCCGGCACCCCGACCGGGACTAGAATCTGCTGTGCCAGCGCCGCAAGGCAGAGGATTAGCCTATTGAGCCACAGCGCCGGCCCCAGGAAATTGTACTTTTAAAAATAAATCTGTTTTATTTGAGAGGCAGAGAGAATGAGAGAGAGAGAGAGAGAAAAATAGAGAAAGAAGAGAAAGAGAGCACTTCCACCGACTGGTTTACTCTCCAAATGCCCACAATGCCTAGGGCGGGACCAGTGCAAAATTCAGGAGCTGGAAACCTAATTCAGCCTTCCCACGTGGGTGACAGGACCCTAATTGCTTGAACAGTAACTGCTGCCTGGGTATCAGTTTCAGCTTAAAAAGCAAATAAAAATTGTACTTGTGCTATGTTTATAGCAGTGTTAGCATCGTAGGTTCTCAGTAAATGTTTGTTGAATGAATGAATAATGTAGAAATATAGAGAATATGCTTGCATCTGGGTAGAGATGGGAGGACTGATGTATAAAAATATAACTGTATTAAGGTTGTAGGACCTTGAGGCCTTTTTCTTTTTCAGGCTTCTTTAATGTTATGGATTGTCAGATATTCAAGATTTGAGTAGAAGTCAACTGTTCATTTCCTTTTCATTAATAGAGAACTAATGACTTCAACCCAAAAGGATACATGAAATAATCTGTGATATCAATAAGCCGTAGAGAATTTTTTTCTGAATACTTGCTAATATGTAAATCTTTCTGATTAGTTTTTATTTTTTCCATCTTTTAAAGTTTTCAGTATTGAGGAATATGAATCAGATGAAATGATGCATTCACATCATAACTCCAACATGCACAACTGGGACCAGATGAACTAGCAATTGTTTGCATGCTGGCTTATTTCTTTAATTCCCCCTAAATGAAAAGTCTTATTAATCATTTGCTAGTTTCATGCAGTGGTGCATCCTTTAAACAATACCTAATGATAAAATAGGAATGTGGGGAGCAATCCGGACTGGACTGAGTTACTGGAATTAAGACTTATTCTATGCATCTGCTCTCCCACAATATGGTGCTAAGAAGGGAGAAACAGCTTCTGCACAGCTGCCTCCAGTTCATCCAATAAACTGTAGGACTTGCTCCTGATTGGAGGAGAGCAGCGTACTCGGCGTGTGGGCAGCCGAGTTAGGATTGGCGGAGGAGGACTATAAAGGAGGAGAGAGACGGCATGCACCAGGAACATCTAAGGGGAACATCTAGCTGAAGGAACACCTGTGCAGCCCCTGAGAAGAGCCGGCCGGCGGTGTGCCGCTCCCCTGCGGAAGTGGGGAATGTGGCCAGGGGGAACTGCCCTTCCACGGAGGTGGAAGGGATAGTAGCCAACCCGGGAAGAACCAGCAGCAAACCCGGGGAGGGCCGAGCAGAAGAAAGAACAGCGCAGGGTCCTGTGTCGTTCCTCCATGAAGAGGGGGAGCAACATAATGGTGCCGTGACTCAGATATGAAGCCTAGGCAGGGTTTAGTGTCGTTCCTCCATGAAGAGGGGGAGCGACAAGGAAGAATAATAAATAAAAATGATCAAAGAATTTAAAAAACATATTGCTGATATAGTTAAGATTTTAAAGTGGAACTCAGCATGTAGTGGGATTTTTCCTTTAACTAAACCAAAATATCTTTTACTGACTCAGAAGAAATTATTATATAGATTGCCTTATACTTACTTGATTAGGAAACAGCATTCATATACTTTAATGTACATACACATATATACTTACCAATGAAGTTTTTTAACTAAGATGTATGAAGCATCATCCCATATAAAGGGACTTCTGACGGCAACATAAACCACATTTGATTGTACTAGGTTGACCTGTTTATAGATTTACCATGAAGCTGTCAGTTGTGTACAGGACCCATAGCAAGAGAAGGCTTTGCAGCTGGCCCAAGTTAAGGTGCAATTTACTCATCTACTTAGATTTTATGAATAGGAATATCTAGTGACGTCAAAATGTCTGTGACAAACAAAATGTATGGATCTCCTGATAATCTTCAATAAAAGATATTTGGGGTTTAGAAGACAAATCCTTTTTGAGAATCAAGTTCTGCTTCTAGCCTGCTACTAGTCCTTGGTGGTCACTGAATACCTGACTAAGTTACACCAAGTGAACGTTTGGCCCGAACTGTTCATTTGATCTAAAACCGTCATAAAGTTGAGTTTAGTTAGAAGTATTCCATCATCAAAGGACAGACGTATGTAAGACACAGGGCTTAAGAAGTTACTGAAGGTACAAAACGTTTTAGTAGGTGGCTCTGATATCTTGGATATTCTTTTTTATGAAATGCTTATTTGTTTTCATCTACTTAGAAGGCAGAGAAAGAGAGAGACAGAGAGAGAGAGAGAGAGAGATCTAACTGCTGGTTTACTCCTTGAATGGCCAAAATGGCCAAGGTTGGGTTAGATTGAAGCCAGAAGCATGGAACTTCATCCAGGTCTTCATGTGGTAGCAAAGGCCCAAGCACTTGAACTATCACCTACTGCCTCCCAGGATGAGTTAGCCTGAAACTGGATTGGAAATGGAGTATCTGGGACCTGGGACTCCAACTAGCACACCAATATGGGATTGTGGCATCATCCCAAACAATGGTATAACTCTGTGCCAAAATACCTGCCCCTATTTCTGCAATTTCTATCCTCAACATACACCCAGTCTCACGGGTGTTCTCTTTCATCATCTGAAGGGAAATTCAAATGAGTCTTATAGGTAGTTTTGTACAACAAGCTGGCATGACCTGGAATTGGACTGCTCCAGCATCAGATTGCTCCTCAGAGGTGCCTCAGAAAGACAGTGGGGACTAGGAATGTACTTCCAATAAGGAAAATAACAAGTCATGAATCTGGCCATTCACTCTGCTTGGAAAGAGACTGAGCCATAGGTATAAAGCTACCCAGGAATTAATGAGTACTGGCTAACAGCTTGGCAAAATATGCTTTGTTGGAAGACTGTATGCTATAGATTTGAGAATGGTTTTGTGAACAGGCTTAGAATGGTGAGGTATGTGAACATCCTCCATTCTAGAAGAGGCTCTTGATAATTGGGTGGATAGGACGACTCAGTGTCAGTGTCTGTCCAACAATTCCACAGCCGACTCAGGCTCACAAACAAAATGGTGGCATTGAAATAGCTTGTGATTTCAAGAACATGGACTTCCCTTTATCAAGTATGATATTATTGCCAATTTTAGGTCTTTAATCTGGTGATCCTATTAAAGTCATTCTAAGATCCTATTAAAACCACCTTAAGATACATTTATTGATAAACTTTTGGGGATATGGTAAGGCCTACACTAAATCCTCATTATGGACCCTGTCCCCACAGGGACAGCTTGCTACTCAAGTTGGAAGTAGATAACTTTGGCCCTTTTTCATCATGGAACAGACAATGAACTATTATTTGAATAGACTCCTAGTTTGCATGTTGATTTGGCTTCCTAGCCTGTAGTTCTTCTTTAAGTACACTAGACTTTCTATGTTAACCACGATCAAGTATCTTTCACAGCATTCTTATTTTGGGGTGGGGGGGACTCATTTTATGCCAAATGATGTGGCAATGGGCTCATGCCTATACTATTCATGAGTTTTTTTCCTGTACTCTCTTACCCTTATCCTATTGAATACCCCTCACAATAAGTAGAGTGGGGATTCCTAGTGGCCCTTACACTGTTATACTTGCTGCTTTGCCATTTTGAAGCATAACAGTACAGGAATAAGATTATTAATTTTTTATCATTTAGTGGTATGACTGTTAGCAGTTATTTCCATTTGTATTTAAATTATTTTTCTCTCTTACAGTTAAACACTTAAAATGGGACATAAAAATCCAACATTAAATAAGTCAGTGTTTACTATTATTTTAAGGACTGATTTAATATGGTATTTGACATGAGAATATTTTATAAACTATTATCAAGTGGTTTTCACTGACATTTATGGATGTGGTTAGTACTTTAATCAAATAATGAAATTCAGAACTAGACTTAAAAATCCCATTTAGATTCTGATGTTGTTTGGTAAAAATGTTCAGGCCAAATAACTTCACGTATTTTTAAGGATTCTGAATCAGCACCAGATATTAAAGTTAGAAACTTTTTCAAATGTCTTGTCAAGAGTCTTTAAGATTATGGGGGGAAATATTTAAGTAATATAATTTTAGAACTTCGGTAAAAGTTCTTTTGTATTGCTTTATTACATTTTAAAAAGTTGTTATTGTCAAAAGCAAGTTGCTAAAACTTTAAGCTGAAGAGCACATTGAGTAAGACACAGGACTTAGATTTTCCTAACTGGAGAATTTTTTATGAGATGTCTTCTATAAAAACCACATTGGAAGAAAATGTCAGCAAGATAAAGACATAGTAATAATATAAACAGTTAAATTTTCTGATCTAAATATGGTACACTCAGGATAAAATTAGATCAAAATTTAAACAAAATAAGCAAGTAACTTTAAAAATATGTAACCTTTAGGTTAACATAAGCTCTTCTGAAATCAGCATATGAAATGTACAGAATGCATAGAAAGAGCTAAAGGTGAGTGTTAAAAAAATTTATTTTGCTTCTCTCAAAGGAAAAAAATGCAGTCTACTATAATCTTTTCCATATTAGGAAATAAAGATTTAAGGGCAAAAGTGTAGTGGCTCTGATGCAGAAAGTTTTCACCTGTATCTTTTCATCATCTGCCCAGCAAAAAAGCAGCTTGAGCTTTATCTTTGACCAAATCAGGATGATTTTCCATACATAAAAAACACATTATAATGAATGCTAAGTAACTTCAGACAGTCCCACGACAGAGAGCCAGGAGAATTAGATTCATGTCTTGGTTCTGTCAATGATTACATGACTTTGAGGAAATAATTCACCTTCCTGAGCCTTAGCTTCCTTGGACATGAAATGAGCAGGATCGCTTGTGCCCTGTGTGACAAGGAGAAACAAATAGAAATCTGGCATATGTCTACGACATGAATAAATAAACAAAAATATGTATATAAAGGTTTTTAAAACATTCTAAAGTTCTAAATGTAAGTGAATGAATTCCTTCATCCCAAGGTTACAATCTGATTTGAGAAAAATATATTTAAAAGTTGCCAAAAGGAATGCCTGATTAGAATATTTTATGTTTGGGTGCAGTTGTTAGACATACAGTGAGTCCAATGGCAGTGAGTGGAGCTGGTTGTCACATACTGGATGCCATTGGATGAGTATACTACTGCTCCTCTTTTCATTATTTATTTATTTTATTTATTTTTTTGACAGGTAGAGTTAAGACAGAGAGACAGAGAGAAAGGTCTTCCTTCCGTCGGTTCACCCCCTAAATGGCCGCCATGGCCAGAGCTAAGCCGATCGGAAGCCTACTGCTCCTCTTTTCTAAACGAAGTTCTGCTTCACTGACTAAGACTTCAAATAGACTTGGCATCTTGCTACAAGGTAAAGAAGTGCCTTTTTCAAATGGCACTTTTGAAAAAAAAAAAATGAATACAGCTATTTGAGAATGAAGAAACAAATATTTGGCAGGGTGAGATTCAAAATGTTTGCTAGTCCCCTCCCTCCAACAATAGAAGCTACAAAGAGCTAGAATGGGGTCCCAGAGGCCTTCTGCTGTGCCAAGCTGTGGTGGAATGGGAAGGCCATGCCAAGATGGCCGCTGGCAACAGAGTCTGCCTGGCAACAAGATGTGATTGGATGGCTTCAGAAACTGCCTGGCAACAGGGTGTGACTGGTTAGGGCATAGATCACTCCTCTGCTGGATTGGCTGCCTTGGCTATATAAGCTGTTGTACCAACTGAAATAAACGAGTCTGCAGGCTGCTTGCCTCAGGCCTGCTTTCATCTGACTCCTAGTTGTCTGTGTGGAGACTCCGCACCCCTTGCCCCCACCTCCCTCCTCCTCCCAGAAATGAATCCATTGCAACACCAAGCTACTGATCTTTAGTTGCTGGATTGTGGAGTAGTCTTGGAGGGGCCTGGATAGGGGTGTAGGGAAGCCAGAATGGCATTCAGAGGGCTTTGGGTGGTGACTATTAGTAACAGTATGCTAATGATCGACCTTGAGCAACCATTTTTATCATGCTGGTACATACTGGCTAAACATCAGCTGTGGGAGTGGCATGCAGGTAGAAGCTGTGCATGCTGGAGGGTTTGGCCACCTGAGGAACATAAGATAATTAAGACATGTGGGTGAGAGATGACTTTGTGTGCACATTGTAGTAAAGCATGGTGGTTAACAGTTAACGAAAGGCACATTCAGAGGTGACAGATTCAAGGAGAGAGCAAAGAGTAAAACTCTGGGTGGGGAGGGATAGGAGCATTAACACTTTGCTCATGTTTCCAACAGGCAGCATAGAAAGATTATCTCCAGATGGATTATTCTGATCAAGTACCTCTGCCTTTTCCCTGGGGGATATGTATATAAAATTAGATGCAAGCAAGGAAGAATCGAACACTCACTGGGGCTGGCACTGCGGCGTAGCAGGTAAAGCCATCATCTGAAGCACCAGCATCCCATCTGGGCACTTGTTTGAGTCCCGGCTGTTCCGCTTCTGATCCAGCTCCCTGCTAATGCACCTGGGAAAGCAGTGGAGGATGGCCCAAGTGCTTGGGAGACCCGAATGAAGCTTCTGGCTCCTGGCTTCAGTCTGGCCCAGTCCTAACTATTGTAGCCATTTGGCAGCAGATGGAGGATCTCTCTCTCTCTCCCTCTCTCTCTCTCACTGCCTTGCCCTCTCTGTAACTCCGAATTTCAAATAAATATTTTTTTTTTTAAAAGAGCAATCACTTCTGTTCTTTTCTGGGCTGTCAGGATAAGAGAAATCTCCCATATTCCAGGGATGGGGAGAGGGAATCAAAGTTCTGCTGCTTGGAAAGCTCAAGTGGGGAGTACTGGGGGCTGGGGAGCCAGAGACTTAGTAAGGATTTCAATTATATCCTAAAGTAAGAGGGTTTGACAGTCGACATCTGAGATGATTCTAACTGAGCAAATGTAGATAGGTGTTTCCAGTGCTTCTCCCTTAATACTGAAAGAGACGGGGATATAAGGCTATCATCAGCATCACTGTCAGCCTGGCAATCACATGTCCAGGGTCTAAAGTTACAATGCAGCCAACCTTTGTTTTCTGATAGGGCTTCCAAACCACACAGATCTTGTGGGCCGTGACTATTTGGGAGTGGCTCCTTTTTCACAGGATTGTGACTCCACAGCAGACCTGGGGTCCCTCGAGATGCTGTGTGGCAATCTCTGATGTGATGTGCTCCACAGGGAAATTTTGGACCCTCTGTCTCTTCATTCCCTTCTTCATTTAATGAGAATTTTGTAAATGGTTTAATTTCTTCACCTATCTCTCCTGTGTCCATTGGCTTTGCTTGGCTTCAACTTTTTTTTTTTTTTTTTTTTTTTTTGACAGGCAGAGTGGACAGTGAGAGAGTGAGACAGAGAGAAAGGTCTTCCTTTGCCATTGGTTCACCCTCCAATGGCCGCCGCGGTCGGCGCATTGCGCTGATCCGATGGCAGGAGTCAGGCACTTCTCCTGGTCTCCCATGGGGTGCAGGGCCCAAGCACTTGGGTCATCCTCCACTGCATTCCCTGGCCACAGCAGAGAGCTGGCCTGGAAGAGGGGCAACCGGGACAGAATCCGGCGCCCTGACCGGGACTAGAACCCTGTGTGCCGGCGCCGCAAGGTGGAGGATTAGCCTATTGAGCCACGGCGCCGGCCTGGCTTCAACTTTTGACTGAAGTCATTAGATTTTGTGTGGTGTCACTGGGACAAGGTAGATGACCGAGGGGTTAGGATTGTGCTGGGAAATGAAGAGTGCTGATATGTGAGAATTTTGGTTTTAAAACTGAGAAAGTCCCAGGGAAATGGGTCCTGTTGGTCACCCTTGAAGGTGGAGAAAGAGGAAATGCAGTATTCCAAACTCAGTGTGGAATATTTACACAAAAACCAAGCCTTTTACACTAAAAAGATTAACCTTCTCTTAGCATATTTCCTATGACCTTGAAGGAAACTCTCTCTCTTTGTTTGCTTTGAGAAATATGTGTTTCTTAAAACTGGAATAAATCCCTTTCTGCTTAAACCAGGGAGAGCAGATTTTCTTCTCTCGAGTGAACTCTACCTGACTCAGTGCCACGTTACCCCTGTATTTACACTGAGGTGAATTATCTAATGAGCTAAAAATCATTCCATGACAACTCATGTCTGGGAGTTCTGAAGATTCTTTTCTGGCTTGCAGTTTTCCATCCTCCTCTTTGTAGCAATATCCTGGTTTTCCTTTGTAAAATTACTCTATTATTTCTGCTCCTGACAGGACTAATGCTACACTCAGGGCTGGACAACCAAAATGTCTGGCCACAATGATGGTTCAGACATTGGCATATTACCCAGTAGAGTCAAGGAGGATTACTTTATGGACACTTTACCTGAGCTAAAGAGAAATTAATTTTTTTCCTTTAAATCACTCCTGCCAAAGCAATTTACCGTTAGACTTCTTCTGTGGACACATAGCTTGCTTGAGCATGAAAGCAGCAAAGGTGAAAGTGGATTTGGAAGGGAGATTAGGAGACTGCAGGCTTATCTCATTATTGGAACTTCCAGATCTGGCCATGCAAAAGTGGTTTTGCAGCTACAGGAATCAAATATTCTTTCTATTTCAATTCTCTCAAAATTGAGTTTCAGTTACTAGATAACTAAAGAGTACTGAAGAATTCAACATGCGAAATGAAATTTCAATTTATGAACTGATGAATGTGGGGAAATAGTTTGCATTTGATATGCATTTTAATTTTAAATATTTGATTGACCTATTTACATTAAAGAACACATAGCATTTTTTTTAACTTTTATTTAATGAATATAAATTTCCAAAGTACGGCTTATGGATTACAATGGCTTCCCCCCCATAACGTCCCTCCCACCCGCAACCCTCCCCTTTCCCAATCCCTCTCCCCTTCCATTCACATCAAGATTCATTTTCGATTCTCTTTATATACAGAAGATCAGTTTAGCATACATTAAGTAAAGATTTCAACAGTTTGCTCCCACTTAGAAACATAAAGTGAAAAATAATAGATGATTTTTTTTAAATGATGATGAAATCAGATCAGACCTATTGTCATGTTTAATCCCAGTGAAAGTCAAGTTGGGAGTTGATAATTTCTTTTTTTTTTTTTTTTTTTTTTTTTTTTTACAGAGGATCAGTTTAGTATACATTAAGTAAAGATTTCAACAGTTTGCACCCCCATAGAAACACAAAGTGAAATATACTGTTTGAGTACTCGTTACAGCATTAAGTCTCAATGTACAGCACATTAAGGACAGAGATCCTACATGAGGAGTAAGTGCACAGTGACTCCTGTTGTTGACTTTACCAATTGACACTCCTGTCTATGGCATCAGTAATCTCCCTATGCTCCAGTCATGAGTTTCCAAGGCTATGGAAACCTTTTGAGTTCTCCGACTCTTATCTTGTTTAGACAAGGTCATAGTCAAAGTGGAGGTTCTCTCCTCCCTTCAGAGAAAGGTACCTCCTTCTTTGAAGACCTGTTCTTTCCACTGGGATCTCACTCACAGAGATCTTTCATTTAGTTTTTTTTTTTTTTTTTTTTTTTTTTCCCAGAGTGTCTTGGCTTTCCATGCCTGAAATACTCTCATGGGCTTTTCAGCCAGATCCGAATGCCTTTAGGGCTGATTCTGAGGGCAGAGTGCTGTTTAGGACATCTGCCATTCTATGAGTCTGCTGAGTATCTCGAAGAACACATAGCATATTAAAGTCAGAGAAATGTGGTGGAACTCTTTCACTGTCACTAGCATGATGGCTTGAACAAGTTACTTTACCTCTCTGCTTCTTTTGCTTCATCTGATAAGTGCACATTTATTAATAACAATATCTCATATAGTCGTGCATACAGAACTAAAGGAGCTAGAACATTAGTCTAACACTTTACTGAGAAGTAGCCTTTACTGGTCAATAATTACTTACTATTCATTAATTATTTTCTGTTACATTTAAAATTATTTTAAAATAATAATTTTAACTAGTTTGAATAGGAAGTTGTATCACAAATAGATAATCAAAGACAAACCTCTTAAGTATAAAAACATTAGAAGCAGTTACAGAAAATAACAAGTAGAGCAAATGATAAAATATTTTTATAAATAGTCCAGATTATGGTTAATTTTTGCTGCTTAAAATATTTATGAAATTATTTTTCCATAAGACATGCCTATCAGTCCTGTATTTTATTATGTAGATAGCAGGTATTTTTCAGAGATAATTTAAAAAAATACCATAATAAATATTGCCACTCAATAAACAATTTCATAAATAACATAAGACCAGTTCTTTTGCTTTCTAAATGGAAGCAGAAAGATTAGAACTGGATCATATATCCAATGTGAAATGTATAGTATTTCAATTAAGACTCAAGTTGAGTTTTAAAAGTGTTGTTCAAGCCAAATGCTACCCTGTATCAATTGCTTCCAGCTGCTGAATGAGTTCTTACAGAGCCTTATAATAACACTGTAACACATCTTAGTTTCACTTTTAGAACTCAGAAGATAAATCATAAAGTGCATAAAAATGAACTAAATAATAATAAGCAATAAATAAATAACAAATAGCAATAATAAATAATAAGCAGAGAATCTCTTTTTCTGGAAATACGTGTGAAACAAGGGCCAAAATATGTAATTAACTTTTAAAGACAAATCACCAATTACTTTCAACGTTAATCTTATCTTACACCTTTCCATTTTTTTTAGTGAACAATTTCTCATGTACTCCCATTTAGTACAAGTGTTAATCCCCCCCCTCCTTTTAACTGTAGATCATTTTCTTGGAAAAATAATGGTGACATTGTGGCATTTCAAAAACTAAAGCATTGTGACTGTTTTAATTCATACTATTGCCATTTTACCAAATTTCACTGAATCTTATGCATATGGAATCTGAAAAAAATTAGTAGAGACTTCCATTGGCCAAGCCTTACCTAGATTGCCTCCCTCTGAAAACTGTTCAGGTCAAAATGAAAGCTAAATGATATTTTGAAACAAGTGTTCACAGAAATCAGTGGTCTAAGCTTAGACTGGAAAGAAAATGTTTCATTGCTGCCAAGGGGCTTATTCTCTATTTTTCATTTTTGTTTGTAATTCCTGTCATCTCTGTTTCTTATGCTTTGGCTAAAAAGGGCAACTCATATTTATTAGAACTGGCTTCCAATAAACATTATGCATTATGGTGAACCAAAAAGTGATTTATTGATAATTTGTCACTTATATTTATGAAAATGTAGACCCTGGAGATGCAGAGCTGGTAAATCATATTCTACAGTCTCAATGTGTTGCCCTCTGTACCTCCGTTCACTGCCAAAAGCACACCCTACAGGCTGACCAGCCCATACAACTCAGCTCCTGGTCATCCTGCACTTGCCAATGCAAAACAAGAGAAAATAACAACTGTTAGAGATTTACTTTTTATTTCAATATGCTTTCAATTTAATTCTTAGGTTGCAGAATAATAAATTGATAAACTATAATTAGATATGAGATTACAACTTAATGAGGCCACAGAAAGGGCAAGAATATAAAGGGAACAGTAGATTGTGTAAGTTTTTCTTTTCTAGTTTGTTTATGATAATACAGCTGTAGAGAATGTTCACAGTTTCCAGATGCAGGCAGCTGCTGGTCCTCTACTATTAAGGACGTAAAAGTTCAGAGTTCATTCCGATCCACTTGTTCTAGACTAGTGATGTTGACAATGCCACTTCACTAAGTTGTGTCCATCAGTCACATACGATTGTCACGATGAGCATCAGGTATGTGGTCACTTAACTGTTGCTCAGTTATCTCTTCTGGCGACCTCTCCAACAATAAGCTGCCCCACTCTTCATAATATGTTTATCTCCCATGGTGATGTCAGTAGAACTCAGCAAATCTAATATTCATGCTCAAACAGATTTGTTGGTGCTCTTTGTTTATAAGAATAGGACCCATATCACTCTTGCAGCTGCTTCCTCTAGATATGTAGACAGGGCTTTGTGTTTTGAGTTCCCTTTAGACAGGACTTGGGCGATGAACAAAGCACCTACCTATCTGATTTCAAACTTTTCTTTTTTTTCACAAAGATCTAATTCCAATGTGTTTTTTTCCACAGATGTGACTATAACCATGCTTTTTACATTTGGCCAATTCTTTGGGGGCATAAAATGTTTCCAGTAGTAAAATATGCATATTTTCTCTTTTTGAAGATGAAGTTTTAAAAGAAAATAGGATTATTTAAATACAGTTGTGATGAGGGAACATTCTTAAGTGCAATGCTCTAAATATAGTAAGTTAAAATCATGACAAATATGTATATGTTCCACATAGAAATCTATAAAAATCAAGTCATATGTATTATTTTATAATATCTCAAGTTTTAAGTATATCATAATCAGCGTTTTTCAAGTTTCGGATACTTTTTATGATTTGGTGGTAAATAAAGGATGGAGAGATGGAGAAACACACAGAATCAGCTCTGGTTACAGGGTTCTTTCCCGTTGTTTCAATTGCAGATCTTTGTCTATCTCTTTAGTAGAGAAATTATTGAATTTAAGATCTGCAGCTACTTCAGTGAGTGAAGATACTTGGAAGCTTAATAACGGATGAAGCTAATTTTCATTCTTGTTGTAAGATGATTTATTCCCAAACTTCTTTACTGACATATGAGCATATACATGTCAAAATTGTTTTTAAATGGCTCTCAAATGCTTTTTTTAAAGCATTTTTAAGGTGTTATAGCACCTTTAGAGGCTTATTTATAAGTTGTATATAACTTTATGTTAGCTTAAGCCATTAAAAACTATATATTTGTATGACATCACATGATTTCTAGTTTTTAGATATTTGGAGAAACACAGGTCTAAAAACTGATGTATAATAATTAAGTTGCCAATTTTTCATCCAGAGAATTGTGTCTCTAGAGTCATAATCAATTAGCTTCTTTAGCTAGATTTGTAAAGTATAGTCTCAAATTGTTTTGTCACTTTTAAGATTTCTAAAAGGCAAGGTCCTTTTAATTTGTATCTAGGACTAGTAAAAATAGGTATGCATGTTATAAGCATTTGTTTTATAGTACTTTGAGTAACAGTTTAATTATTTATTTACCTTATATGCAAAGATCTCAGAAAATTCTCTAATAATTTGATACTGGCTTTATGAAACCATAGTATCTTCATTTTATTAATTTATAATTTAGTATTTGGAGATTTAATTTGATCCAGTTCACCTGAGAAGCTATGGGTGACAGTAGCTGTGTATCAGATATTTTCTTATGAATTTGTGTGAGGGGCTGGCATTGTGGCAAAGCAGGTAAAGCTGCTGCCTGCAGTGTCAGCATCCCATATGGGCACTGGTTCGAATTCCAGCTGTTCCGCTTTCGATCTTGATCCAGCTCTCTGCTATGGCCTGAGAAAGCAGTAGAAGATTATCCAAGTCCTTGGGCCCCTGCATCCACGTGGGAGACCGGAAGAAGCTCCTGGCTCTTGGCTTCGGATCAGTGATCCGGCCATCGGCCAATTGGGGAGTGAACCAGCAGATGGAAGACCTCTTTCTCTTTCTCTCTGCTTCTCCTTCTCTCTGTGTAAACTCTGACTTCAAACAAACAAGCAACTAAGTAAATAAAATCTTTTTTTAAAATTAAAATTTAGATTATTGCCTACACTTAAAAATTCCATTTTTTAAATAATATCAAATGAGAGTACAATCATTCCTCAGTGTCAGAGAAGGTTGGTTCCAGGATCACCTGCAGATATAAAAAAAAAAGCTACAGAGCTCAAGATTTTTATATAACATAGTTTTGCTTTTGCATATACTTCAAATGATTTCTAGATTTTTATAATACCTAATACAATGTATAAATGTTGTTATACTGTATTGTTTAGGGAATAATACCAAGGAAAAAAGTGTGTATAAGGTCAGTAAAGACATAATTTTTTCCTGAATATTTTTAAATTCATAATTGATTGAATCCACAGATTTATAATACATGGAAACAGAGAACTGACTATATTTCAAAATCATCTTGTTTATTCTATATGATTAGAATTTATAAAAATAGTATAAAAATGTAATCTTAAATGCCTTTGATTTCTTTGATTGCTTTTGACCCCGTACTTTATTAGCTTTCTGTTCATATGTGTTCATTGTCAAAATCTCTTTGCTAGGACAATTTGACACAATAACTCCCTTGACTTGAGGAAGAAGCTTTAGTCCCATTGTTTACAGAGACTGTTAAAGTGGTTACTTTTGTCCCCCTTGAGAATAAAAGAATGAAATGCATTGTTTTTACTTTGCAGTTACTATTTCAGTTTTCTGAGTTAGTGTATATTTAAGGGATTTAAAAATACTGTATTTTTTTTAAATCTTTTTATGGTAAAACAAGTCCTCTTCTTTGACCACTAAAGGTCAATCAAATGAACTCTAGTAGCGAGACTAGAACAGAAATCTGCAGATAAAGGAGCCATCCTCTTCTTTCCCAAATGCTAAAGTCATGGATTTATTGTGTATACATAGTTAAGCAACCTCCGTACTTTTCTTAGGCCACGTGAGAAGGTTGTAGTTATAACCACATTCTCTGATTAATTCTCTCACAGGATTACATGGACGACCTTGGATATCTGATTAATTCTCTGAAACCAGATTTCCTCTTTGTCCTTGGTTCTGAATTGATACCTTGTGGGTGTGCTTTATTCAGTAAACCCTGAAAAACATTCATTTCTTTCATTATGCTTCACTGCATTTGCAGGAGAGTCTTGGAGAACCTCTTAGAGAGGGAATGCCAACAAATAAACCTGGTGCTTATGAAGTCCAGAGAATCATCATGAATATGGCCCTTCAGAAAAGAGTCCCAATACTGCTAATTCAAAGGGAAAGAAGTTTGAGGTTTGGTCTAAAGACTATCGTCCCAGTTTTTAAAGTACTTGAACTTTGAGGGTGGTCATTTATGCTATTAGACTTACCTGCCTTCTACCTTCATTCTCCAAAGATCATGAAAGAACATAAAGACATGTGCTGCTTTCACTCATGATCTATCTATAGATCTATCTATCTATAGATCATCTCACAGACTCTATTATTATGATCTGTTATTTGCATATTGTGCAACATTTTTTCTTGGTAGAGCCAATTAACTTTTACCATAAATTAAAAATAGTAATAACAATTATTTATTTTGCTTATCTGACCCAAGTACACTGAACTGGGTAATATACATTTAGCACTTGCTATAATTTCTGATGTGGGTACTATTCTTATCCTCATTTTATAAGTGGAAAAACAGAAAAAGTTTTGCCCATGCTGATAAAACTGTTGTCATACATACACTGTGTGTAATACCCTTCCTTCCAACTGAGGAAGACTTGTGATTAGAACTTATTCCCAGTGATGGTAATTTGTAAGGCAGAAGGCATGTCTCAGATATATTAAGATCTCTAACAAGTTGACTTTAAGTCATTCATAAAGGAAGTTATCTCACATGGAGCTTTATATTCAGACAAGCCCTTAAAAGGGACTGCCTTCCAGAAGGAAGGAGCTGGGATTTTGTGAGTGTGAGAGGATCTGTGGAGAGGTTACACAGCAAGAGTCTGAGGGTGACCTCCAGATGCAACCAACAGCTAGCAAGAAAATCAGGTCTTTAGTGAAATAAGCCACTAGGAAAAGAAAATGGGGAACAACTAGAATGAGCCTATAAGAAGATCTTGGTCTCCAGATGAGCACCTAACTGCAGCTGATCCCTTGATTTGAATCTCGAATGACTTGAATAGGGAACTCAGTCATATGATGTCCATACTACTAATCTGAAAAACAGAAACAATGGGTGAATATTTTAACCAACGAAATTTGTGTAATTTTTTAAAGCATTATTAGGAAATGAACACAGCTATAAACTTGCAAAGCCAAGGTTATTATTTGATTCTTTCCAAATCTAGAATTTTGCTCCTTTTACATGAGTACTGTTTTATTTTATTGCACATTTATTCTCTGCACATTTCTTTTCTAAATTGCCTACTTTGGCGGTGATCTCAAGATCAAAGGTAAGAAAAATACCATTCAAAGCCTATTTGGTGGGCTTTGGGTTCTTGGTAGTAGCCTAAGGAAATAAAAGCAGGACTCAACATTTAGCTGGACCAGGCTGATATGGCTAAGAAGAGTGGGACTGGAGAATTTGTGGACATCCCCATACCTAGTTTAAACTGTAGGAGGTTAATGTCAGTATTGAAATCTTATGTTTAAGTCATCCTCTAGTAAAGTCACATTCAGATGATAGGTAATGTGAGTATCACCTTTAGTTTGTCATTGAACAATATATTGGCATATTAATTAATATATGTTTCACTGATAATTTTGTCACTCTGTATTTCTTTGTAATCCATGTGATTAATCAATCATAATTTTACACTTTTCTGACCAAGTAAATTTTTCCTTAAAATTAAAAAAGACAAATTTAGAATGTAAGCGAGAAAGCCGAGGTTAGGAAGTGCTTATTGTATGGGATCATTGGATAAAATCCAGTATGCGTTCAAGGGACCTGAGGGCAGAGTGCAACCTGTGTTTTTCCTAATTAGTGGCAGCAAGACAATTTCTCTAGCCAACTTGACATAGGGGCAGCAGAGTAGGCAAGGCTGCATAGAATTGTTTAGATACAGGAATGAAATAAGATGTGTGTTTCTATATACTCCACTGGGTTGTAAGAAGAACTTGTTTTTTATGTATCCAAGAGAAGTATACAGACATCTCGCAGCTGATATTTGCAGAATGTACTGTGGTGTGTGTCAGTTAGAAACCAGAAGCCAGATGAGAGTGAGGCATCTCTTCAGATTTCAGCATGGGAAGATGAAGTACTAGAATCATACATTCTGTACATGCTGCCTCTGACAGTCTGGAGGCCGTGGGCTTAAACATGATTCTAGAAATTGGGTAAAAGGGAGAGGCCCTAAAACAATTGTATTTTAGGGTTAGGTAAAACTATGAATTTTTCTCCGTTCGGTGGAACAAGGACTTAAAATATAAATGTTTATTGAACAGCAAGAAAGAAAATTATGCTTGTTGGTAACCTTAGTTCATTAACAATGAATTGATTTTTTGACATTGTCATATTGATCACCACCAACATCATATATATCCAAAACTGGTACCTACAGGGACTGTGATCTCTCCAACACCTTATGAGGGTACTTCAAAAAGTTCATGGAAAAGGGGAGTTAAAAGTAAGTTTATTTGGGTTCAAACGATTCTTGGAATCCATGCAAACATAGTTTTCCACAAAAAATGTTCACAGGAAATGCATATTAATGAGGGCAGGAACCTCATCAACACTTCTTCACTTCCACATTCCAAAGATCCTGTGCATAGTAGATCCTCAATAAATAATAGTTGTATTTGTAAATTAATGAACTAATTCATAAATTTATATAGGAGGTGACTGAATTAGAAATGTCAAAGAAGAAATTGATTTAAAAGTGGTATGAAAAGAAACATTAAAAAATGAAACAAACATGAAGTTTTAATCTGATTTGGTCAATTTAGTAAATCACAAACATTTAAAAGGTTTACTTAGGTAGCCCAGTGTCTGCCAGATTGAGTCACATGAACGCTCAGACTTTCAGAGATTTGTTCTTTACCCTCCTCCAAATGACTTCTGTCTTCCTCTGCTTGTTTGCCTTTACCATCCTTTAGGTGAAATGCTAAGATCAAAGCTACTGGAACTACCCCTTCGTCTGTTCAACAGAAAGATAAAGAAATCTAGAAAATTTCTGCTTTCTTGATGTGGCCTGTGCTTCAGAGACCCACCTTGACTTTAACTCAGTTGCAAAGAATGTTGCTCCAGGTCCCTGCTTCTCCTGATGTCACTTCATCTAGGGGAAACCAGTGGCTCAAGAGTAAATGGATGAAGAAAGGCAATCAGGAAGACTTGAGCTGTTTGTTCTGATAAATGCCTGGTACCTAGGTGCTTTATATCTGTCGACTATAAGCAGTCTTGGGAAATGTCTTGAAGGAAGATCTTTGAAATATGTTTAGCTTTACTCAAAAGGCCAATCCTCAGAAAATATAATAGTTCCTGAAGTCTTAAGCATTTCATGACTCGTAAGGAACAGACATTCCAGCATCCCTCTCACAGTGCCTGGGATGTTAAAATACCATTTAGATCCTTGAAGTAAGTTGATATTTTCACCTCATAAAAATACCTCTGCATGTTCACCTGAGAAGAAGAAAAATGTGACATTTTCTGGTGGCTTTCATGAAGAATCCCAGTACCCTTTTTCAAAAGAAATGGAAAAGTCTTCAATTCCAGATGCTGGGAGATGGAGGAAGGTAGGAAATTAGTGTCTGTACTTCTAAGAACAGTGCATTGTTTTCCACAAAATGTGAAGTGCTTCGTGTGTACATGCATAAATATTGACCAGACAAGTCTTTATTTATCTTTGATTTCTGTTCTGCTTGCAGGTTATTCAAAGGCAAGAATTTCAGCGGGAGTTGGATTCATTCTTAGATATCAGTGAACCATCTTGAACTTCCTACGTGTCAGTTCTCTGGCTCTCTAAACCCAGTGAACAGATGCTAGCTCTAATGTATATCAGGACATCCTTATTTTGTCACTGCTGGGGTACCACAGCCTTGCCATCTAATTTGCTGGTCTTTCTACTCTATTGAAATTAATATTTGAAATGTGAAAACCCCAATATTAGCACCGAATATTTTAAACATTTTATAGCCCTTCAGCTGTTCTGTAGTGCCAGTTTGTTTTCCATTCCCCTTGACATCTCACAATGCTAAGTGCCCAGTGACAGCCTGTAGAGGTTTCGCCATAATCCACCTTTATCCATTAACAGACACTCAATCACTAAAGTGCTTACTAGACTAAACATATTTATCCAACCAAATCACACTTTACAATGCAAATCTGCCAATCAGACCCCGGCTATTAACAAGGAACTGCTTTAAGGGGATTTTGGTGTTTGTGCTGTGAAGAGCCTGCTTACCTCCAACAAACCACTAAACCAAATTAACATAGCTGTATCCTCATAAAAGAAACCAGATATCCTGTTGTGAAAATAGAGAGCTTGGTGGGACAGGCCTCCTTTGATGGCTAACAGTGTGGCAGACAAGGCTTCAGACTTCAAATCTGGCTACCACCAAGTCATTACAAACCGCCAGCATCAAGCTTTTGATAACTTTAAAAGCAAAATAAAAATGTAGCGTTGGGGTAACTCAGTAAGTCGTCAACTTATTCAGTTACTATTATAATTGCAGTAAGTGCTGTAATTGTTGGATAAGGCTCCTTAATTCTAATTGCTCCTTCAACCAAGATCATGTTGTAAAAGCGCTTGCATTAGCCAAAAATAAAATCCAAGAGACACAAATGTGGTAGTAATAATAATTCTTTTTATTGGCCTGGAGGAGAGGAAGAGAACAAAGCTTTAAAAACTTCAAAGTTCCAAAGAGAAAAAAAAAATCAGAATTGGAGAAACTCATATACTCTTTGCCCCTTTATTAGACCAATACTTACTAAGTGCCATCACCACAACTTAAGAGTTTGACAGTGTTGTTTTTTCTAGTTTGCAGGAAAGTTACGCCATCCATGTTGCCATATTGATTTAAGATTTCTGTCACAAACTACACAACACAGCCCTGTATATCCTCACTCAGAACTCTTAATCGCTTCAGACTTATTGGTATTATACCTCCTTTAAATTCCAATATTTTAAGGCAGCTTTGACACTTGTAGGGTTTGTGGTAATTTTTTTCCCCCACTTAGCAAGCAAGAGAAGAAAGGTGGAATTTACTCACAGTTAAGCTACAGACACAGAGTAAATAGTAATTCGTAAAATAATAGGCCATTGTGCCACACAGAAAAAGAACGCTACTGTATCTCAACTCCACACTTCTGGTACTAAAATGAAATATGAATTTCCACTCTTTACTGTTTATCAAAAATAATGAGCACTTTCTTATTTTAGTAGACTTTATAGGCACTTCTGGGGAAAATATTATGTGCAACTAGAACAAGTTTCATTTTGGAGGCCACTCTTCATTCTGGAATAATTTCCAAAGTGAATAAACCACATCATGTGCATTTTCCCAAAGATCCACTGAGCAAAAACTTCAAGAAAACTAGAAATTAAATTGTCACGCAGCAAAAACTCAGTGGTTTGCTGGAAATATTTTAGGAACATTGGGTGTATTTCTGAAACAGGAATGATAAATAAGTTCTTGCTTATGTGTGTATATATTTAGTCTGTCTACTACTCTCTTCTCTCATGGCATAGGAATGAATTGAGAGAGTTACTAGAGGAAGCATGACATATTTGTGGGCCATACTGTTGTGGTAAAATGTGTGTAAAACTAACCTCAATGGCCTACTTAGTAAAAATGTAGGAACAAATGCCAGTGTTTTTGTACATATGTGAAGGTGTGTAATTTTTTCAACATTTGAATGAATAAGAACATCCTACAGACATATAAGGATTCTATTTATTTTATGCACACTAATTAAGGTTCTCATACAATTACCTGCATTGTGTTTATGAAAAAAATCTGAGATTTAGATCTGAAAGTAATAAATACTATTTTTTAAGGACAAGCATTGAGTGAGAAAACACTCCATGGAATCATAGTGGATAATAAAATAGAAACATTTTGCCTTTTGCTTGGAAATTATTTTTCCCCCTCAGGTGGGCTTTGGTATAGTTAAGATGCCCCTTGGAACACCTGTATGTGGTACTGGAAGGTCTAGATTTGAGTTCTCACCCCACTTCCAATTTCAGCTACCTGCTAATGGGAGACAGCAGGTAATATTTCAAGTAGTGGTGTCCCCGCCAGACACATGGGGGACGTGGATTGATATTGGTCCTTTTAGTTTCAGTCTGGCCCGGTCCCAGTTGTTATGTGTTTTTGGGGCAGTGAACCAGAGGATGGAAAATTTCTCTGCCTCTCTCTCTCTTGTTCTCTCTCTTTCTCTCTCTCTCGTTCTCTCCTCCTTTCAAATTTAATGAAAAAAAAAAAACACCTTTTTTTTCTAACTAAGCTATAACAGGGAACAATTTTCATATACTTTTTTATGGTATTGCTATTTTTTCTTGCATGATGGTTTTTTATTTCATTTTTTTTTTTTTTTTTGCATAGGAATACCAAACACTCACTATTTAGTTTTGGATTTTGAAGCTGCTTTTCCTAGCAATGTATCTCTCGAGGAGAAGTATGAACAATGCAGTTAGTAAATACAGTATTGACATGGACACTGTATTGGAGTGGTAGAAGAACCAGGAAATGTACTCTATTTTAGAGGTACTCATCGATGGAATTCTGAAAAATTTCATAAAATGTTTTCAGGAATTTTACAAATACATTATGTGGAGGAATGAAAGAAGAGAGAGGAGATAGATTTCTCAGGAGCTTCTTCCTGGTCTCCCACGTGGGTGCAGGGGCCCAAGGACTTGGGCCATCTTCTACTGCTTTCCCGGCCCATAGCAGAGAGCTGGACAGGAAGTGGAGCAGCTGGGTCTCGAATCAGCACCCATATGGGATGCCAGCTCTTCAGGCCAGGGCGTTAACCCACTGCGCCACAGTACTGGCCCCCAAAATTTAATTTCTGAGTTGCATTAGCCACACTTCAACTGTTCAATATTTACATATAAGTTAAAGGTTCTTATTTGTATAAAACAAATACACAATCTTTCTGTTGCTGAAGGAACTTTCTGTTGGACAGCACTACCCCACAATGATGGCAATCAGAGGGGTAAGTATTTAAAATATTATTGCTACACTTTTATTCTTTACCTACTGTGCAAAAATGAAACTTTTCTGTTAAGAAATAAGTATATATGTTTATGGAAATCAAATAGTTTAAATTTAATTTTTCATTTTCAATTAATCATCAATATTTCAGCAAGTATAGCAATAATGACTGCATGCTATTTTATACACAAGTTTTATAATTAATGTTTATTGATTAAATACATATATCTAAAAAAATCTTTGGTTTAGCCAGCTTTTTTTTTCCTTTGGCCACGTAAATTTTAACATTTGAAGAACTAGTCAGCCCCAAGTCCTGAATTTACACATATTTTCATGAAGTTTATAAAAGATTATAGATTGTTGATTATGACTTTTATGTACCATTTGTCTTCCTTTGATGGAACTATAACATAATATTTTAAATGATGGCAATGAACAATGTGACATATATTATTAATAATTACATTAATCTCCACACATGACTATTTCAAGCCATTTAATAATTATAAACATAATTGTGCCAGTTCTTATGCCAAAAATATCCATATGTTAACAATATGCACACTCAAAAGTTATCTGGTTCTATTTTATGCATAAATAATTTTTGTGTGTTTAGCTACATTTGAAAAATGTATGCACTACTTCATGCTAGTAGAGTCCATTTTTATTACTCTGGAATATTTAAGATTTTGTGAATAATTTGTATGGGGTCAAATAAAAATGGGTTAAATTAGCTCTCTCAACTCTTTATTGTATCTGTTAACTGTTATGAAGAAATAGACACTAGTTTTGGAAATGGCAAGTTCCAGTTCATGGAACAATAGAAGACAAAAAAAGCTGTTGGTGCAAAGAGGTGATCTATTAGATGGCTAAGGGTAAGCTGTCCCTATGAAGAAAAAAAAGATATATAGGAAGAAATCCATTACAACCACATACATGGTGTGGTTGTATTTCTAAGTTTTCCACATACATATTAGAATTATAAGAACAAAAGTGCAGTATTTCATCAGAGATATGAATGGTTGAATTTTAATAAATATTTATTTATTTCTAGTGTAAATACAAACAAGCCAATATAGGTTATTTTGAAAAGAAAAGAATGACACATGTAAATGAGTCTTTTCATACAAATAATTAGAATGTACTTATACTATATACAAATTACACATTATTTGATGATACTACTAAAATTCTTTTAAAAAATCACTGGAAAAAATTAGATGATGATTTTGAAATAGCGTCTTCCATTACAATATGGCTTCTGGCATTGGGAGTTTTGACAACAATTATAGCTGGAGACTGAAGGACTTTGTGAGAAAGTCTCAATCTTCCACTTGTGGGACCGGGTCCAAAGCATTTCACCTGGATTCTTTGGCCAGCTTCTGATCCCAAGGCAGTGGGATGCTCAGTCTTTCACTGATCAAGTTGTGTGTCATGAAGCAGTACTGTAGTCATTCTGGATATAATTTTACCATCACTCCAAAGTCTCTGATTTCAGTTATTGTGGCAATATAAACTGCTCCAAATTCTAACTGTTGTTCCTGATCATCTTTACAGATTTAAATAATGAAGTCTCTTGCTTCATGCATGGTGCTAGACATTGGAAAAAAAAATAGAAAATGTTTTTTCATCCCTCTGGCTAATAGTTACACCTGTTTCAGCCCGAGATTTTTTTTAAATGATATCCACCTAGTCCAACAAATTTTA
The DNA here is from genome assembly GCF_964237555.1 of Oryctolagus cuniculus. Lineage (NCBI taxonomy): Eukaryota > Metazoa > Chordata > Mammalia > Lagomorpha > Leporidae > Oryctolagus > Oryctolagus cuniculus. Next base: position 56,158,748 of record NC_091433.1, read on the forward strand.
TTCGTTTTGATAATGGAACTTGAACAGTTTCTATAATAGGTACATTTTTTTTTCTAGATGCTCTAGTTTTTGAAACAGTTTTATTCATAATCTGTAATATCTTCTTCTTTGCCGCTGAAGCTTGCTGAATGGCCTCCATTAAAATTGTTATTGGTAGTCTAGGTAATTTTTTTTTTTTTTGACAGGCAGAGTGGACAGTGAGAGAGAGACAGAGAGAAAGGTCTTCATTTGCCGTTGGTTCACCCTCCAATGGCCGCCATGGCCGGCGTGCTGCGGCCGGCGCACCGTGCTGATCCAAAGCCAGGAGCCAGGTGCTTCTCCTGGTCTCCCAGGGGGTGCAGGGCCCAAGGACTTGGGCCATCCTCCACTGCACTCCCTGGCCACAGCAGAGAGCTGGCCTGGAAGAGGGGCAACCGGGACAGAATCTGGTGCCCCGACCGGGACTAGAACCCGGCGTGCTGGCGCCGCTAGGTGGAGGATTAGCCTAGTGAGCTGCGGCGCCGGCAGGTAGTATAGGTAATTTAATATCGGCCTGTAATTCCATTATTCCCTCATTAGTGGCAGTTATTTTGAAATCCATATTACCATCGTAGTCTTCAATTCCCAGAATACCTATTAATAATTGATAGTCCTTTATGTCCTTGTTCTCAGAACTATTTTTGGTGACCAATCCTTTTGCTATACCTGCTACAGGAGATGAAATTGGAACCCTGCATCCATTAATGATAAACTTGCACCCCGTGCAGATGCCATAGAAGATGACCCATTTTACTCTAAGACCTTCAAATGTGACCTGTATAGTGAAATGAAAACAGGACATAAAACTTTCTACAGGAGCACCATGCCCCAGGTTCTTTTCTATTTATACCAGCTATCAATTTCATTAGTTGCATAAGGAGGAAACTCATACTGCAACATGAAATTTTTATCTTTTATTCCCCTTACCTTACAACTATTCTAATTTGATCGTGATCTGACCAATACTGAATTTTAATGAATCAAATGTAAACGTACAAAGCACTTGTGTTTGTCCCCTTTGAAATTATGCCAATCTGTAAAGAGTTTTGAACATATCTACCTAACAGCTTATATTCCTAAGTGAAGTCAAATCTTGTCCATCCTATCTCTTTTATTCATGCAAAATAATAGTTCTAAAAACATCCTTTGTAATGACATTGAAGGATTCTATTGTTTCATATAGATCGACTTCAGGAAATTTCCGTTTTAGTTGTTCCTCTGTGTCTAGTCTTATCTTGCTAATAGCTTCATTTCTGGAAATTTTACCATGTTCATAGTCTGTAAAAACTGCATGGAGTTTCTCCATGGCAAGTTTATGAGCATATTTCACAATCTCTGGTGAAGGATGAATAACTTCTGAGATATACTCTTGGTAATACCAATTTCTCTTACCAATTGCCGGATGTCTTGAATGATTTGTTGGGTATGTTTCATTCCCACTATGATAGCATGGCAAAGACCTTCTGTAAAATGTTTTCCGTAGAGAATTCCAACATGACAATCTGACATTTAGGTGCTCTAGCAACCACTCAATCCAAACTACTAAAAAAATTTCTTTTTTGAAAAGATTTATTTATTTATTTATTTGAGAGGTAGAGTTACAGACAGAAAGAGGGAGAGACAGAAAGAGGTTCCCTCCCCAAATGGCCACAATGGCAGGAGCTGGGTCTATCCAAAGCCAGAAGCCAGGAGCTACTTCTGGGTCCCCACATGGGTGCAGGGGCCCAAATACTTGGGCCATTTTCTACTGCTTTCCCAGGCCATAGCAGAGAGCTGGATTGGAAGAGGAGCAGCTGGGACTTGAACCGGTGCCCTTATGGGATGCTGGCACCTTTACCTGCTACACTACAGCCCAGCCACAGAAGACATTTCTTCTTGTGTTAACAACACATTCCCCATCAATCATTCCTATTCAGACTGCTCCAATATGTCCATTCCAAGAAATGTCTGATAATGTGAGGGCTACAGAAATGCTATTAATTACAAGGACATCAGGTTCATTAAAACCAGTTATTGCTTACAGATTGCAAAGGATTTGTGTATAAATAAGTAACCAGCTGGGAAGAGAGATCTTACTCAACAATGTGTTATTCAACTTGCAAGAATTTCTTTATCAGAAGGACCAATTTCTCTTCTAAGACAGTTTGTAGGAATTTTACCTGCTGCAGCAGCCTTCTGTCTGTAATCAACTACCAAGGGCATGAACCAGGAAGGTGATAATTTTGTTTTGCTGACTACTATGACCATCACCACAGTGTCTTCTGACTGTACTACAGCAGAGCCATCTGTGAATCTGGCCAGTTTTCCGGAGGATATTTCCAATTTTCTGTTGCCCAATTCCACTGCTACAGCTCGGGACCCTGAGCTACCCCTTAGTGCTTGCACCTGCAAGTATGTGAGTACCTGATCTGGCAGATGAGAGAACAGTGCCCAAAGGCGGGAGCAGATGTACAACAAGCAGGGCCTCCACACCACTAATTTTTCCATTTATGACCAACTGATCAACTGAATGATTGTTCATATAGAACACACATGAAAGAAATAATGAAAGTAAAGTAATAGTTTATTTTACTGATTTGAGGTTAATGATTGTTTGTTATATGAAAATTCAAATATTCAAATATTACTATCTCAATATTAGCATGTAAGTCCAAACCACACTTCTGCAGAAGAGAACACCAACCACGTGTATTGAAGAAAAGATAATCTTTTCAATAAATGATGCTGGCAAAACTGGACAAAATATATAAAAGGATGAAGTTAGATACTTTCCTCTCACCATATACAAAAGTCAACTCTAGATGGATAAAGATCTAACTTTAAGACCAGAAACCATGAAAATACTAGAAGAAAATATAAAAAAAATATAGTGGAAATACTGATATAGGTGATGACTTTTTGTGTAAGACCCCAAAAGCACAGGCATCAAAAATAAAACTAGACGAATCGGATTTTATCAAACTCAGAATCTTCTACACAGTGAAAGAAATAGTTAACAAAGTGAAGAAATATCCTACAGAATAGGAGAAAATACTTATAAGCTACTAATCTGACCAAGTATTAATATCTAGAATATATCAGCAACTCAAAAAAAAACTTAACAATAGAAAAGCTAATCCAGTGAATAAATGGGCAAAGGACACAAGTAGACAGTTCTCAAAAGAAGAAATGCAAATGGTCAAAAATATATGAGAAAATGCTCAGTATCAGTCACCATCAGGGAAATGCAAGTCAAAACCACAGTGACACATGACTTCACTTTATCAAAATGGCCATTACCCCAAAACAGAGTGCAACAAATACTGGTGAGGATGTGGAGAAAGAAGAACTTTTATATGTGTGGGATGATGCAGCCACTGTGGAAAATGGTATGGAGATTTCTTTTAAAATACAAACGCAAGGCCAGTGTTTTGGTGCAGCAGGTTAAGTCATTGCCTGTGATACTGGAATCCCATATCAGAGTACTGGTTTGAGTCCTTACTGCTCCACTTCTGAAACTGCTCCCTGCTAATGCACCTGGGAAAGCAGGCCCAAGTGCTTGGGGCACTGCCTCCAAAGTGGGAGACCTGGATAGAATTCTAGGCTCCTGTCTTCAGCCTGACCCAGCCCTAACCATTGCAACCAGTTGAGGAATAAACCAATGAAAAGAATATAGACATCTCTCCCCTCTTTCTGTAACTCTGCCTGTAAGTAAATCTTTAAAACAGCAGCAGCAGCAACAACAAAAACAACAACAACAAAAGACAAACTAGAACTGGAACTGCCATATGATCCCACTACTGGTTATATACACAAAAGACATGAACTCAATGTATCAAAGAGATACCTGCTTCACTCTGTTTATAGCAGCACTACTCACAATAGCCAAAATATGTAATTGTCCAAGGTATCCATCATCAGACAAACGGAAAAAGAAAAACTGGTATATATACACAATGGAATATTATTCCATTATAAAAAAGAATGAAATTCTGTCATTTGTAGGAAAAAGGACACAATTGTAGGGCATTAAGAATGAAATAAGCCAGATACAGAAAGTCAACTGCCACATGTTCTTCCTTATTTGTGGGAGAAAAAAAAATCTTGCCCTGAACACAGATATGGTTTTTAGAGGCTGGGAGGGATGGGAAGGATAAAATGTTTTTGGATAAAAAAATAGAGGAAGCTGAATGTGGTTCATTAATTATGACAAAGATACTAATATGAGAGGTAAATGGGGAAATGCAGTGAAGGTTGTATGGGACTTCTTCATATCACTGCCTCAATTTTTGTTTTGTGAATTTAAAACTTTTCTGAAATAAAGTATAAATAGAAAAAGGAACACAATTCTACACCAAATATTTGTTTCTTTTTTATTGTTAACATTGATTCTCTCCATGCTTGTGAGTCATTTGTGAAGATATGATCATAATTACTTATATATATATTCAGTGTGCTAAGGTGTCTTCTTATGGATTTCATAATTAAATAATCCTAAATGACCTAATGGGCTCACACAAGGAATTCTTGGGTCAAACTTATTTGGAGTTTTCACATTGAGTGAGATAAGAAAATCCGTTCATTTTAAGGACTAATCTTTAAGCCCATAATCTCTTCTTTTTCCCGTGTTTATTTTTAAAATCCAGTTTTACCGAAAGTTTGTGGAATAACGACTTACATTGAGGAAGTGAGTCAATGTCTCTAAGAAATAAAAAGATTGTATTATGAGAATAGTAATGTCCATTCGTTTTAAGTTGTAAAACTGGGTGGTGAGGCAGAGAAACTAAGTGGATTTTTATGGATAAAATGGGTATGGATCCTGGGAATTCAAAAACTAGTAAATTGAAGAAGACTTTCTGAAGATGGGTTAAAATTAAGATGTATGTTTTTAGTGACATAAGAATTTGTACTTAAGTTGGTTCCCGTGAATATCTTTCTACTTACATAAGCAGAGACATTCCTATTTACAGAGACTTAAAAATCCTACTATCTGTTTCTCAGTATGATATTTTTGAAAGGAGCTGTTTTGCTGTTCATTTGAACGAGTGATGAATGACATTTTATTTTTAATTTTTTTGTTAAATAAATTTCTATCACATTTATTTATTTTAAAAATGTATATAAAGTAGAATTTGCAGCATATAAATTGATATCATTGTTTTAACATACATACAAAAAAAATCTACTCTCATTTTTCTACCATATCCATAGTCTTTCAAAATACTTTTCTAGTGCTTGAAATTCTTTTGTTCTAGGGCCACAGGGTAAAATGAGGATTTGACAAAAAGTCAAATATGGTCAAAATTTCCTCTCTAGCATACAGTTGTATGATGGTTAACAAAAATAGGAGTCACTATATCTACACTTTTGGCTGTCTGATTATGAGTGATATTAGTTTTCTTAGTCTTCAGTAGCAGTTCTGTTTCGTATTCCAGTTGTAATATAAATTGTAGCTATCTACTATTACTGGTATTTCAAATTAGTTAAAAAATAATTTGGAATGATTGTTCGAAATAACAATGAGAAAATTACTTACCTTGTATTGCCTTCTGAAATGGACTTAAAGCCTAAATTAGAAAGTAAAAAAAAAAATTCTTAAAAAGAATCAATACATTATCATGTAGGATACTCCCTGGAAATTCTTAATTGTATTTTTAAAATATATGTGTACATATTTTAAAGAGTTTACAGACAGAGAGAGGGAAGAGGCAAGGAGAAAGGTCTTCCATCCATGGGTTCACTCCTCAAAAGGCTGAAACGACTGGAGCTGAGCAGATCCGAAGCCAGCAGCCAGGGCTTCTTCTGGTCTCTCGTGTGGGTAAGAGAGCCCAAGCACTTGGGCCATCTTTTGCTTTCTCAGGCCATAAGCATAGAGCTGGATTGGAAGAGGAGAAACCGGGACTCAAACCAGCTCCCATATGGAATGCCAGAGCCACAAGTGGAGTCAGCCTACTGTGCCACAGTGCCATCTCCAACTTAGTTGTATTTTAATACAGAAATATATACATTCTTTTTAAAGTATTTTAGCGACTTGAGAGAGAAATCCCATCCAGTAATTTATACTCCAAATCCCACAATGGTCTCTGGCTGGGGCTGAAGCCAGGCACTGGGAATTCAGTGCATGTCTCACATGTGGGAGACAGGAACCCTGTTACTAAACATTCCTTGCTGCTGTCCAGGGTTGTCTTTACCAGCAGAAATTGGAAGTCGTGGTGGAGCCAAGTATTGAGCCCAGGCACTCTGACAAAGCACATGGGCATCTTAACTACTAGGCCCATTGTCCAAAATGTACCTTGGGGCCGGAGCCACGGTGTAGCAGGTAAAGGCACCATCTGCAGCGCCGGCATCTCATATGGGCGCCAGTTCAAGTCTTGGCTGCTCTACTTCTGATCCAGCTCTCTGCTATGGCCTGGGAAAGCAGTAGAAGATGGCCCAAGTCCTTGGGTCCCTACACCTGCATGAGAGACCTGGAAGAGGCTCTTGGCTCCTGGCTTTAGATCAGCACAGCTCTGGCTGATGGGGCCAACTGGGGAGTGAACCAGTGGATGAAAGACCTCTCTCTGTCTCTATGTCTCTCCTTCTCTCTCCGTGTAGCTCTGACTTTCAAATAAATAAATAAATCTTTAACAAACAAACAAAGTATCTTAATAAATAGATATTTTCTAAATAGGTATTTTCCAAAACAATGTATTTATATGTTTAAAACACTAATGATCAAAACACTATTTTTGAAACAATGCATTTATAGAAGATACAATGGTAAAAATTATGCATTTGGAATTCCCCTGTTCTTAGAAGTAAGTGTATTTTTTAATTATTTTGATTTATTAATTCTCATTTCTGTACCTGATACTTGAGAATGGGATGAAATGTATACTTTGTGAATATAGTACAGTGTACATTCTACTAAAGATGCTCTTTTTTTTTTTTTTTTTTTTTTGACAGGCAGAGTGGACAGTGAGAAAGAGAGAGAGAGACAGAGAGAAAGGTCTTCCTTTGCCATTGGTTCACCCTCCAACGGCCGCCGCGGCCGGTGGTCTGCGGCCGGCGCACTGTGCTGATCCGAAGGCAGGAGCCAGGTACTTATCCTGATCTCCCATGGGGTGCAGGGCCCAAGCACTTGAGCCATCCTCCACTGCACTCCTGGGCCACAGCAGAGAGCTGGCCTGGAAGAGGGGCAACCGGGACAGAATCCGGTGCCCTGACCGGGACTAGAACCCGGTGTGCTGGTGCCGCAAGGTGGAGGATTAGCCTAGTGAGCCGCGGTGCCAGCCATAAAGATACTCTTTTAACTCCCTTTAGGTACATTATCTTATTTCATTCTCACATGAACTTTGCTATTATTAGTTTATTTTGTAGTCAGAGATTTAGAAGTTATGATTTGCCCAAGGAAACTCAACTAAAAAATGCCAGTTGTGAGAGACACACCCACAAAGTCTGACTCTAGAATCACCTTTCCTAACTACCATATTGAGATCAGTACTGTCCCCCCTATACATGGAAGGAAAAAGAGACCTAAACAAAGGTAATTTGTCCCCAAAAGGATAAATCATGTAGGAATTGATTTTATCTCACTCCAAATTCCAGATTGTTTTGCTAGACCACACTTGAGTTAGTAAATCAAATTTAGCAAAAAAGCATGCAGATCGGCTGGCGCCATGGCTCAATTGGCTAGTCCTCCGCCTGCGGTGCCGGCACCCTGGGGTTCTAGTCCCGGTTGGGGTGCCAGGCACTAGTCCCGATTGCTCCTCTTCCAGTCCAGCTCTTTGCTGTGGCCTGGGAGGGCAGCGGAGGATGGCCCAAATGCTTGGGTTCCTGCACCCGCATGGGAGACCAGGAGGAAGCACCCGGCTCCTGGCTTCGGATCGGCACAGTGCTGGCCGGCCGTAGTGGCCATCTGGAGAGTGAACCAACGAAAGGAAGACTTTTCTCTCTGTCTTCCTCTCACTGTCTATAACTCTCTCTCTGTCTCTCTCTCTCACTGTCTAACTCTGCCTGTCCAAAAAAAAAAAAAAAAAAAAAGCATACAGATCATCTGGAGCAAAAAAGAATGGGAAATGGAATGGATAGGCAGGCCGGCCTAGCAAGCCTGGACTCTTAAACCTTTAAGGGCATGTCAACCTATCATATGGGCTTGGAAGTCCGTTTTTATCTACGGTGCCTTTCTTTACAGTGACATAGAGAACATTTCAGATGTAAGCATCTTTTTTTTTTTTTTTAAGATTTATTTATTTGAAAGTCAGAGTTAGAGAAAGAGAGGCAGAGAGAGAGAGAAGTCTTCCATTGGTTTGTTCACTTCCCGACTGGCCCAGAGCTGTGCCAATCCAAAGTCTTCCTGGTCACCCACAGATGTGCAGGGCACTAAGGATTGGACCATGTTCTACCGCTTTCCCAGGCCATAGCAGAGAGGTGGATCAGAAGTGGAGATGCCAGGACTTGAACTGGCACTCATATGGGATGCTGGCGCTGCGGGCGGTGGCTTTACCCACCAAGCCACACTACTGGCCCTGTAAGCATCTTTCATGTTCTCGCATAAAGTTCATATTTCCAGAGAAGTAGGAAACCAGTGAGGTCCAGAAGAGTGTTTGGGGCCTCCTAGCTGCTGCTTCTGATGTTTTCTTGAGTGAATGTGGTACCTGGTCATTTATTTGCACATGCAGAGGTTTTCAGAGGCCAACTTGGCTTGGAGGATAATTATTCTTAGAGTTTGAGATGCCACTAGATGATCAGTGCCATCCTTAATCAGGAGGTTGGATTTCCAGCAAGAAACACATCCTTTTAAATATCATGTGGAAAAAACAAAAACAAAAAATCAAAGCCAAAAAAAAAAAAAAAAAAAAAAACCTTACATGACAACCAAGAAAAGCAAAACAGACTTCAAAAGACTATTTTTTTTTTAGTTAGAAAATTTGCACCTTTGATTCTCCAGTAGTCTGGACAACCTGAAGGCTTTGTTAACTCCAGGCTAATTGTTCAGTGGTTCAATGAAAAGTGAGGGGTAATGCATGCAGAATTTTCCAGCAAATGATTATGAACAGTACTTTGCAGATGAGAGTCATTGGTCATGACCATTTTACTTGTTTACATTTTACAACGACTAACACTGTTGGTCTCTGACTAGTAGGCTTTATAATAATTTGTGGGATTTTTTTGTTAAAATTTATTTTACTAATTTGAAAGGGTGAGTTAGAGAGAGGAGAAGAGAGTGAGAATGAGATCTTCCCTTTGCTGTTTCACTACCCAAATGACCACAACAGCTGGGACTACATCAGGCTCAAACCAAGAGCCAGGTAGTCCATCCAGGTCTCCCACATGGGTGTCAAGGACCTAAGCACTTAAATCATCTTCTATTGCTTTCCCAGGCACATTACCAAGTAGCTAGATCAGAAGCAGAGCTGCCAGAACATGAATCGGTGCTCTGATATGGCATGCTGGCATTATAAGCAGCAGCTTAAACCCATTGTACAAAATACTAACTCTAGTTTTACAGGAATTTGGATAGCTGTCCTCATATTTTTAATTCTTCAAGAAAGAGAAAGGGCAAAGGAATGCAGAATAGAGGTGGAAGAGAAATTCCATAGAAGGGCAAAATTCTGGACCAGTAGTAGTAGTAAAAAGAGAAAAGTACAGTTTTATATGGAACAGGAAAAATTCCAGAAAACGCAAAAGAAAGCTTGAATATCCCAGGTAGAACAGGCACCTGTTGGCTTTGTTAATTTTTTTTATTCTTCAATACTTGAAACTGAGGCACAGGACAGTGGTCTTTAAACCTTAAATGTGGAGCTAATTCCTACTTAAAAATAAATGTAACATTTTATAAATACTTTAAAATGCTTCAAATTCTTAAGAGCTTTCTTATGACGTTTTCATTGTAGTACAATGAGAAAATACTTGTTAAGTGCTCACTTTCTGAAGAGCACTGTAATTGAGTCTTTTAGAGGATACTGAAGATATATGACAAATCAGTGGTGAGGTAAAACTATCAAACATGCAACCAATGGAGACATGCAGAAGGCAAGATGACATATTTTAGCAATATTGATATTAAACTTTGCAAAGTTTATAGGAAACTTCAGGTTCCCTGCTAGACCATGATAGACAGTTGAGGTCTAGAGAGGAAGTTGGATAAAGGAGAGGTTTCTTTCAGGCAGATAATAGAATGATAGGTGGGGTTTGAGAGAACTGAAGATGTCTGTGATGCTTGTAGGGCAGTAGGAGACAGGCCTTTAGTGCACTTGGAAGAAAATAGTGGAGAGGGGAGGGCCCAAGGCTATGTGAAGGTGAGGCCTCCCTGGTGGTCCCCATCACAGTGAAAAACTGTGTTGTGTATGAGTCCCTTGAGGAACCATAGAAACTACCAATAATACCGAAAGTTGTTAAAGAACAAAACAGGATGTCTTTTCATTCAGGCCATTCATCGAAGCTAATTTTTCATTGATAAAGACATGAATAGTCAATCCTTCCATGCTTCCATCACCAAAAGGTGACTGAATCCCTTTTATTAGTTCAGAGTCCATGTTTAAAGGGAACATTATTTTGAATTATTCCCTTACAGTTAAAATATTTCTCAGTGAGTTGAATATTTTTCATATTTTTCCTTTTTATTATAGTTTGTATAAATATTGATTCACCCCAGCAATGAGTTATGGGAAGTAGGGATTTAATTTTTTTTAAACTATAGAACACAACATTCCAGAAAAACCTCATTTCTGTTGATGAATGGCTATTGGCATACAGAAATCTGGCATGTGGTTGAGGAGAAGGGATACAGCTGACATGAGAAAAGCTTGAGAAGGAAACCATAATCCCCCTTCAAATTCACTGCTTATTAGAGGAGCTAAAATGATTAAGCAGCTGGAGGTTTTGATGTATGAGGAAAGATTAAAAGAATTACATGTGTGTAGGTTGGCTAAAGGGCTAAGGAGTGTATATGCATGTGTGTGGGGTGGGGGCCTGATAGCCATTTGTAGATAATTGAAGGTATAAGCCCCAAAGAAGGAGAGGGATTGTGAAGGTGGTCTTTAGGGGATTATCTAAGGGTAATGAATGAACTGAAGAAAAGAAAAAAAATTGTTTCATCAGGAAGCTTTCATAATGGGTGAGATTTAAGAGGCCGTAAAATAATCTCCCAGGAGAGGTGGTAGAATTCCCATCCCTTGAGTCACTTAAAAGAGGGCCATAAAGTTGTGGAAGTGTATGATGCTGCCCCAGTGGGGGAGCAGATTTGGTGACCAAGATCATCCTGTTCCATTTATGAGATGGATCAATGAATTGGTAAACAATGCATTTGGAAGCTCCCCAAGAACTGAGTCTGTCTCATCTCACTGATAATTTTCTGCAATTAATAAAAATATATTTCACACTTCTTTCTCTTCTGATTTCCACACATTGTTTTTGACTTGATATCATTTCTTCAGGGACATAATGACCCAATGGTAGAGAATGAAAGGATAAGCATCATGTAATTCAGCAAGTGAAAATATTAATGAACCCTCTGCATAGTTTGTGTTTTCCAAACATGACTGCTTCTGAGGATTTCTTGCTTTGTGTTCTTCAGTTTGTGTTCATCAGTGTTTGAGATATGCCACTGTTACAAATCAAATTGGTCAAGACTAACCTTTCTTCAGAATCATGACTAAGCAGAAATTGTTTCTGGTAAGTTACTATAATGCTGATGACAATATGTCTATCTATAATTTCCAAATGCCCACAATGGCTAAGACTGGGCCGGGCTAAAGTCAGCAGCCAGGAACTCAATCCAGATTCCCACAGAGGTGGCAGAAATCCAACTATGTGAGCCATCCTTACTGTCTCACAGGTCTGCATTGGCAGGCAGTTGGAGCCGGGAGCCAAAGCCAGAGAATTTATTTTGGAATGTTGTATTTTAACCAGTGTTCTAACTACTAGGCTAAATACCTACCCCTGCAAAAACTGAGACATGAGATCTCTGAGCACTGCATTTTAATGTTAATGGAATAATAAAAAAAAATCCCATGACCTTGTAGGGTTCTTTCTTTTGATCTCATGGCTTCTTGAATTTTTTTCCCAGTGGGAGGAGTAATAAATGATTTTCACACAAAGATTTATGTACATGCTTTTCTTCACAGTGCTGTTTATATAGTTAACTAGAAATAACATTTAATAGTCAGTTAAAAAGTTTTTTTCTATCTTTATGGTAGATTGTCTAAAAGGTAAAAGTCAAAGTTTTGAAGAATATATAATTACATGCAAAAATGCACCTGACAATGTTGGAAGAAGCAAGTTGTAGAAAGAAATATACGGCCGGCGCCGCGGCTCAATAGGCTAATCCTCCGCCTAGCGGCGCCAGCATACTGGGTTCTAGTCCTGGTCGGGGCGCCGGATTCTGTCCCGGTTGCCCCTCTTCCAGGCCAGCTCTCTGCTGTGGCCCGGGAGTGCAGTGGAGGATGGCCCAAGTCCTTGGGCCCTGCACCCCATGGGAGACCAGGAGAAGCACCTGGCTCCTGGCTCCTGCCTTCAGACAGGCGTGGTGCGCCGGCCAAAGCGCGTTGGCCGTGGCGGCCATTGAAGGGTGAACCAACGGCAAAAGGAAGACCTTTCTCTCTCTCTCTCACTGTCCACTCTGCCTGTAAAAAAAAAAAAAAAAAAAAAAAAAAAAAACCAAAAGAAGATGGCCCAACTGAGAGACCTAGAAGAAGCTCCTGGTTCCTGGCTTCAGAACAGCCCAGCTCTGGCTGTTGCGGCCATTTGGGGAATGAACCAGCAGATGGAAGACTCCCCCCCCTCCCATCAGTAACTCTACCTCCCAAATAAAATAAATTAAATATTAAAAAAAGAAAGAAATATAATGTTTCCTAAATGTATTTAGATAAAGAGAGATAAGCTTATAGACACCTATCTTGCTTTTCTATTGTTGAGCAACAAAATTATGGAAATGCTAATTTTCTTCTTCATACTCTTTTATATGTCTTGCGATTAATATATATTACTTACCATACCAATTGTTTAAACAGATTTTACCTTTCAGATAAAAAAAAGTGTATTTGGATATGAGATTTCTGAACTAAACAACAGATTACATGCACAAGATTCAAAATGAACTTTTCTGCATAAAAATAAATTAGGCAGAAATGCTCGTGCATTTGCACAATTTAAAGTGAGAAATAAACTATTGGATTTTTCTCATCTAAAATATTTTTATGATGTGCAACTAGAAGAAAGTTGAAGGGTTTGATCAGCATTTTACAAGCTGCTCCAAAGCACTCCAATGTACCAAAATATTTTATAATGTTTACTTCCAAAAAGCTTTCATTGTATTATAATATCAGATATTTTAAACTGTTAATGAAAATCAACAGGTTTCTGTTCTTCTTGACTCATTGGAAAGTTTAACACACCATTGTGTATTTGTGACTGTTCAACAAAGGGATATTGCAATGTCATGCTTGACAGTAAATAAACAGAAGGATTACTATGAAAATCAGGGGAAAAGTTTTCTGCTAATATTTACATTAAATTTTCTCTAATGTGTATTACTTAGTATTATTGTAGAAGATCAGAATTAGGAAAAAGAAACATGATGATACCACAAAGAAGAAAAGCGAAAAGCAATTAATTATGTAAAGAAATTAATGAGGCTATTACAAATAAAGAGATAAAAGTACTCAGTCATTTTGTAAATATTTATTGTGTGACTATGGTTGCCCTGGTACCCTTCTAGCACCTGGAGCATTCTCAATGAATTAAAAAAGATAAGAATATCTTTCACTCTGGAGCTTTCATTATGGTAAGCTTGAAATCTTTTACAATAGAATACCCAAGTTTCTGTATATGCATAATAGATACTGTAAAAATAATCTTTAGGGGCTAGTGCTGTGGCATAGTAGGCTAAGCCTCTGCCTGCAGCACCGGCATCCCACATGGGTGCCATTTTGAGTGCTGGCTGCTCCTCTTCCAATCCAGCTGTCTGCTAATGACCTGGGAAGGCAGTGGGGTGGTTGGGCTCCTGTGCATGCTTCCTACGAGACCCCAGGGGATGCTCCTGGCTTCCAGCTTTGGATAGGCCCAGCTCTGGCCATTGCGACCATTTGGGGAGTGAATGAGCACATGGAAGATCTCTTTCTCTGTCTCTCCCTTTGTCTGTAACTCTGCCTCTCAAATAAATTATCTTTAAAAAATAATCTTTATATAAAGTTTCACAAAGAAATAAAAGTAATGAAGTAAAAAAATACTTAAAATATTCCTAGTATACTTTAAGATGATCTAAATTGATGAAATGTCTTTCTAAAAATATAAATGTCAACATCTTTCATTGATTTTTCCTTATTCATCAGTTTAAGATGCCTCATTCATTACATATAAAACTATCAAATACACACATATACATGCATATTCTGTTTGATGAATATTCCTCTTCTACTTTACATATTATTAAAGACAAAAATATTAGATGTAGTGATTAATAAGTTGTTATGCTATTAACTTTAATAAACTTTCAAATAACAAATTAATAAACTACTTAATAAACAGGAGTACCCAGATATTAGACCAAGCAGTTTAGTTTCTAAGTACCCATTATGCCATATCTAATGAGAGAACCTTGATTTCTTTCCCTACTTCTCTGACTGAAGAATACGCATATGGCAACTTTTCTGAAGGTTTTATATCAGTGAAAGTGGCAGTCACATTCAAGTAAAGCAATCAGTCATCTGAACTATAGATGGACCTGCTTGTTAGCCATTAAAGGATTTCATGTCCTTTTTCCTATGGACCTAATGCACACCTTTCTTTTCTTTTCTTTTCTTTTTTCTCTTCCCCAGGCTGATCAGAGACCTTAAAAATCATTTCCTCATGCTGAGCAGGTGTTTGGTTTTCTTTTTTGCACTTCCAACCCATACTGGCCAACCTCTGAGGGATCTCAATCCACAGCCAGGAAGTTGGATCAAAGTGCTTGTTTCATTGGAGGACATTTTCTTTCCTAAAAGGAGTTCTGATGTCATTGGCTACATTATCATTTATTTTCCTTCTAACCATTGCATGATGTTTTCTCTACAATTGAGGCTTTGATAGATTAATCAGATAATTTCATTTTCTCTTTTGCTGTTTGGTTCACATGTGTTAACTGGTTCTGCCTTTGTTTAAAATTTTGATATTTAGTTCATCGAAGTATTGCATTCATTTTGATTTTTAAAAATGATTGCATCAAAATATTCTTATTTATCAAGTCTTTGGCACACCCTTACATTTCGTGTTCAAGGCAAGTGTCTTGCTTGCTTAATCCTAGTCCTGGCCTGATTTGTTTAATACAACTAGTTATTGAGTAACCCTCCAAAAAAGCAAAACCATAGGCAGAGTTTAGCAAGTCTTTTCTAGTAGATTGAATAATTTTCCCTTATTTGCTCCTCACAGGGCAAAAATAACTTGGTACATTCAGATACTTTTCAAGTCATATTAGCCAAATAACAATTGGAGTGTAATTCACTTCTTGGCTCATTTGCTCAATTATTAGGAAAACTAGCAGTACTATTGACCAACAAGATGAGTCCCTGCTTATTTTTAAGTCTCTATCTATCACAGTGTATTTGAGAAAGTTTCTGGAATTTGGGAAGACCACATACTTGAAAAAATAACTAAGTAATTTAGCACAGAATCTATTTGTAGATCCCCAGATAACAAAAAGCAAACCCTTAGACATTTTTATGCTATTTAGAAGTTATTCTTTCCAGAAAAATATTCTGCTATGTTATGTAAATATGGAAAAATAGCTCTTGAGAGATTATTATAGACTTTTGCAAAACTGCAGATATTGAGCTGGTTAGTGTAGAGGGAGGCAACAGAGGAAAGTAACTGTGAAAGGTTGGGGGGAAGTCCACTTTGTTTTTTAAAAATTCTGAATACTTAAATATATGAGGGTACTTCAAAAAAGTTCATGGAAAATGGAATTGAAAGATAAGTTTATATTGATTCAAAAAGGTTTTTGAAATTCATGCATCATTTTATCATTGTATGTATTTTCCACAAACTCTCTGAAGACCCCTCATATCCTATTAGATTTTAAGAGCAAATTCTTATGAAAATACTGTTATGAAGCTTTTGGAAGGGCTAAGAAACCATATTAAATAAAATAAAGTGTGATAGGAAGAATATAGACAGATCTGGAGATCAATTTGAGCTCCAAAGGTGGGACTTTGTAAGACTCCATTTCCTATATTTGAATCATGTATTTAGAAGAAGGAGAGACTTTTAGTACAAACAGGTCAAGACAAAATATTTTTATTGACTTTCTGTACCCAATAATTGCAGCTTATGAGATGATCAGTATGGGAGGCAGCCCAGCAACACTGAAGTAGTTCTTGGTTTATCTCCAAGTGACCATTGGTGAACAGGGTCTTCTCATTGTGTTATTATTTAACCTTGGAAGACCTTCAACATTTTCATTACTTGGCCAAAAGTGGGCTTTTCCCTCAGTGTTCTGGACTAGCCTCTCAGACCATACTTAAATTCATGCCAATACTCCACTGAAGTCATTATGATGATCACATGTGGCTAACTGCTATGTTTCAATAATTTTGAAAGCAGTGAAGCTTCATCCAGCATTTGTTTTCCTAAAAAATGTCAAACGAGATCTGGTGTTCCCTTTTTTTTCCTGAAGCAATGATCAAAGTTTCTTATTTCAATTTATCAACTTTATTTGGGACTAGAAGAATCATAGACTAATGTACCATGATATCTGCTTTTTTTTTTTTTTTTTTTTGACAGGCAGAGTGGACAGTGAGAGAGAGAGACAGAGAGAAAGGTCTTCCTTTACCATTGGTTCACCCTCCAATGGTCACTGCAGCTGGCATACCACACTGATCCGAAGCCAGGGGCAGGTGCTTCTCCTGGTCTCCCATGGGGTGCAGGGCCCAAGGACTTGGGCCATCCTCCACTGCACTCCCGGGCCACAGCAGAGAGCTGGCCTGGAAGAGGGGCAACTGGGACAGAATCCGGCGCCCGGACTGGGACTAGAACCCGGTGTGCCCGTGCCGCAGGTGGAGGATTAGCCTATTGAGCCATGGTGCCAGCATGATATCTGCTTTGTTAACCACCTGAAGAAATTAGATTTGTGGTCCACAATTAACATAGAACCAAAGAGTCACAATCACAATCTTTGGACACTATATGGCACAATCTCCCTATTTACCCAGCATCTTTTTTATGCTGTCTCCAGATGTCTTGTCATTCAAACTCTACTTTAATCTTTTTATTAACAAGGATCAAATGTAGTAGGGAAACAGTATGATTCAAAGACAAAGTAGAAACTTTTAGTTACATAATTCAATTTAAAATTTGAGTTGATGAGGAGTCATATTTTATTTGTGCAAGGAAGTTAGCTCCTCAAAACCTGTTTCTCATCTATGAAATAACATGTATGCTTCAAAGTATTGATATGATAATTAGTTACTGGAAAACACCATACATTATGTGTGATTCTAGTCTGGTAGAAGTTATTAGACTGAGGACACATTTCTCTTTTATGGACAGATTGCATCTCCACCTGATACTAGGTATTTGGTGTTTTACCAGGTTATGCCATATTCTCATCAAGAAGGTTTTAGAGAATCCAAAAGGTCTGCTTGTTCCACAAACCCAATCTCTGTATAAGTTTTCTAAGGTTCTCCTTGTACTGCTTTTCTTTGAGTCATTCCTAACATTTCAAGGAATCACTCCTGATTTCGCTTTCCCAAGTATAGCGTCACTACAGTATGAGACCCAGAGCCTGATCTCATCCTCCATGGTAAGAGAAGAATGCAGCTTACAACTTTTAAAATAAGAAATCTTCAGAGACTGTGGGAAATAGATGAAAATTCCAGCAATTAATCTGGAACTAACTACTAACAGTGCTTGTTCTCAAATGCAGAACAGGGTCCCGTGACGGAGCTCTTATTGGAGGTCTTCTAACCCAAGCCCCTGGTTTGTCTCACTGTGGCAGATGTTAAACCCCAACCTTTGCTGCTGATCTGTTGCATTCCAGGAGTCACCTTACCAGTCCCTGAAGAGCAAGCCTGGAATTGTATCACCTATTCCAATTTCAGATTCTTTACTGCCTATGACCTTGAGATGAGAAGATGTTTTCTGTCTATCCCGTCTTTAGGTCCTCATTTCTGCTCCAGAATTTAACTATACCCAGGAAAATGGCTTTGAGAACTTCTACTTCGCTTAGAGGAAAGTTTATTATGCTCTCTCCAATGTGAAGCGCCGTCTAATGATAAGATTTGATGTGAATGGAAGGGGGGAGGGAGAGGGAAAGGGGAGGGTTGCGGGTGGGAGGGACGTTATGGGGGGAAGCCATTGTAATCCATAAGCTGTACTTTGGAAATTTATATTCATTAAATAAAAGTTTAAAAAAAGATTTGTAACAAAAATGCAATAATCCAATGTCAATATTTTTCCTGAAGTCATCATTTTCTCCATAACAAGGTAAACATCAGGATAGTCATAATTTTTCTGGTAACGCACACATTATTAAATGAGAACTTTAGACATATTATATTCAAAAGAGTTTAATTAAGCAAGAAATTACTTGCAAATTGTGCATTTGTCAGAGCCAGAATAAGTCCAGAGTGATTCTGCTCCATCACATGGACAGGTTTTAGGAAGGAAGTCTTCAAGAAATTCATGTAAAAATGTGTATTATTAAAAAGTACATGGATTTCATTTTTTGTACCAAAGTGAATTTATATTTCAACATAACTTTTCCATAAACTTTTTAAGCAATCTTGTATTTACAGTCAGAGAAAATGAAGTGACATACAAAAAACAGAATTGAAGTAGAGATAGTTTGATTGGTTATAGCTTGCATCTGTCTTATCTGAGCATGGTTGAAACACTGACGTAATTGCCTAAGACTCAGGTACTTGGGATTGAAGTAGATTACAGTTTGATTACAAATCAGGTTAGGTTACAATGCATTGGGTGTAGAGAAATCTTAAGGCAAAATTAAAGTATGTTTGGAGGTTGCTTTAAGCCAAGATGAATTAAATTTAAAAACATGTACAAGTAAGTATATTTATCAGTGTAGGATATTATAAATCTGCAGTTTAAGGTGAAGATTATACTATGATTGCAGTTTTCTTCCTGCTGTTTTCAGAGTAATGAACAACCAATAAAAAAAATAGCCAACTTTCTCCATTACAGAAAGTAACTTGTTTTTTCTAGAAGATTTTTAGCTAGTTCTTAACATGCACAGAACTCAGTGGGTTGGTTTATCAAGGAAAACAAATAATTATGGAACTACTAGGCCGTTAGGCTTAGGAGACCAGGAAGTTTTGCCAGGTAACCTTGTATCTTTAACTGTTGACTTGATATGCCCAACTTCCAGGATGTACCTCTGTCTTGTTTGGGACCGTGACACATGCTAAGACTCCACTCTGTTTGCATATCCAGTTAAGGTACCAACCCCTACCTCATTAGCAGAGGCTGGGAATTGGGGAGAGGTTACTTTTCAACATAGTACACACTTTCTATTTTGCAAACTAAAAATTTTTATTAATAATAGTTTTGCACAGCTGGCACTATTGTGTAGCAGGTAAAGCCACTGTCTGCAGTGCTGGCATCCCATATAGGCACCAGTTCGAGACCCGGCTGCTCCACTTCCAATCTAGCTCTCTGCTATGGCCTGGGAAAGCAGAAGGAGAGGTCCAAGTCCTTGGGCCCCTGCATCCATGTGAGAGACCTGGAAGAAGCTCCTGACTCTTGGCTTCAGATTGGCCCAGCTCTGCCCATTGCAGCCATTTGGGGAGTGAACCAGTTAATGGAAGATCTCTCTCTGCCTCTGCCTCTCTTTAATACCGCCTTTCAAATAAATAAATCTTAAAAAATACTTTAAGAATATTTTTGCATATTTATAGTCTACAGTGTGGCATTTCAATACATGTATATAATGCACATTGATGAAATAAAGCTATTCAACATTTTTCTTTCTTTGACATTATATTGAGGTTTTGGAACTCCCTTATTATATTAGCTCAAAATTTTTGTAATAGGTTATTGTGAACTGTTGTTACTCACTCTGTAGTACCAGAAACTTATTGCTTTGATTTAATTTGGTACTGTGATCCACATTCTTTCTATCACCCATCCCTCATACCTTTCAAAGCCTCCATTAATTACTATTCTGTGTTCAGACTGAGTTCTTTTTTAGCATCTGCAGACGAGAGAGGACATGTGGCATTTGTCTTTCTGTGTCTGGCTTATTTCACTTATTATGATATCCTCAAGTTCCTTTCATTTTGCTATAAATAGCAGGATTCTATTATTTTTATGGTTGAATAATATTCCACTGTGCATATATATCATGTTTTCTTTATATTCATGTGATGATGGACACCTTGATTGATTCCATATCTTTACCATTGTGAACAGTGCTGCAATAAACATGGTGCAGCAGATACAGCTTTGATATAATGAATTCATGTCTTTTGGATATACACCCAGTATATATTCCTCCCTACCTTCCTCCCTCTCTCCCTCTCTCTCTTTATCTTTCTCTCTCTCTTTTTCTTTCTTTCTTTCTTTCTTGCTTGCCTGCCTGCTTGCTAGCTTATTTATTGAAAGGCAGAATGACAGAGAGAGAGAGAGAGAGAGAGAGAGAGAGATTTTCCATCTGCTAGTTAACTCCCCAAATGTCCACAACAGCCGTCTGGGCCAGGCCAAAGCCAGGAGCCAGGAGCTCCATCTTGGTCTCCCACGTAGGTGGCACGGGTCCAAATACCAGGGTATCTTCCACTGTCTTCCCAGGTGTATTAAGTGGAGTATCCAAGACTCAGGCTGGTATTTGGATATGGCATGCTGGTGCCACAGTGCTGGCTGCTGTGTTTATTTTTACAATGAAGCTTTAAAAGAATTATGTCACTTAAATCTGAATTACTTGTGGTGTCGTGGGTAGAGCTTCCACCTGCAATGCTGGCATCCTGTATGAGTGCTGGTTCATGTCCTGGCTACTTCATCATTTCCTATCCAGCTCCCTGGTAATGTCCTGGGAAAAGCAGTGGAAGAGGGCCTAAGTGTTTGGGCCCCTGCCACCCATGTCAGAGACCTAAGTGAATCTTCTGGCTTCTGGCTTCAGCCAGGCCTAGCTATGATCATAGCATCCATCTGGGGAACGCACCAATGGATGGAAGATCTCTCTCTATATATGTATCTCTCCCTCTCTCTCTGCAACTCTGACTTTGAAATACATAAATAAATCTTTAAAAATTCTGAATTACTGGAATCACTAAAATCTGGAGAAATGGGTATTTAGTATGCTTCTAAGTTCTACTTGGAAGAACCTAGGTTCTAGGCATTTGGAAGATTGTGTTCCTTTTGGATAGTTAACTTTGCTGAAATATTGACAAACCAACTATTTCCAGAGCAGAACAGATCAAATTATATAATTAAAAAGCCACTAGCAGCCAGCGCCGTGGCTCACTAGGCTAATCCTCCGCCTTGCGGCGCCGGCACACTGGTTCTAGTCCCGGTCAGGGTGCCAGATTCTGTCCCTGTTGGCCCTCTTCCAGGCCAGCTCTCTGCTGTGGCCCGGGAGTGCAGTGGAGGATGGCCCAAGTGGTTGGGCCCTGCACCCCATGGGAGACCAGGAGAAGTACCTGGCTCCTGCCATCGGATCAGCGCGGTGCGCCGGCTTCAGCGCGCCAGCCGCGGTGGCCATTGGAGGGTGAACCAGTGGTAAAGGAAGACCTTTCTCTCTGTCTCTCTCTCTCACTGTCCACTCTGCCTGTCAAAAAAAAAAAAAAAAAAGCCACTAGCATGGGAAAATTGGTGGAAGGAGTTGGGTGCATTTAGCTGGGAGAAGAGTAGATTTATAGAGATATGACCATTAGTTTTAAATATGTAAAAAGTTGTTACTTGATGAAGAAAATCTTCGTGTTTTCAAATCTGTTTAAACTAGATTTGTTATCTAGTAATAGCCCATCAGGCAAGCTATTTAATCTGTATAAGCCTCTTTTTACTATCTAGAAAATATGAGGATGAGGGGGATGAGGTAAGCTAAGTTCTCAGGTTGGTCATGAAAATTAAATAAAGATATCTGCTGGGGACTGCCTGGGCGTCATCTCAGCAATCTCTTGAAGAGAGAGTAGGAACACCATGTCTGCATTCCTTGGAGGGCCAGTGATGCTGGGAACAGTCCTCTCATGCTTAAACTATGGGAAGTCTCATGCCACAGAGGCCTTGGGGGTCTTATTCCAGGAAAATGGACAAAATCTGCTGGTTTCACTGGATGCTCTTCTCCTCCTTGTGAGTGATAGCCTGATACATACCATGACACGGGCAAAATTGTGCTGATGTGAGGAAATCACACTTGCTGAGGCAGCAAGGCTGAGTGCTATCTGGAGAGAATAAAATCTTCCAGGAGAGGCAAAGAGCCTTTCCCTCTTGACTCATGAAGAGGCTCCCTCCGGCCTCCGCTTTTCCATAATCACTTGTTTTCATCTTTATTCATTGTGCCCCACTCCCTCTTCACTTTGGAATAGTTGTTGAGCAAGTCTTGGCGTGTATTTATGAGAAATTGCCATTCTCATGCTTGATGTATAATAAAGTCTCAATAAATGCTAGTGGTTTTTCCTAGGATGTCTTTTGTTGATATTCCAAGTTATCAAAATATCATCAAAGGGAGAGAATTACAAGGTGATTGACATTAATAAATGCTATGGTTTGAATGTGTTCTGCAAAGTTGATGTGTTGGAAACTTAATCGCCTATGCCACAGTGTACAGTTGTGACCTTTCGGAGGTGATTAGATCATAGTTCTCTCCCCTATAAACAGATTAATGTCATTACTTCAGGAATAGGTTGGTAAGCATGGGCTAGGGTCCTTATATAGGATTAATTCAGGCTCCTTCTTTTGCTCTCTCTGACTCATGTGATGCTTTCTTCCATGTTATAACTCGAAAAGAAGGTCCTCATGCTATATGGCTCCATCTTGGACCTCCCAAGAGGAACCAAATAAATTTCTGTTCATTAAAATCTAATTTATGGTATTAGTTATTGCAACATAAAATGGGATAAGACAATAAATATAAGAATCCAAATATAAGAAATAGGTGTGTAAAAATTCAAGCTGATAATAAATTCTCCATTCTTGGGAGTGAGGAAGCCAAGAATGGAAAACTATTTATGCAACAAAAAGCGACAATTGGGTAATGTGAACTTTGGTGTTTTCAGCTTTGATTTTCTATGAATTTCTTTTTTTAAAAGATTTATTTTATTTATTTGAAAGACAGAGTTACAGAGAGATGGAGAGACAGAGAGAAGGTCTTTCATCCTAGATTTTAATGAACAGAAATTTATTTGGTTCCTCTTGGGAAGTCCAAGATGGAGGCATATAGCATGAGGACCTTCTTTTCGCGTTATAACATGGAAGAAAGCATCACATGAGTCAGAGAGAGCAAAAGAAGGAGCCTGAATTAATCCTGTATATGGACCCTAGCCCATGCTTACCAACAAGGCCATAGCAGAGAGCTGGATTAGAAGCGGAGCAGCCAGGACTAGAATTGGCACCCATATGGGATGCCAGCGCTTCTGGCCAGGACTTAAACCCACTGCGCCACAGCACCAGCCCCCATGAATTTCATAAAACAAGATATTTAGAAGCAAAAAAAAGTATAATTTTTCAAAGCTGTCACTTAAAATTTCTTCTGCTCTAAGCTCAGTTTGGATTGGGCATCTTCAGTAGTCGTACTTAATTGGATACACACATACACACATACACACACACATGTGTATATTGTTGTCTTGAATTGATATTTAGAAATGGGACGCTCCAAAATAAGGCTTTTGGTTCAGGAAAGTCTAAATTTGGAAAATGTACTTTTTAAAATAAGGCTAATTATTATCAAAATAAGTTCTCATTGTCAGATTTCTGTAAAGGACACAAAGAACACAGTTTTGTTAACTTCAGGTTTCTGCAGGCATGAAAATTTACACACTGGAATCACAGAGATATTGGCAATATGTACAAGTTTTCATTATTTCTCTTTTCTCTAGTACTCTCTAATGATGTAAATGAATATTGTTAATTTATAGCAATATTAATATTTATAATAACAAAGAAAAGTAAAATAAAATATATTGGAACAATAATAATTGATTTATTCTCATCTTTTACTTGCTTAGGTGAAACATTATTGGATTTAATGATAGATTTTTAAACAAAATTTGTTGTCTGTGTAATGACAATAAAAATAATTGTGTGTCTCAAAGTCAATTCATTTGCTCAACAGGCAGAGTGGACAGTGAGAGAGAGAGACAGAGTGAAAGGTCTTCTTTTTCCATTGGTTCACCCCCCAACCTCCGCTGCGGCCGGCGCCCTGCGGCCGGCGCACTGCACTGATCCAAAGCCAGGAGCCAGGTGCTTCTCCTGGTCTCCCATGCGGGTGCAGGGCCCGAGAACTTGGGCCATCCTCACTGCACTCCCGGGCCACAGCAGAGAAATGGACAGGAAGAGGAGCAACCGGGAAGAATCTGGCGCCCTGACCGGGACTAGAACCTGGTGTTTCAGTGCCACAGGCGGAGGATTAGCCTATTGAGCCACTGCGCCGGCCCATAATCTGTCTTTTTTGTTTGTTTGTTTGTTTGTTTTAGGATGTTTTACTTCATTATTTAAGTTAGATACTGTTAGGAAATTCTAGATTATTTTGGGGATAAATTGTAATTTCTATTCACAAGTGTATTTGAGTAGAAACACAAGCTTTTATAATCAGTTATTTATGTTTAAAACATATGCTTATATATGTTTTGTATTAAAATAACAGTATTTTATGAAGTTTAGATATATCTTGTTCAATACAAGCCTATACTTTTTTTAAGTTTTTTTTTTTAACTTTTATTTAATGAATATAAATTTCCAAAGTATGATTTATGGATTACAATGGCTTCCCCCACATACCGTCCCTCCCACCCACTACCCTCCCCTATCCCACTCCCTCTCCCCTTCCATTCACATCAAGATTCATTTTCGATTATCTTAATATACAGAAGATCAGCTTAGTATACATTAAGTAAGGATTTCAACAGTTTGCTCCCACACAGAAACATAAAGTGAAAAATAATAGATGATTTTTTTTAAATGATGATGAAAGTCAAGTTGGGAGTTGATAATTTCTTTTTTCTTTTTTTTTTTTTTTTTTTACAGAGGATCAGTTTAGTATACATTAAGTAAAGATTTCAACAGTTTGCACCCCCATAGAAACACAAAGTGAAATATATTGTTTGAGTACTCGTTATAGCATTAAATCTCAATGCACAGCACATTAAGGACAGAGATCCTACATGAGGAGTAAGTGCACAGTGACTCCTGTTGTTTATTTTACCAATTGACACTCCTGTC
Source organism: Oryctolagus cuniculus (assembly GCF_964237555.1). Lineage (NCBI taxonomy): Eukaryota > Metazoa > Chordata > Mammalia > Lagomorpha > Leporidae > Oryctolagus > Oryctolagus cuniculus. The sequence goes on from NC_091433.1 coordinate 56,184,089, forward strand.
TATGGCATCAGTAGTCTCCCTATGCTCCAGTCATGAGTTTCCAAGGCTATGGAAGCCCTCTGAGTTCTCCGATTCTTATCTTGTTTAGACAAGGTCATAGTCAAAGTGGAGGTTCTCTCCTCCCTTCAGAGAAAGGTACCTCCTTCTTTGAAGACCTGTTCTTTCCACTGGGATCTCACTCACAGAGATCTTTTGCCAGAGTGTCTTGGCTTTCCATGCCTGAAATACTCTCATGGGCTTTTCAGCCAGATCCGAATGCCTTTAGGGCTGATTCTGAGGCCAGAGTGCTATTTAGGACATCTGCCATTCTATGAGTCTGCTGAGTATCTCACTTCCCATGTTGGATCACTCTCCCCTTTATTTATTCCATCGGTTAGTGTTAGCAGGTACTAGACTTGTTTATGTGCTCCCTTTGACTCTTAGTCCTTTCATTATGATCAATTGTGAACTGAAATTGATCACTTGGAATAGTGAGATGGCATTGGTACATGCCACCCTGATGGGATTGAATTGGAATCCCCTGGTATGTTTTTAACTCTATCATTTGGGGCAAGTCAGCTTGAGCATGTCCCAAATTATACATCTCTTCCCTCTCTTATTCCCACTCTTATGTTTAACAAGGATCACATTTCAGTTAATTTTTAACACTTAAGAATAACTGTGTATTAATTACAGAATTAAACCAGTCATATTAAGTAGAACAGACAAAAAAACTACTAAGAGGGATAATGTATTAAGTTGTTCATTAACAGTCAGGGCTATGCTGATCAAGTCACCGTTTCCCATAGTGTCCGTTTCACTTCAGGAGGTTTCCTTTTTGGTGTTCAGTCAGTTGTCACCGATCAGGGAGAACATATGGTATTTGTCCCTTTGGGACTGGCTTATTTCACTCAGCATGATGTGTTCCAGATTCCTCCATTTTGTTGCAAATGACTGGATTTCGTTGTTTCTTACTGCGGTATAGTATTCTAAAGAGTACATATCCCATAATTTCTTTATGCAGTCTACCGTTGATGGGCATTTAGGTTGGTTCCAGGTCTTAGCTATTGTGAATTGTGCTGCAATAAACATTAGGCTGCAGACCGCTTTTTTGTTTGCCAATTTAAATTCCTTTGGGTAAATTCCAAGGAGTGGGATGGCTGGGTCGAACGGTAGGGTTATCTTCAGGTTTCTGAGGGATCTCCAGACTGACTTCCATAGTGGCTTGACCAGTTTGCATTCCCACCAACAGTGGGTTAGTGTCCCTTTTTCCCCACATCCTCGCCAGCATCTGTTGTTGGTAGATTTCTGAATGTGAGCCATTCTAACCGGGGTGAGGTGAAACCTCATTGTGGTTTTGATTTGCATTTCCCTGATTGCTAATGACCTTGAACATTTTTTCATGTGCCTGTTGGCCATTTGGATTTCCTCTTTTGAAAAATGTCTATTGAGGTCCTTGGCCCATCTTTGAGTGGGTTGTTGGTTTTGTTTTTGTGGAGTTTCTTGATCTCTTTGTAGATTCTGGTTATTAACCCTTTATCTGTTGCATAGTTTGCAAATATTTTTTCCCATTCTGTCAGTTGTCTCTTCACTCTCCTGACTGTTTCTTTTGCAGTACAGAAACTTCTCAATTTGATGCAATCCCAATAGTTAATTTTGGCTTTGACTGCCTGTGCCTCCCGGGTCTTTTCCAGAAACTCTTTGCCTGTGCCAATATCTTGAAGGGTTTCTCCAATGTTCTCTAGTAACTTGATGGTGTCAGGTCGTAGATTTAGGTCTTTAACCCATGTTGAGTGGATTTTTGTGTAAGGTGTAAGGTAGGGGTCTTGCTTCATGATTCTGCACGTGGAAATCCAATTTTCCCAGCACCATTTATTGAATAGACTGTCCTTCCTCCAGGAATTAGTTTTAGATCCTTGATCAAATATAAGTTGGCTGTAGATGTTTGGGTTGATTTCTGGTGTTTCAATTCTGTTCCATTGGTCTATCCATCTGTTTCTGTACCAGTACCATGCTGTTTTAATTACAACTGCCCTGTAGTATGTCCTGAAATCTGGTATTGTGATGCCTCCAGCTTTGTTTTTGTTGTACAAGATTGCTTTAGCTATTCGAGGTCTCTTGTGCCTCCATATAAATTTCAGCACCATTTTTTCCAGATCTGAGAAGAAGGTCTTCGGTATCTTGATTGGTATTGCATTGAATTTATAAATTGCTTTTGGGAGAATGGACATTTTGATGATATTGATTCTTCCAATCCATGAGCATGGAAGATTTTTCCATTTCTTGGTATCCTCTTCTATTTCTTTCTTTAAGGTTTTGTAATTTTCATCGTAGAGATCTTTAACGTCCTTGGTTAAGTTTATTCCAAGGTATTTGATTGTTTTTGTAGCTATTGTGAATGGGATGGATCTTAGAAGTTCTTCCTCAGCCATGGCATTGTCTGTGTATACAAAGGCTGTTGATTTTTGTGCTTTGATTTTATACCCTGCTACTTTGCCAAACTCTTCTATGAGTTCCAATAGTCTCTTAGTAGAGTTCTTTGGGTCCCCTAAATAAAGAATCATGCCATCTGCAAAGAGGGATAGTTTGAGTTCTTCCTTCCCAATTTGTATCCCTTTAATTTCTTTTTCTTGCCTAATAGCTCTGGCTAGAACCTCCAGAACTATATTGAATAGCAGTGGTGAGAGTGGACATCCCTGTCTGGTCCCAGATCTCAGTGGAAATGCTTCCAACTTTTCCCCATTCAATAGGATGTTGGCTGTGGGTTTTTCATAGATTGCTTTGATTGTATTGAGGAATGTTCCTTCCAAACCCAGTTTGCTTAGAGTTTTCATCATGAACGGGTGTTGTATTTTATCAAATGCTTTCTCAGCATCTATTGAGATCATCATATGGTTTTTCTTCTGCAGTCTGTTAATGTGGTGTATCACATTGATTGTCTTGCGCACATTAAACCATCCCTGCATACCAGGGATAAATCCCACTTGGTCTGGGTGGATGATCTTACTGATGTGTTGTTGCATTCTATTGGCAAGAATTTTATTGAGGATTTTTGCATCTATGTTCATCAGGGATATTGGTCTGTAATTCTCTTTCAGTGCTGCATCTTTTTCTGGCTTAGGAATTAAGGTGATGCTGGCTTCATAGAAAGAATTTGGGAGGATTCCCTCTTCTTCGATTGTTCTGAATAGTTTGAGAAGAATTGGAGTTAGTTCTTCTTTAAATGTCTGGTAGAATTCAGCAGTGAATCCATCTGGTCCTGGGCTTTTCTTTGTTGGGAGGGCCTTTATTACTGTTTCAATTTCTGTCTCAGTTATGGGTCTGTTTAGGTTTTCAATGTCTTCCTGGTTCAATTTAGGCAGGTTGCATGTGTCCAGGAATCTATCCATTTCTGATAGGTTTCCCTGTTTGCTGTCATACAAGTCCTTGTAGTAATTTCTGATGATTCTTTTTATTTCTGTGGTGTCTGTTGTTACATTTCCTTTTTCATCTCTGATTTTATTGATTTGGGTCTTTTCTCTTCTTTTTTTAGTTAGTTGGGCCAATGGGGTGTCAATTTTGCTTATTTTTTCAAAAAACCAGCTCCTCGTTTGGCTGATTTTTTGTAATGTTTTTCTTGATTCAATCCTGTTAATTTCTTCTCTGATTTTAATTATTTCTCTTCTCCTACTAGATTTGGGTCTGGTTTGCTGTAGGTTTTCTAGATCCTTGAGGTGAATTGAAAGCTCATCTATTTGGTGTCTTTCCAATTTCTTGATGTAGGCACCTATTGATATAAACTTTCCTCTTAACACTGCTTTTGCTGTATCCCATAAGTTTTGGTATGTTGTGCTGTTATCCTCATTTACTTCCAGAAAGTTTTTGATTTCTCTTTTGATTTCTTCTATGACCCATTGTTCATTCAGGAGCATGTTGTTCAATCTCCATGTGTTTGCGTATGCTCTAGGGATTCCTGAGTTGCTAATTTCCAACTTCATTCCTTTATGGTCTGAGAGGCTGCATGGTATGATTCTAATTCTTTTGAATTTGCTGAGACTTGCTTTATGGCCTAGTATGTGGTCAACCCTAGAGAAGGTTCCATGTACTGCTGAGAAGAATGTAAAATCTTTAGCTGTAGGATTGAAAGTTCTGTATATATCTGTTAGATCCATTTGGGCTATAGTGTCATTTAAATCTACTGTATCCTTGTTGATCTTCTGTCCTATTGATCTGTCTATTTCTGAGAGTGGAGTATTGAAGTCCCCCAGTACTATTGTATTGGGGTCTAAGTCTCCCTTTAAGTCCGTTAACAAATCTTTTAGATAAACCGGTGCCCTGTAGTTAGGTGCATATACATTGATAATTGTTATATCTTCCTGTTGAATTAATCCCTTAATCATTATGTAGTGTCCCTCTTTGTCTCTCTTAACGGTTTTTGTGGTAAAGTTTATGGTGTCTGATATTGAGATGGCTACGCCCACTCTTTTTTCATTTCTGTTGGCATGGTATATCTTTTTCCAGCCTTTCACTTTCAGTCTGTATGGATCTTTGTTGGAAAGATGTGTTTCTTGTAAGCAGCAAATAGATGGGTTTTGTTCCTTAACCCAATCAGCCAATCGGTGTCTTTTAACTGGACAGTTCAGGCCATTCACGTTCAATGTGACTAATGATAAGTGGTAACTTCGCCCTGCCATTTGCCAAAGATAAGTTATAATATATGCTTTGAATTCCCTGTGATCTTTTACTGTGAGCTTTCCTTCCTTGGTTTCCTTCCTTTACCTTCTTTCATATTGATGACCGTGTTTCTTTGTTTCTGTGTGTAACACATCTTTAAGCATCTTTTGCAGGGCTGGACGAGTGGCAACAAATTCTTTCAATTTCTGTTTGCTATGAAAAGTCTTTATTTCACCTTCATTCACAAATGATAGCTTTGCAGGATATAATATTCTGGGCTGGCAGTTGTTCTCTCTTAGTACCTGGGCTATATCTCGCCATTCCCTCCTAGCTTGTAGAGTTTCTGATGAGAAGTCAGCTGTGAGTCTGATTGGAGATCCTCTGAGAGTAATCTGACGTTTCTCTCTTTTCTTTATGTTTCACTGTGGAGAGTTTAATTACAACGTGTCGTGGTGAGGATCTCTTTTGGTCGTGTTTATTAGGGGTTCTGTGAGCTTCCTGTACTAGGATATCTCTGTCCTCCTCCAAACCTGGGAAATTTTCTGCTAATATCTCACTAAAAAGGCCTTCTAATCCTTTCTCCCTCTCCATGCCTTCAGGAACTCCTAGAACCCGAATGTTGGGTTTTTTAATAGTATCCTGAAGATTCCCGACAATATGTTTTAGATTTCTAATTTCCTCTTCTTTTCTTTGGTTTGACTGTATCCTTTCCTGTTCCCTGTCTTCTAAGTCTGATATTCTCTCTTCTGCTTCACCCATTCTGTTTGTAAGGCTCTCTATTGTGTTTTTCATTTGATCTATTGAATTCTTCACTTCAGTCACTATCCCAGTTTCCTGTTGTACTAATTGTTTCATTTCATTTTGATTCCTCCTTAATATTTCATTTTCACGAGAGAGATTTTCTATCTTGTCCATTAAGGATTTCTGTAGTTCAAGAATTTGTTTTTGAGAACTTCTTAATGTTCTTATCAATTTTTTGAGATCTGCTTCTTGCATTTCTTCTATGTCATCATCCTCATAATCTTGAATTGGGGTGTCTTTTTCATTTGAGGGCTTCATGGTGACTTCCTTGTTTTTCTTACCTTGGTTTTTGGGTTTCTTATTTGGCATATTGGAGATATTTGGTTTCTTCACTGTGGTGCTTTTTCTTGTTATACTATGACTCTAGATTAAGTGGACTATCTGTTTTTGATGGAGCCTTAGGGCTTGAGATGGGTGTGGCCTGAGAGCTCTGTTTGGTGTGCCAAAGGTGACACTCCCAGGTTAGGCGTGGTAAACCTTTCTCTCTCTCTCTCTCTCTCTTTTTTTGATTCAAAAGGGAAGTTATTCTGCACAGCTGAACGAAGTTGGAGGTAGTTAGCAGGCAAATGATATACCCGCAGGAGCCAGACATCGGAAGCTCTTTCCCAAGGACCACACAGGGAATCTGTTCGGCCCTCAGAGTGGGCTCAAATTCTTCTTCAGTCTCCCACTGGGTTGCCAAAGTTATGGAATTGTAGCGTCTCTGGAGAGTGCTCACGTGAATTCCGTGAGTTCTCTCCCCCACCGTCTCTTTTTTCACAGTCTCAGTTCAGTAGCACCACAAATTTACTAGGTCCTAATCTCCTGTTAATTTGCCCCACCCAGAGTCAGGTTTTTCTGCTAGGCTCAGGGCCAGTGCAGACCTGAGGTCGCTCTGCTTATGACGTATGTCCAAGATGGCGCCTGCTCTTTGTCTTGCTCGCCCTTGAGAGGTGAGCGGAGAGAGAGAAACCCGTGTCCGTACCAGTCACCTTTTTTTTTTTTTTCCTCTCTCTCTCTTCCAGGTAGCCTGGTGAAGTTCCCCCCCCCCCGGGGGTCGTTCCCTCTAGTCTCCTCTCTCCACTTGCCTGCCGGTGTCTCGGGCTATTGAGGTTCGGTTCACCTCGCGTTCCAGCGCTGGTGTGTTGAGTCTGCCGCTGGTGTCCCGAACTGTGGGCTCCCATGCTCTCCACGCAGGTCCGCTCCCCTTCCAGCGCCGATGTGTGGACTCGGAGCCCTGGACGTCCCAAGTCTCCCCGCTGTTGTCTGTGTGGCACGCACTCCCCTTCGAGCACTGGCGCAGCTCGGTCCCGTGGCTCGACTTCTGCGCAGTGGGCGACCTTGTTCTCCCAGTAGGTCCTCCGATTCACGGCCACTGGATCCAGAAGAGTTTCCTCTGCAATATTTTCCTGGTTCTTTTTTCTGAGGCTACCGTAACTCCCCTTTTATTAAACTAAATTTTCCCAGACTATCGGTGCGCGCCCTCACTATTCTGCCATCTTGGCTCTGCCTCCCATAATCTGTCTTTATATATCATCTTTTCATGGAAAATCTGTGCCATGGTATGTGAAACATGTTGTAGAAAACCATTGTTGGTGTGTGCTTTAGGCAAATCTAAAACTTTTGCCACTCCTGCCTTGATTTGTTTTTCTACCTCTTCTACAATTTTTTAGGAAATCCATTTATAGTAAGAAACCATCTGAAATTGACAAAGACAATAGTACAATTTATTTAGTTGATAAAATTATCAAATAATGAACTACAACCTAGGGTAAATTTTAAAAGAACTTTGTACATTATCAGCAAAATGCAAGCTGAAATGTTAATCATTTCTTTTTTAACAGGCTTTTTTTTTTAAAAAAAATGTGAAAGGCAGAGTTATATATAGAGAGGGAGAGACATAAAGAGAGAGGTCTTCCATCTACTGGTTCATTTCCAAAATGTCTGCCATTAGCCAGTGCTGGGCCAGGCCAAACCCAGGCACCATGAGCTTTTTCTGGGTGAAAGGGTCCCAAGGACTTGAACCATTCTCTGTTGCTTTTCTAGGTGCATTAACAGGGAGCTGGATTGGAAGTGGAGCAGCCCACATTTGAACCAGTGCCCATATGGGATATTGGTGCTGTAGGCAGCAGCTTAACAGGCCATGCCTTAATGCCAACCCCATGTTACTTTTTAATAGCTATGTGAGATGTGTCATTAAAAATAATCCTAAAGGAAGCAAGAAAATATAAGAATATGAAAATAGTTTGAGAAGAACGTTTTCTCCATGCTAGGTGATCTACTCTGTGGGAATATTTTGGTTATTTTCTTTCATACTCTCCTGGTCACAAACAAAAGAAAACAATAAAAGAAACAATTTGAATTTTGTGATTAGATAAAGACTTTTCTTGGAGGGTTACTTCTGGAAAAAATTTGCAATCAATATGATAACCTGGGAGTAGTCTTATCTGTAAGTTTCCGCATCAGGCCTCATCTCTAGAGTTGCTTGTTTCGTAGCAGAATCAAAACCAACTTCAGATACACTAATATTAGACACTGTCACAGTTTTCAATTTGAAAAGAAAGGAAACTAGAACTTTTGCTGCTTCCAACTCAGAACATTTAAAATGTACCATGTTTTTCATGGCAAGGGAATGCTAAATTCATATTTTCACATACATGCATTCTTTGAGCATGTTTAAAATATGTGTATGATATATTGCTATCACTTTTATGACACCATCAGATTCCGTTACCTTGTACATAATATATTTACTGGCATTACACTCTCCTTTTTATAATTTCAAATCACTCTGGATATTATCCTCTAAGTATATTGGTATTCTGTCTTTCAATGTAACATCAAACCATAGAACCTTAAATCAGCCCTTAAAACACACAGTGAGTACATTCAAATTTACAAGATTAACTCAATTAATTTAAAAAGGTGAATGTCATTAACATGTGACCCCCCAAATAAATACCCAGTCAAAACACTCATTACTGCAAAGCAATTGCACACATATACACTACATTACAAATATTGTATTTGTGTGTGTGTATATATATATATATATTGTATTTACACATACAGAAAGTTAATAGCATCATGCCCCCAACATATTTAATAGGAACAAAGGGTTCAGTGAAAACTTTCCAGATACCTGTTGATAGGAATTCACATGATTTCTTACTTTGCTTAGAATTCAAGCAGTTGAATTCTACAATAAGACTTCTAGACTCACAGGACATTAAAATTAAGTATATCCTTGCCTAATAATTTCACTCCTAACAATTCAAGTGACTCTATATGGCTGAAAAAAATATGGTGGCTTTATTTAAAAAAAGAGTGAGGCTTGTGATGTCTGTCAATAGTCAAATGAGTAATAATAGTAATGCATTCATTAAGCAAAATAAGAAACAAAATAAAAAGTAATGATCTACTGTTACAAAGAAAAAAGTGTTTAAATCTCACCAGATATTGTGATGGATAAAATAATTAGAAACAACACTATACATCCTAAGAAGAAATCACAAGAAAAATTATAAAATGAGACAAATGAAAACAAATATACAATATACCAGTGATTACAAGATGTGACTAAAGTAGTGCTTGGCAGGCAAATTTGTAGTTGTAGATGATTATATTAGAAAAGAAAACTCTTAATTTAATAACTCAATTTTCATCTTAGAAAGGTATTATAAAAGTGGGTCAAGATGGCAGAGTAGGGAGGGAGCTTACTGCTCTAGTCTAGAAGATAGTTTTAAAAAAGTGGAGAAAGTTTAGTCTCAGGGAAGAGTTAGGGTAAAAATGGCAGAGGAAACTCCACACAAATTAGGGAGACACTGTGGACCTATGAGGAAGGTGTGGACATACACAACTCAGGATACCAGCAGCCAAGAATCTCAGCACCAGATCCAGAGTGAGATGAGATCAGACTACAGCAGCCCAAGCCACTGGTGATAAAGCTTCAGGAAGAGACTGGAGGGATCTAGCTGGGAGCCTTGTGGGGGATAGTACACCTGCCCAACCAGAGGAAAAGAAAAAAAAAAAGGGGAAGCATGTTTCTCTCCTCAATCACCCTGCAATGTGTCCTGCAATAAGCTCATAGAGGGAGGGTGCAATTTTAGATATATGTAACAGCTGTGCCAGCTCATGTCCATGCTTCCAGCAACCAGCTGAGTGGAGACGCCTGAGTCTGGTGGAGAGAACTGACTGGGTGCTGGGTACTCATAACTGTAAGAGGTGTGTGTGCTGGGCCTGTGGGAACACTGAGGCTGTATGGGAGGACTCAGGGTGTGGGGACTTTGTGCAGTTACTGTGAGAAACTCCACATTCTCAGGGCTCCCTGATTCCCTGGTGAAGGTCACTGCTGCTGAATCTGATGTTATACTAAGGACTGCACAGATCCTTTATGTGGTTCTTGTGGCAGCGCAGACAAATACTATACCCACTGGGGCTAGTACCCAGGCACTGCTCTCCTTTGAACAGAGAAGGTGAGCTGAGAATATGTCAACAGTACAGAACAAACCTCCTCTCTGATAAAAAAAAAAAAAGAAAAAACAAGAGAAGATTTACCACGTCAAACCTGAGTGTCACCTTGAACATTCCCTTCACCCTGGAGCACTGAAGAGAGCTTCATGGCCACACCCACCACATGCCTCTAGTTATTCACTGAAAAAGTAGACATAAAACTAATCCACTGAGGCATAATGCAAAGATAAAAGCCACCATAGGGAAAAAACAAAGAAACCAACAGGTATCTCAACAAATGCCAAATAATAAATGAAGCAATTCAAGAAAAAAAGAATAATGAAGACAAAATGATGTCCTCAAAAGAACACAACACTTCATACTAGATTGTGAAGATAAGAAGATTGAAGAAAAGCCATAAATGGAATTCAAAAAATTGATAGTAGGATTACTTAGAAGTAAACAGAGACAAATGCATGAACTAATGAAATTGGTACATGACATAAAAGGAATTTTTTCCCATGAAATTAAGACCTTAAAGAGAAATCAAAATGAATTCTTAGAAAGGAAGAATTCAACAGAACAAATAAAAAATGCAATGGAAAGCCTTAACAACAGAATCTGTGAAGCAGAAGAAAGAATATCCAACTTAGAAGACAAAGCACTGGAAATTATATGGTCAAACCAAAAACAAGAAGAAAGTAGAAAACTAAAAAACACTGTTGGGAATCTATAGGATACCACCAAATGACCTAACAAATGGCTCCTAGGGGTTCCTGAAGGTGTGGAAGGAGAGAAATGATTAGAAGGGCTTTTTAGTGAAATAATAACAGAAAACTTCCCTAATTTGGAGAAAGGGACATCTAAGTACAAGAAGCACATAGAACTCATAATAGACATGACCAGAAAAGATCTTCACCACAATACATTGTAAATAAACTAACCACAGTAAAACATAAAGAAAAAATCCTAAAATGTGTACCAAAGAAATGCCAGATTACTTTCAGAAGTTCTCCAGTTAGATTCATAGCTGAGTTCTCATCAAAAAACCTATAGGATAAGAGAGAATGGTGAGATATATTCTAAGTCTTAAGAGAAAAAAACTGTCAACTCAGAATACTGTACCCTGCAAAGCTGTCATTTATGAATGAAGGTGAAATAAAAACCTTCATTTATGAACAGAAATTGAAAGAATTTGTTACCACCTGTCCAGCTCTGCAAAAGATGCTTAAGGATGTGCTGCACAGAAAAGTGCACAAACTTGGTCATTGCTATGAAAGAAGGGAAAGGCAGAAAATCTCCCAGTAAAAGCACAAAAGAAATCCAAAGTAAAAAATAGGAATATTTTTGGAAAAATGGCAGGACAAAGTCATTACTTATCAATAGTCACCTGTAGTGTAAATGGCCTCAACTATTCATTTAAAAGACATAGATTGGTTGAATGGATTAAAAACAAAACCTCTGTACTTGCGTCCTAGAAAAACATATCTCACTCATGGAGATGAACACAGACTGAAAATGAAAAGATGAAAAAGATATTCTATGCTAACAGAATTCAAAATTGAAATAGTGTAGCCATTCTAATATCAGACAAAATAGACTTTAACATAAAAACTATTAGACGAAGAAGGGCAATATGTAAAGATTAAAGGATCAATTCAACAGAAAGATACAACTATTATAAATGTATATGCACCAAATTACAGGGTGCCTGGCCATTTAAAAGAAATCTTAAGGGATCTAAAGGGAGATACAGACTCCAATACAATAGTAATGGGAGAACTTCAATACCCCATTTTTAGCAATGGACAGATCAACCAGACAGAAAACCAGCAAGGAAACAACAGAGTTAATTAACACTATAGACCAAATGGACCTAAAAGATATCTACAGAACTTTACATCCTACAGCCCCAGGATAAACATCCTTCTCACCAGTGCATGGAACATTCTCTAGGATAGACAACATGCTAGGCCATAAAGCAAGTCACAGAAATTCAAAATTACAATCATACCATGCATCTTCTCATACCATAAAGGAATGAATCTGGAAATCAGCAACTCAGGAATCTCTAGAACATATGCAAACACAAGGAGACTGAGCACATGCTCCTGAATGAACAGTGGCTCACTGAAGAAATCAAAAGTGAAATAAAAAATTTTCTGAAAACAATTAAAGACAATGATTAAACATATCAAACTTATGGGGTACAGCAAAAGCAGTGTTAAGAAGAAAGTTTATAGCAATTGGTACCTACATCAAGAAATCAGAAAGGCACCAAATGAATAAGCTATCAATGCATCTCGAGGACCTAGAAAAACAATAACAAGCCAAAACCAAAACCAGTAGGAGAAAAGAAATAATTAAGACTAGAGAAGAAATCAATAAAATTGAAACCAAAAATCAATACAAAAGATCAGCAAAATGAAGAACTCGTTTTTTGAAAAAAATAAAGAAAATTGTCATACGATTGGCTTAACTATCCAATAAAAAGGGGGGCAAAGACCCAAATCAATAAAATTAGAGATGAAAAAGGAAATGTAACAACAGATACCACAGAAATAAAAAGAATCATCAGAAATTACTACAAAGAGCTGTATGTCAACTAACTGGGAAACCTAGAGGAAATGGATAGATTCTTGGACATATACAACCTACCTAAATTGAGCCATGAAGACACAGAAAACAGACCCATCACCAAGATAGTAACCGAATTAGTAATAAAGATGCTCCCACAAGAAAAATTGAAGACTGGATGTTTTCACCACTGAATTCTACCAGACATTTAAGGAAGAACTAACTCCAATTCTTTTCAAGCTATGTAAAGTAATTGAAAAGGAGGAAATCCTCTCAAATTCTATGAAGCCAGCATCACCTTATGTCCTAAACCTGAAAAAGATACAACAGATAAAGAGAACTACAGATCAACTGCCCTGATGAACATAGATGCAAAAATCCTCAATAAAATTCTCGCCAATAGAATACAACAACACATCAGAAAAATCATCCACCCAGACCAAGTGGGATTTATCCCTGGTATTCAGGGATGGTTCAACGTTCACAAATCAATCAAAGTGATACACCACATTAACAAACTGCAAAAGAAAAACCATATGATTATCTCAATAGATGCAGAGAAAGCATTTGATAAAATACAACACCCTTTCATAATGAAAACTTTAAGCAAATTGAGTATAGAAGGAACATTCCTCATCATAGTCAAGGCAATCTATGACAAACCTACAGCCACCAACCTAATGAATGGGGAAAAGTTGGAAGCATTCCCACAAACACCAGGACCAGACAAAGATGCCCACTCTCACCATTGGTATTCAATATAATTCTGAAAGTTTTAGCCAGCCCCATTACATAAGAAAAAGAAATGAAAGGGTATAATTTGGGAAGGAGGAAGTCAAGCTATCCCTATTTGTAGATGACATTATTCTATATATGGAGGATCCAAAAGACTCCACTAAGACATTTGGAACTCATAGAACAGTATGGTAAAGTGGCAGGATATAAAATCAACACATAAAAATCCACAGTCTTCATATACACAGACAATGCCTTAGATGAGAAAGAACGTCTAAGATCAATCCCATCACAATAGTTAACAAAAAATCAAATATCTTGGAATAAATTTAACCAAATAAAAGATTTCCACTATGAAAATTAAAAAACATTAAATAAAGAAAAAGAAGATACAAAAAATGGAAAAATATCCCATGCTCATGGATTGGAAGAATCAATGTCTTCAAAATGTCACATGCTACTGAGAGCAATTTACAGATTCAATGTGATACCAATCAAAATACCAAGGATATTCTTCTTAGGTATAGAAAAACCATGCAAATCAAAACCACAATGAAATTTCACCTCACCCCCGTTAGAATGGCTTTCATACAGAAATTAACAAACAAGAAATGCTGGTGAGGATGTCAGGAAAAAGGTACCCTAATCACTGTTGGTGCAGCCACTGTGGAAGACAGTATGGAGATACCTCAGATATCTGTGCACAGACCTACCTATCTACCATATGAACCAGTGATCCCACTTTTGGCAATTTACCCAAGAGAAATGAAATCAGCATATGAAAGAGTTACCTGTACCCCTATGTTTATTGCAACTCAATTTACAGTAGCTAAGACCTGGAATCAACCCAAATGCCCATAAATTGATGACTGGATAAAGAAATTATGGGATATGTACACCATGGAATACTACACAGATATAAAAAATAAAATCCAGTCATTTGCAAAAAGATGGATGAATCTGGAAACATCATACTTAGTGAAATAAGCCAGTCCAAAAGGTACAAATACCATATGTTCTCCATGACCTGTGATAACTAATAGAGCACCTAAAAGGCAATCTGTATAAGTGAATTTGACACTTTGAGAAGCAATGATTTTGAACAGCTCTTGTCTTGATTGTTGAGGAACATTTTTTTCATACTATTTGCTGAACTCATTACTTAACCTAGAGTTATTCATATTGTCAATAAAGTTTATTTAAATAGATCTTAGTGAAAATAAGAGTGTGAATAAGAAATGGAATAGGGCCGGCGCCGCGGCTCACTAGGCTAATCCTCCGCCTAGCGGCGCTGGCACACTGGGTTCTAGTCCCGGTTGGGGCGCCGGATTCTGTCCCGGTTGCCCCTCTTCCAGGCCAGCCCTCTGCTGTGGCCAGGGAGTGCAGTGGAGGATGGCCCAGGTGCTTGGGCCCTGCACCCCATGGGAGACCAGGAAAAGCACCTGGCTCCTGGCTCCTGCCATCGGATCAGCACGGTGCGCTGGCCACAGCGCGCTGGCCGCGGCGGCCATTGGAGGGTGAACCAACGGCAAAGGAAGACCTTTCTCTCTGTCTCTCTCTCTCACTGTCCACTCTGCCTGTTAAATAAAATAAAATAAAATAAAATAAAAGGAATAGGAAGAGGGTTGAGAGTGTGGGTGCGAGGGCAGGCATGGTGGGAAGAATCCCCATGTTCCTAAAGTTGTAATTATGAAGTATATGAAGTTTTTAACTGTAAAGCTGTATAGTTTGGCATGCATTCCTACAGACTTACTTCTATGGGTAGAGTTTAAAAACTTGCCATGGGACCCCAAATCTCCTTAAGCTGGGTGGTAAAAATAGCATTTTAATTGCAAGTGATCATATGGATATGATTAAGTGTTAAAGTGATCATATAGTTAGAATTAAGTGTCTGGTAATAATAATAATAGAATTTAAAAACAGTGAATGCTCCAACATGGGAAGCAGTCCACAAGCAGACTCCTGGAATGACAATTGCTTTAAGTAGCCCTCTGACCTCAGATTCAGCCCTTAAGACATTCTGGTATTGCTAAAACGTCCAGGAGAGCATTTCAGGCATGGAAATCCAAGACACTGTGGCAAAAAATGTCCTATATGAAGGACCTTTGTGGGTGACACTCCAGTGAAAAAAGTGGTCATCAAAGAAGGAGGTACTTTTCTTTGAGGAGACAGTTTCTACTTTGCTTGTCACCTTGTCTAAATACTGATGGAGTTTGTGGATTTAAAAGGCTTCCATTGCCCTGGCAATATTTAGTATAACATTTATTGATTTTCATATGATCAAATCTTCCCTGATTAACAAGTATAAATTTCATTTGGTCCGGGTGAATGATCTTTCAGATGAGTTGTTGGATTAGATTAGGTAGTATTTTGTTGAGGATTTTTAAGTCTATGTTCTTCAGGGACATTGGCCTGTAGATTTAATTTCCGTCTTTGTTATTTGTTTAGATTTTCTATGCCTTCATGACTCAATTTTGGTGGATTGTGTGTGTCCATGGATCTATCCATTTCTTCTAGATTTTTCCAGTTTGTTGGCATTTTGGTGTTTGTAGCAATTCCTGATAATTGTTTTTTGTTTCTGTGGTGTCTATTGTTAGGTTTCTTTTTACATCTGTGATTTAATTAATTTGTGTCTTCTTGTTTGTTTTTCTTAGTTAGTTGGGCCAATGGTGTATCAATTTTGTTTATTTTTTCAAAAAATCAGCTCTGCATTTCACTGATATTTTGTATTTTCTGTTTCAATTTCATTTATTTCTTCTCCAATTTTAATTATTTCTTTCCTCTTACTAATCCTGGGTATGGCTTCTTATTTTTCTATGTCCTTGAGATGTATGATAGCTTATTTATTTGATGCCTTTAAAAATTTTTTTATGTAGGGGGCCAGTGCTGTGGTGTAGCGGGTTAAGCCACCACCTGCAGTTCTGGCAACCCCTATGAGTACTGGCTCAAGTCCAACTGCTCCATTTCCCATCCAGCTCTCTACTATGGCCTGGGAAAACATTAGAAGATGGCCTACGTCCTTGGGCCTCTGCACCCTTGTGGGAGACCCAGAAGAAGCTCCTGGCTCCTGGCTTTGGATCAGTGCAGCTCTGCCTTTTGCAGCAATTGGAGAGTGAACCAGTGGATCAAAGACCTCTCTCTTTCTCTCTCTGTTGTCCTTCTCTCTCTGTGTAACTCAGACTTTCAACTAAATAAATAAATCTTTAAAAATTTTTTCTTTATGTAGGCACCAATTTTTATAATCCTCCCTCTTAACACTGCTTTTGCTGTATCTCATAAGTTTGATATGTTGTATGGCCATCTTTATTCATTTCCAGGAAATTTTAAATTGCCCTTTTTATTTCTTCTATGACCCATTGTTCCTTCAGGAATGTTGTTTATTCTCCATGTGTTTGTATACTTTTGAAAGCTTCTTAAATTATTAATTTCCAGCTTCATTATACTATAGTTAGAAAAGATGCAGGGTATGATGTCATTGTTTTTGAGTTTGCTGAGACTTGCTTTGTGGCCTAGCGTGCAGTGTCTTCTAGAGAAAGTTCCATGCACTAATGAAAAGAATGTGTATTCTGCAACTGTGGAATGCAAGGTTATGTAGATATCAGTTAGGTCCATTTGGTCTTTAGTGTCGATTAACTCTGCTGTTTTTGTTGTTGTTGTTGTTGATTTTCTGTCTAGTTGATGTGTCTATTGATGAAAGTGCAGTGTTGAAGTCCCCCATATCTATTATATTAGAGTATATCTTCCTTTAGATCCATTAACATTTGCTTTAAATAGCCAGGTGCCCAGACATTGGGTGCATATACATTTATTATAGTCACACCTTCCTGTTTAATTGATCCCTTAATCATTGCATAATGCCCTTCTTTGTCTCTTATTTTTTGTGTTATAGTCTATTTTTGTCTGATATAGGATGGATATACTGCTTGTTTTTGTTTTCTGTTGGCATGAAATATCTTTTTCCAACCTTTCTTTCAGTGTGCATGTGCCTTTGTTGCTGAGGTGTGTTTCTTATAGGCAGCAAATGGATGGTCTTTTTTTTTTATATACAGCTGTGAGTCTAATTGCAGATCCTCTGAAGGTAATATGGCATTTCTGTCATGCATATTTTAGAACCTTTTTTTTCTTGTTTTCATGTTGTAAGTTTGACTACAATGTGTTTTGCTGAAGATCTTTTCTGGTCATGTCTATTAGGAGTTCTATATGCATTGGGTACTTGGACGTCTTTTTCTTTCTCCAAGTTAGGAAGGTTTTCTATAATTATTTCATTGAATAGGCCTTCTAATCCATTTTCTCTTTCTATACCTTAAGCTACTCCTAAGACCTATGTGTTGGTTCATTTGATAGTTATCCAATGAATCTTGAACATTGTCTTTAATTTTTCTAATTTTTTCTTTGTCTTTTTTGCTTTGACTGAAACATTTCCAAAGATTTGTCTTCTAGTTTGGATATTCTTTTTTCTGCCACACCACATCTGTTGTTAAGGCATTCCATTGTATTTTTTATTTGACATCCAGTGTATTTTTTATTTGACATACTGAATTATTCATTTCTAATATGAAAGTTTATTTAAAATTATAAAAATGATAAGATTTTTCCTCCATGTCATGTATGGATTTCTTTTTCTCATGAATTCACTGCTCATTGCTTATGAGTATTCCTATGATCATTGTTTTGAATTCATTTTCAGGTATTTCATCAATGTCTTCATCTTTACATTCTAATACTGAAGTACCATTGGAAGAGTCATGTTGTCTTCATTATTCTTGTTTCTTGAATTTCTGCATTTATTTTTAATCACTTGAGGAAATACTTGTTGGTTTTCTTCTCTGACGGATTTTATCTTTGAACTATTCCCCTGTGGCTTAGAGGAGTGTCTGCTCTTTCAGTGAAAACCCAGAGGCATATGCTGGGTGTGGCCAGGGAGCTCTGGTTAGTGCTCCAGGGTGGGGTGAGTATAAGAGGTGACACCTAAGTTGGGTGTGGTAGATCTCTGTTTTCAACAGGGGAGAGAGTATGATCACCTCTTTTGATGCAATCACACTCTCACCTTCTTTCTCCCAAGGTTATCAATGCCTGCTGTCAGACCACAGTGGGTGCAACACACCCACATTGCTGTGTGAACCACAGAAATTATCTATGTGGTCCTCAGTGTGAGCCTGGATTCCTCTGCAAATCCACCCCAGGAAATCAAGGTGCACTGAGCCCATGGTGCTGAACACAGTGATTTCCCAGTACCTTGCTACGCCCTGCACCCTATTGAATAGTCACTGAGTTCCCAAAGTCATATAATCAAGACTCACACAGTTACAGTTTGCAGAGGACCTGCTCTGCTCCACTGGCTTCTTCCGTCCACAGAGAGTGTAGAGATGTTTCTGGAGCCATTCTGTCTGTGGGTGCTCCACCTTGGCAGTTTGAGCCCTGAAGTCTCCGGTGTATTGAGAGGATGGAGAACTACACAATCCTACATCAATGCCCTGACCCCTGTCTACCCTCCCAGCCAGACTAACATGGATTTTTCACTCTGCTAACATTGCTTGGTTGCATATGTGAGAGTTGCTGTAGCACCTACTTGTGTCAAAATGGTTTTCTCTCTCTGTCATTTTCTGAACACCGTTTTTGGGGGATGGAGAGAAAGAAATATGCTTTTTTTGACTGGATTAGGTGGGTAACCTGCCCCACATTAGGGCTCCAGGCTGGATTAAAAACCATGTGGTTTGTAGGGCTTTCTCTCTGGCAGTATCCCTAGTGAAGTGGGCTGTGGCAGTCTGCTCTCACCTCACTCTCCAAAGCTGGCATATCCTCCAGCTCTCAGCTTTGTGGATTGTGTGTTGCATCCACACTCATTGCTGTGCATCCACACCTTCAATGTTGCTCCACTGTTTTCCTCTTCTTTCTGTAGAATTTCCTTTTCAAATTTATCTACATCTCTCTCCTGGGAATGTACTTCCTTTGCTTTTTTCTTCCTGCTGTTTCCCCCTCATCTAAAACAGTAGATCTTTTCCCTAATCAGCCATCTTGTAATCCATAATGTGTATTTCTCTGATTTGGATCTCTCTACCTCAACTTTTTTTGAATAGTTGGGCCAATGGTTTATCAATTTTGTTTATTTTTTCAAATAAAACCCAGCTCTTCATTTCACTGATCTTTTGTATAGTGTTTTTGTTTTCAATTTTTATTATATATTCTCTAATTTTTATTATTTCTTTCCTCTTCCTAATTTTGGATTTGATTTGTTATTGTTTTCCTGGCTCCTTGAGATGATATTGTTAGATAATTTACTTAATACCTCTCCAATGTTTTTATATAGGTCTTTTTTCTGTAAGGTTTCCTCAACACAGATTTTGCTGTATCTCATAAGTTTTGATATGTTGTGCTTTTATTTCCATTCATTTAGGAATTTTTATGTTCCTTTTTATTTCTTCTATGACCACAGTTCATTTAGGAACATGTTGTTTAGTCTCCATGTGTTTGTATATTTTCTAGATTTTCTTTCGTTGTTAATTTCCAGCTTCATTCTATTGTGGTCAGAAAAAAATACATGCAATGATTTCAATTTTTTTTAATTTGTTGAGATTTGTTTAATGACCTAGTATATGGCCTATCCAAGGGAATTTTACATGCACTGATGAAAACAATGTGTATTCTGCAGCTATGGGATGGTGAAATATTCTGCAGATATCTATACATACATTTGGTCCGTAATATAGATTAGTTATGCTGTTTCTTTGTTGATTTTTTTGTCTAGTGATCTGTCCTTTAATGGAAGTTGGATATTGAAGTCTCCCACTGTTACTGCATTGGAGTTTATGTCTCTCTTTAGATTCATTAACTTTTCTTATGTAAAATGAGTGCCCTAGTGTTTTAGCTACAACTTATTTTCTTAGAAAGGTTTATTTATTTGAAAGTCAGAATTACAGAGAGAGAGAGAGAGATTTCTTCCATTCACCGATTCATTTCCCAGATGACCACAATAACTAGGGCTGAGTCAGGTGCCAGAAGTTTCATCCACATCTCTCACATGGATGGCAGGGCTCCAAATACTGGGGCCATTTTCCATTGCTTTTCCCAGGTCATCAGCAGGGTGCTGAATTGGAAGTGGAGCAGCTTTGACAAGAACCAGTGCCCACATGGGATGCTGAGATTGCAGACATTGGTTTTACCCAGTGTGCCATAATGCCAATCCCAGTCATACCTTCTTGTTAAATTGATCTCTCAATCATTACATAATGACTTCTTTGCTCTTTAAAAAGTTCTTGCCTTGAAGTCTATTTTCTCTGATTTGAATTTGCCTACTCCTACTCATTTTTAATTCTGATATGCATAGAATATCTTTTTCTATGCTTTAACATTCAATCTGTGTGTATCCACATTGCTGATGTGTGTCTCTTGTAGGAAGCATATAGAAATGTTTTTTCTTAATCCATTTAGCCAGTCTGTATCTTTTAACTAGAGAATTTAATTCAATTACATTAAGAGCTATTAATGTAAATAATGACTTGGTGGCACCATTTCTCCATAAATATTCCTACTTTTTGAGTTGAATCACCTTTGTTCTTTCACAAGGATGTTTTCTGACTTCACATTCTTTCATAATACTGAACATCTTTCTCTGATTCTGTGTATAGTACCTCTTTAAGTATCATTTGTAAGGCTAGAAGATAGTGAAAACTCTTTTTTCACTTGTCTTGGAAGGTCTCTGTTTCACCTTCATTTAAGAATGAAAGCTTTGCTGGGTAAAATGCTCTAGTTTCTCAGTTTTTTCCCTTTAAGACTTGGACTATATCTCTCCATTCTTTCCTGGTCTGTAAGGTTTCTGTTGCGAAATCTGTTGTCAATATTATGGGAGATCCTTTAAAGGTAATCTGGCATTTCTTTCTTGCATATTTTATGATATTCTGTCCATGTCTTACTTTTGAAGTTTTGACTATAATGTGTCATGGCAAGGATACTTTCTGTTCATACCTGTTTGGGGAAATATGCTCATCCTGTATTTGATGGGCATCTCTTTCTCCAAATTTGTGACATTTTCTATTATTTCACTGAATAGGTTTTCTAAATAATTCTTTCCACCATGCTTTCAGGAACTCTTAAGGCTTGTATATTTGGTCATGTGATGGTATCCTATAAATCCTGAACATTGTTTTCAGTCTCTCTAATTTCTTTTTCTCCTCCTCTTCCTGTTCCTCCTCCTCCTCCTTTTCGCTTTCTCCTTCCCCATCTCTTTTTCCTTCTCCTTATCCTCCTCCTTCTCCTTTTCCTTCTTGGTTTGACTGAATTATTTCAAAACATCTGTCTGCTAGTTCAGATATTCTTTCTTCTGCTCACCAAGTCTGTTATTTTTTGTTTGATTTTCTGAATATTTCATTTCTAATATTTCTGTTTGTTTTTTCTTCAATATCTATTCCTTTACTGAATTTTTCAACCATGTCATGTACTGATTTCATTTAACTGCTTTGTGTTTCTGAATAATTTTACAATCATTCTTTTTAGTTCTTTTTCAGACATTTAATCGATCTCTCCTTTTTCATTGTCCAAAATTAATGAATTATTGTGCTCCTTTTGGGAAGACATATTGTCTTCCTAGTTTATTTTTTTGTGTTTCTACATTGATTTTTGTGTATCTGGGTAATCTCCTTGTTACTGTCTCCTCTGGAAGATTTTTTTTTTACTGAAAATTTTATTCCCTGGAAATATGCTTCTGTGGCTTGGTGGACTGCCTAAAGCTTACAACTGAGTTCCAGGGGTGTGTGATAGGTGTGGCCAGGGAGTTCTGGCCACCATTTCTGGGTGAGGAAAGAGTCAAGAGTATAACCCAAGTTGGTCCTGATGGAGCATCTCTGGCTATAGTCAGTAGGGGAAGGAGATGTTGTAGGTACCTAGTTTTCACAGTTCCCACCCTTCTCAGTGCCAGGGTAAACTTGCTGATTCATAGCCTAAAGAGAGCTCACAGTGCCATCACACCCCACTTACCCAGGCACATGTATTGTAAAGAACACTGACCCATTCCACAGTGTGTCCCCCACCACACCTCCATGAGATCTTTCCTGGCATTCAGGGAGCTTGGAGACTGCACAGTCAGACCAGGTGCATGCACAGGAACCCAACTGCAACCTGTGGGCATCTCAGCTCAATGGTCCAGGCTCAGAACTCCCATGGTCAGAATGTTCAGGGGTTTTGCTCCCCACCCTGCAAACTGCCCATTTATGACCCCAATGGACTCCAGCAATGCCAGAACTGCCTGCTGTTCCCCAAGTCAGGGTGGAGTTAAGCTACAGTTCTACTGTAACAAATTGAGTTTGGTGTTTTGGTGAATGTAGAGGAGGGAGGCAACATGGCCTCCCCTCATGGAACAAAATAGTAACCCAGACCCCTGCCAGCTCCCCAGGCTGGACTCAAAGCCAATGGGGATCATAGAATCCTCCCTCAATCAAAGCCATCAGTGATGGGGCCATGGCAGCCTTTTCTCATCTTGTCATGGGAAGATGACACTTCACAGCTGGGAGCTGGTTGTGTCAATGTAGGCGTGGTTGATGGCAATATATCTCCTCTCTCCTCACTGCTCCATGGAGTCTCTTGTTCTGTTCTGTTCACTCTCATTTTTTTTTTTTTTTTTTTTTTTTTGGTATCTTCGTGTGGTTGAGATCAGTGTAGCTTCTCTTTAACCATTATGGATCTAATGAATGTTTCTTGTTTCCACACCATTGTAAATTAGAAAAATTGTAAGTTTGAACCAGTTACTGTATATAGAAAACATTCATGTTCGTAGATGTGAAGATATTAAGATGGAAATAACTGCCAAATTGATCTATAAACTTGATCCAAATTTCTATCCAAAATTCCAGTTGCCTCCCTCCCCCCCCAAAATTGACACGATTTCATATGGAAATGTGAGATTCAAAATTTACAAAAGAAATGTTGAGGGGCTGGCATTGTGGTGCAGCGAGTTAACACCCTGGCCTGAAGCGCCGGCATGCCATATGGGCACCGGTTCCAGTCCCGGCTGCTCCTTTTTAGATCCAGCTCTCTGCTGTGGCCTGGGATAGCAGTAGAAGATGGCCCAAGTCCTTAGGCCCCTGCATCTATGTGGAGACCTGGAAGAAGCTCCTGGCTCCTGGCTTCCGATTGACGCAGCTCCAGCCGTTGCGGCCATCTGGGGAGTGAACCAGCGGATAGAAGACTTCTCTCTCTGTCTCTGTCTCTACCTCTCTATGTAACTCTGTCTTTCAAATAAATAAAATAAATTTTTAAAAAAAATGTTGAAAAGGCAGAACAAATTTGGGAAATTTATACTTTCTGACTTCAAAATTTACTACTTAATTACAGAATTCAAAAGAGTATAGTAGAAACATAAGGACACATAAATCAATTAAATAAAGTTGAGAGTTCAGAAATTTACATTTGTTTACAGTCAAATTATTTTTTTTTAAAAAGATTTATTTATTTATTTGAAAGGCACAGTTACAGAAAGAGGAGAGAGAGAAATCTTCCATCTACTAGTTCACTCTCCAGGTGGCTGCAATGGTCAGTGCTGGGCCAGCCTAAAGCTAGCAGCAGGATCTTCTGCTGAGTCTCTCACATGGTTGGCAGGGACCCAAACACTTGGGCCATCCTCAGCTGCTTTCTCAGGCACATTAACAGGGAGTTGGATTGAAAGTGGAGCTGTTGGAACCAGTATTGTGGCATAGCGGGTAAAGCCACTGCCTGCAGTGCCAGCATCCCATTTAGGGGCCAGTCGGGTCCCAGTTGCTCCATTTCCAATCCAGCTCTCTGCTATGATCTGGGAAAGCAGCAGAAGATGGCCCAAGTCCTTGGGCCCTTGTATCTGTGTGGGAGACCTGGAGGAAGCTCCTGGCTTCAGATGGGTGCAGCTCTGGCTTCACTCTGGGAGTGAAACAGTGGATGTAAAACCTCTGTCTTTCTCTTCGCTTCTGCCTCTTTGTAACTCTGGCTTTCAAATAAATAGATAAATCTTAAAAATAAAAAGAAAAGAAAAAAGTGAGCTGCTAGAACTCAGACTGGTGACCATATGGGATGCTGGAGTCATGGCCCACAGCTTTGCTCACTATGCCATAATACTTGCCCCTAGTCAAATGATTTTAATTAAAGGAGGTGAACCAAATAGAAAAATTGAATAATCAACAAATGGTTCCAGAACACTTTGGTCTATTCATGCAAACAATGAAACTGGACTCGTGACTTGCACCAAGGACAATAATTTACTTAAATGAGTCATATACCAAAATGTAGGAGCCATAACTATGAAAGTCTTAGTAGAATACCAAAAAAATAGCCAGCGCCACGGCTCACTAGGCTAATCCTCCATCTTGCGGCGCTGGCACACCGGGTTCTAGTCCCGTTCGGGGCGCCGGATTCTGTCCCAGTTGGCCCTCTTCCAGGCCAGCTCTCTGCTGTGGCCAGGGAGTGCAGTGGAGGATGGCCCAAGTGCTTGGGCCCTGCACCCGCGTGGGAGAACAGGATAAGTACCTGGCTCCTGCCATCGGATCAGCGCGGTGCACCGTCCGCGGCGGCCATTGGAGGGTGAACCAACGGCAAAGGAAGACTTTCTCTCTGTCTCTCTCTCTCTCTCACTGTCCACTCTGCCTGTCAAAAAAAAAAAAAAAAAAAAAAAAAAGAATACCAAAAAAGTAACTCCTGATGATCTTGGATTAGGCAAATAAATATGGGCAAAGGACTTAAATAGACTAATTCCTTCCTTCCTTTCTTTTTTAAAGATTTAATTATCCATTTGAAAGGCGTAGTTACAGAGAGGCAGAGGCAGAGGCAGAGGCAGAGGCAGAGGCAGAGAGAGAGAGAGAAAGGGGTCCTGCATCTGCTGGTTTATTTCCCAAGTGGTTGCAATGGCCAGAGCTGTGCTGATCCAAAGCCAGGTGCTTCTTTTTGGTCTACCATGCTAGTGCAGGGTCCCAAGGACTTGGGCCATCTTCCACTGCTTTCCCAGGCCACAGCGAAGAGCTGGATTGGAAGTGGAGCAGCCTGGGTTCATACCAGTGCCTACATAAAATGCTGGCACTGCAGGCCATGGCTTTTCCCACTATGCCACAGTGCTGGCCCTTAGACTAAGTTCTAAGATATACAAGGGGCTGGTGGTGTGGTATGGTAGGTCAAGATGCCACTAACAACATTGGCATCCCATGTCAAAATGCTGGTATGAGTCCTGGTTGCTCCACTTCTGATCCCACTCCCTGCTAGTGAGTTTAGGAGAGTGGTGGAACATAGCTCAAGTACTTGTGTCCTTGCTAACCATGTGGGAGACCTGGGTGGAGTTCCTGGCTACTAGGTTTGGCCTGGTTCAAACTCAGCCATACCAGTCATTTGGGGAGTGAACTAAATGATGGAAAATTTTTTTCTCACTCTGTCCCTCTCTCCCTGTTCTTCTGCCTTTCATACAAATAAAATAAACATTTTTATAAAAATAAAGATATATAAAGGAGAAAATATATTTGCATTGTAAAATGATCATTTCTTTTTGCACCTCTGAATTTTCTTTACAAATGACAAAAATGATCATCTAATTGATAGCATCACTACCTTATATTTAAAGGAATGTAAAACAACTATAAAAGAAGTGTCAGTTTAAAAAGCAACTTTATAAATAATGAAATGGGCTAGTTTCTGCATATTTAACATCTGGAAAGTACAAATTGTTTCTGCTAATCATAATATCTACTTATTGAATATAATATTTATAAAAAATTAGTCGCTAATTACTATAAATGTGAGTAATTGTTGTAGAGCTAATATAGTCTTTAATTGCTTATAAAGAAAATTTCTATGGTTGATTTGATTTTATCAGTAAGCATTTTTTTTTTTTTTTGACAGGCAGAGTTAGATAGTGAGAGAGAGAGACAGAGAGAAAGGTCTTCCTTCCCTTGGTTCACCCCCCAAAATGGCCACTACGGCCAGTGTGCTGTGCTGATCTGAAGCCAGGAGCCAGGTGCCTCCTTCTGGTCTCCCATGTAGGGGCAGGGCCCAAGCACTTGGGTCATCCTTCACTGCCCTCCCAGGCCACAGCAGAGAGCTGGACTGGAAGAGGAGCAACTGAGACAGAACCCGGCGCCCCGACCGGGACTAGAATCCAGAGTGCCAGCGCCACAGGCGGAGGATTAGCCTATGAGCCACGGCGCCGGCCAAGTAAGCATGTTTTTAAATATAACGTTTGACTTTAATTTCTCAACAACTCAACTCTGAGTTATTTAATTTTGATTGAAATATGCCAATAATGGGGCTGGCACTGTGGTATAGTGGGCTAAGCCTCCCTCTGTGATGCGGGCATCCCATATGGGTTCTGGTTCTAGCCCCAACTGCCCTTCTTCTGAACCAGCTCTCTACTTATAGCCTGGAAAAGCAGTAGAAGATGGCCCAAGTCCTTGGGCCCCTGCACCCACCTGGGAGACACAGAAGCTCCTGGCTCCTGGTTTTGAATCAGCCCAGCTCTGGCCGGTGGGGCCATATGGGGAGTGAACCAGCAAATGGAAAACCTTTTTCTCTGTCCTTTCCTCTTCTTTGTCTGTAACTCCACCTCTCAGATAAACAAATAAAAATCTTAAAAAAAAAAAAAAGAAATGTGACAACAAACCTTCCTTATTTTTCTTCTAAATAGCATGTTGATAGAGAAGTGTTCTTTCAGGTTTCTTTGGTTGTGTTTGTGTGTGTGTGTTTATTTACTTTTTGGCTTGACTGAAAATACTGTTACATATCTGTGTTTGCTTAATCATAATTTCAATATGCATTAAAAAGTAAAAATAAGGAGCAGAATTTCCAAATATATAAAATTTCTAGTTTTGATAATTTTAAACTATTAGATCTTAAAAATGGGGTTATATAATAATTTACTTATAAGCAATACACTTAATTATTCTACTTACTAAAATTAAATCTTCCCATGATACTACACAAGCAGATATAATGCTAATTTGACTCACACTCAGAGATGATTAATTTGATTGGATCTGATAACTGGCAAGACCTTACTTCTAGGTGTATCTGTGAGGATGCTTCCAGAAGTGATCAGCTTTTGCATTGATTTCCTGAGTAAAGCAGATGGAGAAAGGAGAATCCATTCTCTGTACTTGAGCTGGGTCATTCATTTATTCCAGTGCTTGAGCATTATGCTCTTAGTTCTTGAGTTTTTGGGTCTGGAGTGCAACTTTACTACCTACTTGCCTCCAGCAATAACTGGATGATCATGGGACTTCATAGCCTCTATAATTTCTTTTTTTTTTAACTTTTATTTAATAAATATAAATTTCCAAAGTACAGTTTATGAATTACAATGGCTTTTCCCCCCCATAAGGTCTTTTTTTATTTAATAAATGTGAATTTACAAAGAGCAACTTTTGTATTGTTTCATAGCCTCTATAATTTCATGAATAAATCCCTCATGATAAATTTCACTCTCTCTCTCTCTCTCCACACACACCCCTATATCTATATTCCATTGATTCTTGTCTATGGAGAATCTTAATACACACTATTTTATTTACATTGTACCAAACTTTAGAATTTCTGTTAGTAAAAAGTATCTTTCAAATATTCAATTAATAAAACTTCAGAGAGCATTTAAGTTTATAGAATTGAAGAGCCAAACTTAGACTTGATCTAGTGAATTTCTTTTTTGAATAGGATTGTACTATTATATCTTAAAATGGCATATGTTCCAAATGAAAGCTCTTTTCTAGTTTCACTTGACTAAACGTCAGGGCAAAAAGGATGTTGAATGTCTGTGTGTGTGAGAGAAAATGAGTGATTTAGGTACATACTGATGTCATTATAGCCTGGATATTGTGCATTTTTAAATATATAATAAAAGAATGGCTAAATATGTAGAATTGTACCAAATGTAGAAGGCTTTAGTTTCTT
The DNA here is from genome assembly GCF_964237555.1 of Oryctolagus cuniculus. NCBI lineage: Eukaryota > Metazoa > Chordata > Mammalia > Lagomorpha > Leporidae > Oryctolagus > Oryctolagus cuniculus. The sequence continues at coordinate 56,212,145 of NC_091433.1, forward strand.
AGTTTCTCTGAGACAGTGTCTACAGGGAGCCTGTAAGGTGAGCATTGAGAATCATTTTTTCCCCTCCCTCTCTCTCTCCCTCCCTCCCTCCGTCCTCCCTCCCTCCCTCTTTCTTTCCTTTCTTCTCCTGTCTCCTCTTTCTCTCCCTTCTCTCCATCTATTTTGATGTTTGTCCTTTTCTTTATTTCTTCTCTTTTTCTCCCCTTAACACCACTCTTCCCATTTCATTTTATAGTTATTAATTTGTCTGACTATGTACTAGATTTAATTTTTAGGTTTAGATAACACAAAGACTCATTTAATTATTTCTAATTTAGTTTTATTTTATAAATGAAAGCTAATTCATTTTCCTATTTTCACAACAGAAATTAAATTTACAAATACCTAGTGGGTACCAACTATATTTTCTTATTGTAGTCATCATTAGGAAAATCAGTTAATGCTAGTGAAAGTCCTTGAGATTCATATGCAAAATTTGTAATATCAAATTGTTGACACTTTATCACTAAGAAAATATTCAAGCCTGTAGAAAGTGAAAATATAAAGTTCAAAAGAGATTAGTAGTTACATTTTTAAGCTAATTAATCTTAATTAATTTCAATTTTAATCGAAAAGCAGAAAGAGACAAACAGAAAGATCTTCCATCTGCTGATTAACTACCAAAATATCCACAATGGTCACGGCTGGACCAGGCTGAAGCCAGAGCCCAGAACTTAATCCAAATTTCCCACATGGGAGAAAGGGATCCAGCTTCTCTTCCGTCATCTGGTGCCTCCCGGGATACACATTAGCAAGAAGCTGTGATTAGCGGCAGATTAGCCAAGACTCAAACCCAGACACTCCAATATTGGATGAGGCCCTCCAAAGTTGTTCCTCATGTGCCTGTAAGTAGTTAAATTTAGATAACATTGGCTGGCATTGCGGCTCAATAGGCTAATCCTATGCCTGCGGTGCCGGCACACCAGGTTCTAGTCCCGGTCGGGGCGCCGGATTCTGTCCTGGTTGCCCCTCTTCCAGTCCAGCTCTCTGCTGTGGCCAGGGAGTGCAGTGGAGGATGGCCCAAGTGCTTGGGCCCTGCACCCCATGGGAGACCAGGAGAAGCACCTGGCTCCTGGCCTCAGATCAGTGTGATGTGCCAGACGCGGCGGCCATTGGAGGGTGAACCAACGGCAAAAGGAAGACCTTTCTCTCTGTCTCTCTCTCTCACTGTCCACTTTGCCTGTCAAAAAAAAAATATATATATATATATATATATAAATTTAGATAATGTTATCAGCATAGGCCAATGAACTAAATTCTTCAGGAAAAAAAAGTCCATTTTGGCTACTGTAAATTACCAGATTGCATGTTTTGTGCTGCTCGCAAACTGCAGAAATGGGGATTTTAACAAATTTCTACTTTCCTTAGACTTTTAAATTTGATAACATCTAAAACCACAAGCTTATTTAATTATTTAAATACAGATCTCAATCATCATTTAGTAACATTACTAAGAAAAATTTATTAATTTTTCCAATGATTGAAAAAATTTTAACTTAAATCAAGGAAATCTAGGTTAGAAGTAGGGAGTTATTCTGCATTAAGGAATAACAAGACCTTGTAGGTCTTATTAAGCCCATTTTAAGCCATTGTGAAGGTTTTCCTTGGCTTTCCATATAAAATGCTATGTGGTCTACAAAAAGGTAGTGAGGGGTTCCTTAAGTTTTCTACTTGTTAAGTAGTCTTGCTCACAGTTACTGTGTACCACTTCAAAGCAATATTCTGAATACTAAGTAATAAACTAGTTTTGTTAAAGTTTTTTTTAAACTCTTGAGGTTAAAATAGAAGAGAGGCTATTTTCAATATAATTTTTTCTCTTTTTAAAAACAATGCATTTAAGATGGAGTATTTTTCTTGTTTCTGCATCTTCAGGGAAATGACAAGCAGGGATTTCACAAGTTCTGAGGACATATTTTGATATTTTAATAGATCTGATTATTATTAGACACTAAATAATATAATTGGAATTGTTTGGAGAATTTTATCAAGAAGAACATAATATAGATTTCTTTTTTGCTTTTACTTTAGAAAATTCCTGGAAAGTCTTCATTAAGTACAAAACAAAACAAACTATAAGACACATAAGGAATAAATAACTTTGGAGCTATGGAGTTTGACTTAGCAGCTTGTACTCTATCCTTTATAACAAAACCTCTCTGCTAATGTGAAGCAGCTGTGGCAATTTCACAAAATGGCCTAAACTGTTGAAAAGCCATTAAGAGTCTGATGTATGTAGAATAAAAAGGTTCATTCAGCTTTTTAAAAGGTTTCCCAATATGGAGTGTTATTTTATTTTATAACCAAGTCTTAGTCATATTAAGTTTAAATACCACAGAAAATCTTAATGACCATGTGGCTGGCTTTTTTGGTGAAATAGCAAGAATTCTTCAACATACCTAAAATTCTTTCAGAAAAGGAAAATTGATACAAATCTATAAGGCACATAATGCAAGTTCCCACTATTAAATTCACAGTTAGAAAATTTAGAAATCATGTAGGATGACTGACCATTTATGCTTGTAGGGAGACCTGAAGAAATTACAACTTCTTTAATACTAAAACACATAGTGTCTGTTGGAAATAACAAACGGCACTTGCTTTTCCAGCTCTTTCATAGGTCTAAATCTCAAATATTAACTATATAATTTTAATTCTTTTTAATAGATTGTGTGATTTCTAAAACATTTTTGAATATTTTCCCAAGGATTATGATGGATTTTACCTTCACTTCTCACTCTCTTCTCAATATGATAGCTCTATGGTGCCTTTTATGCACTCACCTGTTTTAGCTATCCTTCATAATAATTATAAGCTCTATCTATGTGCCCTTCTAATTGCTTCTAAGATGGATGAAACACTAGCTTATTAGTGTAATACCTGTCTACCTGATAGGAGGTCAGTATAATGTGATTTTTAACAGACTTACAATCACAGGTTCAAGAGCTGTGACATGTTCCTTAGAATTACTTTGTGGGACTTCTTGTGTTATTCTGACATATTCAGTAACTGGGGTTCAGAAAAAATGCCCTGAAGTATGGCACTTGGGCACGCTATGTGCTCTGAATTAAAGAACCAGGTCTCTGTTACCTTCGTCCACGACGCTCCTCTCCCTGACTTGCCCCGTTTTCCCTCCAGCAGCACAGGGAGTGGCTTTCTCTTAAGTTCCCTTGTTTGTTTAAAGACAGTTCCTCCAGAAGGAGTGCAATTGCCAAGATGTCCTTCCTTATAATCTCATCAAACGGTGACGGTTCGTTTATAGGAAGGAAAAGGAAGGTGAAACCCATTTGAGAGATTTTATCTTTAAAATAAGGCAACTGTGGTTTCAGTAATGTAGTGGTTATCATGTTCGCCTAACACGAGAAAGGTCCCTGGTTCGAAACCAGGCAGAAGGGCCCGTGCTGCGGCGCAGTGGATTAATGCCCTGGCCTGAAGTGCCAGCATCCCGTATGGCTGCCAGTTCTAGTTCCGGCTGTTCCACTTCCAATCCAGCTCTCTGCAATGGGAAAGCAGTAGAAGATGGCCCAAGTGCTTGGGCCCCTGCACCTGTGTGGGAGACCTGGAAGAAGCTCCTGGCTCCTGGCTTTTGGCTTCAGATCGGCACAGCTCCAGCCATTGTGGCCATCTGGGGAGTGAACCAGAGGATAGAAGACCTCTCTCTGTCTCTACCTCTCTCTGTAACTCTGTCTTTCAAATAAATAAAATAAATCTTAAAAAAAAAAAAAAAGAAACCAGGTGGATAAAGAACCATTTTCCTAAAGAAAGCAGTGGGACTCAAACTTTGTAATGCATTTCCTCTCCTCATTCTTCCCTACCTGCTCACTAGGAGTGCATATTTCCTTCTGTAGCTCAAAATGGTATTTAAGCTTCAACCATCTGGCCATTCTTTGAGTCTCGTATTTGTATGGATCCTGTGAGCATGCACATAGTAAATTTATATATTTTTCTCCTATTAATCTATTAACAGTCAGCCTGCTTTATGAACTCAAATTATTGAACCTTTGGAAGCTAAAAAGAAAATTTTCTTTCTTCCTTACACATCAATATATGTATTGTTAAGGTACATTAGGCTGAACTCTAGTGACCAAGCTCAGAGTATACAAGTGAGTTGTAGGGCCAGACACCAGAGACAAGGCTGTTCCAATCTGCTGAATATCATTATTCAACTATGATTATCTAAAGGTTTGTGTGATATTGTGATTTACAGAAAGAAAAAAATTGGCCTTCATCCCCATTCCTAGCACAAACTCCATAAACTATCATAATTTCATAAATGATAAAAGTGATGGGAACACCTTTTTTTTTAAGTTTTAGCTTTTATCCTTGGTTCTACCAAAGTTCCAAAGCAATTAAAGTAAATGCAGTACATTTTTTTATTCATAACTAGTCCATTTAAACCACACCGGAGTTTCTGTTAATGAGGTGAGTTTGGAAACCTTCTAGAAAACTATAGGATAAGGGCTGGTTCGCAGGAAATAAACCATGTGGTAAAGGGTGGGGTATTACAGCCTTACCCCTCCCTTGGGAAGGGGAAGGGCCTGGAGATCCAATAAATCACTATTGGACAAGAATTTCATCAATTGTTCCTACATAATGAAGCTTTTATAAGAACCACCAAAGAATGGACTTTAGAGAGCTCTGGGTTGCTGAACATTTCAAGGTGCTGGGAGTTTAAAGCAGCTGAAGAGGGCATGGAAGCTCTGTGCCCTTCCCACATACCTTGCCCTATGTATCTCTTCCATATGACTATTCCTCAGTTGTACCCTTCAATAATACACTGATAATCTAGTATGTAAACAAGTTTCTTAAACTCTGCAAGTCAGTCAAGTAAATTTCCAGACCCCAACAGATTCTGCAGGAACTGATTCACAGCTGGTCAGTCAGAATGGGGGATAACCCCAATTTGCCACTGGCATTGCACTAAGGCTCATCTTGCAGTACTGAATTGTTAACTTCTGAGAACTGATGTTAGCTCCAGGTAGATAGTATTAGAATTGAATTGAATTGCAGGATAACCAGTTTGTGTATGTGGGAAAATTGAGATGAAATATAATGGAAAAATCTTTTTACGTCTGGAGACCAGAATTGTGTGAGAGGAGAATGAGTAAAGAAAAAGTTTGTTTTCCCTAACAAATTAGTCACAATAGAAATCCTAATTCACAATAAATGGGACTGACCATCTTCTATGACAGTAAATAAGCCCAAGAATCAGGAGCCTGGGATTTGGTTGAGTGGAAGGAACTTGTTAGTACTTTCATCCTCTGGGGACTTGATCGACATCTAGTTTTGTGTAATGCATTTTGCTAGATGTTGTGAGGGAGACAAGGTAGTTCCTGATTCCAAGATGCTTACATCCTGTTGGAAAGATCAAATGTATGCATTTTTCAAGGATAAGGCAGTGTTGTTCTACTTAGATAAGTATTCTCCTGGGACAGGGCAATGGGAAATAGATCAACCTTATATAGCTTGGAGAGCCAAGAATTGGGTTATTAAGCCTAGAGAAATCTCCAAGTTTCACTGTTACTCAGATGCCAAGTTCTGCTGAAGAGATGCAACCAGTAGTAAGCTGGATCCAAGTAAAGCTGCAACAAAGCTTAAAACAATCTCTGCTATAGATTGTATTGGTAGCCACCCTCCACTACTCATTCTATACCAGAGTAAAGGTGTACAAGACCAGACAGGTACATGCCTTTCTCTGAGGGATAAAGATTATCTATTTACTTAAAGGGGAGAGTGATCCAACATGGGAAGTGAGATACTCAGCAGACTCATAGAATGGCAGATGTCCTAAACAGCACTCTGGCCTCAGAATCATCCCTAAAGGCATTCGGATCTGGCTGAAAAGCCCATGAGAGTATTTCAGGCATGGAAAGCCAAGACACTCTGGCAAAAAAAACAAAACAAAACAAAACAAAACAAAAAAAAAACAAAAACAAAAAAAAACTAAATGAAAGATCTCTGTGAGTGAGATCCCAGTGGAAAGAACAGGTCTTCAAAGAAGGAGGTACCTTTCTCTGAAGGGAGGAGAGAACCTCCACTTTGACTATGACCTTGTCTAAACAAGATAAGAGTCAGAGAACTCAAAAGGCTTCCATAGCCTTGGAATCTCATGACTGGAGCATAGGGAGATTACTGATGCCATAAACAGGAGTGTCAATTTGTAAAGTCAACAACAGGAGTCACTGTGCACTTACTCCTCATGTAGGATCTCTGTCCTTAATGTGCTGTACATTGAGATTTAATGTTATAACGAGTACTCAAACAGTATATTTCACTTTGTGTTTCTATGGGGGTGCAAACTGTTAAAATCTTTACTTAATGTATACTAAACTGATCTTCTGTTAAAAAAAAAAAAGAAATTATCAACTCCCAACTTGACTCTCACTGGGATTAAACATGACAATAGGTCTGATCTGATTTCATCATCATTTAAAAAATCATCTATTATTTTTCACTTCATGTTTCTGTGTGGAAGCAAACTGTTGAAATCTTTACTTAATGTATGCTAAACTGATCTTCTGTATATTATGAGAATCGTAAATGAATCTTGATGTGAATGGAAGGGGAGAGGGAGTGGAAAAGGGGAAGGTTGTGGGTGGGAGGGACGGTATGGGGGGGAAGCCATTGTAATCCATACGCTGTACTTTGGAAATTTATATTCATTAAATAAAAGTTAAAAAAAAGATTATCTATTTACTTCAGTCTCCTTTTTTCTTTTAAGCATAATATCTAGAATACAATAAAATACTTCAAGACTCATGAAGAAGCAGGAAAATATAATCCATAACCAAGAGAAAAAGTCACTGATAGAAAATAATCCACAACCAATATTTTAGAATCAGCAGATGAGGACTTTTTAAACTGTTTTTATTTATTTACTTGAAGGTCAGAGTGATAGCTAGAGAGGGAGAGACACACACACACAAAGCTTTTCTTTTCTGTTCTGCTTTTTTTTTGGTAAATAATTTTCCCTATTTCTTTCTTAAAAATTTATTTAAGTTATATGTTTCCTGCATTCCATATATACAGATTTAGGACATAGTGATACGTCCCATCCTAGCCTCTCTCTTGCCCATGCGCCAACCCTTCATCCTCCTCCCTCTCCCATTCCTACTATTCATTTTTTCAAAGATTTGCTTTCAGTTTACTTAATTATCATAAAGTTAACCCTATATGAAGTAAAAGAGTTCAATAAATAGAGTGAAGAACATCAACAACTATTTTTTTACATAAGACACAAGGGCTATAAACATTTTGAATCTCAAAATGTCCATTTCGCTTCAATACGATACATGTTAGGTTCTCTATTATTAGCTTGGAAAACATGTGATATTTTTCTTTTGGGGACTGGTTTAATTCACTAAGTATAATGATTTCTAATTGTGTCCATTTTGTTGCAGAAAACAAGGCTTCATTTTTTTTTTTTTTACAGCTGAGTAGTACTGCATAGCATATATATCATAATTTCTTTCTCCAGTCAACAGTTGATGGACATCTGGGTTGATTCCATATCTTAACTATTGTGAATTGTGCTGCAATGAACATGAGGGTACAGATAAGTCTTTTTTTTTTTTTTTTTTTGACAGGCAGAGTTAGACAGTGAGAGAGACTGACAGAGAGAAAGGTCTTCCTTCCGTTGTTTCTCCCCTCAAATGGCTGCTACGGCTGGCACACTGTGGCTGACACTTTGCGGCCGGCGCACTGTGCTGATCTGAAGCCAGGAGCCAGGTGCTTCCTCCTGGTCTCCCATGCGGGTGCAGGGCCCAAGTGAGCTGCGGCGCCAGCCAGATAACTCCTTCATATATTGATTTATCTTGGTTTAGGTAAATGCCCAGGAGTGGGTTGTCTGGATCATATGGCAGGTGTATAATCAAATTTCTGAGATATCTCCATACTGTTATCCACAGAGGCTGCACCAGATTACATTCTCACCAACAGTGGACCAGGGTACCTTTTTCCCCACATCCTCACCAGCATTTGTCATTTATTGATTTCTGAATGAGAGCCATTCCAATTGGAGAGAAGTGAACCTACAATGTGATTTTTATTTGCACTTCCATGATGGCTAGTGATCTTGAACATTTTCTCAACTGTCTGCTGGCCATTTGAATTTCCTCTCTTGAGGAATGCCTGTTCAAATCCTTTGGCCATTTCTTAACTGGATTCTTTGTTTTGTTGTTGAGTTTCTTGAGCTCTTTATAGATTATGGGTGTTAACCCTTATCAGCTGCATTGTTTGCAAATATTTTCTCCTATTCTGTCAGTTGCCTTCATTTTGCTGAGTGTTTCTTTTGTGGTGCAAAAGCTTCTCAGCTTGATGTAATCCATTTGTCAATTTTGGGCTTTCATTTCCTGTGCTTCTGGAGTCTTTTCCAGGAAGTCTTTGCCTATGCCAATGTTTTGCAGAGTTTCTGCAAAGTTCTTTAGTCATTTGAGGGTATCAACTCATAGATTTAGGTCTAGGTTTTTTATGCATTTTGAGTGAATTTTTGTGTAAGGTGTAAGGTATGGATCTACTTTCATACTTCTGCACATGGTGATCTAGTTTCCCCAGCAACATCTGTTAAAGAGACTTTTGTTCCTCCAGGGATTGATTTTAGCTTCTTTGTCAAAGATAAGTTGGTTATAGATGCACGGATTGATTACTGGAGTTTCTATTCTTTTCCATTGATCTATAAGTGTCTTTTTGTGCTAGTATCAGGCTGTTTTTGATAATAAGTGATCTGTAGTCTGTCTTGAAATCAGGTGTTGTGATGCCTCCACATTTGTTTTTGTTCTATAAGATGGCTTTAGCTATTTGGGGTCTCCTGTATTTCCATATGAATTTTAGTATCTTTTTTGTAGATCTGAGAAGAATGATTGGGATTGCATTAAATCTATAAATTGCTTTCAGTAGTATGGATATTTTGATGATGTTATTCTTCTAATCCATGAACATGGAAGATTTTTTGATGTTTTAATGTCTTCTATTTCTTTCTTTAGTGTTTTGTAATTTTCATCATAGAAATTTTTGATATCCTTGGTTAAATTTATTCTAAGATATTTAATTCTTTTTGGAGCTATTGTGAATTGCACTGATCTTGAAAGTTCTTTCTCTGTCATGGCATTGTCTCTGTAAATTGATTTTTTCCTATTGATGGAAATAACCCCAAAAAGGGCTATTCTTAAATTCAAGGGTATAGGAGAGGTAGTGTGCATCACAATATAATACAATATCAGCTTGGAAGTTTCTCAAGGCCCTCAACTATGTTTTTCTGCTGTTTATGTTGCCATCAGAACCCATGACTTGGATGTAATTTTTCCTCCACATTTTTCATATGAGTGGAAAAGTCAATCAACTAGATAATGAAATGGAACCCAAATCACTTAGACTGAAGAAATGATTGTTTTAATGGCCATTTGCAAACACAAGTGATATGTGAAGCATTTTATTAGATCCAGAGGAATACATGTTTAGAAAGAGAAGCAACAGAATTAGGACAGAGACTTGAGAAGAGGAGAATGACATTGCTAATATTCCAGATTAAGAGTTTTTAGACAGGGAGACAAAAATAATAGTAGGGAAAGCATATCTTTCACTTCAAGGGAGTAAGAGGGGCTTCTTTCTTCATTTTATTATTTCTCAAAATGATATGAACTGGAATAATTTAAATTGACATATAATAAAGTCAATTGATGACACAATTTTCAACTTTCTTCTAATCCTTGATAATTTTTTTTTTAAGTTAGAATCAGATTCCCTATATACCACAGGATGCCTAGCATTTTGGGCTTCATGTTCCAGGTCTTCTATTAAATGACCCAATCACATCTTTCCAATCTGGTTTCCTTTTCCTGCTCACATCAAAGACCGGTACTCTACTCAAGAGTCTAGTCAAGGAGTGTCCTAAGTACCTATTACATATGTCCTGTTCATTAGTGTTTCCTTTGGAAAGGATAAAGTTAAGTATTGCACATTATGCTGGTATAACACTGGACATAACAATAGGAATTTAATTAACAAGTGAAGTTCAATCAGAAAAGTAAGTTGAGAAGTATAATTGACCCCTAAAAAACACTGGTTTAAACTGTGTGAGTCCATTTATATGTAGATTTTCTTTTCTTTTTTTCTGCTTCTTTTTTTTGTGGTTGTAGTAATTTGAAAAATCTTGTATATGAAAAGCATGACCTGGAATTATTGAAAAAATTTAGGAAATTGTGGTGGAAAATAGTCCATTTTATCATTTACTACTATCATAAATTATAGACACTTGAATCAGAAGAGGAGCAGCCGGGACACCAACTGGTACCCAGGTGGGATGCTGGTGCTGCAGGTGGAAGCTTAACTCACTACATCACAGCACCAGTCCCTATTTTCAGCTTTCCGAGGTATCTTCATACTGTCTTCCACAATGTCTGTACTCGATCACATTCCCACCAACAGTGAAACAGGGTACCTTTTAACCCACATCCTCACCAGCATTTATCATTTATTGATTTCTGTGTGAGAGCCATTCTAACTGGATGAGATAAAACCTCATTTTGGTTTTGATTTGCATTTCCTCAATGGTTTGTGATCCTGAGAATTTTTTCATGTGTCTGTTGGCCATTCAAATTTTCTCAGTTTTGGTTTTAATTGCCTATATAATGTGATGCTCTGTGCCACCACAAGAATCTGTTAGCATGAAGCCTATCACCAATAGCCCAGACCTTCTACCTCCAAAACTGTCAGCCAAAATAAACCTCTTTCCTTATGATGTTAGTCCACCTCACATGCTTTGTTATAGTAACAAAAAAAATGATTTATTCAGGCTAAATAACTGAAGCTCATCTAAAGAAGCAGGAAGAAATAAAGAAAAATCTCAGATGGCACAAAAAAATAATTGGAACTGATGAAGTCAATGAACAATGACCACACTGGAAAAATTAAAGCAAATACATCACTGAGACACAGCAAAGAGAAGGAATATGTCAGAGAACCTCGAATCTCCAAGGAATTTTGCTGTGTGTGACAGGGAAAACTCAGTACAAGTTATATTGATAGGGAAAGAGCAGAGTCAAATCTTTACATAATGCATAGTAGGTTCAGCTTGGTCTTTTTGCTGCTATATCTCATTTTTTGAAGGATTTTTAAAAAAGGGAAAATTTAGATGTAGTAGGTTTGGTTTGTAACACACTGTTTTTACTTGCTAAAGTGCTGTTTGCTTTATTTTTTTTTCCAGAATTTCACACAAAATAACACACTAGTTGAATTAGGAAATATTTTATTCTACAATTTCCAGTATTGCCTTGGGCAGAAGAATATTCAGTGAAATTATATTAACTAACTCAGTCATTCAATTATTTGCATTCATATTTCTTGCTATTGAAAATTATGAGGATGAATAATACAACAATATGCCTCCAAGTTGTTCTTGATTGACAATGGGGACAGGTAGAAAGCAAAGACAATTATTTTTTGACAATATTGCATCATTTGTCTTTTTAAAATCAAGTATTACTTTTATTTGATTAAGTTAAAGGAGGTAATGCACGTAAGATAGATTTAGTCTAGTGACTGGCACACTAAAATCCCTCAATAATTTATTATTATTTTATTATTTTTATTGTTAGTGTTATAAAATATAGGGATGATCTGAAGTTCTTTCTCCAGGAAACATATTGCTCTACTGTCTTTTGTACGATTCTCTAATATGCCATGATTGAAAAGTAAAGAAAAAGCATTTGAAAGAACTTGAATAGTCTTTCCAAAATTAACATGTGAAATTTGAATCATAATTAACACGGACAAGTTAACTGTCAAGTTTGCAATAGTAGTTTCAAATTTATGGTATTTCAAAAGTAATACTTCATGTGCTTGTACAATGAGTGTCCAAATCTAGTTGGACAAGTTTTGTAATTTGTGTTATTATTGATATTGCGTGTATGTACACCTATACATTTGTGTGGCCTAGAACTCTACAATTTTGAGTGCTCTATTTAAGACAATGGGCTTGGAATAGACTTATCCCCTGAAATTTGATCTTCAGTAGATGAATGAGAATTTTGCTTCTGCTCTGTCATATTTATAAAATGTTTTCCAAAATAGAACTAATAGAAAAATTTTTTGCTGTATCAAAACTTTACCTTTTTTCAGTTCTTTTACTCTCTTATTTTCTGTTCAATCATTCCATCTTATTAGGTTGTGAGAATTGAAGCTTTTATTTGTTATAAATATGTAGGACTTTTGCAAACAAAATGGGAAAGAAAATAGAAAGTAACATACATTAAATTTCTTTGGGAAATAGCTATATCATTTCTGTAGGTCTACCAGATCCCTTCTCAGTTCACCTTCTTAAAAAAAATCCTGTTGATAGAGGCAAGCCCTTATTTTCATAGCTGCTCCTTAATAAATACTTAAGAAAATTCCATGGATTTTTAAAATTCACAAAATACAACAAGCAACTATTAAACAACAGGAGCTATGTCTTTCTGAGCCAATAATGTAGCTATCACTTCCTTTTGTTCTTCTCCTATCTTGTGTTTCCTTTTCTATCTCTCACAACCTCTTTCCTGCTACCTCCTGTTTGTCTTCAACATGCTCTCCATGGGCTCCTCTAGCAATGTAAACTTCTCCTATGACACGCTAGTTTCTAGGTGATGTGTTGAGCATTGTATTCTTAAATACCTAAGGTTAACTTAATCAATATAACCACTTGACTTTGAGCTATAGTTTAATTTTCTACTGATATGATAGCACCTTTTATAACTGAAGAAAATATAAGACCTTGAAGTCAATTGAGAGATAGGATAAGTGCTTCTATCTGACAATTTGATTAATATGAATTATGTCAAGCTAATTTAGTAGTTCATAAGTTCATGTCAGCAATGATAACAGTAGCCATTAGTGATGGCTCTGGAAATGTTGAGTCCTTAACTAGGATTTTCTTTTAACTTGGAGGGATCTAGCCACCAAGTACAACTCTAAGAGGTTGGAAAATGAAGAGTGGAAAATGCTGTGAATATCAGTAGGCATAATTTACTTTTTCATCATCATATTCCCTAAAACTTTCAGGTTATCTCCATTAGTTATGAGATTATGATACAATATAAATGTTAAATAAAAACTTCTTGTTTGGAGAAGAGATCATAGTACATCTTGAGAATGTAGTTCTCTGTAGAGCAAAGGGAAAAGCATACAATAAGAATTTACATATGGCTTCTTTGTCCAGTTTCTCAGTGATTATGGAGAATGACATAGAGGTAAAAAACTGAGTTATTATCTTTGAACAGAGGAAATATTAATGAAGATAAACCTTGGTAGATGCATTTCATCCAATGAAATACTTGGCATGGTTATGATATTAAATCACAAGAAAGAATAGTTATATAATTATTCTCCCCCACCTCTGTTAACTATGAGAAGATCTTGAGTGTGGGGAGCAACTGGGAGCAACCCGGATTAGACTAAGTTACTGGAATTAAGACTTATTCTATGCATCTGCTCTCCCACAATATGGCGCTGAGAAGGGAGAAACAGCTTCTACTCAGCTGCCTCCAGTTCAACTAATAAACTGTAGGACCTGCTCCTGATTGGTGGAGAGCAGCGTACTCGGTGTGTGGGTAGCAGAGTTGGGATTGGCGGAAGAGGACTATAAAGGAGGAGAGAGACAACATGCACCAGGAACATCTAAGAGGAACATCTGAGGGAACACCTGTGCAGCCCCCGAGAGAGCCGGCCGGCGGTGTGCCGCTCCCCTGCGGAAGTGGCAGGGGGAACCGCCCTTCCACGGAGGTGGAAGGGATGGTAGCCAACTCGGGAAGAACCAGCAGCAAACCCGGGGAGGGCCGAGCAGACAAAAGAACAGCGCAGGGTCCTGTGTCGTTTTTCCACGAAGACGGGGAGCGACACTTGAGGATTGCTAGTGGCATAATGTAACTCAGATAATTGCAATTCTGATCTCTGAGACCTCACAATGTTCATAAATGGAGCAGGTTTGGTAGCAAATAACATGCATAGAATCCTACTTAGTATATAATAAACCTTTCCTTGGATAGATGGAGGTGATTAAATAGATCCAGGTATACTAAGCTATTTGACCATGTCAAACCACTATGAAATGTGTCCAAATAGGAATGCAGCTATGTGCCTGGTCATAATGTAATTAGGACATCCTCTGTTATTTAGAGACAGAATGTGGCTGAATTTGGAGTTCAGTAACATTTCAGCTGAAATCAATGTCCCTATTTTTGTAATCTCCACTTAAACTTCCCAAGATTGTGCTCAGGCATTTGTACATCGATTTTTTTTTTTTTAAGATTTATTTATTTATTTAAGAGTCAGACTTACACAGAGGAGAGGTGCAGAAAGAGAGGTCTTGCGTCCACTGGTTCACTCTCTAGAGGACCGCAACAGCCAGAGCTGCGCCGAAGCCAGGAGCAAAGAGCTTACTCCAGGTCTTCCCAAGGACTTGGGCCATCACACACTACTTTCCCAGGCCATAGCAGAGAGCTGGATAGGATGTAGAGTAGCCGGGACTCGAGCCACGCCCATATGGGATGCAGGCAGGCACTGCAAGTGGCGGCTTTACTCCTTATGCTACAGTGCTGGCCCCAGATCAATTTTTTTAATTTATGTAAATTTGGAGGTAGCTTTCTTTTACTTCTTTTATGTCAGGGACTGGAGTTTGATTCTATCAAATCCTGTCCCAATGTTCCTAAGAGTTTGCAGAGAATCCTCCATGTGGTATTTATAGCATATGAAAATGATTCCTATTCCTGTCTCAGAACCTGTCATCTGGCTTTGCTTCTTTTCTTTGTTGAGGTCTGAGGCTCAGGTTAGTTATTAGTGCCATCTCTATCTTCTCCTGGAAATTGGAGATAATAGGGTTCAATACTGGAGTCTGGAAAGTGTTTTACAATTGGTTGGCTATTTTTGAGTATATTTTAAAATCATCTATGGCTATTTAAATCAGAACAGGAGGATGGGAATTAAGAATGCCTCCATTCACTCAGTGTTCTCTCTTGTAGGTTTGAGGAATTTTTTTTTTAAATAAACTTTCAAAATTTTAAAATGTCAGTAATTCACCTCATTTTCCTGGAATCCCAGGGACTTTTTCATTATATTCCTGAACCTCTACAACACTCTAGAATGTCCAGTGCCTCTAATATTCCATTTCTGTTAACTCCATACCAAAAACAAAACTGTATATTTTTGAATAGAAAGATTACTATGATATTCATTTTTCATATGTTATCTTCATATATTGAGTGAGTCTTTAAAATATTTTTGTCTCCTAAATGAATAAGCAGGGAAAATGACCCACTTTACAAACCTTTTCCTTCTCTTTTTCTTTCATCCATGATTTTCCTAAAACAGACAAGAATTTTCCTAAAATATACATTTCACAAATGTGTTATTTCTAATCAAATTTGTGTCCATTTAGACCCTATTACAGATACTAGGTCCTGCTTTTGTGGGAACCTCCAATTTCATTTAATAGAGCATCCAAGAACTTCAGGTCAAACTGAGACCCCTGCTGAGTTTCATTGTAGAGTTTCTTTGCCTTGTAATTTAAAGTCATTTGTTTGATTACAGGACAGGTTGATGTTGAGAAGCAAAGTTAGCTGTGGTCCCAGACATGTGGGTGTGCTCTCTGTTGAACCTGATTGAATCCATCTTCTCAACCTTCTGTCTGCACACAGGAGGAATGCTACCTACATCATGAGGGGGTAGGTGAATTGTAAATGGTTGCAGTCAGTTGATAGCTGAGTCCTGGGTCTTTGTTCAGCTAATTCAAATTTTGGGAAGAAATAATATACAGTCCTGAGAAATTGGTAATCTGATAGACTTTGTTTCAAAGACTAAGTCCCTGGCGCTCCCTCTGCTGCTGTGGGCCTGAGCGCCAGGGACTTTTTCTGCCCTACATTCTCCACCTTGCTCCCTGTGTATCCTGAAGACAGTGGCCATGCTCTCTGGGAATTTCCACAGCAAGTACAAATCTCAAGAGCTTTCCATGTTTCCAAGAACAAAGAGAATGAATCCATCTCTAATCCAAGCTAGTCGATTAGGGTATAGCCACACTAACTTAAGCAGCCTTGAGACTGGAAAAGAACAAAGGAAGGACCATGTTTCCAGGGGTCTGACTGATGGAAATTTTCAGCAGAGAAGTGAGAAAACAACAAAGACTCCGTGGAACAAAGAGAAAGAAGACAGAGACAACGTCACAGCCAACCTGCACTGCAGCTAGCTGCCAGCTGAGAGCCGCCATCTTACCAAGTTACGGTAGGAAGGAATTGTTACATGCTCTGCCACTCACAGTTCTAGTTGAGAGCGAATTTCAGTCAACCACTCACTCGCTCACTATTACTTCAACCTGGGAGCTGACAGGGTCTCAGAAACTGATGGCTAGGAGAAGGAAAGTTGCATTGCTTCGTGTCCTTCACCACAACAGATGGCAGCAAAAAGTCATGCAGTGGGTCTCTGTTCTGCCGCTTGCAGAATCAATCAGAGTCAGAGCAACTTTTAGGGCAAAGCAGACTCCCTGCATCCTGCAACTGTGGGAGTTCTTGGGCATTAGCCCCAGACCTGCACTCACACACACTACCTTAGTCAGGGGACTCCCCTTAGCTTCTGGGGGCTTACACCAGAAGTAGTCCATACAAGAATCCACTCCCACCCTGAGAGATCTGGGTAATGACCCACCATAGCCTGCCACAACAGGACAATAAGAATAATTCCTAAATTTCTCAGTGCCACTGGAATCTACCTGGTGGACCTAGGAACAAACCTATCTGCATTCTATTCTCTGGACTCATACCCTCCATAGCAAAATCTCCCAGACTATGGTTATTGGTGTTGTAAGCCACGGCACCAATTAGACTCTCCTAGCAGGGCCTGAGTAAGGATCCATCCTCATCACACAGTGTAAAGCCACAGAAGTTGGTGCCACAAGCCCTAGCATCAATCAGTCTTGCCAGTGGGACCAGGGGACAGCCACCTATGTCTAAGTCAGCATCCAAATCAAGGCCCTGGCTATCACAATCCCCATGGAGAGTGACACCAAACTCTCTTTGGATCAAAAATACTACACTAGGAAACCCATATTCATCATAAAGTCACACTTCTATTCCTAAAATTGCAGCAGACTAGACTACTGAGTCATTTATAGGTACAATTGACACTGATTAAGGCAAAAGAAATCACTCAGAGACTACACTTCTGAGCTCACCTAGAACCAAAGCCAAAGCAACAAGCCAAGTGACACCATGCATTACAGCTAAACCATAAACTCCTTTCCAATAAAACCTATTTCATAAATAAGAAGGAACAATCACAGCAGATGTGCAGACTTCAATAAAGGGACACAGGAGACATGAAGAAGCAAGGTAGCATGATGCCTCCGAGGGAACACAATAAGACTCCAGAATTAGATCCTGAACTGAAAGAAATCTATGAAATTCCAGATATAGAATTCAAAATAATGATAGCAAGGAAACTTAATGTGAGGCATTAGAATACAGATAGTTCAATAAAATGAGGAAATCAAAGATTGATTTTTATGGTTGTATGACAGTGGTCAATTTATTTAAACTTGCTAAGTCTCGTTTCCATATCTTAAAAATGCACTGTTTTGTGATTAAATGTGATAATGTTATAAAGTATTTGGCATAGTTCCCTACACTGGAAATTGGATATTATATTATTATCATTTCTATCTCAAACTTTTTTTCTATCTCTATCTTTTCCTATTTCTATCTCTAATTTTTTTCTATCTCAAACTTTTTTCTCTCTATCTTTCCTATTTCTATCTCTAACTTGTCCTATGCAGTTTAATTTACAGATCTAACATTTAATTTATAGAGCCAAGCTTGATAATCTCTAAAACACGGTAAGATTTTTTTTTTTTTGACAGGCAGAGTGGACAGTGAGAGAGAGAGACAGAGAGAAAGGTCTTCCTTTTTGCCGTTGGTTCACCCTCCAATGGCCTCCGCGGCCGGCGCACTGCGGCCGGCGCACCGCGGCCGGCGCGCCGTGCTGATCCGATGGCAGGAGCCAGGTACTTATCCTGGTCTCCCATGGGGTGCAGGGCCCAAGCACTTGGGCCATCGTCTACTGCACTCCTGGGCCATAGCAGAGAGCTGGCCTGGAAGGGGGGCAACCAGGACAGAATCCGGCGCCCCAACCGGGGCTAGAACCCGGTGTGCCGGCGCCGCTAGGTGGAGGATTAGCCTAGTGAGCCGCGGCACCGGCTTATTTTTATTTTTATTTTTATTTAATAAATGTGAATTTACAAAGTGCAACTTTTGTATTGTTGTGGTTCCCCCCCACCTCCCTCCCTCCCGTGGCCCTCCTCTCTCCCACTCCCTCTCCCATCCCGCCCTTCATTGAGTTTCATTTTCAATTATGGTAAAGATATTTGTTTCATGCACAGGACTTTTATTGCAGAGTTTGCAGTTAAAGATACAGTTTTGATTAATTATTTATTAAAGTTCTTGTAAATTTTTTTTCAATGACCATAAGCAATAAGGTAATAGGAGATGTACCAGTTTTAAAATTGCACAAACTTTCCAAATCCTGGCTCTTTATCCTCCTGGTTATATAACTATAAGTTTATTAGCATCTCTTTAAGTTGAGGTATGGCCTTTAATATGAGAATGATGAATATTTTGTAGACTTATCATGACAACTTTTAAAATTTTATTTAAGGTATACAAATTGCATGTATTTCATATATACAGATTTAGTACATATACACAGATTTAGTAACATAGTTATTCTCCCCACCCTACAGTCCTTACCATCCATGCTCCAATCCTTCTTCCTCCTCCCTGTCTTATTCCCATTCTTAATTTTTACAAAGATCTATTTTCAGTTTACTTAATACTCATGAGGTTAATGCTATGCTAAATAAACAGTTCAACAAATAGTATGTAGGGAAAAACACTTTTTCTCAACAGAAGAGACAAGGGCTGGACAATTTAAAGTTATAAACTACTAAGTAAATATTCTGCAACTGACTGGTTGTTAAATGTTAGTTTACTTCTATTTTTTTCCCACTGAAGATGCCGACACTTTGAAGATAAGCAATCCTGAAAACTTACTAAAATGACTGAAAAGGGGCCAACACCGCGGCTCAATAGGCTAATCCTCCACCTAGCGGCGCTGGCACACCGGGTTCTAGTTCTGGTCGGGGCGCTGGATTCTGTCCCGGTTGCCCCTCTTCCAGGCCAGCTCTCTGCTGTGGCCAGGGAGTGCAGTGGAGGATGGCCCAAGTGCTTGGGCCCTGCACCCCATGGGAGACCAGGAGAAGCCCCTGGCTCCTGCTTTCGGATCAGCGCGTGCGCCGGCTGCAGTGTGCCAGCCGTGGCGGCCATTGGAAGGTGAACCAGTGGCAAAGGAAGACCTTTCTCTCTGTCTCTCTCTCTCTTACTATCCACTCTGCCTGTCAAAAATAAAAATTAAAAAAAATTTAAAAAAATAAAATGACTGAAAAGGTATAAAACAAGGCATTCACTGAACAGACAATGAAACAGGAATAAACCAAATGAACAAATCAGGTGAAACCTGAGCGTTGCTCTGGGAAAATGCAGTATTTTTCTGATTTGTACCACAGAACACTCCTAAGACTCAGGAATTAGTGGGAACAGGTATTATGATATAAGCATGAAGTAGATAGGACAGGGTTTGTTAGACTCTGAGATGTAATTAGAACACTTCTTGCAGCACACAATAGCCACACACACACACACACACACACACACACACCCATACACTCCATGACCCTGATAGAATTCTGGAGGTTGACCCTTTGCAGAGAGAAAAACTGAAGAGTCAGGATGGAAGGAATAGCTGGCACGGCTAAAGGTGAGACAACCAGATAGAAAACACGGAATTAGATGAAAGTGTACATCTGAGGGTATTTCAAAAAGTTGGTGGAAAAATGAGTTAAAAACATAAGTTTATTTTTGTACAAAAAAATTTGGGGGCAATTTTTTCCATAAAACATGGAAAATACATGTTATGACAAAATCACGAATGGAGTTAATAATTTTTTTCACACCAAAATAGACTCATACTTTTAGTTTCACCTTTCCATCAGCTTTTTGAAGTATTCTTGTGTTCAATAAAGACATCTAGATTTCTTCTTCTAATCATGTTCAGGTAATAAAAATTAGACTGGTGCCTTCAAGGGAGAAGTTGGGAAAGTGCCTTCTCCAGGATTAAACTTAATCGTGAGAAAGGTTCTAAAGATATTAAAAGAAAGGTCATAGCCAAGTCCGCTACTCCATAGACATTTCTTTGGAAAGTCCGATATCCAGACATTTAACAAAAGCTTCCACAAACAAAAACAGAGGCAGAAAAAGAAATTAGAGGGAAAAAGGAACTTGAAAGCAATGTTAATGCCAAGAAGAAAACCCCAAAAAGAAACAAAACCTTATTAATATTTAAAAGTGGTAAGCAAAAACATTTCATTCACAAAACCATAATAAGAAAAAGTACAGTCAGATTAAAAAAAGAGCTTTAGAAAATTAAAAATTATGGCAGCTGAAATGGAAATTCCATATAAGGGTATGAAAATATAGTTGAAGCAATATTCCAGACGTTAGTATTGAAAAGTAAAGAAATGAAATATAGGCACGATGAGAAAGGTAAAACATGCATCCAGGAGGTGAAAAATTTTGGCCAAGAGGATTCTAAAAAGACAGAACACAGGGTATGGAAGGGAGGAAGTTATCAAAAAATCATTTTAAAAATTTTCCAGAGCTTAAACATATTACTAAAATGAAAGGAACTTAACAATTACCCAGCACACTGGATGAAGAAAGACCCATATTAAGTATTATGAAATTTCATAACACCTGAAAATAGAGAGAGGGTGAGAGAGAGAGAGAGAGAGATTTCTCACATGTAGCAACGAATCATGTATTAGAATGGCATCAACCTAGGATTCTATATCCACTCAAAGTAGCATTCAATTATGAAGGAATAGGAGAGCTAATTTCAGACATGAAAACTTAAAAAAGAAACCTTTTACATATTCTTTCTTAGATAATTTCTGAGAGATCTAGGGAAGTTAAGGAGTAATATCCAGGAAATGGGGAATCCAACACAGGATTATATGGTCAGTCATTTGCACCTACAGATTCCACGTTCAGGGATTAAACCAAAAGTGAATCAAAATGATTTCTAAAAATTGTATCTGTATTGAACAGATACAGACTTTTTCTCATCGTAATTCCTTAATAAATGTATATGTGAATATAAAACAGCTATTTACAAAGCATATTCATTGTATTAAGCACTATATATTAAACTATAGATGATTTAATGTTTATGAGAAGATGTGTATAGTTTATTTGGAAATACTATATATACCACTTTATTTATTATTTTATTTGAAAGGCAAAGAGACATAAAGAAACAGAGACAGACAGGTGGATAATTTCCATCTTCTGGGTCACTCTTCAAGTGACATAACAGCCAGATCTGGGTCGGCTACAACCAAAAGCCTGAAACTCAATCTGAGTCCCCCACATAGATAGCAGGGACCTAAGCACTCGAGCCATCACCTGATGCTTCCCCAGGGTACTCATCAGCAGGAAGCTGTAATTCAAAGTGCAGCTGGGACAAAACCCATAGCACGCTAATACGGGATACAGGTATCCCAAGTGGTTTCTTAACTGCTGCACCAAAGGCCCACCCCCAACATATGCCATTTTAAATAAGGGATTTGAATATTCACAGGTTTAGGCATAGACAGGGGGTTTTAAAACCAATCCCTTGTAGATACTGAAGGAGGACTACATAAGGAAAACCTCAGATCAGTGAAGAAGGGTGACAAGGCAGGAATAGCTGTGCATGTAGTCTAGACAGTAAGAAGCCTAGGTTTGAGGAGAGAAGGTTCTAGGTGTGCTCAAGAGGACAAAACATGAGACACCTGATATATTTGAATGTGTTGTGGGAGATTTATGATTCTAGGAAATCTAGATAACTAAAGTTTAGACAATTTTTTAAGATTTATTTTATTTATTTGAAAGGTAGCATTAGAGAGAGAGAGAGAGAGAGAGCGCAATCTTCTATCTGTTGGTTCACTTCCCAAATGGCCACAATGGCCAGGGCCTGCCAGACTGAAGCCAGGAGCCAGGAGCTTCTTCCAGGTCTCCCATGTGGGTCCAGGGGCCCAAGTACTTGGACCATCTTCCATTACTTTTTCAGGTGCTTTACGAGGGAGCTGCACAGGTAATGGAGCAGCTGGGACATGAACCAGTGCCCATATAGGAGGCTTGCATCTCAGGTGGGGGCTTTACCTGCTATACCACAACGCCAGCCCCTAGACAATTATTTTTTAAAAAATATTTACTTATCTATTTATTTTAAGGCAGCATTACAGAGAGAGGGGAAGAGAGAGAGAGAAAAAAGTATCTTCCATAAACTAGTTTACTCCCCAAATGGCCACAACAACCATGGCTGGCCCAGGAAAATGACAGGAGCCTGTAACTCCATTTAGGATCTTCCACGTGGATAAGTTGAGACAGTTATTAGCTTCAGAGGTCAAAGTTGCACAAGAAAACCAATCTCCTTAAACTGTGTCTCAGCTCATGAATTATATTTACAAATTCAGGATAACTTGAAAAGGAATACTGATACAAGTAAGAATTAAGACATAATTAAATCAGGAAAATGGTGACATTGAAAGTGGTACTTTTGTATGGGTTTGGAAGCAGGGAGGACATAAAAGAAAAAAATGTCATTTTCCCAGCAGGAAGTCAATAGGTACCTACCTAAAATTCAAAAATCTAGAAATAGAATTATACTAATGCTATTTAGGAATGTGAAGATTCAGGTACATGGAAAATTTGGGGAGCAGGAAGGAGGCTGCCTGGTAGGGACTGAGGGGTTGAACAATGCTATTTTTCAGTCTTAAGGAAACTTTTGACTTTGTATACTATAAAATACACAACTTGCATAAAAATAAAAATTATATATATATAAATATACATATATAAATATTTTGTAAGAACTTCATCTTCAGTATAGCTTCTTCTCTCATTCGTATTCATGAGCAGTTATAGATTAAAGACAATAATGCACACTTTTTCTAATCAGTTTATGTGACTATCTGGCAAAAGGCACCAATTTTACTGATGTCAGTTTCCATTGAATTAGTTTCTAAAAACAGTATTAGAAACATTTTAATCCAGTGGTTCCTAAGCTTTTCAAAGCTAAGGACAGCATGTTATATACCCATATTCCACTTGACTACTAGATTTGAAAATATTTTATAGCATTTTATCAACACTTTATTTTCCCATTTTTTGTTAAACTGTTCTAAAACTACAAACGAAAATTGCTGTTAATATTAGCATTCATTGTTATTAAGATTAGTTGATTTAATGCTGTTCCATCAACAAAGTAATAACATTTTACCTTTTAAAATGACCCATGTATCTTTTTAAATTTTTATTAACTGCAAGAGAGGAACATTTCCAACAAACAAATAGATGAGAATATAAATGTAAGATAGCAAAAGGTGCATTGCAGGGCTGTCTAGGAATAGGGTCCTATTACCTGGAAATGACCAGTTAAAGGAGGTGACTTAAAACATAACTAGAAGGGGCCAGCACCATGGCTCACTTGGCTAATCCTCCACCTGCGATGCCGGCATCCCATATGGGCACCGGGTTCTAGTCCTGGCTGCTCCTCTTCCATTCCAGCTCTCTGCTGTGGCCCCGGAAGGCAGTGAAGGATGGCCCAGGTGATTGGGCCCCTGTACCCGTGTGGGAGACCAGGAGGAAGCACCTAGCTCCTGGCTTCAGATCAGCGCAGCGCCACAGCGCCGGCCTTAGTGGCCATTTGGGGAGTGAACCTACGAAAGAAAGACCTTTCTCTCTGTCTCTCTCTCTCACTGTCTAACTCTATCTGTCAAATTAAAAAAAAATTAAAAATCATAACTAGAATAACAAGGAGGGAGCAGTCACCTGGGGTTTGGAAAAAAAGGGTCCCAAGTAGAGGAATCTGGCGATTTGAAGCCCCTGGCAGGAACAAGTTTGAAGGACAGAAGAGGTTAGTGCAATTTCAGTCAAGCCAACAAGGAGAGAAAGGCATGAGATAAAGTTAGAGGTGAAGGAAAGGACCAGATCATGGGTTTCTAGGTAAATAATCTGCACTGATTTACTAAAGTTTGGGAAGCTACTGAACCATTCTAAGAAATCAGGTCATGCATTTGGGGTGGGAGTACCTTATGCCTTGATATAGCACAAGAAAATTTTTCCCTTCTCTTCCTTTCTTATTTTTTCCTCTCACTTTCTGTTTCTATATTAATAATAGAGAAGCCCCACAGAAACATAGTAGAAGATTAATAATATAGCCATTATCTACTTTCCATGATGACTTTTTCTCTTCTTGAGCCTTTAATCTTTCCCTGAGCTCATGTTCTAGCCACACGTATCTAAATTCCTTTTGCACCCTGGAAGCGCATCCTGGTGTCATCTTGGTTATGCTTCCCCAGGTCTTTCCAAGCATTGTGGAAACCTCTTCTACATGCACTTATATTGTAGAATGACTCTACTTGCTTCTTTTTCATTGGTCAGAAGATGCTCCAACATTGAATAATAGGTTGCATTCTACAAGCATGTATGCTATTTTCTTAGGTCCTATGAATATGGCACGATGTCTAATATACAGTAAACACATAATAATTGTTTGACTGTTAAGAGGTCAGTTGACTTACAAGTGAGTAGTAGCAGGACTGGGAGCAGAACTCCAGTCCTGATCTCTATATAGACTCCTAGAGAAAATTTCTGGCTCTTAGTTACTGGAGACTCGTCACTTTCACAGACATCTTATGAGGAGCTGTATTACAGTTGCCATCGAGGCCATTCCTGGACTTGCAGCCTTCACGGAGGCCTGATGTTTATCCCAGTATGCCATAGATCTATGGTCTTTTTTTATGTGCTCCATGAGGTGAAAAGCAATTGACGGCACTGCATATAGCTGAAAGAGGACATATTGAGCTATAATAAACAGTTAGAAGATTGATTGCAAGTATGAGTTGGCAAAATTCTACAATCTTGATTTAGGTAAAAAGAATAGTGCATGCATGAATAACAGATATTTCTATTTGTGAAGGCCTAACAAGATCATAATTTTCCCATGGACAAATTGCTAAAATAACTTTGCCTTAAAGTAAAATCAATTTAGAGTAATTGAAAATCATTCAAAACGTCAATTACAGTTCTAAAAGGTGTAACAGTTATCTCTGATTTATGACGAACAGGCTAAAGAAGAAATCTGCTAAGCTCTGAGAATTTTGCTCTGATTACATGAAGGCAGGGAAAACAGCAAAATTAACTTCTACTTGGGCAAGGGTTAGTTTATTTTGTCAGAGTTAATATTCATGATGGTTTAGATTGGCCTCAACTTGAACAGGGCTAGCAGTGTTATTTTGCATTTTGCCAACCTCCCTGTAAATGGGCAAATTCCACATGTAGATAATTATGTGTGGAAATGTAAGTGTGTGTATACTTATTGAGAAGTCTCATTAATTCATGCCAATTCTGTGCAAAGGAGTCTACACTAATAAAAAATTCTCTCAAAGCACTGGGCTGGTAAAAGTCCCTGCAAGAATTACTTTAATGACTAGATGTGGTTGTGCTACGTTCTTTATTGCTGCATTATATTCTTTTTTGCAATGGTTCCTGATGAGACCTTTGCCCTCTATTCAACCAACAAAATCTATGAAGGGCTCATCACAATATGGTAAACTTTAGAATGTGCCTGTTGAAATCCTATAAATGTGATATAATCAAATGAGTTTTAGTGAGGTGTTTTCTTTCTAGAAACAATTATGATACATACCCAAATTTATTCAATTTGCCCAGAGCTACTGATTAAGTGTAACATGATAGGAACCTAGTTTCTAATTTCAAGAATATGATTTTATGGGTGAGAAGCCGAAAACATTTTAAAAAAAAACTTTTTTAAATCCAAAGATCTCCTTTCTCAGTCACTCACTACTTATGACATATTAATTTTGTTTTTCTTATTAAATTTCCAAAATCACATTTTCTTTTAAAATAATTCAATTTTATTATTAAAAATACAGTTTTTTTTCTGTAATCCCCAAGTCAAAATGAGACAATAAATATCTATGTTTTAATTTTTAGGCAGAAAAATCATCGTAAATAAGTGTTTGATTCTTGAAAAAAGAAATACGATAATTTCTGTGATTTATTTAATTTAAGATAATTGTGGAAGACTACTTATGTGCAATACTTAAGTATTTTTTGCTAGAATCTCTTCAGGGAAATTAATTTAAATATTTATAAGTCTAATTAATATCTGTGATTTATACTGAAAATGAAAATGATGTATTTTATGTTTTCATTAGACAATTTAATTAAATGAATAAACTTTATTATATTTTTATTTGATGATTTTTGTTCTTAAAAGGCAAGTTCTAAATAGTGATGATAAAATGATTCTTTTTATGAAGAATTTTTTTTAAATGGAACTTTTGTAGGGTAAAATCACACACTTCCTTGTGTTACAAAGAAAGCATCCTGTGTGTTATTTAGAGATCCTTTATCATGGAGGGTGGTCCAGTGGTAATTTACAAGGGAAAAAAAAGGGAGTGTACAAAAATTTAATTATTATTTGACCTCAAATAATTATATGCCACTAAGCTAATTAAAGAGCAAATTAACAATGTACCACTAATGGGCAGTCTGCTCCTCGCATGACTCATTCATCTTTCACAAAGAATAAGTGATTTGTATTAGAAAAGAGTTGTAAGGATGTTTTTTGGGATAACTATCGCTGTCATTGCTATGTTAAATCACAGGCCCAACCTTTGGATAAAAAGAGACAGGCTTATCACGAGCCAGGGAAACAGCAGCCCTGGCCTGATAGCTCTGACTCAAGGCCTTGTTTAAAAGCTATGAGTCAGTGCGGGGAAGCCAGGGAGCTCTGTTCTCCGTTCCCTCCAAACCAGCCATTCAGCCTCTAATGTTCAGGTTGCGTGCCTCATGCTGATTATTTCTGAGCAGTGCATCAGAGTCAGCCTTATTTTCTCCCAAGCATTCATCTTAATTTCCAAGTGAATGAAGGGGATTTCAGTGGCACCACTGTCCACGAGGCAGAGCTAATGTTTCAATGAAAAAACAGCTGTAGAAACTGCTAGAAGAATGTGAATTCTAACACACAGGTTTCAAACATACCAGCGTGGGGTGTATGGATGTTTGCAGTGAGTGTGCCTGTGTAGTTTGCGTGGTTTATTTTTATAGTACAAGTACACCCGGGGAGCCTATAATTTATGTGAGTTGTAATTGGGAGGATGTTCTTATTTTCATTCTGTCCCTTTATATATCATATGACTTCTCTTATTCACTCCTCTCTTCTTATGAATAAACTGTGGAGACTTAATGCTTTTAAAAATGGTTTCTTTATCCAACAACCAACAGTTTACAAAACAGGGGTTGTAGCTTACTGGAAAACCATACCCTTGGTGACAACTTTGCTACTCAGGGCCAGTGTATTGCTACCGTGCTTAGAAAGAAGACAAGTTGGAAATCCACATTTGTATGTGGATTCACCTTTTAACGGTTGCTAACTACTATAAAAAAATTTAAGCACTGTGTAGCTGTGCAAGCTGTTCCTGGCCCCCGTGCTGCCAACCTACAAGTTCTGATTTACACTTTAAAGTCTTAATGGCATCCTGTAGTCACTTTAGTTTTTTGAGAAATGATGCTCATTTTCTGTTTCCTTCCTATCAATAAAATGCTTTAAAATAAGTAATTTGAAGTTTGGATTAAATATAACCATCATAAGTTTTATAAATAATTTATAAATTAGCTATTAATATTTTATAGGCAAGAAAATTGATGATTAATTACATAATATGCCTCAGTAGCTGTAAACTGACAGAACTCACTCTCTTCCAAGTACAGATCTGTGTTCTTTCTAATCACCCTGTGCTATGAACTGAATTGTATCTCCCCATCCTTGTATTTATATCTTGAAGCCCTAACAACCAATGTGGCAACATTTGGATAGGGCCTTTCAGTATGTAATAGAGAAAGGTCTTCTTATTCTGTTGGTTCACCCCCCAAATGGCCGCTACAGCTGGTACACCGCGGCCATCGTGCTGCGCCGATCCGAAGCCAGGAGCCAGGTGCTTCCTCCTGGTCTCCCATGCAGGTGCAGGGCCCAAGGACTTGGGCCATCCTCCACTGCCTTCCGGGATCATAGCAGAGAGCTGGCCTGGAAGAGGAGCAACTGGGGCAGAATCCGGTGCCCCCACCGGGACTAGAACCCCGGGGTGTTGGTGCCGCAGGGGGAGGATTAGCCAAGTGAGCCTTGGCGCTGGCCTTTTCAGAATGTAATTAAGGTTGAAGGTCACTAAGGTTAAATGAGGTCATAATGATGTGGTCCCTAACCCAATAGAACTAGCATCGCTTTAAGAAGAGGAAGCCACACCAGTGGGCAGTGTGCAAAGAGCAAAGGCCACAGAGAGTAGATGGCTATCTACAAATCAAGGAGAGCAGCCTTTGGAGAGTAATCCTGCCAACAACTTGAATTAGTACTTTTGGCCTTTACAAATATGAGAAAATAAAATTCTGTAATTTAAGAAAAAAAAAAAAAAAGTGGGGCTGGTGCTGTGGAGCAGCAGGTTAACGGCCTGGCATGCATTGCCAGCATCCCATAGCCAGTTTGAGTCCTGGCTGCTCCTCTCTGATCCCACTCTCTGCTATGGCCTGGGAAAGCAGTAGAAGATGGCCCAAGTCCTTGGGCCCCTGCACCCACATGGGAGACCTGGAGGAAGTTCCTGGCTCCTGGCTTTGGATTAGCGCAGCTCCAGCCATTGCGGCCAATTGGGGAGTGAACCAGCAGATGGAAGACCTCTCTCTCTCTCTCTCTCTCTACCTCTCTCTCTGTGTAACTCTGACTTTCAAATAAATAAATAAATCTTAAAAAAAAAAAAAGAAAAAAAAAGAGACAACACCCACGGCCTCCTCCAGTCAGAAGATCAAATAATGATTGCTTCATATTTCTCCAATCCAGTGATATCAGAGTTAAAAACAATTGGATGTTTACTTTTAATTATAAATACTTTTATAATACTTTTAACTTTTATAATAACTTTTAGTTGGATGTTAAGCAATCAGTTTTGAGGCTGGTGTCATGGCATAGTAGGTTAAGCCACTGCCTGCAATGCCAGCAGAGTATATGAGGACTGGTTGAGTCCCGGCTGTTACACTTCTGGTCCAACTTCTAGCTTCTGTGCCTGGGAAAGCAGTGAAAGATACCCCAAATGCTTGGGTCCCCGCCGCCCCAGTGGGAGACCCACATGGAGTTCCAAGCTTCTGGTTTTTTCCTGGCTCAGTCCTGACTTTTTGGGGGAATGAATTGATAGACGGAAGAACTCTCTCTGTGTGTCTCTTCCTTTCTCTGTGTAATTCTGATTTTCAAATAAATAAAATAAATCCTAAAAAAAGAAAAATCAGTCTCATTAATATGTTGATATTTGTACTTGTGTAGTATGTAATGGGGATATATGTATGTATATATACACATTTTTTAGTATTTGAGAGTATAAGCATAATTAAAGTATTTCCCTTTCTCTTGAATGATGAACACTAAATGGACATAGATAAAATATTGAAATCCTCAAAAAGTAACAAGAAAAATGCACTTTTAAAATTTATTTACTTAAAAATTTACTTTATTTATTTGAAAGAGTTACAGAGAGAGATAGAGACAGGGAGAGAGAGAGAGAGAGCTCTTCTATCTGCTGGTTCACTCACAAAATGGCATCAACGGCCAGAGCTCAGCTAATCTGGAGCCAGGAGCTTCTTCCGGGTCTGCCACATGGGTGCAAGAGCCTGAGGACTTGGACCAACCTCACTGCTTTCCCAGGCACATTAGCAAGGAGCTGGATTGGAAGTGGAGCAGCCAGGTCTCAAACTGGCTATGGGATGCCGGCAATGCAGGCCAGGGCTTTAACCCTCTGTGCCACAGGACTGGACCCAATTTTTTTTAAAAAAAGAATAATATGTTAACATGGAACTTTATATTTTTTTCTTACTTCAAATATGAATAAAGTTTGTATTTAGATATAGTACTGTATTTAATTTCACCCAAAGATTATACTTTTTCCAATTTTATTTTCTAATTATTCATTTTAACTTAGTTGTGAGTACCCCATTTAAAAATACTAAAACCAAATCTAGAACACAGTTTTTATAAAAATAAAAATATAATTAAAAGTAAACATCAAAAATTGTGATTGACTTGACTATTCAATAATAACTGAATTGTTAGTTTATTACATATTATATGGAAAAGGAAATAGCCAATATGTTCCAAAATATGAAATGCAGATAATAAAATTATATATATATTACTTTGAATGAATTACAAGAAAATTTGTATGTTGATTAGAATTTGAATTTTAATGGTTGATTTCTTTCAATTTTTTAGAATAAACAGTAATACAGATGAAAATTATATCATTTGAATCAACATTTAAGGCACAGAACTGGGTGAAGTGATTATACTACTATCAAATGTGAGACAAAAATAAGAATTAAATTAAAATATATCCTCAATATAGTACTTTATATTCTCAAATATAAAGAATTGTTTATTTAGAAGAGTAAAAACGTGTTTGTCACCTAAATTTTAAAAATCCTATAAATGAAGTTTTATAATAAGGAAAGAGACGTTCATTTCTATGCTATCCAAATACAGGTTGTACTTACTATGTGTATATAAATGACATAAGGAAACTGGAAAGAGTTGGGAGGGAGAAAGGAGGAAAATGCCCCAATTTATAGCAGATGTTTAAAATGCACCTTGGGATACATTCATTATGGACATACACAATTAATCCTTCAGAGACTGCTGCTCACATCATGCTTTGCTTACCTGTTCATTGGTTTACACCTGCATATTAGGCATGCACCTGGTGGAAATGTGAGTGACTCCAAACACCAGCTTGTTAAATCTTTTTCTATAAAATTTCCTCTTTAAAATGTAGCAAAATAAATTCAGAAACAAAGAAATGCACCTACATAAACAAGTAGATCCCTCAAAAGCATAAGCTTTTCAGGACTTGACCAAACAGCACAGGTGGAAGGAGAGTTTAAAAGACCTTAGAGCACTATGAATGGTTTTCACAGTGTCACAATTACAGAAACACCTGGTTCTGCAAAGGGACTGATCCACTGGGAAAATTTTCCAGTGTTCAGTGGACCTCTGAATTACTTTCTCTTTCTCTCTCTTTCTCTCTCTCTCTCTCTTTCTTTTTTTGTTCAAGAATCAGAAAAACAGATAGGGAGATTGACAGAGAGCAACCATCCATGGGTCTACTCACCAAATGCCCACATTGGTTGAGACTGGGCTGGCCAGAAGCCAGAAGCCTGGAAATCAATCCAGCTCTCCTATGTGGGTGGCAGGGACCCAAGTACTTGAGCCATCCCCTGTTCGCTCCCAGAGTTTGCACTAGCAGGAAGCTGGAATTGGGATCTAGACTCAGGATTTAAATTCAGGCATTCTGATGTGTGACATGTGTGTCTTAATCACTAGGCCAAATGCCCACCCCTTGAGGAGCTTTAAAACATAGCAAATGGGGGCTGGTGCTGTGGCACAGCAGGTTAATAATACCCTGGCCTGCAGCACCAGCATCCCATATGGGTGCCAGTTCCCGGCTGCTCCTCTTCCGATCCAGCTCTCTGCTATGGCCTGGGAGAGCACTAGGAGATGGCCCAAGTGCTTGGGCCACTGCACCTGCGTGGGAGACCTGGAAGAAGCTCCTGGCTCCTGGATTCGGATTGTGCAGCTTCGACAGTTGTAGACAATTGGGGAGTGAGCCAGAGGATGGAAGACCTTTCTCTGTCTCTGCCTCTCTCTCTAACTCTGTCTTTCAAATAAATAAAATAAATCTTTAAAAAAAAAAAAAACCATAGCAAACGGAGGCTACATTCTGACACAGAGTTAAAAAGATCTGAGATCCTTCGAACAAAGGTCTTCGTTTTTTTTTTTTAAAGATTCATTTTGTTTATTTCAAAGGCAGAATTGCAGAGAGAGAGAGAGAGAGAGAGAGAGAGAAAGAGAGAGAGAGAGAGAGAGAGAGAGAGAGAGAGAGACATCTACCATCCTGTGGTCTTTCCCCAAATAGCTGCAATGACTAGAGCTGGACTACTCCAAAGCCAGGAGCCAGGAGCTTCATCCAGGTCTCCCATATGGGTGCAAGGGCCCAAGCATGTGGGCTGTCCTCTGCTGATTTCCCAGGAGCATTAGCAGGGATCGGGATTGGAAGTGCAGCAGCTGGCACTGGAACCAGTGCCCATATGGGACACTGCATTGCAGGCAGCATCTTTACCCACTACACCACAATGCCAGCACCCAAAGATCATCTTGATAATTTCTTTTCTGTTCATCAAGTAAATCTTTTCTAGGTATTTTTACTATACCTATTAGTAGCAGAACTCAAATCATTGAAATTTGCCTGATTTAGAGAACATATTGATATGTTGTTATTTGATGTGATTATTTAAGATACCATTAGGCAAAATAATAAGCCAAGTTGTTTGGATAAGGAGGTGATATTTGTGTCTCTCTTTCTCTATGTAAGCGAGGTTAAGAAGCTCTGATCTAAGAATCTGAAATCTGATGTGCTTGAAAATCTGAAACTTTTTGAGAAATGACAGGATAATCCATTTGGAAAATCCCTCACCATGAAAGTCCATTTCATGAACAAAGCTAAATTATTGTATAAAATTACCTTCCAGCTATGTGTATAAGGTATAAATGAATCTTCTGTTTAGACTTGGTTCCATCCCCAAGATGTTTTATTGCATATAATCAAATAGTACAACATTTCAAAAAGTCTAAGATGTGAAACACTTCTAGCCCCAAGTATTTTAGACAAGGATCTTCAATCTGTACCAAGCTTAGTGCATTGTGAAAGCATACTGGTAGAAACCATATGTCCCATATTACCCTGGTGTCATGCCAGGTTTTCCTCATCATCTTTATTTCAATTATCTCTCATAAGTATATTAACCAAGATATTATATCTTTCTGTTTACTGCTTAATTCTACATGCAGTGTTTAGTTTGACAGCAGAGGTGAATGGCAAGAAATTTATAGAACATAATATTTATGTGCATGGGAAAATTTTAAAAAAGATCATTGAAATATTTTAAAATCATAACACTAAGTTGCAGAGTTTTTGTAAATTGAGAAGTGATATAATCCTACAAATATTATCTGATTTCCAACTCAAGTCTTCATGGGACGGCTGCAAAATTCACTTTTGACTATTGTGACTTCCCATACAGGTGCACTCTCAGATGTGATATATAAAACCAGAAGTACAATTCTGAATAAAAAAAATAAATAATTCTGGGTTTATCTCTACCACTTCCCCTTTGTTGACAGAAAAAAGGAATTGAATTCAATGTATTCCTATTGTTATTGCATAAAGATGAGAGAGGAATATGTATTTACAAGAATAATATGGTCTCATATATACCAAATTATCTGGAGTGAGGCTTTTCTTTTCAAAGAGGTTGGATCACCTGGTGATCTGATATGATATCAGAAGAGTAATCGTGGGCATATATTGGGTAGAGTCTCAAAAGTCATTATAAGGACTTCAGCTCTTACTTTCGCTGAGAGAGGAAGACCTTGGAGACTTGCTGCAGAGCGACATGATTGGCCTTAGGCTTTAATAGTTAAGGGTTACTGTCCCTGCACAAGTGCCCGATCACTGTTTTGAGTCAGGGAGAGAAGAGCAAAAGTTAGGAGACCAATTGAGAAGCTACCACAATAATCCAGAAAGGATGATCAGTAGCTTGGATAAAGGCAGAAGCAGAGGAAGTGGTAAGAAGTGCCCAAATCATCTACATTTTAAAGGAGGATTAGATTTGGAATAACAGATCAAGGGTGAGTCCAAGTTTTGTTGCTTGAAAAACTGCAAGGGTGAAGCTGATATTAACTGATACAAGCCCCTATCATACAATAATACTTGGGAAAATTATTTACTAATTATTTGTTATTTGGTCATAATTTAAGAGTTATAGAGTTATTTGTATTTCTACACCATTATAAACAAAGCTGTGGTTAATATCTTTGGATACAATTATTTGAGCACACATGATTTTTCCCTATTATATATTCCTTTGATCAGGTAAAAGGTGAATTTTAAGGCCCTTCATGCATATCGCCAAACTGCTTTTCAGAATATTGCAATTACAACAGAATTTTGCAAGTACAATCAATATGTTAAAGTAAAATATAACATACTTTTATCTTTTTTTGGTAAATAATATATAAATTTTATTTATGGAATATTTAATAATAAAAGTAAAGGGGCAGGCATTTGGTGCAGTGGTTAAGACACCACTTAGCATGCTCACATGCGATGTAGACGTGCTTAGGTTGGAGTCTCAGCTTCACACCGATCCAGCTTCCTGCTCATGGGTACTCAGGAGGCAGCAGGTGATGGCAGAATTAGCTGGGTTCCTGCCACAGATGTGGATGACTTGGATTGAGTTTGGGGTTCCTGCCTTTGGCCTGGCTCAGACCTGGCTGTTTTGGGCATTTGGGGAGTTATCCAGTGAACAGAAGATATCTGTCTGTCTTTCCTTCTCTGTCTTTGTCTCTCTGCTTTTCAAATAAAATGAAAATAAGTGAAAAAACAAAAAATAAAAAGAATATGATCGCTCATAATTATTCATTCAGGGGCAGGCTTTAATCCATCCTCATTCCTTTTTAGAAAAATAAATAGGGGCCAGTGCTGTGGTGTAGCTGGTAAGGCTGCCATCTGCAGTGCCGGCATCCCATAGGGTGCCAGTTCTAGTCCCAGCTGCTCCACTTCTGATCCAGCTCTCTGCTGTCTCCTGGGAAAGTAGTAGAAGATGGCCCAAGTCCTTGGGCCCCACACTTACATGGGAGACCTGGAGGAAACTCCTGGTTCCTGGCTTTGGATTGGCACAGCTCCAGCCATTGCGGCCAATTGGGGAGTGAACCAGTGGATGGAAGACACCCCCCCCCCGCCCCGCCTCTCCTTTTCTCTCTGTGTAACTCTCACTTTCAATTAAAAATAAATAAATCTTTTTAAAAAAGAAAAATAAATAGAGATACAAAGCTAAAAATTTTAAATATATTATTTTATTTCATTCTAATGGTAGCAAAATCATATATTTGGTAATGTCAGAATTCAAATAATTGTCTAACTTCAAAGACTTGTACTGTTAATTACTTGTAGATACCATCTTCTTATTTTAATACATCTGTGTGCTTGTTTAAAGTGTATTTTTATAATATATGTCTAGATATCTTTTTGAAAACTCTAGTTGAAGTTTATAGTAAACTAGGAAGTTGAAGCCAGTAATATTTATTGTATGATATTTTATTTTATTTCTAGCCCTTAATTTATTCTACTTGTGTTGTGGTTTTGTTTTATATGCTTCTTTAGACTCATTTTGTCTTTCTTTCTTCCAAAGCCTTGAACACTGAAAGTTTTACTATGAATTTTATTAATGAATAACACTTTTTCAAAGACACATTTCAATTTATATTTTCTCAATCATGAATTTCATAGCTTTGTTCACTAAATCCTTGAAGCCTTTCCATGAAACATAAGC
This sequence comes from Oryctolagus cuniculus, assembly GCF_964237555.1. Taxonomy (NCBI): domain Eukaryota; kingdom Metazoa; phylum Chordata; class Mammalia; order Lagomorpha; family Leporidae; genus Oryctolagus; species Oryctolagus cuniculus. Next base: position 56,247,796 of record NC_091433.1, read on the forward strand.
AATTAATGTGTTTGTTGTACATTTTGCTTTTTAAAAGTGGCTAAAACACTTATTTTTATAAAATAGGAGTCGCCAGACGTTTCCTGTAAAAGGGCAGCTAGTAAATATGTAAACTTTGTGGGTCACATGGTGCCTGTTCCAACTGCTCAACATTGTTGCTGTAGTACAATAGCAGCCATAAAGAAAACATAAATGTATGGGTGAGGCTTTGTGATCCAATAAAACTTTATTTACAATACTAGATGGCAGGCTGGATTTGGCTTATATGTCGTAGTTTCCTTATCCCTATTCAAGGATATTTATACTCCTCTATCAAGAGGTGGAGACTGATTCTCTTTTCCCTAAAATGAGGAAGGTTTGTCTCATTTGTTACCAGCAGCATATGGCAGATGTGATGCTGCCTGACTTAATGACGGCCAGAAAAGGTAATACAACATTTGACCTGCTTGCTGGAAGATCAGGGGAATCCTGAGCCATCAACATAACCTGTACTAATGGCCTAAGGCCACCTTGATGTGAGGAAGCTCCCGCTAGCTCATACCATGTGGATAGCCTGCATGGAGAAGCCTTGAGAGTATATAAAGAGTGTAAAAACTACAACCATATTGTCTCTCTAATGAAAAACCCTGAATGGGAACCTCACAAATGAGCCGTTATCAAATTCTTAACCCACAGAACTCCCAAGAGATGATACACTGATTGCTTCTATATTCTCTACCTGGGACTGAATTTGATATCTTGACACGGAGCCAAGAACAGAGAGAAAGAGAGACAGAGAAAGAAGGACATCTTCCATCTGCTGGTTCATTCCTCAAATGTGCACCTCAGCTGAGGCCGGGCCAGACTGAAGCTAGGAGCCTGAAATTCAATCAGGGTCTCCCTTGTGGGAGGTGCTGGAATCAGCAATGGAGCATGGACTCAAATCCAGGCACTCTGATATGGGATGCAGGTGTCCCAGTTGTTGTCTAAACCACTGCACCAAATGCCCACTTGCCCCATGGAAGCTAGATCTTGAAGAGAGTTGTAGTAAAAATTAGAAAGTACTAGAAAGTATTAGAATGTTAGTATATACCTGAGGGCCTCAGAGAGGGGTGAAAAGTTGGCAGAACTGTTACTTGTAGTAAAATGAAAAAGAAGAAAGCAACCTAAATTTGGCAATACAGCTTAGATTTCCAGGCAGTGTTTTGGGTGTCTCAAGAGAAAGGAGACTAATTTTTTAAACAGAATTTGGAGGAAGTGTTAAGGTGACAAACAATCTCTCTCTCTTTCTCTCTTTCCCTCCTTCCACTCTTCCCTCCTCTCTATTTTTGGCAGCAAAATATCCTTACGGTAAGAAAGGGGCCTAGAACAAAAGACAGCTTAAATTTGGGATTTTTTGTTAATATCTCAAAAATATCTAGGGTGGTGTCTTCTAAAAGCTTACATACAGACTAAAGTTATCTCTAAGGATCCTAAGGGTATGCCTTTCCAATACTATGCCTTTCATAAATAACAGTACTTCTAAGAATCTTAAGGTTTTAGCTAGGAGAATGTGCTTGTATATAATAGAGGGAACCTCATGCAATTTATTAAAAATAAACAAAGTTTTTAAGAGAATTCTGATGGTAGCATGTCAGGCTTAAACTAAAAAAGGCCTTTGAACACCTATTTATCGGCAGGAAGCAGAAGTCTACTCAGTTGCCCATTTACATAGAAAATGATTCATAAAACTGAGTTGGCACCCATGGAAAATAATTGTTAGAGATTAAGAATGAACTCTAGTCAAAGAACTGGCAAGATGGATCTGGCTGGATTTTAAAATTGTTTCATACATTACACTCCTGATCTGCCTTATTTTGAATGGACTTGTCTATTGTGGTTATCCCAGTCCAGTCTCACTATTGTGTGCTGAGTTTGTGCAGAAAGGCAAATACTTCTTTTTTAGTTTACTGGTTCTTGGATTGAGAATAATCATACTCAAGGAGTTGTACCCAAAGAACTTCACCTAAACAGCTTCATGTGTATTGTATAATTTAGATGACAAGATTTTCTACAAGCTTGAGCAAAATGAAATACGAATTTGTGGTGTTTGGATGGGATTTTGTGTGTGAGAGAGATAAGAACTGTGGTTAGAAGACAGCTTATGTGGCAGGCTGTGTACTGTAGAGATGACTGCTGCAGTATCTCCTTCCCTATATGTCCCAGCACATTGCAATATCCTTATTAAGCTATGGAGTCTAATGTCCCTCCCTTTGAATACAGGTAAAGCTTTGACTCTAACAGAGTCACAGGTTGTGGTGAAAGTGACAGTACATGTTTTCTGAGGGTAGAACAGAAAAGGAAAGACAACTTCTCTGAAAAATTCATACTGCAGTCCCTACTGGTCTGTAGGCATTCTCTGTGCCCTGGGGCTCCTATGCTGCCAGGCCACAGGATTAGCAACAGGAGACCATGTAGAGGATAGAGAGAAAACCTGGCAGGCAGGAAGAGGGGGAAGGAAAAGGAAGGGAACAGAAGGGAAGAGGAGATACAAGGAGAGGAGGGAAGAACAACTCAGAGAACACTTTTCCAAATTTCTAACAAAAACTTTGAAAGAGAATGAAATATTGTTTTTAAAACTCTCCTTTTTGGTTGTAGTTTTAAAATTAACAATATAGACCAAAAATATTTGTCTTCAAAGGCAGAAGACTAAAATACTTAAGCCTCTATGAATTGTGTCTTTACTTGATCTTAGCTAGAAGTCTGCGGAGCTCTAATTTGTGTCTTATGATTAATGTTTGAAGGAATTGTAGTTTTCGATTGAAGAAATAAAGTATCATGGTCACATTGCATTTCTTCCTCTAAGTCCTCAATCCTCACTTTATTTATTGATTTGTGTCTTCAAATATGAATTAAAAGTCAAGCACTTCCTTAGACATTGGGAAAAACAACATTACTTTATAGAGTGCCACCCTGGGAGATATTGTACACATGAGAACAAACAAGTATAACACAGCTTTCCAAACATGATATTTAAAGTTTTCCTAAGATAAAGAGGTGGCATAAGTACTAATTAGGTCCCTGAAAAGCTTAGAGAAGCTTCATGGAAAAGATATTACTAACTTCTCTCTCTGAAGATGAACATTACCAGATGGACATGGATGTGTGAGGGAATAATCCAGACACAGGGTTATACATTATTATTTCCTTTTAAAATTTTTTTTTTTTTGACAGGCAGAGTGGACAGTGAGAGAGAGAGAGACAGAGAGAAAGGTCTTCCTTTGCCGTTGGTTCACCCTCCAATGGCCGCCGCGGTCGGCGTGCTGCGGCCGGCGCACCGCGCTGATCCGATGGCAGGAGCCAGGAGCCAGGTGCTTTTCCTGGTCTCCCATGGGGTGCAGGGCCCAAGCACCTGGGCCATCCTCCACTGCACTCCCTGGCCACAGCAGAGGGCTGGCCTGGAAGAGGGGCAACCGGGACAGAATCCGGCGCCCCGACCGGGACTAGAACCCGGTGTGCCGGCGCCGCTAGGCGGAGGATTAGCCTAGTGAGCCGCGGCGCCGGCCTTAAAATTTTCTTCAGATCCCAAACATGGTATTTTCTTCACAAGTATAGCAACTCTTCAGTGAAGAATCTGTTAATGTTGTTTTCTGTATCATGAATTTCTATCTATATTATTACTTGTTTTTCTTCCCACTTTTGTGTATATATCTATATATGCACATATACAATACACATACACACACACACACATATATATATTTAAAAGATTTACTTATTTGGAAGAATGAGAGAGAGAGAGAGAGAGAGAGAGAGGATTTTCCATCTTTTGGTATACACCCCAAATGGATACAATGGAAAAAAGTTTTGAGAGTGCTTCATTTTTCTCCCTTCTTACTTTTTGGCGGTAATTATTTCTGCTTCTGAAACAAGTTCATTTGAATTTATTAAACTAGTCTACATAGAGATGAGCACTTTCTAAAAGTTAGCTCTGATTTAGCGCATTTAGGATGCAGTCAACTGAGTAGAAAGAGAACTGAAGGTGTTGGTATGATTCAGTGTTAAATTTTATTCTATCAGCTTTGGCTTAAAGTGTCAGTTACATTATTATTTAGTATTCTAACCATTTATGCTTTAAAGCCTTGTTCTAATGATCAAATAGAGAATAAGATGTATCTATAAAATGGCTCAGACTTGAAGTTGATATAATAACAAAAAATGGAATTTGAAACACTGTTAGCATGGTGGGCATAAATTAGGGAGGTAAACACTGAGAAAATACATTTCTCCTCAGATTTTGGAAGTAATTTACTACCTTTTCTGTGATCTAACATTCAAATTGAATTTAGATTTGCATATCTGTAATTATAACATTTTAGCTCAAATTGGACTTCCGCATAGAAGTTAGTTAGGATTCCGTGAGGTAGTAATTAAGCATTCAAATTTTACATTTTATTCGATCTGAAGGGAAATTACCCTGTATTCATATTTAAAGCTTTGAGATGAAAATATAGGCCTACCTTATAAATAGGAAATAAGGTTTCGTATATCGCTGGATTCTCAGGGGTACTAGGATCAATAGCTCCTTCTCTGAGAGTTAACACCTCTTAGGCAGAAAAGATAAATAATTTCTAAAGCAGTTCAAAATTTTAATCTCAGAAAATAGTCAGCAATACTTTTTCCCCATGCCCACCCTGCACCTTACAATTATTATGAGCAACCATAGAATAAACATTACTAGAAATGTATTAAAACCATTGATGTCTTTGCTCATATTTGTTAAGAAAATGGAGATAATTAAATCCATAATAACATTTCTTATGTACATATGGATGTGAGCGGTTTCTTGTAATTCTTTGGAATACTCTAAATTGTACAGAAAGACTTATGTGGCAATTTTTTTTAATGATTTCTGAATCACATTATAAGTTGCTTTCTTTCCTTATGAAACTCTCCAGTTTTTAGTGGTATTAATGAGTATTCTTATCATCAGGTAGCATCAGGTAGTTACATTTAGATATACAACATGCTTGTATGCAATAGTATTCCATGTGACTCAGCACGTGGAAGATCTCTTTGCCTTTGCCTTTTAAATAAATAAAATCAATCTTAAAAAATTCTAAAATATTAGATAATAGAAAAATACATGGACGGTAAGCCAATTAAATCTTTTAGAAATAAGAAATGCTTTATGAGTTTCTTTAAAAGTTATTCTTTTAGATGACCCTATTTTAATGTAAATGTCTGCATTGTTAAATCAAAACCATTTAGTTCTTACAATGGCATAAATCTTCAGAAATCTTTTCAGCCAGCAATTATGGTCCAAATACTTGGGTCCCTGCTACCCTGTGGAAGACCTGGATTCAGTTATCAGCTTTTGCTTCTGGCTGTTCCAGGCATTTGGGAATTGAACCAATGGACTGGAGATCTCTGTTCCTGCCTTTCAAATGAAATAAAAAAATAAACTTTTTTTAAAACTGTGGAATGCCACTCATTTCATATTTCTCACCCTAATATTCATGTGACCTTGGGAAAGTTATTTAATTGCTCTAAGGCTTAACATCCTCATTTATAATATGAAGAAAAAAGCTTACCTCATAAAATCATCAAAAGAATTAAATGTAAGGAAGCACATAAAATAATTTGCACAGGGTGTAGAATATAAAAGTTTTTTTTTTCAATAAAAAACAGGTATTTTTGTAGCAGCTTGACTGCTATCATGGCAGTAATGCACTGGTTTCAGAAACAGTGTTGTCATAGATAAAATCACTGTTAATGGGGGTGACCTCAGGAAACAGCCAGAAGTACATACATTCCTTCTTCAGTGCATCATACGCTGATGTCCATGTCTCCAGGAAAAGAATATGACTGAGCTCACTGGCTGACTTAGCACAATTGTGTCCCAGTTCCACTCCGAGGTTTCTGGGGAGTCACATTCATGCTTTTATTCCAATTTGAAGGAGCCCAAGACATCAACAAGATGATAGCCATCTTGGTCATCTTATGTTTAGTGTTTTTTTCTTTAATGTCTTATCTTGGAAATCCCTTAATGCTTTTATTTTCTAGGTTCCTTTTGGGACTGTAGATGCACCAGAAGTGGCCAGCTGAATACAGACTGGTGACAGATTCTCCATTTGGCAGGACTATTCGATCATACATTTCTCATCCTTACATCTCATGATTCTCCTCCCTAGTCCTAGCCCCTCTTGACCCCTGCATGAGCTTCCATCTATTTGTCAGGCCCCAAGTGACATTTTGTGAATTATGACTGACAATTTTTGCCTCAGTTTCTCCAGATGTAATTGTAATACTACTGTGTTAAGAAATATAATATTGGTAACAACATTTAACTTAAAAACACATAGCATAGAATATAAATTTTAGGTATTTTAAAAATTATTTTTATTAAGCTATTTTCCTTTTCCACAAGAAGAAAACCAAAGTTTGGGAAATTTAAGTAATTTGCAGATTAGTTAATATCATAGATAAAAAAAATGAGGTGCAAAAGTCTTGGGGAGGAACATCCAATGTGCTTGAGAAAAGCAATAGAAGTGAAGTGGCATGAACCAGAATGCAAGTGGTAGAAAATGATGGTAGAGAGCAGATGGAGACTCTATTAATTTTATCTTAGGATGGTAGAGGAGTGATATGACTTGCTCAGTAGGTGAATGGAGAGAAAGGGAATGGAAGCAGGAAGATCGAGTTGGGGGCTGCTGAAAATTATTCAGGGTGTGCAAGACAGTGGTGATTTAGGACAGGGCGGAAGCAGGAGAGGTAATGAGAGATGGTCAGATTCTGGATCTATTCTGAAGGTAAAGCCTTAGAAGGGATGGTTTCACAGCTTGGGGCCTGAGTAACTGGAAGAAAAAGTTGTTGTTAGCTGCGATATAGAAACACTGAATGCAGAAGAACTTTCATGGTAAGTGCAGGGGGGTGGGGCAGCAACAAAAGATGTAATATATTTTTCATTTTAAAAGTTAAACAAATCTAGGAGGCTTTAATTTTGGCATAGAAAGTGTTACGTTAATCTGAGAGTTTCTTTTATCAGGCAGATCTTCTCTTTAAGGCAATGAATAAGATTTTATTCATCAGAACTAAGACAATAAATTGAAGTTGGTCATGATAAAACACAAAGTATCCACAAACACTCCGTGTATACAGTTGTCTCATGGATTTCCCCTCCTTGAATAACAGGGCTGATTTTCTGTGTGAGAAATCAGAGAACATATGCTTAATGTAAATAGTGAACAGGCGATCTGGGATGCTAAAAGTCTAGGCTTGGAATAAATTAATGGTAAATACTTATTAAGAATCCAAGTACCAACCTGTGAGTGTTTTAGATAGTGAACTGAAGAGCCTGACAGAAGTTCCATGGTGGCTCAGGAATATTTAGATGGCTTTGCTGTGGCAAATAAAGAGGACAAAAATAAAAGTAAACATGGAAGATCAAGAATCCCTTCTGCAATTGCACAGAGGCACTTGGCAAGCATGAATGGCCACCTCTTCCCATCTCTGCGTGCAACTGAGAATGATTGAGTTTGGATTTACTTTTCATCTGTTGGTTTGAAATCCACATTTTTTAACAATTAAACTGTCCTTATTATTCAGTCAAAACAATCAGAATCTGTCATAATATTTAGTCCAAGTAGTTAGTGGGCAATAAAACCCACACAATTAGTGTTCTCCTGGGAAGTTGCCATAGTGGCTCCCACAGACAAACTTGCTAATAAGGGTTCCTGTATCCTTGGTCTGTGTCAAACAAATGCCTGTTCATCAAGCAAACTCCACAAAGGCTGAGGTTAGGAAACAGGGTCCTAGGAATAACAGATTTCTATAAAGAGGTGAGACTCTGACCAGCAGCCTCCACAGAGCAATCTTGTTTCTAAATACAGAAGCAATTTTAAGGCCTCTTTCAGGGCAGGGAGACAATTATTGCCAAAACAAATAAGCCAGTGTCTGTGTGTCTACCTCAGGCGCTGAGTGAATTCCGTCTGGGCCAGAACTAGAGCAGAACAGCAGCACATCAGTTTGGCTGGACCATCCTAAGCAAAAGACTTGTCTTGATCATCTCTGAACAGCTCAAGTGGGTCTCCTTAATTGATAGATTAGCTAACTAAAACAGAATGTGAGACACAGGAGTGCTCTGCATTTTGCACCCATTTGCCTAACAACAAAAATGTACTGTGCTCACTAGAGATGGAACACTCTAGTCAAGAATGTTAATAGCATTTGAAACTTCAGGACATAATTTCCAAGTTGTCTCAAAATACAGATTATGCTCTGAAACTATCACTTCAGATTTATCCGAGTGTCAGAGCAAGAATGTGATGGATTAATGTTCTCTCCAATTAAATTAGAACTCCTAGGAACTGAATAAATGTTTCTACAAATAGCTTCGTTGAGCATCCAGACTGTTGCTTATTAAAGAGCACTTAAGGGTATTATCTGGAGCTCTATTCCATCTACCTGCATGAAAGTTTTGTTTTGTTTTTTTTTCCAAGATTCCATCCTCCACCCCAATATTGTGATTTAACACCAGGATCTTGTTCTCCACAAATATCTACTCATCCACAGAAACTTTCATGCTTCAGATTTAAAAAAATTCAAGGTCATGCTGGCCTCAAAATTCTTTTATTTCCTTGCCTCTTGTTCCTTTCATCTTGACATCCTTCAACTCTGGATAGTTTTTCATCTTTACTCTTGCCCCTGGGTTCCAAAGCAACCACAGGATTGTTTTAGACTCTTTTGTACATCACCAAAGTCATAGGCTCACTTCCATTCTCACATTTAGCCACTGACTTCACTTTCTAGTTTGATGGGAATGAGATCATTTCATGGACGTTCTGTCTACTTCACTCTTCCTGTCTCCTTAATCATCTATCCTTATTTGGTTCATTCTCTTTTTTTCTTGCCTGGCACAAAATAGGAATTCAATAAATATTTATTGAATGAATAAAGATTGCTTCTTGATCCCAATCCCCAAGACAATGGCAGTACTTTATCTTGCTTTCTTTCCCCAGCAATCTCCCCCAAGCTTGAAAGTGTGATTAATATTCTCTAACTTGGCCAGCGCTGCAGCTCACTAGGCTAATCCTCCACCTTGCGGCGCTGGCACACCAGGTTCTAGCACCGGTCGGGGCGCCGGATTCTGTCCCGGATGCCCTTCTTCCAGGCCAGCTCTCTGCTGTGGCCAGGGAGTGCAGTGGAGGATGGCCCAAGTGCTTGGGCCCTACACCCCATGGGAGACCAGGATAAGTACCTGGCTCCTGCCATTGGATCAGCACGGTGCGCTGGCCACAGCGCACAGGCCGTGGCGGCCATTGGAGGGTGAACCAACGGCAAAGGAAGACCTTTCTCTCTGTCTCTCTCACTGTCCACTCTGTCAAAAGAAAAAAAAATATTCTCTAACTTAAAAGTTTTGTCTTAAAAAAAAACTCTTAAAAATTACATTCATTGTAGAAGGGAAAGGTACAAAAAAAACCCTCTAAGAAATACAACAAAAATTACTCACTACAGAGGAAATCCACTGATAATTTTTGAGAATATTTACCTCTTTTAATATTTTTTTGTTTTCAAGCTAAATAGCTCCTTTGTTTATTTTATAAAAGTCCTTTTTGAGCCTCTGGTCTCTCCTACTTGCTGCACCACATCTTAACTGAGTCAGTTGGAGTAATTCTCTTATACTCCTTAAGTTTAAATACATGCACTTATGAAACTAATAAGATGCATTTATATAATTATGTTGCAGAGATTAAAGGTAAGAATTTAGAATGCAGTTTAACATAGTAGGTTTTGTTTCAATTTAAAGATTTACTTATTTTATTTATATGAAAGCCAGCAGGTGAGAGAGAGAGAAAAGGAGAGGGAGAGAAGGAACAAGAGAGAGAAACAGATATATCTTCTATTTGTTGGTTCACTCCTCACATGCCTGCAACAGCAAGGCATGAGCAGCCAGGAACTCCATCTAGGTCTCCCACATGGATGGCAGGGGACATCATCTGATGCCTCCCAGGTGAGTTAGCAGGAAGCTAGATCAGAAATGGAGGCCAGACTCAATCTTAGGCACTCCAAGAGGCAACTTAACCTGCTGCACTAGAACACCTGGCCCCACATAGTAGGTCTTTAATAAACATTAACCCTTATGATTTGTTTTCTTTCATTACGTCATCTTTGTTGACCATTTATTCATTTTTATGTACCATTTGATATATCAAAAAGAAATAGGTAATGGATTTATTTTGTAAAGCGTAATGACTTGAACTCATATGAACCCCTAATCATCTTGAGAGAACTACACTAATAATCTCTAAGTTTGTCCTTGCTGCCCTTGAACATACTATTATCTCCTTCCACACAGTCTTCCGTTTACATCTGCAGAAATCCTTCCTTTTCTCTCCTGGCCATTACCTACTCTTTGACATTTTTCTTGATTCAAGAGCATATGTTGTCTCTCATTTCTCTGAACATTCCCTATAATATCATGTTTCTGCTTAGTGATTTAATTATTTGTGCATATAAAATATTCTAGCTGGCGCCGCGGCTCACTAGGCTAATCCTCCTCCTTGCGGAGCCGGCACACCGGGTTCTAGTCCCGGTCCAGGTGACGGATTCTGTCCCGGATGCCCCTCTTCCAGGCCAGCTCTCTGCTGTGGCCAGGGAGTGCAGTGGAGGATGGCCCAAGTACTTGGGCCCTACACCCCATGGGAGACCAGGATAAGTACCTGGCTCCTGCCATCGGATCAGCGCGATGTGCCAGCCGCAGCACGCAGGCCACGGTGGCCATTGGAGGGTGAACCAACGGCAAAGGAAGACCTTTCTCTCTGTCTCTCTCTCTCTCTCTGTCCACTCTGCCTGTCAAAAAAAAAAAAAGTAAAAAAATTTTAAAAAAATTCTATTAGATCATATGAAATGATAAGGTCATCTGGGCCCCTGGTAACAAGGTAACCCCTAGTAAAACTCTCCAGCAATAAGGACTCAATAGTGATGGAAAAGTGCAAGCCAGTGGCAATGTGCCTCAGATGTATACTGGCTAGATTATGATCCACGTTGCAACAGTTGTTACCTAACAACTGGCCTGCTCACCTGTTGCTCCTCTGTGGTGTATTTTAATAAATATAACTCTGCTCACTCTCTGCTCTGGTGAATATTTTTTCACCGCACATGGTATCAGCCTTAATGAATCACTTTCTACAACATGTTGGCAGAAATTATTCATTTTTCCCCTTGAGCATAGTAAATTCTCTAAAAAATTATTAATTAAAAAATTTCCTGCATGGAAGAATCTATAATATTCTCATATGAAAGGACATCATGGAGCCAGCACTGTGGCATAGCAGGTAAAGCCTCCACCTTCAGTGCTGGCATCCCATATGGGCACCGGTTCGAGACCCGGCTGCTCCACACTTCTGATCCAGTTCTCTACTATGGCCTGGGAAAGCAGTGGAAGATGGCCCAAGTCCTTGGACCCCTGCATCCACGTGGGAAGACCCAAAGGAAGCTCCTGGCTCCTGGCATCAGACTGACGCAGCTCCCGCCATTGCAGCCAATTGGGGAGTGAACCAGTGGATCTCTCTCTCTCTGCCTCTTCTCTCTGTGTAACTCAGCCTTTCAAATAAATAAATAAATAATACTACTTATAATACTACTAAATCCTCAGTAGAAGACATATTCTGACACAAAAATATGAGATTTATTTTGAAACTGGAAAGTTTCAATAGCTACCTGTGAAAAGCAATTTTAAGAATATTTAAAGGCCCCTTTTATGTTTTCTGCCCAAGATGCTGTTTCTATCAACCCTCAAAATTCATATATACCATGTTATTTTTAGCAGTTTCAAATTCCTACCACTACAGTCATTTGAAAGTTCAATAATTACCAATAGAAAAAGAAATCGATAAAATATGTTCATATTAGGACAAATAAGATACCAGCAGGCAACAGGCTACTACTACTAGGGATATGTTTATCTCTTATGCCTTTTTCCCCTCCAAGGAGGGTCTTAAATGACAGGGGAGAAAAAAGGTAAAATTTAGAGAAAAATGAAATCATGAAAGGCCTTAAATTGGTATAACTGAAAGGTAACCAGAATATGAATATTATTTCCCAGGAAAGAGTAACTGCTGCAAGGCCCTAAATTTCACCTTCAGATAAGGATAAAAATGTAAGAATAGAATTAAATCTTGGTACAAAAACTTATCTCAGAAGTTTAATAAAATATACTGTGACATTATTATTCCATATGAGTGCAAACAGAAGTCCCAGCTACTCTGCTTCCAGTTGAGCTTCCTGCTAATGTGCCTGGGAAAACAGTGGAAAATGGACTAAATATTTGGGCCTCTGCCACCCATACTGGAGACTTGGATGGAGCTTCTGGCTCCTGGCTTCAGCCTAGCCCAACCCTTGCTTTTGTGGCCATTTGAAGAGTGAACTAGTAAATGGAAGATTCTCTCTCTCTCTCTCTCTCCTTCTCCCTTCCCCCTGTCTCCCCCTATTCCCTTCCCCTTTTACTCTGCCTTTCAAATAATGAAATAAACCTTTAAAAAAGAATATATTTTCAGCAAGAGCAAAATGATCATGAATGTCAAATACAATTTACAAGAAGGAATGAAGAGTATAAGAAATGGTAAATCAAAAATACATAGGAAACAAGTGCACAAGTATGAAAGATAGTAATTTTTTCCTTAAAATTACTCGAAAGATCACTGGTGGTTTAAAATAAAAGTGACCAAAATGTATGGTAGAGTTTACAACATATGTAGAAGTAAAATATATCAGGCAGTCACACAAAGGATGGGGAAGGGATCAATGGAATTGTGGTTTTATAGCTAATAAATTTATTAAGTATATAGTAGGAAGTACAAAGAATCAGATATAAATAAGAGCTAAGTAAAAAGTGTGCAAAGCAAGAAATGAAGTTTAAAGTATGATGTTTAAAATGACTATAAGTACATTTTGGGAAGTTATGAATGATTATTTTAATTCTAGAGACACTTTTAAAGAAATAGTAAAAAGACATTTTGAAAAAGGATATTACAGACCAATACAGTTCAGAAACATTGACAAAAAATCCAAAGTATTTTAAATTTAATCTATCAAATGGAACTTATCCAAGGAATGCAAGGCTGGTTCAACATTTGAAAATCAATGAAATTCAGTACATTGATAGATTAAAGAAAAAACATATGAATGTCTTGAAAATTTAGAAAAATTATTCAACAAAATTTAACATCCATTTATAAAAACCATTCTAGGAAAACCAAGAAAAGATGTCTTTTGTAACCTGGTAAAAAGGCACCTATGGAAATCGGTAGCTAATGTCATCTCAATAGTGTATTATTGCAAACTTTCACCTTAATATTAGAAATGAGCTTGGTAAGCCCACTCTCACAACTTCTATTCAATACTGTGTTGGAGAATCAAGAGTTCAGAGAAGGCTGTGATTACTGAGAGATGATATTAATGAGGATGGCTATGATATCCTGAAACTATGAAGAATGGAGGGAAGATGAAGAAATAGTTTGAACAAAGGCTTAAAGCAAAAAATAAACCTGGTTTGGTGGCAATAGATTGGAATCACAAGGATAGCTATAAATATAACTTGTTTTATTCTTTTAATTTAAATCCAATTTTCTTTATGGACTTTATTTTTCTATATTGCATAAGGAATCACCACAGTTTAGCAACTTTATAGCCATTCATATTTATGATCTCACAGTTTTTGTGGGTCAGGAGTCTAGGCACAGACTAACTTGGTCTTCTAAGGACTATAATCAAGGTGTAGGTCATTATTGGTTTCTTACAAGAAAGATCATTTGGGTAGAGTCCACCTCCAGGTTCATTCCAAGTCCAATTCCTTATGTCTCTAGGATTCATAGCATCTTAATTCTTCAAGCCAGCAATGGAGAAAAAGGCTAGAGAGTATCTACTAGCAAGTTATAGTCACACTGTCATGTTGTCATAGCTGTGACACTCCTAGCTCTGTGCCATACTTTCCTGATCATACATAAATCACAGGTACTACCTGTATTCAAGGGGAGGGGATCATACAATGACATAAACACCAGGAGGTAGGCATTAGGCAGACCACCTTGAGGACTGCTTGTCACAAGTCTCCATTTCTGCTTGGCAGTGGAAAATATAAATACCAGGTATTTCAAAAAGTTAATGGAAAAATGAAATTAAAATGTAAGCTTATTTTGGAGCTAAAATTTTTGAACCCCATGCATTTGAAGGATCTTCAAATGTTTCCTGAAAATAGTGTTATGAAAAACTATGTTTGGCTTTCAAAAATTTTTGCACAGAATTAAAAGTTTTTAATTCTGATTTCTGTGAACATTTTCAAGTCCTTTTATGTCGATGAGTCCATTTATTTAATCACTTCTTATTTGGAACAATATCCTTTGGGTGAACTTTTAAATCTAATTAGAATATTATCTATTTCTAGCTGGTCATTTGTTTTATTCTCAGAGTCTGTCTCAAACCTTCCTCTTTGTCTTATTATCAATTACACAGGATTTATGTGGGAATAAATGAGAAGTGATCCAGAAGAGGAGACAAAACAGGAATAAGGACAAATTGTGTGCCTACAAGTACATGTGCAGTTAGAGGGAGGAATAGAATCACCCACTTAAGCCAGACCTCTCTCTGCTTGATGTTGGGGCACTAAAATTGCAGATATCCAAATGGCTCCTTCACTGCGTAAACTTGGGGCATCCATATGGCCACCACCAACTCCACAACCCCATAACTTCTGTGGTAGATGATCCTATGGAAGATCTGTCCAATGAGGGGATCTATCCTAGATCCTATTGACTATGATGCTAAGAAATCTTTACCCTGATACACTGTATTTTGGGTAGACCATTGCTGGCAGGTCAGTTTACTCCTACTATCTGCAATAACCAGGAATGGCTGTCATGTCATACAAAGCACACCAAGAAACCAAAGGTGATCTGTATCCTCTCTCATCTTGTTATACCACATGTTATCCCTCTAAAGTTTTATTTATACTAAAAATGTATTCATTGCCTGTCAATAATTTATATAATAAATCATACACACTGTATTAATTGTGTACATATGCACATGAGTATAATAATATGAGGATACTTCAAAATGTCTGGAAAATGAAATGAAAGATAAGCATATTTTGGTGCAAAATGTTGAAATCCACTCATAACTTCTTCATAATATACATTTTATATGAAACTGTTAAAGATTCTTTATACATAATTTATATTGTTTTCTTAGTGTAGAGTCCTAGAAGTAGAATACCACAATAGTGATAGTTTGCACTAACACCAACAACTAAGAAGATGTATGTGTATTTGTCTTAGCAAAGCTCTACTTGTATTTTAAAACTTAACACTGGGCCTTTTAGCATGCTTCACTCTCCTTTAAGATTTTTATGAGTTTTTCATTATACTGTAAATCCTCTTCTTCGTCATTCAGCTCTTTATGCCTTGTGAGGTATAACATGATTTTTACTACACAATGTAGGTATTCTATTCAGATCACAAGCTCAGGTATACAAAACATCAACTTTATTTTTCTATAACAAAACTTCATTCTCCACTTCTTTTACTTCAAAGCAGACATTAAATCATGGTTAACTTAAAGTAAACTCAATGGTTTCTTCACCCTTTGGCCCTTATCCAGTAAATTCAGAATCTTGAGTTCAGTATACTGTGCTCTCTAGGATCGTATGTGTAGATCAATGTCAAGTCTTCTTCTTCTTCTTATATAAAGGGAACATATTTCATGTATTTCATATATATTGTTTTTAGAGCATAATGATTCTTCCCAAACTACCCTTCTTCCCTCCCTCACTCCCATTCTCCCTCCTCCTTCTTTCTTATTTTTCTTTTAATTTTTACAGTCACATACTTTCAATTTACTTTATAATCACAAACTTAACTCTCCACTAAATAAAGAGTTCAACAAGAGGTAAGTAAAAAACCACTGTTTCTCAGAAGACTAGACAAGTGCTGTAAACAATAATCAAACCTCGAAATGTCAATTTCACTCATATTCATTGCATTCTTTTTGTACTCTGTGTATTAGTTACTACAAATCAAGGAAAACATATGATATTTGTCTTTTTCTTTTCCAAAGGGCATCATGTCACCATTTAAAACTATCCCTTTCATCTATAAAAGGTATGGATCTGGGAGTTCCTACTGCTTGAGATCTGTACCCTCTCTTGGCTTCTATAAAATTAAGCACAGGTCTCCACTACTCTCAGATCTTTTAAACTCTAGTCAGAGTCAGTCACCAACATCTTACTACTTTATTTCTAACTGAACTTTTCATCATCTTAACCCAGGGAATTTACCTCTCCTGAGGTACAGAGGAAATATCCAGATTGGTAAACAGTCTTCTAAAGGTCCAGGGTTTCTATGTAATCTTGAAATGTAGGCAACTCGTGCATAGTATCACCGTATCACCAAGGATATTTCCATTATGTAGAAATATCATATAATATTATCTATATTTCCAGACATGTTGGCACCCCGTACTATATATGACAAGTCTTTAGTGTTTAAAGTTCAAAAGTCAAGAAACAACTTCCTTTGCTCTTTATACTTTATCAGTGTCTCTTAAGCTGTTAAGGTAAAGTGCTCCAGCTTTTTGGGCTGGGGTCTGGTTTACAGAGATTACTACAGTCTAATTCTAGTAACCACATTAAGTCTTTCCCCATGTATTTTTAAAAAGATTGTATTTTACTTATTTATTTGGAAGAGAGAGAGAGAGATTCCATTTGTTGATTTCTTCCCAAAATGCCCACAAAAATCTGGGGCAAGGCTGGGTCAAAGCTAGGATCCCCAAACTCCATCTAGGTCTACCCTGTGGGCCACAGGGACCCAAGCTCTTGGCCATTATCTGCTGCCTTTCCAAGCACATTAATGGGAAGCTGGATTGGAAGGTGACTAGCCAGGACTGAAAGCAACACTCTCATATGAAATGCGGGAGTTTCAAACGTTGGCTTAGCTCTCTGAACCACAAGTCCTGCTGCTTTACCCGTATCTTGAGAAATGGGTAGCACAACAATTTCAAAATATTCCTTTTCAGTTAAACACATGGCATAGACAAAACCAATTAAGTTTAAGGTGTTGACAAGAAATCTGTAGGTAATTCCTTTTAGTTCTTGCTCCAATTTCATGATCAGTCTATTTTAAATATAATTTGGGTACTTTTGTTCCTCTCGTGGCTAAGACAGTGCTTGCCATATAATAAATGTTCAATCAATATTTGATAAAGAAATAAATAATAACTATTCCACTGGTGGATGCTATTAATCAAGAAAGTTTCCTCAACAAAGGCATATCTAAAATCTGTTTCCAGGTATGATCCAGGTAAATGTAGCCATTGGGTAGCCAAGATGTATATTCCAAAGAGCCACAATTGTGACTATGGAAACTGTGGCACTGACTAGAAAGAACAGTGGTGTGATAATAAAAATATGAGACTGACCAAAAGGTAGAATGTAATTCATCTGATTCAAAACCGAGACTATAAAGTGGTAATTTAAAGTGTGCATATTCCTTTTTTGTGTCGAGGACAGCATAAAGGGGCTGCTCAGATCTGGCCTACTCTACTATGTTTTCTGAAACATTGTGTGCTATTTTTGGATCTACTACTTAGCTATTATTTTTTCAAACTGACAACATTCTTTGTTATGTCTCTATAGTTTATCTGAAAATGAAGAATGATGAAGCAGCAATTAAATAAATCTCTTACAACTTCTTATAAATATAATAAAAATGTAGCCAATGGAAATAAATTCAGTTAAGAAATGGAAAGTATAGCTTCTTTGAATTTTTCAAATTTGAATTCTTCTACATCAAATGGTGGTATTCTGTCTCCATTCATAGGTAGAGAAAAGTCATTTTCTTTCCATGTGTTACCTGATATATGTAAAAAGATACTGGGAAGGTGATTTTTGAAGTTAAAATTTTTGTTTGCTTTTATGTTAATGTTTGAAAAAATATTCATTTTCAGATTGTGTTTACTACTTTATAAGGAATTTACTCAGAAAAATTCACTTATGTGAAAGTTTCACAGACTTTGTCTTGGCCTATGACTATGCATTCACTAAACTGGAAAGATTCTGGTATTTTTACTGAGGCTCAAAAATTATTTACATTTATAATTTATGTGTCTACTTTTAATTCTTTGGCAATTCTTCTGTACTTAAATATGAAGGTATTCTGATTTTTTTTTTTTGACAGGCAGAGTTAGACAGTAAGAGAGAGAGAGAGACAGAGAGAAAGGTCTTCCTTCCGTTGGTTCACCCCCAATGGCCGCAGCAGCCAGTGCTGCACCAATCTGAAGCCAGGAGCCAGGTGATTCCTCCTGGTCTCCCATGCGGGTACAGGGCCCAAGCACTTGGGCCATCCTCCACTGCCTTCCCGGGCCACAGCATAGAGCTGGACTGGAAGAGGAGCAACCGGGACAGAACCAGCGCCCCAACTGGGACTAGAACCTGGGGTGCCTGCGCCATAGGCGGAGGATTAGCCAAGTGAGCTGCGGCGCCAGCTGGTATTCTGATTTTTTTTTAAAAGATTTTATTTATTTACTTGAGAGGTAGAGTTACAGAGAGAAGGAGAGACAGAGAGAAAGGTTTTCCATCTGCTGGTTCACTCCACAAATGGCTGCAATGGCCAGAGTTGAGCTGATCCAAAGCCAAGAGCCAGGAGCTTCCTCTGGGTCTCCCACGTGGGTGCAGGGGTCCAAGCACTTGGGCCATCTTCTAGTGCTTTTCCAGGCCAGAGCAGAGAGCTGGACTGGAAGAGGAGCAGTTTGGACTAGAACTGGCGCCCATATGAGATGCTGGTGCCACAGGCAGAGACTTAGTCAACTACGCCATAGTGCCAGCCCCGTATTTTGATTTCAGAACAGTAAAACATATGTCATCTGATTTGATATATACTATTTCAAAATTAGGTGTTATAATTATAAAATTCCCAGAAATTTATTTTATGAAATACTGTTTTTCTTAAACTTGCATTAACACACATTTGTATAAAATGCATTTCTCTTTTTTCATGCAGTGATTGTTTATTAAAATATATTTTAAAGAATCTTAACATACCTATTTTTAAAAAAGTTTTAGTCACAGTTACTATAAATTTGAAAGTGTATAGATTTAATCTGTCCCTTTGTCTGTCAATACTCTATATTCCAAGAAAACCTATTAAAAATAATATTGATGTTTTTCCACCTTAGCAAGAAAATAGTCAACTTCAAGAGAAAGTGGAAAAGATAATCTTTAACCTTGTCAATGAAACTTTTAAATAAGCAAAAGGAAAGATAAGTTGAGGGCTGTTCTTGAATTACAAGGAACATTTTTTATCTTGATTTCAGAAATAACTTTTATAATTTACAATTAGCTTGTCAAGTGAATATATTTAAATTGAAAACTTAGAAAATCTTACAAACCAAAAAGAAGTTCAATCTTTATTTCCTCTAATCATTGATATGGACTCCAGTTGAAAAATCCAGTTATAGGAAGATTGCTTAATTTTATCAGTATAGACACCACTCTAATGCTATCAGCATTGATGAAAACATTCTGATGTAATAGCTGTTATGATTGTAATCATATTACATACTTCTCTGTAATTCCATAAGGCCATAAATTGGTATATTTCAACTAGAATGCAACAATAAATCTCTTTCCAGAACTGTGTTTCTGCCAAGGTCCTTTTTCTTAATTTAGATCTTTATTTATTGTAGGGAAACATTTTAGATTTGAGTGAGGAAGAGATTTTTACTTTAGCTTTGTATTCTTGATGACTATGCATGATATGATCCGATTTCCTTACTTTCCTTCTCTGCTTTCTGGTTTATTTTATTTATTTATTATTTTTATTTATTTTTTGCCAGGCAGAGTTAGACAGTGAGAGAGAGAGACAGAGAGAAAGGTCTTCCTTTCCATTGGTTCACCCCCAATGGCCACAACCGCCGGCGCTGCGCCAATCCAAAGCCAGGAGCCAGGTGCTTCCTCCTAGTCTCCCGTGCGGGTGCAGGGCCCAAGCACTTGGGCCATCCTCCACTGCCTTTCCGGGCCACAGCATAGTGCTTGACTGGCAGAGGAGCAACTGGGACAGAATCCGGCGCCCTGACCGGGACTAGAATCCCGGGTGCTGGCGCCGCAGGTGGAGGACTAGCCTAGTGAGCCATGGCGCCAGCCACTTTCTGGTTTAGAAAACTGTCATCTGTTTTTAGCACAGGCCTTTTATCCTCCTCTCTTAATTTAATTTTTAGAATATTGGTAGTTCTATTAATGAGTGAAACGCTGTCATCTCTTACAGAACTTCCTGTCTGCTTGGGACCTTAGTACTTGATGTAGCTAAGATGTTTCTCATAAAGTTTTTTTATGGACTATTTACACATCCATTCAATTTTTGTTCTTTTTTATGACCTTTATGTCTATTGCAATCTAATTAATGAATATTAATGTAATCTAATAGTTTCCATTCTCATTTGTACTAGATTTCTTCGTGACCATTTGTTTATTTAACTGAGGATTTCCTAAAGACATTTATTTTCTTTTTGAATGAAATAATGAATGCAAGTAGTAAACTAAGCACATACATGAGGAATGTGGTTTTGATTCAGCTTATCTATTTATTATAAAAAAACAAAAATATTAGAAAAAGCAATGGTATGGCCATAAGTTGGGGATAAAATAGGAACTTGTACTAGTTTTAATATTTTACTGTGACTCCAGAAGTTACCATTTTTTTAAAGATTTATTTATTTATTTGAAAGTCAGAGTTACACAGAGAAGAGAAACAGAAGTTTTCCATCTGCTGATTCACTCCCTAAATGGTCGCAATAGCTGGAGCTGCACTGATCCAAACCCAGGAGTCAGGTGCTTCCTCTGGGTCTTCCATGCAGGTGCAGGGGCCTAAGGACTTGGGCCATCCTCTACTGCTTTCCCAGACCATAGCACAGAGCTGGATCAGAAGTGGAGCAGCCGGGTCTCAAACTGGTACCCATATGGGAAGCCGGCACTGCAGGTGGCGGCTTTACCTGCTACACCACAGTGCTGGCCTCCAGAGGTTGTCTTTGATATTCCTTTCCTATCATTTCCAAATTGATTTTATTTTTATAGAAAATAAAGGTGCAACAGGTAATAACTAAGTGCTGGAAAGCTTTACAAGAACACAGTTCTAAAAGATGCATCTCCCTATAGAGGTAGAGCGCTGATTGCTGGTATTCCCTAGTGACAGTCTCCCAACAGGCATAGTCCCCAAGAGTCCAAACAAACATAAGGGGTCGATATCTCCATGGAGCTGGATTGTGTTCAAAACTATTCAGAAATTTTTTTTCTGATCTCTGAAGAACTCTTTTGTGATACCTCATATTTGTAGGCAAAGTAGAGAAGAAAAACTCACTGAGAAGTAAGATGTCTTCAATGAAAAAGAAATTGATTCAAACTTTTTGGAAAATAATATTTGTGGTGATTTGAGGGACATAATTTTCTCTTTGATTTCAAAGAAGACACCAGAAACAATTTTCATCTGTACTCAGGAAATTAAGACTGAGTCTATGTCATTTTTCTTCCAACTTCCAGAGGTCCTGTGTTCACCCCTAATACTGTAACCTTTTCTTCCTTTATCTTCACTCCATATGTCAGATGGACAAGAAGCATGTGGAAACTCATATTTTTAAAATGAAGTATATTGGAAGTTGCTAATTTATTCTTCAATAAACATTTTATTGAGCACATATTATGTAAAAAGACATTTAGAGTTTCCTAGGACTTGTAATACTGTAATAAACTAGACAGGTGAATCTCTGATCACAAAAAAAGCAGGAGAGGTAGGGTGGTTTTATTTTACTCCTTGAAACCTAATACATAAAATGTGGTAAAAATCATTAAATATATATATATAAATAAACATGATTTAGAGAATCAATCTCTCTCTCTCTCACTCTCTCCCCCCCCCCCCTTTTCTTTTTGGAAGTTGTAACAGTACTGTCTACTGCCCTTAGGTCCTCACAATTGTTCCTTTAGCTTTTGAGTAGTAGTTCATTATGCCCATGATTGGGATACTTGAAAGACAGATTTGGAACAAGTTCCTCCAGCAGTGTCCAGCCCTCTATGCCTTTGGTGTGAGGGCTTTTTGGCTTTATATTTTCATCGTTTTCTAATGTATACTGGCTGTTCCAAATCTGTCTTTCAAGTATCCCAATCATGGGCATAGTGACTATACTGGCTGTTAAGTTTACATTCTTATTCATTCATTTAAAAAATTCAGTAAATATTAAGTATCTCCTAAAGCTAGGCTCTCTGCAAGATTCTGGGACAACAACAGTGAGGACACAGTGTTATCCTTTGATGCCTGCTGGGGAACCCACAGGCTAGAAAAGAGAAGGAAGAGATTCAAAACAATGAAGAAGATCTTGAAGGCAGAGGCTGCCTTTCGATTTTCTTTACTGCTATATTCCTAGTGCATCAAAGGGTATTGGGTAGCTAAGGAATTACTGTATAGTACATGTTTATTGAATGAAAGAAAAAAGATACGACTCCATTAGCACACACTTAAAGAAAATAAAGAGCAAGAGGAGGAAGAGGAAGCAAAGGAGGGATAAGACAGGGAGAAACGGAGGAGGAAGAGAAAGAGAGAAGAGAGAAAAGAAGTTGGAGGAGAGTGAGAAAACAACTTGATCCAGGGGTTCCTCCTTCCTGTGGGTTACAAAATGTTTCCTGAAGCAACTGACACCTGAGATGAGGTATGAGTGTCAGAAGCGTACTGTGGAGGTAGAGAAGTCTGTTCTAAGCAGTGGGAAAAGCACATTTAAAGGCCCTGTTGCTGAAAGGGGCCTCCATGTTAATGGAGCTGATGTGGTTGGAATGAAAGGAGGTGGAGAGAGAAGAGACTCAGTGAGGTCATGGAGCTGGACAGGGGCCAGGTCAGCTCTTAAGGGTTGTACACAGACATTTTATTCATATCCTAAAAGCAATGCGAATAAAATTCCATTTCTTTCAGAAATACAGCAATTTGGTTGCCAGATACTGGCTTATAATGTGTTGCTTTTTTTGCTTATTAATTCATTCACATTTACCAAAAAATATGAACAAACTTTATATAAAACTTTCAGTTTATCTAAAATTACTTTGTCAAATTCTTGAAAATTGAGATTGTAATAAGAGGAACACATGAAAGATAGTAAATTGAAATGATTTTGTGGCTAATTTGCCTTTCTGACTACTTTCAACAGAAAATCATAAATTCCTCTTTTGCACACATTTATTTGTAAATTACCATATGTATTACAAATGGAGGGAGTTATTTGCAATGATGGGTATATATTTTTTCAGTGATACCAATTTTGCAAAAGAACTGTTTTTTCAGATCTCTTTATTTTGCTTCACCATCATCCCATGATTCTGATGCAAACTTGGTCAACTATAGTTGTGACTGCTGCATTCCCAGTACAGTTCCCAACTCTGCTGTGACACAGTGTGCTACAACACCCACTGCACCCAAGACTGTCCCTGGCACCTGTCTCAGCCACTCCATCTCTTCCACGTAGACCGTCCCCTAGTGAATGGAACCGCTTCTCTGAGTACCCTTCTGCAGTCTCCGGTGGCTGCGAGTCTCCCTCACATCGCTGTTAAGGTTGTGCATCCCTCTTTCTCTCTCTTACCCTCCCTGTTAATCTGTAGGCTTCTGGACAACAGAGATGTTCAAACCTCTATCTTTTCACTTAGTTCTGTGACCTGAGGCAAATTTTAAAACCTTTCACCCACTTTCATTATCTGTAAAATAACAACAATCAGAAACGCTTGTGTGGAACAGCTCTATGGTAGCCATCATATCGGTTCCTCACAGCATCCCTATGAGGTGGGTACTGATTGTCATTTCCATTTTAGAGCCAGGCACCAGTTCGAATCCTGACTGCTCCACTTCTGATCCAGCTCTCTGCTGTGGCCTGGGAAAGCAGTGGGAGATGGTCCAAGTCCTTGGGTACCTGCACATGCATGGGAGAACTGGGAGAAGCTTCTGGCTCCTTGCTTTGGATTGGCTCAGCTCTGGCTGTTGTAGCCAATTGGGGAGTGAACCAGCAGATGGAAGACCTCTCTTTCTCTCTCTCTCTGCTTCTCCTTCTCTCTGTGTGTAACTCTGAATTTCAAATAAATAAATTAATTAAAAAAAAAAAAAAAAGGTTACTGGCACGAGGCCTGGGCCCCTAACTGCTCTCCTGTGATCCTAAAAGTCCCTCCTTTTACCAGATGTGAGATGATTTTTGTAAAAAGCTGTACACAGAACCAGGCATCTGATCAACTCTGATGACTATTATTCATATTTTATGTTTCTCCTCTGTTTAGAAAAAAAAAGAACAGAAAATTTGCAAAAATTTTTTTTTCTGATTTGTCATCTGTTGTTTTAAACATTAATATAATTGAATGGAAAACTATATCCAGAAATGCTGAATTATGCTTTGTGTTTCTGCGCAGCTTTATACTATTTCTGTGACTGCAAACTACATTCTGTGTAAGTCTCAGTTTCCTTTTGAATGGATTACAAGTGGAACTGACTTTGCCAATTATCTACTCAATTGACCTGGTACAAAGAAGGTTAAAGTTCCCACCTAATATATGATCATTAAAGCTTTTCATGTAGCTTCTCAGACAAGGCAGTCTGGGAAAACCCTGAGACAACATTATTTTTGGTGCCAGACTGATAAAGCGTTTAGCATCTGTCAGTTACAGGAGGAAGAGACAGGGTGATGTATTAATCCGATGTAATACTTCTCTTCGAACAAAATGGGAAGAGTTAGTTTTTCCTTAAAAAATAGTAAAAGAAAAATGTCAGCTAATAAAAAGGCAAATGTAAGTTCAGATAGTGTAAAGAGCCCACTAACTAATACCAGAGTTTTGAAATACTTATTAGATATAAATATTTGGCAAACATGCCCTGAACAATATTTTGCATCATCACTTTGTTAATTTTATGAGTGATAATTCCACCAATGGTGATTTCCAATGCCTGGTGCCAGTTAAAATAAATTAAGAAGAGACATTTTTTTGAAAAAAAATAAAAACATAACTTACCAAGAAAATCAACTTCTTAGCTGCCACACGCCTCTTCAGCTTTGTAAACTTTTTTTTTCTTTTGCCAATTTCCGAAATGTTGCAAAAACAAACAGTGAGTAAATCCAATAATTGTCCTCCAAGATTTTGGTCTTAGTTGAAATCAATCATGTAGGCCATTTATCTACTCTTTCCCCTTCCCTCCCCCAACAGCAGACCGGTGTGGACTGGTTACTTGACGGGCGGTCATCCACATGTGTTTCAGTTTGGAGATCCTTAACCATAATTGATGAAGGATTGTTTTTCTTTTCTTTAAGAACAGATAAACAGCATACTTTAAGAACCATACTCTAAACCATACTTTAGAGAGCCACAAAAATTTATGTGAAAAGGAGCCCAAATTCCATCTTTTAAATATTTTGCAAATTTTCAGAACATTTAGTTTTATGCAGCAGTATTCAGAAAGAAAAAAAATCAGTATTTCACTGTGCAGATTGCCTGTTACTATAATATTGTAATGTGCCGATCTATTTTTTATCAGATTTAGAGAACTAGCCACTTATTCTGAACTTATAAGACTAAACCTTTCAGGAAATTTTACATTTTGTTAACTTTCACTGTGGTATAAAACAAACTAGATTTGATTTCTTTACTTCCTTTTATGGAAATACAAAAAGAAACTGGCTCTTTTTTAATTTGTGTGTCTGGTTTTTGCTACAGAGTATCTAATTTTAATATATATCAGTGGCAGAAATTTAATTCCAACAACCCGAAGTAGCTATTAATCCTCTCACTGTCTGTCTCTACCCCACCCTTTCCCTCTTGATCTTTCTGTCCCAGTCAGAGGAGAATCTGAGGCTAAGACTGGTTAGAAAAGCTTTTAGAATTACATGGCTACAACATTTAGGATAATAGGGCAGGATAACCCTAAATTTTCTACCTTTGATTAGTGCTCTGTTTTAATTATAAGATAATTAAATATTTATTTAATTATATATAATTTTAACTCATGAGTAAAATGCAAATCATGTCGTTTTCTTAGTGCTTTAAAGGGTCTTTGTCAGTTACGAAAAGTAGAGACATGCTCATAATTAATTAGATATAATATTTCATTATATCCCAGGATATGTAATTTTTTCCCCTTCAATTTGAAGGGAAGAAGTCCCTTTCTGACCTTTGCAATAGGACTTGGAAATGAGGGGCAAATGCCTTGGGATGTTGTCTTCAACTTTCATTTCACTTTTCAGACCCCAGGTTGTTGCATGCCATACTGCTGTGAAATATGTCATGAAAAACACCCCCATGCTATGTACCTGTTAATGTTAACTTTGTATTCATTTGTTACTGTTATCCAGAGCAAATACTCAGAGGAACTTCCTATGTGCTAAACTCACTGTGAGTCATGAGTCCTAACTCTTGATCTCATCTGGGCTTGTCTTATCATAAAGCTGTGGGGAGCAGAGATTGTGAGGCCCCTCCTACACACATTGAGACTCACAGGGCCTGCTTTCTTGGCTCTGCTGATGCCCCAGATAAGCACTGATGGTAAAAACTTGTGGTTATCCTGTGCTTTCTGGGAAAAACACAGTAATGTGTTCCACCCAATATCTGCTTCTAGAAGTCTGGATACTCAGCATTTAGTTATTAGTTAGTTGTTACTAGTGTGGCTCAGATACGACCTAGATATTCTATTACATTCTATTCTCATTCTGATAAGAATATTTTAATTCTAATGTTCTAATTCTCATCTCAAACGACTCAGGACTTTACTACCAGGATGCTCCATACTTACAGTTGTTTCAGTCTTGGGAACTGACACTGAGCCTCAGACTTGGAGACTGTTACCCAGAAAGGTTAAACTGTTAGTGATTTGTAGACCATGCTGAACTACATCTTTGACTTTACTGTACGTATTCACAATGTTTTTCTTTTGTGAATTGGAGGAGACATTGGAGCTTAGGATAGACTCATGCACAGGTTTTATTAGATGTCAGACAAAATGATTTTTTATTGAGGAAGGGTCAAACAAGTTGTGTTTTCTGTTGTGTCACACTATACAATATGAGGGCCACGTTATAAAAATTCAGGGCTCCCACAAGAAGCCAAGGCTAAGGAGGGTGATTTAAGACTACATTATCCTGTTTCTAATTCCTTCTCTTTCTTCCTGCGGAAATGTGATTGCAGAAGCTGGGAGAAGGAACTGGAGCGTGGGCTTCTATATCTGTCTTGAAGAGAGTCATAAAGTCTGTTTTATGAGTCTCTCTCTACCCTCATTCTACTTTTCCAAATTAAAGGAGACAATATGACAATCTCACCAAGCTCTGATCTTACATCTTAATTTGCAAACTCAGCAGCAAAATTAGTACCTGGTTTAAGTGGTTCAGAAAAAAAAAAGTTGAAAATAATGACTTGTCCATAGAAATTCAGTAAAATGTCCTCTGTACTGAAGCCAAAGGCATTTTTTAATCACAAAAATCATTATTTCTTAAAATTGATGTATCAATGTCAATTTCTTATTTTTACAAATGCACCGTGTAAGATATTAACAATGGGAGGAATTGGGCAAAAGGAATTTTGTGTCCTGTCTTCACAATGCTTCTATAAATAAAAAATTAATGGCAATAAATTGATGTTACAACTGCAGCGATGTTATTCTTGCCTGATAAAATTGTGATTTTCATAGCCTAAAGACTGGAGGAAATTTGAAGTTCATTACTTCTGCCTCAGACTTAACAGTCAGTCTCCAGTGTGTGCAGTTTTGTGCATTTCTGTGACTTGAAGAATTAAAGGCATTTTGTCTGTTAGTGTGTCATGCAAAAGGTCCACATGAACTTGTCTGAAGCATTTTTGCCAACTATTTATCTATAAGCAGGCCAAACATTTGCTTCACATGTTATGTGAAGTCCCCATCACCTGTCCCAGCTTTGTCCGAGAGCTGAGACTAAGCCTTCCCCAACAGCGTCCCTTGATTATGGCTCCACAGGACCACCCACTTCTGGGGGTGAGAGGCCAATTCTGCCTCCCTGTCAGACCCATTTCAGAACTGAGGAATAACAAGCATTTAGTCTCAACCTTCCCAAAGTACACAGCCTTTGGTGAGAACTGTAGTTCTAACATTTGAAAGAGAATCAATATCAAACCTTGGTACTATTAAACTGAAGAAATATTATAAATTTGCAAGTTTACAAGTTTATCTCACTGAAAATCCCTGCACTGGGGAAAAAATTGTGTGAGCTTTAACTCCAGTGATTCTGTGGGTAATGAGAGACTAGGGTCATCTGGAGAGAGAAGTGATATCCTTTGATATATAAATCTGTATACAGTGGTGATGGAATCTAAAATCCATTCTTTGGCCATAGCAAAACATTACTAATGAAAGCCATAAAATACATTAACCTGCAAAAGGGAACTAAATTTATTGACATGACTTCACAAATCACAGTTATTGAGTCACAAACAAAACTTCAAATGAGGAAATCTTGTGGTAATTGGGTCCCTCTTCTTATATAACATACTTGTTGGCATGCATTATAGGTTTGCTATCTTTTAACAGTACTAAATCACTGTACAAGAACATTGCCAAAAAACTCTTCATTTCCTTTTAGTGACTTCTTACTGCCCTCAGTAGAAGTTTAATAGAAAAGGAAGGACATGATGCAGTTTTAATGACAGGAAACCCATGGCCTTCCAAATGAATAAATTCCATCACTGGCTGCCACAAAGTGTGCTAATTATTTCCTTTGATAAATTAAAAGCTGTAAAAGTCCAAAGTATATAAGCACGCGGTTTACAGTTATAATCAACCTGTCTGCATTACTGAACATTCATATTATCTTTGTTATTTAATAAGCATTACATTTCTTATTCCAGAAAATTGTGTAACAAATATGTAGTTTTACTGATTTGATAGGTAGTTAAATAAGTAATCAACCTTCGTGTTTCTGACTTTTGGAATGCCAAAATCAAATATTAATCTATTCTGCTAATGAAAAATCCTGAGGTTGAAGAAAATTTGTACCTCTGTGAGATAAAAGAAACAGAATCAGGAGCCAATCAAGTTCAAAAAGTGTAGAGGAATTAAAATATTATACTTTACTATTAATTTTTTATTCTTAATGTCACCTACATAATTTTGGAGAATTAGAGCAATATAATTGTTCAACTAAATTTATTATGTTCCTTATACATACTATAGGGATTTATTAATTTTGTAAATATTTATTTAACACATTACACATGTTCTTCAGATATTATTGCAGCAAAATAGACTTCATCCTTGTCTTCATAGAGCTTGCAATGTAGTGGGGGAACCATCAATCTACCAGTTATACAATTATTAACCAAGAAATGTGATAGCAAGGTTTACATTTTGATGAAAACTTTGTGATCATAGATGAAATGTCCTAATCATAGGGGTTATACTTCCTTGGTGAAAGGGGGCTTGATCTGAATTATAAACAGTGAGCTAAAGAGGACAGGGAGCATTCCAGGCTGAGGTATGTCCCACGTCAAAGGCTTTGTGGTGGAACGGACAGGTCCATGCGGCGTCAGGGCAGAGAATGAAGGAAGTCAGAGTTTATCCTGCCTGCATAGCGCCTTTGCACATATTTTAAAAAAATTTAAAATTTATTTATTAATTTGAATGTCAGAGTTACACACAGAAAGGAGAGGCAGAGAGAGAGAGAGAGAAAGGTCTTCCATCCATTGATTCACTCCCCAATTGGCTGCAACAGCCAGAGCTGTGCTGATCTGAAGCCAGGAGCCAAGAGCTTCTTCCGGGTCTCCCATGCAGGTACAGGGGCTTAAGGACCTGGGCCATCTTCTACTGCTTTCCCAGGCCATAGCAGAGAGCTGGATCAGAAGTGGAACAGCCAGGACTCCAACCTGCGCCCATGTGGGATGCTGGTACTGCAGAGGGCAGCTTTACTTGCTATGCTACAGCGCCAGCCCCACCTTTGCACATCTTAATGTGGTTGCAGACCACATTAAGGACATGTGGACTATTGAGGGGAGTGTGAGCTGCATTTCACTCTATCACCTTCTTAGTTGGGTGCCCAGCAGGAGCACATGACCTGCACAACACATGCTCACCCTAAGGAAAGTGGAGGGAGGTAACACAATGGTAGACTCCTGTAGAGGTTGGGTGATGCAAGACCTTGCCTCTTTGTAGCAAAGAAAAAGAATGGATTCTACTAAGTTTATTCATATTAAATGATCCAATTATTTATTTATTTGAAAGTCAGTTTTGCACAACTTCAGTTTTGCACAATTTCTGACATTTCTCAAGTACTAACTCTAAGTAGCTCCTTGACAAATGTGAATAAAATACCTTAATATAATGATTCTTTTTTATACTTACTTTTGTTTTTGCATTCATGAATGGTATCTGTTGTGTTCCTAACTTTTTTTCTCACTGTCTAAATTACTAAAATGTAAACAACATGGGTATAATTCATCAGACACACATGCATAGTTAAATCAAGTTTTCCTAATACCTTATGTAAAGGTATGGTGGTTTTGCTAGGACTTATATTTTACAAAAGAGTTATGAAGTAAACAGATAATAGTTTCATTCCTTAATTATTTCATTTATGCTTTTTATTATTAAGCATTTATCCAATACCCACTTTTACCAAGTATTGTGACTGGGGCTTAGAAGACCCAAAGAATACCAGCCCAGGTATCCTCAAGGGGCTAACTCACATTGGGGAGGTGTTCACATAAATAAGTAATAAAGAGATACAGACTTATAATTAATAGAACAGTGACAGAGTATCCTTCTTAAATATAATTTTAAGATGCTAACTGTATTTACATCTGGTTTTTCCTTGGTTATTGAGGAGGAAAGAGAGAGAGAAAGTGCCAGACAGACCAAGATCCCACCTACTGGTTCAACCTTCAAAGGCAACAATGGCCAGGACTGGTCAGTATTGAAACTGGCAGCCAGTAGCCCAATCAAGGTCTCTCATGTGGGTGGCAGGGACCCAACTACTTGAGTCTTCATCTGCTACCTCATCCCAGGATATGCATTAACAGGAGGCTGGAATTGGGGTAAGAGTCAGGACTAGAACTCAAACACCCTGATATGGGATGAGGACCTCCCATGCCAGTGTCTTAACTGCTATGCTAAATGCCTGCCCCTGACACAATATCTTTACTCAAGGGTCAGGGAAGATTATCTAAAGTAAAGACTGTAGAGAGCCTTAGGTGCTAGCCTGGGAAAGAATGGAGAAAGAACCTTTCAGGTAGTCAACAGGAACAAGAGCAGAGGATGAGAAAAACATGTTGCTAGAGCAGAAGTGTGAGGAAGAAGGAAGCAAGAACAGAGACCATCATGTAGGAGGGAGCAGATCAAAGAGCAGCCTGAACACCAAGAAGTTTGGATTTAATTTATTGGTGTAAGGGAGCTATTGAAGAATCTTTCTGTTTCTTTTGGGATCTACCTAAGACGTCCATATCTGGATTTAAGGCCTCAAATGAGACCCAGTTCTTTGCAGCTGTATCATGCATACAGAAGGTATTTCGTAAACATTTTTCGGAATGGCACAATCTGAAATATGATGAGAGGACTGTTTAGTAACTCAATTTATTAGCTCAGATGTATTTTAGATATACCATTAGCATGTCTGGAAAGGAGAAAAGTTTGAGAGTGTCACAATTTCAGCATGCAAACCAATTAGGAAATTTTGTCATAATAATTTAAGAGACAATAAGAACCTCAGTTAAGACCCTCTCAGCACTAATGGAGAGAAGACAAAAACTTAAGAGGAATTTAGGAGCTAATAAAAAAAAAAACAAGTTGCAACTTAATTGAATTTTTGGAGAAAAGTGAGAGGGAGAGATCAAGGGTGACTCCTATTCTTCCAGCTTGGATAACAGAACAGAGTATGAAAATTGAGAAGAGAAAAGGTATCAAAAGCACTAGAGCATCTGTACATTGAATTGGAAAAAAATTAGTGTATCAGAGAAAATTTCAATAACTGTAGGCCTCATTGTTCCCATGAAATGGAGTTTATTGAACGCATAATTATCAAGGATGCTGTGAAGAATTCTTTCTTTGACAAGACGGTGGTCCTCTCACTATGCTTAGTAGACAGACAACTTCATGGGATACCCCAAGAGAAACTCGTCTCAGGCAGATGCAGTGCATTTCTCTTCTTCTATCTCTACATTCTTTCTTGTAATTTCAGATACTCTTTAATCTCACCCATCCTCCGCATCCCTGCTGTCCCTCTTCAATTCTAAATAAACCTAATCTTTTAAACTTCTGCACACAGATCCTATTTTGCAAACCATGAATCATTTTGTGACTTCTCTTGGGATTCCATCCAAGAAGCCCATACCTCATTTTTAAGGCCTCAAAGCAGACACATTTCTCTACATCTGTGCCTTGCATGCAGTAGGTGTCTGATGAGTCTTTCTAAAATGATAAAGTCCTGAGGATGGAAGATTGTCCTAGTAACTCCCACATGCTACAAACCTACTTATTTCACTTTATTATCAACACATTCTAAACATTAACATAGCATCAATGACTCATATGTGATCCTCTATAATTCTGTCCTTTGTTTATGTTGTATTTGCCTGTAACCAGGTCTTTATCATCATTTCTGTGTGATTTACTCTTCCCTTTTTACTTGTTCAGATTAAATTTTTATTCTCATTTCTGTTTATTTTTCAAGGCCATTTAAAAGTACAGCTATCTTCTTCAAGTTGCTAACTTTCCCACTGAGCTTGGTGCCACTAGTAACTTAATGAGCTCCTAAAAAATTCATCTGTGTTGTTAAAGATGTTATTAAATATTTCTGGCCAAGGTGATTCTTTTGAAAACTCATTCATGTTTTCTAGGATGGTTGTATTGTTGATAAAGGATTCTTCTTGACTATTTTACTGACAAGTTTATACTCTCATCTAGTAGCAAGAGAGCTTGAATTATTTCATAAAATAATATCATATACCTGTACAAAATTATGCTTTAAGAAGCTTCCCTTTAATTTGCTGATAAACCACCCTATGATACAGAAAGAAAGAGAATTATTACTATTCCTGTTTAAAAATATAAATCTGAGACTCAGGTTAGGTGACTTGAACAGGGTCACTTATTTTAGCTGTCTTAAATGAGTATCTTCTCACTCCAAAACCAAGGTGCTTGCCATTCTACTATGTTGAACCAATACATTTAGATAATAATAAGTGAATTAAGACTAAACTATAACCTTTATTAAATATTTCTGACAATCATATTTCAAAGTTGATCTCATTAATGTTTGGATTTTTAAATCCATTATTAAAATGCACACATTATTCAATTCAATATGTGCTGATTGTTTACTATGTGTGTATGTTACTGACCCCAAAACTGACAGGACACAAAATAAATGTGACATAATCCTTGAAGAAGAAATGATCATTACGAATATCAGGGACATACACAATCTATTCTGAGGCCAATAACCACAAAGGTAGTAGAAGAAAGAATTAATAGTGCTATCTAGCAACTATTTATTATTTTTTTTGTTTTGTTCTAGTACTATTGGTTGAACTCTGTAAGTAACACACAATTATTCTTAGGTGTTTAAATTTTAACTGAAAAGTGATCCCTGTTGGGAATTTGGAAAACATTATTCTGAGTGAAATAAGCCAGTCCCAAAGGGACAAATATCATATGTTCTCCCTGATCAGTGACAACTAACCGAGCACCAAAAAGGAAACCTGTTAAAGTGAAATGAACACTATGAGAAACGGTGACTTGATCAGCCCTTGCCCTGACTGTTGATGAACAACTTAATACGTTATCCCTCTTAGTATTTTTTATGTTTGTTCTACTTAATACTTTTGGTTGAATACTGTAATCAATACACAGTTATTCTTAAGTGTTGAAACTTAACTGAAAGTGATTGCTGGTAAATATAAGGGTGGGAATAAGAGAGGGAAGAGATGTGCAATTTGGGACATGCTCAAGCTGACTTGCCCCAAACAGTAGAGTTAGAAACATACCAGGGCATTCCAATTCAATCCCATCAAGGTGGCATGTACCAATGCCATCTCACTAGTCCAGTGATCAATTTCTGTTCACAATTGATCAAAATAATAGGACTAAGAGCCAAAGGGATCACATAAACAAGACTAGTGTCTGCAAATACCAGCTGATAGAATAAAAAAGGGAGAGAATGATCCAACATGGGAAGCGAGATACACAACAGACTCATAGAATGGCAGATGTCCTAAACATCACTCTGGCCTCAGAATCAGCCCTTAAGGCATGTGGATCTGGCTGAAAAGCCCATGAGAGTATTTCAGGCATGGAAAGCCAAGACACTCTGGCAAATAACAAAACAAAACAAAACAAAACAAACAAACAAACAAACAAAACACCTAAATGAAAGATCTCCGCGAGTCAGATCCCAGTGGAAAGAACGGGTCATCAAAGAAGGAGGTACCTTTCTCTGAAGGGAGGAGAGAACTTCCACTTTGTCCATGGCCTTTCTAAATATGATCAGAGTCAGTGAACTCAGGGGGCTTCCATAGCCTTGGCAGCTCATGACAAGAGCCTTGGGTGATTACTGACGCCATAAATAAGAGTGTCAATTGTAAGTCAACAACAGGAGTCACTGTGCACTTACTCCTCATGTAGGATCTCTGTCCTTAATGTGTTGTACAGTGTGATTTAATGCTATAACTAGTACTCAAACAGTATTTTTCACTTTAAGTTTCTATGTGGGTGCAAACTGTTGAAATCTTTACTTAATGTATGCTAAACTGATCTTCTGTATATAAAGAGAAACGAAAATGAATCTTGATGTGAATGGAAGGGGAGAGGGAGTGGGAAAGGGGAGGGTTGCGGGTAGGAGGGACGTTATGGGGGGGAAGCCATTGTTCTCCATAAGCTGTACTTTGGAAATTTATATTCATTAAATAAAAGTTAAAAAAAATCTATATATATGAAATCCATGAAACTTGTAAAAGTTAAATAAAATTTAAAAATGAATAGCCCTGTAGCTTATTATTACTTTATAATATAATGTAACATAATTAAAATATTTAATCATCTAATCCATCATTAAAGATATTAGATGGAGTTACCTTCTTCATGAAATCAAATAAAGCCATTGACATGGATACTGAACAGTTGGTTAGGTTAATCCAATGATATTTTGTTCTCTAATGATTTACATATTTTTAAAAATTCTGCCTCAACAAATTTCAAATGACCATATATCATGGAACTTTCGTTATCATTGAGTATAGTCAAATTCATGAGAGTTAATTCTGAGAATGTTTAGTCTCCTGAAGTGAGAAATAATGTAATATTTGTGAAGAGTGGTCCAAATATAAAGAGCTCTAAAATGCAATACAAGAGATTTGGATATGATGGGTCAAGTCACAGAGAGCTACTGTTTGAGTAAAACAGAGTATAATCAGTGTGGCTGGCAGTTGCACACTAAATGCTGCTGAGGTGACAGGAAGAGTAGGAAGAGGACTATCAGTGTTCAGACATGATGTAGCAAGCTTAGAACATTAACAATGAGAACAGAAATACAAAGATGTAAAAGTTGTATAGCTGACCATCAAGGACAAATCAGTACAAAAAAAAAAAAAAAAAAAAGCTCATGACTTAGAGATATGAACCAGGATCTATGGAGCACAGAGGATGACTAAGTTTGGAGGACGGAGTTTATGAAGCATCAAAGCAGGGAATGGTGCAGTCAGGGGAGGGAGAGCATTCCAAGCAAGAACTAGGGAAATAATGGTAGATAAGGTTGTAGGTAGGTCTTCATGGGAACTTTCTGCTGAGAAACTTGTCCCATAAGTTGAGTCATTTCAAATATTTGTATGAAATTCTGCTTATATTTTAGAAATATTATGTTCTAAGTGGTTTGCAGCATACATGGAGGAAAAAGGCATCATGGCTAGAGACAAGTAGACCAATATAGAGAGAAGAGCCTGGTTTTTGCTTGGATTAAACAAATGGCACTACATGAAGACTCTATGGATAGCTTCTGTTATTTAGTAGGCTTCTATTATGAATGTAGCTTCTAGAATTAGTGTTACTAGCATTATGTTTCTTTGTACTATTGCAATAGTCCCTATGACAAATGAGAAATGATTAGTAATGACAAATTAGAAGTGTTCTAATTATTTGGAGAGGAAAGCCTAGATTCTGGAAATATCAGGAGTGGGATGGAAAAGGCTACAACTAGGAAGATTGTTTAGATGCCAGGGCAAAGTAGAAGGAAGGGTCTGGAATGTGCTTTGAGAGTTTGAATCATGGCCCATTATTGCGTTGTGAAATTAATCTAGATGGTTATGATTGTCAATTTGAAAATAGCATAGAATGAAAAAGGTCCACCCAGAGTGTCACATATTTTTCTGAACTCCTCTGTGGGTAGTATCTGCATGCACATCTTTTGTGTCTGTAGTGCATCCATGCATATTCAGTAGGTGTAGCTTTGACTCCATCTGGATGACTATAGTCCTTTAACTACAAGGGAATGGCCCAGGCTAGCTCAGAGCTTATGCTGCCTTCAAGCATACTGATCCCAAAAGAGGATGATGAGATTCGGGAAGTAACAGAAACATGCTTACTCCAGTCTTTCAAATTTGCATATTAGACTATTCAGTTTTCTGTGTGGTTGTAGATAAGAAGGAAAAATAGAATTTTGTTTTTCTAGGAAAAGTCACCCACACGGGAGCAAGAGGAATTAGGAATATAGATTCTCCTCTAAAACATGATTTATCTACCCCAAAATTATTTGATGAAGTTATTAGAATTTTTAATTTTCATGTAGACTGGTACTAAAATGGAGTAATAATTCATAAATTCAACCTAACATTTCTATTCCAAGATCTTGGGAGCATTGTTGCTTCTATAGAGAAATGATATTTCCAGTATAAAAATGACATGTCCATTTCTCGGTTTTAGTACTGTTCAAGTTACTTGTCATATCATCATTTTATTGTTATAAGACTCAGAGAATGAAAACTGGATGTATTTTATTTAAAAAACATTTATAATTAAAAATGGTGAAAGCATCTCCATGTCAATACTATTAACTTATAATATAAACCCTGGTAACTCTCCAATAAACTGAGCCCAAATCTTCAAGCTAATAGGGTCACTAGGGTACTGGAGTGGGGGAAGGAGAGAGAGTATGTGAAAATTAATGGACTCTATCATGAGATTTCCAGTTTTGTAAACTCTGCATACCTCCAGGATTCCTTTATGCTTCTTTTATTCCTAATCTCAAAATATAACCAGATTCCAAATTTTATTAATTTTCATTGAAATATCTCCTGAATCTGTTGTATCCTTTGTGATACTGTGGGCAGCAGGGACAGAGGTTCCTGTGCCCGGAACAGTATGCCCTGTTTCAACTGGCTACTATTTCCAGATAATTCTTCATCAGACCTATAGGCAAATGCTCCCAAGGGGCTTACTTGATGGAACTCCTTGCTTTATTAAAAACTACTCCATGAATCTCTGTTGTCTACATCTCAGATCCCCAATCCTACCATGAAAATCCTTCACAACTTGGCCTCTGTAGAGGCTTACTTTTTTTTTTTTTTTTTTTTTTTTTTTTTTGATAGGCAGAGTGGACAGTGAGAGAGAGAGAGACAGAAAGGTCTTCCTTTTGCCATTGGTTCACCCTCCAATGGCCGCCGCGGCCGGCGCGCTGTGGCTGGCGCACCGCGCTGATCCAATGGCAGGAGCCAGGTACTTCTCCTGGTCTCCCATGGGGTGCAGGGCCCAAGCACTTGGGCCATCCTCCACTGCACTCCCTGGCCACAGCAGAGAGCTGGCCTGGAAGAGGGGCAACTGGGACAGAATCTGGTGCCCCGACCGGGACTAGAACCCGGTGTGCTGGTGCCACAGGCAGAGGATTAGCCTAGTGAGCCGCGGCGCCGGCCGAGGCTTACTCTTAACCATTCTTCCTGAGACCTCCATTTTAGTGGTGAAACTTGCTGTCTTTCCAGTAAATCAGGTCTTTTCCTTTCTCCAAGTTTTTAAAAGCTGATATATATGCTGCAGCTCCTGAAATTCCTTCCTGGTTGCACCCATGGATACACCATAAATTTTCTCCGGTTACAGGGAGGACACAGATCCATTCACATGCACGTCTGCGCCTTGTGCTCGTCCTCCTTTCTCTCATATTCTTCACGTTTTCTTTCCTTTGTTCATCATCCTTCTAGCCAGCAAGACTTTAAATCCTGAGGTCAGACAACATGCCTCCCTCTTCTAGGTTTCCATGCATTTTTTTCTAGTATGTACTTCAATAAATATTTTTGAATGGTAAAAGTCTTTCCTTGATATATTCTTGGTGTAAAAACAGCACCATAATAGTGTCTATAAACTTTCTGAACCATTGCCCTTTAGCTTTTTTAGTTTGAAAAGTGTTTTCTTTCTTTTTTTTTTTTTTTTTTTTTTTTTTGACAGGCAGAGTGGACAGTGAGAGAGAGAGAGAGACAGAGAGAAAGGTCTTCCTTTTGCCGTTGGTTCACCCTCCAATGGCCACCACGGCTGGCGCGCTGCAGCTGGCACACTGCGCTGATCCGAAGCCAGGAGCCAGGTGCTTCTCCTGGTCTCCCATGGGGTGCAGGGCCCAAGCACTTGGGCCATCCTCCACTGCACTCCCTGGGCCACAGCAGAGAGCTGGCCTGGAAGAGGGGCAACCGGGACAGAATCCGGGGCCCCGGCCGGGACTAGAACCCGGTGTGCCAGTGCCGCTAGGTGGAGGATTAGCCTATTGATCCGCAGCGCCGGCCAAACAGTGTTTTCCTAAAATAAAAATTATTTATATTTTTTTAGTCATTGTCATGCACATCCATCTCCACTTTCCCTCTGACATTACAGGATTCAGATAATATTATAGGCCCCACGTCCCATGTATTTCTCAGTTCTCTTACGCCTCAGCTCCCATCTCTTGTCTACCCCTTTGGCTATTGCCTGGGTTTGGCTGCTCTTATGTTCCAACTGGAACCTTCAATGCAGTCTTTTGGGATACTCATATATCCTCTACACTGCCATGAAAATGAATTCTCCATGCTCCTGGTCTGAAAGATTCACTTCCAGGTTAAAGCATAAATTTCTCCAGGGAGGCAGCAGCACAGTGGTTCACCTTTGACAACACAGTGCTTCAATCCCGGCAATGACACTTAAACTTTAGTGGAAAGGAGGAAGAAAATACAAAGGATGAGTGTTAGGAAACTTCCAGTAAAAGTATAATATATGGATGGCAAGAGAGAAAGAATATTCAATGTTGGCTTTGGATTTTTATGTTTGATAATGTATTATTTGGTGAGATAGCAACCGAAAATTCATAGTAAAGAGTGAACAAATAGCTTAATTATTAGTCTTTCTTTCAAATAAAGAACAAATTAAAAGTTGAAAATATAATAAAGCCAACTATTATGTGATGAGTAAAGAAAACTATTATTTCTAGTTGATTTATTTATCAAGGTTGTCTAGTATTTTTTAACTATGGTAGTATTATTTTACATGTACAGTTTTGCTTCCTTGTTTGCTTTTGTTTTGACTTAGAACATGTCATTTAAGGTATCTTTACTAATCATTTTGGATAATCCTCACTATCAAATTATTTCTCAGCTATGAAATCTGAACTGATCTCCTCTTATCCTCATTCTTTTTTTCTTCATTTGAAGAGGGACTTGAGGATGCTAAGTAAGGTTTTTTTCATTTCTTGAAATCCATAACCATTATGGTGTCACATGCTATAGTTTCTTTTCTAAGACATGAAAGCTAATTGGCACTCAAAGCTAATTGACATTTAAAATTTTACCTTGTTGTAACTCATAAGTTTTGTGTCAAAGTTTTGACAATACTTCAAATCAGAAAAATTAGGTGGGCATGGTGACTTCTACAACATGCCAGATTGCAATCATCATTTTTGCTGGTAAGAATAATTATTGTAGAGATGAAAAGTGTAGCACTTTTTTTCCTTGGGCACAGAACAAATACATCTGGCAATTTCCCATTAAATTGGCCAAATTTGATGTCAATTATGTCCTTGATAGAGTTGAATTCAAAGTGACTGCCACATTGTTTATCTCCCTTAACTATCATATTCCTGTTTCTTTTTCTGGATGGGATGAGGAGAGCATCAGGTTTTTTCAAATATTCATAAAATTAAAGGTATAATTCTTGCCTAGATCTAACAAATTTGTTTCTAAGCTTGGTGAAAGAAAGTTCTGAAGGACATACAGAAGCTATGGAAGTAAGTTTTTATAAAGAATCGCTTAGAAAGCAAAAAAATACTAATAGTATTACCATTAATAAATTATGAGATATATTCTTTCGCCTAGTATGTGTATTAGCAACCCATGAGTATCAGTTGAATTTTGTAATTATTCTGAGAATATTTTACTTTTGGCTAGCTGAATGGGCGATATGATGGATATGACATTTTCTAATTTCCTAATGATACAGCTAAAATCATAAACTGTGAAGAGCTGCAAATG
This sequence comes from Oryctolagus cuniculus, assembly GCF_964237555.1. Lineage (NCBI taxonomy): Eukaryota > Metazoa > Chordata > Mammalia > Lagomorpha > Leporidae > Oryctolagus > Oryctolagus cuniculus. The sequence goes on from NC_091433.1 coordinate 56,288,282, forward strand.
CTTATGAATGTTCTCTGTGTGAGATCTGCAGGGGTAGGGAGGCGTCCCAGGGACAAAACTTTTCCACACTTATCTGAAAGTCGCTGTTATCATGAATGGGAGGCGCACTAATATTATGTTAAGATACATTTCCTTTTCCAGTCAATGTGGGGACAAAGGAATAGAATAGAGATGAAACAGTTTCTTTGTGGCTCTCAGAGTTAACTAAAAGATAGCCTTAAATGATTGTTTACTGCATGGATGTTATTGTGCATGGTGAAGGATCTGAACATTTTTACAGCCAAATTTCTATTCAAAAGCTTGTAGCACTGTACAAAAAATTAACTCTAACATGAAGATTGGCAAATTGTTCCTCTTCGTGAGAACAGGTAATTTTATTGGGGGTTGGGGTGGGGAATAATCGGGCATGCATGGGTTTACAAGGGAACTAATTCTCTTTTAAGAATGCTCTTTGTTAAAGAAGAATTTCTTCATGAAAACAAAATAAGGCTATGTGTTAGAACTTAAGACTTACATGTACTTATCATGAGATGACGTGAACACAGTAAAATTTGACCAGTGTTTGTCTGTAATGGGCCATCTTTCATTAGTTTTGTTTGGAGAAAATACTTTTACAGTGACTTTACTAACTGACTTCTACTTTGCAGAAAGGATGTACCTAGAGAAATTTTAAAAGACCAGAGGAAATATAAACAAATGATAAATTCAGGGCAAGACCTTTGCTCTGGACACCTTGTTTTGTTGTGGCTGTTTTTCATTTCTTTTTACTGCATTTTTAAGAGAAGAGTGTTTGGCTGCTAGTTAGTGGGTTATACTCCCCCTCTTTTTCAAGGAGAACCAGGGCAAAGGAATTATGATGTGTGCCATATTGTAAAAGGAAACATTTGCTTAGAAACCTGTAGCTGACATTTTTATGCAGGATCTTGTGCTTTCAAGGCAATGAAAAGCTGGACAATGTTTTCCTTTTAGAGTGTGAGGAGGATCTCAAATTAAAATGGACCATACTTACTGGTTTCTGATGAAAAATGGCATGTTTTAGTTCTTTTTCCCACTGGTTGCTGGGGGCTGGTTGGCCACAAGTTTCATATGCTGAACATTTCTACAGACCTGGGGTTTGGTTCACCCTGAACATGCTGTGGGATTTGGACATGTAGGACTTGTAGGCTTTCTCTTTTTTCTAAAACTTGCAAAATTATTCTGATAGTGTTTTAATAAAATACAAAACAAGAAATTCTTCAAGAATTTTGTTGATTTAATTTAATTAGCTTATTATTTATTTCAAATTGACAAACCTTCTGTTTAAACATTTTAACATTCTTGCTTTCTTTCCTGCCACCAAAAAATGATATTTTTCTTGAAAAATCCAACATTTCAAGCAATGACCTTTGCAAACTATCCTTATGTGTTCCACTATCAGCTTTCACCCCAGCTAGCAAAAGATTTCACAGACAAACTGCTGACTCTGTCCCTCCCCATCCCAGCTGCTCAGAAGGTGGACAATCATAGGGCCTAGCAGTATGGTGCTTCAGCTGGGGCTCATTCTGGAGCGTTAGAAGAATGTCTCTTGATGTCAGCATCAATCATCCTTCTGGATAACATGCAAATATGATATCCTATGGAACTGGGAATACAATTCAAAGTTCCACCGTTTACACAAGCTATTTAAAATTTCTTATCAAATCATATACTTTAAAATATTTAAAATGACAGAGATTCTGTCATAATCGGTAATGATCATTGACATAAAATCAATGTTACAAAATTAAGCTTTCATGTTAATATTTTTGTTAATTTAAAAAAATCCTGCATTTTCTTATTCACAGACAGGTCAAATGCCCCAGGTAATAATGGCTCCCTCACTGAATGTTTATCTAAGCAGGGATAATTTTTTGTTTTGTTTCCTGATGTGCCTTCAGTGCATAGTATTCATTAATTTATTCATTCAAAAACATCTGTGGAGAACCTAGTAACTCACTTATCCTACAAGACAGAGAACAGAGTGTTTAATAAAACATGAGAGACGCTTACTTTCAAGAGTATATAGGTTAGTGCGACATGAAGACATTAAACACATTACAAAAAAGAGCAATAACCAAAACATAAGTGTAGAAAGGAAAAATATCTCCAAACACCTCTAAAGAGCCCCACTAATTTAGTTTGAAGGGATGATGACCAGGGAAGTCTTCTAATGTCAACTACATTTAAGAGAAAGCTGAATGATCAGTAGGGATTGGTCAGAGAGAAGCCTGAAGGGCAGTGAGCAGAAGAGCAGTACCAGATGTGATTGGAGAAGTATCTGGGTAAATCATGCAAAGATGGGTAAGAATTGGAATTTATGTTAGGTACTAAGAGCTTTCATTGGAGATCTTTCAAAAAGATTTGTTTGTTTATTTTGAAAGGGAGCATTAGAGAGAGAAATCTTCTATCTTCTCTCTCATTCACAAAATGACTACAATGGTTGGGACGTGTCCAGGCTGAAGCCAGGATCCTGGAATTCTATCCGGTCTTCCACATGGATGGCAGGACCCTAGGTACTTAGGCCATTCCCTACTACCTTCCCAGACACATTAGTAAGAAGCTGGATCTTAAGTAGAGCAGCTAGGACTCATACTGGCACTCCAATATAGGGTGCAGATGTTACAAGTGGCAGCTTAACCTACTGCACCACAATGCCAGTTGCATCATGAATATTTTTGAGCAGAGAGTGATACATGTTCATTTTATGATCACCTAGCTATTATATGGAGAATGAATAGGAAGGTAATAATTGTAGGAAAAAGAGGAAAAATTAAGGAACAATTCCAGTAATCCAGGCAAGAAATTTGTGGTTTATTTTCAGAAGCAGTGGCAGTGAAAATTTAAATGATGAGAGTATAGGGGTGCAATATGTTTTGGAGGTCTGATTCATAAATGTTGCTGATGGCTTAGATGTAGGAGTTAAGGATTATAGAGATGTCAAAGATTGCTACCATGTTTTTAGGTAAGTAGGTGTATTATTTTGTCATTTGTAGAAAAAAGAAAGACTGAAAGAACGATACATATGGGGTTGGTGATTAAGAGATCAGTTTTGTAAGTGTTAAGTTTAGGATATTGTAAGACATGTAAATGATTATGTAAAATATAGATCTAAAAGAGATATCTGGATTGACTCTATAAATTTAGGTATCTCCAGCTTGTAGATGGTTTCTAAAACCAGAGTGATAGGCAAGATAGACCAATGCAATACTTCCCAAATGGCAGGACCATCTGAGTTCCTGGGCAATTATTTAAAATCCATAGCCCTGCTTTTCCGCCCGCTCCCCCCTACCCCCGAGGGCCGCTCCGGCTGCACCGCGCTCGCTCTGAGCTCCGGGCTCCTGCCAAGCTAGCGCCGCCGCTGTCGTCTCCTACCAGCCGCCATCATGATTATCTACCGGGACCTCATCAGCCACGATGAGATGTTCTCCGACATCTACAAGATCCGGGAGATCGCGGGCGGACTGTGCCTGGAGGTGGAGGGGAAGATGGTCAGTAGGACAGAGGGTAACATTGATGATTCGCTCATCGGTGGGAATGCCTCCGCCGAAGGCCCGGAGGGCGAAGGTACCGAAAGCACAGTGATCACTGGTGTTGATATTGTCATGAACCATCATCTGCAGGAAACCAGCTTCACAAAAGAAGCCTACAAGAAGTATATCAAAGATTACATGAAATCAATCAAAGGCAAACTTGAAGAACAGAGACCAGAGAGAGTAAAACCTTTTATGACAGGGGCTGCAGAACAAATCAAGCACATCCTTGCTAATTTCAAAAACTACCAGTTCTATATTGGTGAAAACATGAATCCAGATGGCATGGTTGCTCTGCTGGACTACCGTGAGGATGGTGTGACCCCGTTTATGATTTTCTTTAAGGATGGTTTAGAGATGGAAAAATGTTAACAAAGTTGGCAATTTGGATCTATCACTGCTTATCGTAACTGGCTGCTGCTTGTCATCCACACAACACCAGGATTTACAGGAAGTGGGACTGATGTTATCTTGAGCTCCTCACTTATTTTGACCATGATTTACTTCAAGTGGAGGCATTGTTTTTAAGGCAAAAAACATTGTCATGTAGGTTGTCTAAAAATAAAATGCATTTAAATTCAAAAAAAAAAAATAAAATCCATAGCCCTTTTCAGATAAATTTAAACACCTAAGAATAATTGTGTGTTAATTAAAGAATTCAACCAATAGTATTAAGTAGAACAAAAAAAATACTAAAAGGAATAAAGTAGTAAGTTGTTCCTTGACAGGACAAGGGCTGATCAAGTCATTGTTTCTCATAGTGTACATTTCACTTCAACAGGTTTCCTTTTAGGTGCTTGGTTAGTTGTTACCGATCAGGGAGAACATATGATATTTGTCCCTGTTAAATATAAGAGTGGGAATAAGAGAGGGAGGAGATGTACAATTTGGGACATGCTCAATCGGACTTACCCCTAATGGTAGAGTTAGAAACGTGTCAGGGGATTCCAATTCAGTCCCATCAAGGTGGCATGTACCAATGCCATCTCACTAGTTAAAGTGATCAGTTTCAGTTCATAATTGATCATAATGATAGGATTAAGAATCAAAGGGTTCACATAAACAAGACTAGTGTCTGCTAATACTAACTGATAGAATTAAAAAGGAGAGAACAATCCAACATGGGAAGTGGGATACACAGCAAACTCATAGAATGGCAGATGTCCTAAACAGCACTCTGGCCTCAGAATCAGCCCTTAAGGCATGCGGATCTGGCTAAAAAGCCCATGAGAGTATTTCAGGCATGAAAAGCCAAGACACTCTGGCAAAAAAATGACCTAAATGAAAGATCTCCGTGAGTGAGATCCCAGTGGAAAGAATGGGTCATCAAAGAAGGAGGTACCTTTCTCTGAAGGGAGGAGAGAACTTCCACTTTGACTATGGCCTTGTCTAAATAAGTTTGGAGTTGGCAAACTCAAGAGGTTTCCATAGCCTTGGCAGCTCATGACAAGAGCCAGGGTGATTACTGATGCCATAAATAAGAGTGTCAATTGTAAGTCAACAACAGGAGTCACTGTGCACTTACTCCCTATGTAGGATCTCTGTCCTTAATGTGTTGTATTATGTGAATTAATGGTATAACTAGTACTCAAACAGTACTCTATACTTTGTGTGTCTGTGTGAGTGCAAACTGTTGAAATCTTTACTTAGTATATACTAAATTGATCTTCTGTGTATAAAGATAATTGAAAATGAATTTTGATGTGAATGGGATGGGAGAAGGAGTGGGAGATGGGATGGTTGCGGGTGGGGGGGAAAAAGCCGCTATAATCCAAAAGTTGTACTTTGGAAATTTATATTTATTAAATAAAAGTTAAAAAAAATAAAATCCATAGCCCTAGTCTATATCTCAGATTTACCAAATAAGAATTGCCAGGCTTGAGTAGTAGCAATCTGTGTGAATTGTTTTGTTGTAATATAACACACACACACACACACACACACACACAGAGAAAGCTTCCATCTGCTGGTTTACTCCTCAAATGCCCTCAACAGCTAGACTGGACCAGGGCTGAAGCTAGGAGCTGGGAACTCAATCAGGTCTCTCAGAAAGGTAGTAGGAATCTAAATACTTGTGCCATCATCATTGCCTGTAAGGGTCTGCATTCACAAGAAGTTGGAATTTGGAGCTGGAAGTGGGTATTGAACCCAGGTCCTCTGATATGAGTTCTGGTCATCTTATTCGCTAAGCCAGTGCCCATCCTAATCCATGTTTTTAATATGCATTATAGTTGCTTCTTATGATCAGACCACTTTGAGAAACATAGAGCAAAACAAGCATATAAACCAAGTTCAGAATCTTTCCAGAATTTAAAAGTGAGAAGGGATAGTGGGGAATGGGAACTGAGAAGGAGGATATCAGAATACAGGGAAAATGAGAAATTGTGGGATCTGTATCAGAACTGATACTCTCATCCATCTGCTTATACATTTAACAAACACCTAATTGAATAGTTTTATTTCATAGTCCTTCATTCCATATTACTTCTGAACATATCAGTATCTTTATTTAATATGAATATAGATACAAGATTTTTTCATTTCATGTATTTTACTAAGTTAAAAGGTATTAGGCAATCTGTGTTACTTTTTCCCTTTCTGTGTTTAAAATCTTGTCTTCCTACAGTAGGAAGACAATTTGCATGGTGAATCAAATAAATGTGCTTGGACAATTTTAGAAGCTAGAGAAAAAATCCTGGCCCCATGAGAGTGGAAGCAGCCCCAGAACTCTTGCTGATGATAGGGCTTAGGATCCTTAAAATGTGATAATTTAAAATAACAAGCAGAGAGTCAAATAAAGCTATGAAGATTGCATGTGAGTTGTGACTTTTTTCTGTGATTTCATCATTGTATTTTGATTTTATTGTGGTTTACTTCATTTGAAACAGCACTGTTAGGAAAATCTAAAAGAGCCGGATTTAAGGCTCTTGCTTCCAGCCAAGCTCAGGTCACTCACTAAAAGGGAGGAGAAAATGCATCTTGCATCTCAATGTCACAGCCTTAGAATGCAAGTTCAAGTCAGATTAGATTTTTCAAGATGAAAAGCAATTTCTATAGTTATTTGTTTGTAGATTTAAAGTTTAAAGGAAAGAATTAAGTAGTCCAAACATACACTGTACTTCCCATCTCTACATGAGTGTTTGAAATTGTCTGAGTTTATTCTATAAGGCTTGATGGTTCTATTTTCTGCCTTCACCATCTCATGTTTGTTAAGTGAAGGTGGGCTTAGCTGTTCTGTGTTATGTCTATGTGACATGCATCCTCCTTCTTTTTTGGCTCTATTCTCCCTTTTGGGTTTTGACTTCTAACACTATTTTGGAAAGTCAGGAAGTCAGCCAGAATAAAATGAAGCCCAAGTGATTTTTAAAATAGCATTATTTGTACAGTAATTCCAGTGGCAGCAAGTCTACCATTAGTAAGGATATGTTGGTTGATTTTATTATGTAGGTATGAATTCCTTGTCTGTCATGCCACACATAAACTCAGAGGAGAAGAGTTAGCAGGTTTATAGTGTGCACTGTCTCTGAGATATTACTTTAAACACCTAATTCATAATTCTCTAGAGGGAAATATAACCTATAGGGAGGTTGAGGGGCTGTAATGGCATTTGAAGCAGAGTTGGACTTCTGTACGTTGCAAAGCTCAGTTTATTTTTCTAAATAAGGGTGAAATTTACGTCTAAAAATATAGTCAAGAACTTATCTACTTCCTTTTGCCCACTTCTTCTTTTTTTTCTGGAGTATCCTTTTATTTAATGAATATAAATTTCCGAAGTACAGCTTATGGATTACAATGGCTTCCCCCCCCCCAATAACGTCCCTCCCACCCGCACCCCTCCTCTTTCCCACTCCCTCTCCCCTTCCATTCACATCAAGATTCATTTTCAATTCTCTTTATATGCAGAAGATCAGTTTAGCATACATTAAGTAAAGATTTCAACAGTTTGCTCCCACATAGAAACATAAAGTGAAAAATACTGTTTGAGTACTAGTTATAGCATTAAACCTCAATGTACAGCACACTAAGGACAAAGATCCTACATGAGGAGTAAGTGCACAATGACTCCTGTTGTTGACTTACAATTGACACTCTTGTTTATGGCATCAGTAATCACCCTGGGCTCTTGTCATGAGCTGCCAAGGCTATGGAAACCTCTTGAGTTTGCCAACTCCAAACTTATTTAGACAAGGCCATAGTCAAAGTGGAAGTTCTCTCCTCCCTTCAGAGAAAGGTACCTCCTTCTTTGATGACCCGTTCTTTCCACTGGGATCTCACTCACGGAGATCTTTCATTTAGATTTTTTTTTTTTTTTTCCCCCAGAGTGTCTTGGCTTTCCATGCCTGAAATACTCTCATGGGCTTTTCAGCCAGATCCGCATGCCTTAAGGGCTGATTCTGAGGCCAGAGTGCTGTTTAGGACATCTGCCATTCTATGGGTCTGCTGTGTATCTCACTTCCCATGTTGGATCGTTCTCTCCCTTTTTTATTCTATCAGCTAGTATTTGCAGACACTAGTCTTGTTTATGTGATCCCTTTGGTTCTTAGTCCTATTATTACGATCAATTGTGAACAGAAATTGATCACTGGGACTAGTGAGTTGGCATTGGTACATGCCACCTTGATGGGATTGAATTGGAATGCCCTGGTATCTTTCTAACTCTACCGTTTGAGATAAGTCAGCTTGAGCATGTCCCGAATTGCACATCTCTTCCCTCTCTTATTCCCACTCTTATATTTAACAGTGATCACTTTTCAGTTAAGTTTCAGCACTTAAGAAGAATTGTGTATTGATTACAGTATTCAACCAAAAGTATTAAGTAGAACAAACAAAAAAAAATACTAAGAAGGATAACATATCAAGTTGCTCATCTTCTGATTATCATTAAGGCAATGATTCCAAAAAATATTGAAAGTTGGGTTCAATCCTTTATTGAAAATATAATTTTGAGTAATTTGTGATATAGATACAGACTAATTGATTTAGAGACCTGTAGATGATGTTTACACTGACAAAATCTAAATATAATAAAATATGCTTTGGGGGAGATCTAGTTATCAAAATACATTTGGATTTCTCTGTTTGACCATCAGCATTAATGACTAACATATCTCTTAAGGACTCTTGTCACCTCCACGCATTTCCTTTGTACTGTTCACCTTGCGGAGAACATGTTATTCCTAAGACTCAAGTGGCATTTGTCCTGTGGGTGGGATAGCAAAAAAGACAATAGAAAATACCAAGAGAACAGAATGGGGTTCTTGTCTTGGCTACTGACCTTATTGACTTCCTTTGAAAGTTATGTCCTCAGGCTTTGATGAAATGCAAGGATTGAAGTGATGATGGAAGTAGGAATAAACTAAGCCTCAAAACTGTATATTGGAGTCCTGCCACTTAGGATCTCTGAAGCTTCAATTATGTATCCATAAAACTGAAACATCTCTCTGCTTATTCCACAAGGTTTTTGTAATGATCAAATGGAATAGTTGAGAAACTAGTATGAAACTCTTAAGACTTTTTACAAATTAAAAAAAATATTTTATTGAGAGAGCCAAATGAAACACTTCAAAGAAATTAGGAACTTTAAATATTTATATAAATAGTAGTATCATAGTAGAAATTGAAATAGTATAAGTAACAGTAGCCATTATTTGTTAAGCATAAATATGGTATATACTAAAACTTATTCTAAATTTCCAGTTCCTCATATACATTTCTTTAATATTTATAATTTTATAGTATAAATCTAAAAACTATATAATGAAGAAACCAGGTTTTAGAGAAATATGAAGCAATTTCACCAAGATGCATCAGCAAATCTGTACAGAATAATGTCAAAGCCCATATCTATCTGAGCAGACAAAAAAACACAAGATGCAGATTTTATCCATTCCCAGTAGTACTCTATTTTTCTTCCCATTGAAGCCATCATTATTACATTCCTAATTGCATATTTCCATTCTTTTACATTAGAATCCAAGAGAATACAGATTAAGTGGGTCCTTGTTGCTTTTTTGGGTTTTTCTTTTAGTCTTGATACTGGCTTAATTGGGAGCAATTCTTTAACATTGCCAAAATCTTTGTAAACAACTCAGCCTATAATGGTACAAAATAAGAGCAATATGTACATAGCACATGTCGCATGTTTTGTGAGTTTTCAAAAAAAAAGCCTGATAAAAATTATGAAAATTTTCTATGTAAGTAAATTAATGTGAGGCTAATGTAAGAGACAAATAATAATGTAGCTTTATAAAATGTTACCAATTGGAAAAATCAGTGAAATTGTGTAGTTCTCTTTTCCTCCTATGTAATGGAAATAAAACCCAAAGTGGCTAAGATTTGAAAAGATCAACTAGAGAGTTAATAAAAGTAAATATTAAGCATACATAAATAATGTTTCAGGACATTAAAACTATGCTTTTAAAAACTAAATACATAATATACAAAGAATACTTCATAATCAGTTATAACATCCATTGGAAGATATCATCAAGAAAATATATTCTAATATAAATTCAACTAAAAGTAAGTTTAAGGAAATTATACATGTCAGTAAAAGGGAAGATTACTAATAGCAATTTGTAGGCAGCCTATAATCATATGGAAAAACGTTGCAACTTGATCTAAAAAAAAAAAACACTTAAATTAAAAGGAGTGAGAGTGAGCATTGTGGCACTACAAGTTGCTTAGGATATTTGCACCCCATATCAGAGTATTTCTTTAGAGTTCCAACTTGGCTTCTGATCTAGCCTCCTGCTAACACAGCAGATGATGGCTCAAGTACTTGTGTCCCTGCATCCATGTAGAAGACCTGGTTGGAGTTCCAGGTTCTTGGATTTGGTTTGTCCTTGCCATGGGTGTTGAAGACATTTGGTGAGTGAACCAGAAGATGGAAGATATCTCTCTCTCTCTCTCTCTCTCTCTCCCTCTATCCTTGTAACACTGATTTTCAAATAAATAAACAAATATTTTTTTTTTTAAATTAAACTTGGTGAGGCTTTCTGTGAGTGGGTGTCACACTCGCTGCTGGTGGAAGGGAAGGTGATGCTATCTTTATGAAAAGATATTTGGAAATATTATCAAGTAATTTCTAAAGTTTCATAGCTTGATCCAGCAGTCCTATTTCTTTCTTTAAAAAAAAAAGGTTATTTATTTGAAAGGTGGAGTTACAGAGAGAGAGAGAGAAAAGAGCTGAGCTAGATCTTTCATCGCTCATTCACTATCCAAATGGATGCCCCAGCCAGTGCTGAGCCAGGCTAACTCCAGAAGCCTGGAACTCCATCGGGTCTCCCATGTGGGTGGAAGAGGCTCAACTATTTAGCTATTTATTTGGGCATATTAGCAAGGAGTTGAATGGAAACTGGAGCATCTGGGACTTGAACTGGCACTCATATGTGATGCCATTGTTGCAAGAGGCAGCTTAATCCACTGGGCCACAATGCCAGCTTTAATAATTCTATTTCTAAACGAATAGCTAGAGATTAAACACAGATTAGGTAAAAAAGGAAGTTGTTTTGTTGTCATTTTACACTATTGCCTCATACAATAGCTTAAATTAGGTAGAAATAGCAGTCATAAAAATGCATACTGTGTACGCACATATTTCTGCTTAAATATGTAACAAGAAAAATTTTTTGGAAAATCACATGCCAAGTTTGAATGAAGGCATAAAATTTAGTTTTTCTTTAAGAACTTTTGAATTTCCAAGACAATAAACATTTAATGAAATGCTCAGATGAAATTGTTTGTAAACAAATTACATAAAGTTCAAATAAATTAAGCGATGCTAGAAATAAGCCTATTTTGACTTCTAATTAGCAAAGTAATTAACTCCAGTATGCTGTCATTTCATTTATAAGAATAAAATATAGTTTCTAGAAAGCATTTTTCATGACATTTTATTTGGCTTTAGGTGGACCCTGAGATTGTCAGACATTAAATTCTTCAATTAGTTAAAATGAGCCTTTTATTTCAATTGTTTTCTTTTCCTGGAAGTGGAATTACACTTTTTCTTAATTCTATTGTTATATTTTCTTTAGTTGCCCAAGTAGTCTTAAGTTCAGGGAGATAATATCTTGACAATCCACACTGGTTGTTTCTTTCTTCATAGTCACTTTAAAAGTAAATCCTTCAGAAGAACATTTCTTTAACTTACTTTTTCATTATTTCCAGAGGCAAAAACTGGCAGGGCAATTTATAATTCAATTTTTGCTAAATCCGTGACACCCAATATATATGTCAGGCATTTCAACGGCGGGGTACTTTGGGGATAGGTGATAAATTGCACTGATTACAAGCACAAGCTGTTCTTATAAAATATCATATCAAAAAGAAGGTAAGTATTATTGGGAAAATGTAATGTATCTTTAGATTGTCCAGAAACATCAGGGATAATCACTTCATGTGAATATACTCCCTTTAGTGTTATACAGCAAAACATTAAGGTTCATTGTGGTTTTGATAGCACTCATCTGGAGAAAGGGAAAAAAAGACCCTATCAGTTCACAAGCCTATCATGGGCTGGTAGTCTTTCAGCAGCCGCGTAGCTCTTAGTGCTGTAATAACTCATGCCTGCCAGAATGGCCTCACTCTGAAACTCGAAACATGGCCCTAATCATTTTAGGTCTGTGTTGGTATATGTGAGTAGTATAAATATTATTTTATAATATAATCTTCTCTGATCTTTTTAAACATCCTTTCAGTGTTCCAGGTATTTCCTCATGTGATACGTGTGGCTTAAGCAAAGCCACGAGTCCCCAAGATTATCTCCAAAAAGTGCTGAAAAAGTGGACAACTGAAATATAAAAATCTCTTCTGGTGGTAAAAGTGCATCTGTGTGTGTGTATGTGTGTGCGTGCACGTGCACATTTCAGACACATGCTGCAGTTCAGTTTAGCATTCCATTAATGAGTGAAGTAATTAAGCAAAGCAAACTGGTAGGTTACTCCATGTCTAAGAATAGGGAATGGGGTATGGAGCCTTTCACCTCCAGGTCAATGGTTTCTGTTTAATCGGGCTGTTAATGACTGAAAGTCATTGTTTCCATCTGAGAGCTGTTTGGTTTCAATGTAAAGTAAGTTGGTGGTCTGCTCTCAGTTTCTCACGTGCAAATGTATGGATCATGAAATCCACTGCTGCTTTTTTTGCTACCCTGTTGGACAACTCAGTAAAAATAATATGGTATTTGAAGGTAATGACAAAACAACTTTGTCTCAGACAGTTTATCTCAATAAACATGCAGTGACATGAAATAATAGAAGATTTGTGAATTCAATTTTACTGTGTAGTTCTTTTCACATGTTTATTTACTTGAACTTCCGAGTTATTGTATATGATACAGGCCATGCTGATGATAACATTTTAAAGTTTCAGGCACCAAAGCTCAGAGAGATCAGGGCTTGCCTGAGATCACACAGGTAGTAAGTTCTTATGTTGGAGTCAAAGCAGTATGATAAGCTTCTTGGAATAAAAGAACTTGGGGCTTTCAAATGGTAGGACAATTTGGATAGAACAGAAAAGCACATAAAATTCTCTGAATGATGTTAGCCCAAGGATTGTAAAAAGATAGAAATTAGCACAGTGTGTTCATAATAGAATTTATCATGATTCTTCAACACGCTCATGGGAAATGTATATTGTGTAAAAACTATGTATGTCAAAATTTTTTCACATCACAAAATAATCTCATACTAACTTATAGCATGTCTGAACAGGATCTAGGTTGAGGTATAAGGACAGAAAAGACATGAGCTTGAAATGAACCCCTGTCGGAGCAACATGAATTCTCTAAAATTGGTGCGAATACAGACATCAAATTTTTTGTGAAGCATGATGGGAAGAATGGTGAAATCACTGATGCTTTACACAAATTTTTATGAGGACAATGTTGCAAAGAAATTAGTGATTTACAAAGGTATGATTTGTTGTAAGAAGGGATGAGACAATGTTGAAGATGAAGGCTGCAGTGGCAGATCATCCACTTTAATTTGCCAGGAAAAAGTTAATCTTATTTTGCCCTTATTTTGATGATTCACAGCAGAAACAATATTCAATATAGTTGGTTTAGCTTACACAACTCTGACTGGAAAGTTAAAGTAGAGCAAATTTCTGCTCAGTGAGTGCCAACATTTGATTCAGATCAGCTGCAGATAGGAGCAGAGTTTTCAATGGGAATTTTAGACAAGTAGGATCAAGATCCTGCGGCATTTGTTCAAAGAATTACAGTGAGAGACAAAACATGGTTTTATCAGTATGCTCCTGAAGACAAAGCACAATCAAAGCAATGGCTACCAAGCTGTGAAAGAAGACCAGTTGAAGCAAAAGTAGACAAATCAAGAGCAAGAGATATGGCAAGTGTTTTTGGAATGCTGAAGGTATTTTGCTTACTCATTTTCAGGGAACATGGGCAAAGAATGACAACATATGCTTATTAGGAGAGTATTTTGGGAAGGTTAATCAAATCTTTAGCAGGAAAATCACCAGGCAAATTTAACCAAAGGTTTCTTCTCCATCACAACAATGCTGTTATTCATTACTCTTATTAAGAAAGTGTTGAGGTTGATTTGTTCTGAGATGAGGAGCGTGGTGGTGGCAAGAGGTTCAGAGTCACCACACAGACCCCAGGAGTCGGGTGAAAGCAGGCCAGAGGCAAGCAGCCTGCAGACTTGTTTATTTCAGTTGGTACAACAGCTTATATAGCCAAGACAGCCAATCTGGTCAAAGGGCGGTTTATGCCTTAACCAATCACAACCTGTTGCCAGGCAGTATCCGAAGCCATCCAATCACAGCCTGTTGCCAGGCAGGCTCTGTTTGCCATGTGGTTTCCAAAACCATCAATTCACAGCCTGTTGCCAGGCAGGCTCCGTTGCCAGGTGGGTTTCAAAGCCATTCCTGAGCAATTGACACTAGCTTGCCAGCGGCCATCTTGGCATGGCCTTCTCATTCCACCACAAGAAAGGACGATTTTGTGAATGTTTCAGAAGAAAATCATTAGGCATCTACTTCATAGACTTTACTGCTCTGATTTGGCTCCTTCTTTCTTTTTTGTTTTCTAATCTTTAAAGGGTTCCCATTTTGTATGCCATACATGCACAACTGCATTCATGAACAGCTGTATGCTCCCACATTCTAAGGCTATGTTAAAAATAATGAGCTTTTGTTAGTATTCTTTTTTTAAAAGATTTATTCATTTATGAGAGAGAGAGAGGGAGAGAGGTCTTCCATTCGCTGGCTCACTCACTAGATGGCCACAATGGCCGGAGCTGTGGTGATCCAAAGCCAGGAGCCAGGAGCTTCCTCTAGGTCTCCCATTCAGGTGCAGGGGCCCAAGGAGCAGTGGGGACTTGAACCGGTGCCCATATGGGATGCCGGTACTGCAGGTGGAGGCTGTACCCGCTATGCCAGGGCTGGCCCCTGTTAGTATTCTTTCAACAGAAAATGTAGTATCAAAGATCTATTAAGAGAAAAACATGTAAATATTCAGAAAGAAGCAAATGCGAAACCATTGCTGAACATAGGCAAGCATAAAAACCTTTTCAAAAGTAGATATGAACAGTTACTGAAAGATTAAAAAAAAATTATTGTTCTAAGAGTAAGCCAATAGTATGTCTTGACTAATGAAGAAAGACTTCTGGTAGTTCCCAGAGCTAAAAGGCATTATTATGAGACTTTTCAAGTAATAAAATTCTGGAAGACTCTAGAAAATCCTGTGGGTTTGCTATAGTGAACCCAGGCATCAATATTTCTCAGCTAAAGAAATGTATTGTCCCACATGCAGATGTTGGAAAGTTATGGAGTTAACTTTTGGTTTTTATCGTGAGTAGGGCCACTAAAGGGCAAGGTCAGAGTTGTTCAGCTTCAGCTTCAAACATTTATCCTGTCCTCTGTGCCACTAACACTCCTACCGAGAAATGCTATTAACATTTTTCCCAACACAATTTCTCTGTATACTGAAGAGTATAATTCCAAGACTGAAAAATCCCACATGTTGGGGCCGGTGCTGTGGCACAATAGGTTAATCCTCCACCTGTGGTGCCAGCATCCCAGATGGGTGCCCGTTCTAGTCCCTGCTGCTCTTAAATCCAGCTCTCTGCTGTGGCCTGCAAAGCAGTAGAGGATGGTCCAAGTGTTTGGGCTCCTGAACTGGCATGGAAAGACTGGGAAGAAGCGCTTGGATCCTAGCATCGGATTGGCACAGCTCCAGGTGTTGCAGCCAAGTTTTGCAAGAGGTTACATGACAATATCAGTTTTTGGTTTTCTGATGATTATTTTTGGTATGACAAAGGCAATAATGGGGAATGTGGACAATGAATAATACAGGCAATTTTTTAAGCAGCCAATTTAGGAATTATGACACTCTGACTTAGGATGTCAGAATCAGAATACAGAAGATGTGAAGTCCTTGTATACTATTCTTCTTTTTTTTTTAAAAAAAAAAGACTTATTCACTTATTTGAAAGGCAGAGTTACAGAGAGGCAGAGGCAGAGAGAGAGAGAAAGAGAGAGAGAGAGGTGTCTCCATAAGTTGATTCACTCCCCAGATGGCTGCAATGGCTGGAACTGGGCCTGTCCAAAGCCAGGAGCCAGGAACTTCTTCCAGGTCTCCCACGTGGCTGCAAGGGCCCAAGGACTTGGGCCATCTTTTACTGCTTTCTCAGGCCATAGCAGAGAGCTGGATCAGAAGTAGAGTAGCTGGGACTTGAACCAGTACCCATATGGGATGCTGGTACTGCAGGCAGCAGCTTTACCAGCTGTGCTACAGCGTCAGTCCCTAAATATATCATTTCACTTGCCTTATTTACTAAAAGCGCAAAGATACCCATGTGACAATCATGCTGAGAAAGCAAAAGAGAAGAGCACATTCTAAAACACCTAGACAAATTCTTTGCACTTAAAAGTCTCTCTGGGTCCTGGCTGCTCCACTTCTGATCCAGCTCTCTGCTAATGTGTCTGGGAAAGCAGCAGAAGATGGCTCAAGTGGTGGGAACTCTGCCACCCACATGGGAGACCAGAATGGAGTTCCAACTTCCTGGCTTCTATCTGGCCCAGCTCTGTTCACTCTTGCCATTGCCATTGTGGCAACTGTGGCCATTTGAGGAGTGAACTAGCAGACAGAAGATCTCTGTCTGTCTATCCTTCTCTATCTGAAACTCTGCCTTTCAAATAATAAATAAAATCTTTAAAAAGTCTCTCTGGAAATGAGGTCCATCTTTTTCTTCCCTCGGCATGTTTTTCAAGTTACAAAGATATGCAAAGTGTCTCCTGGATAGTCTACTTATTTTTTAAAAATGGAATCCAGCTCTGTATGGAATTGGACTTCTTATGTTTTTGCACCTCTTATAGAGAATAATCTTTTTGGCATTATTGTTCTAAGCCTGCTTGATGTGCTTAGAGATTCAGCAGTCAAGACTTACCTAATTGTGATGATTTGTGTCAACTATATATTTTTTAAAAAGATAGTACTTGAAAGAAGCTATTCACACTTCAAAGGACAGGATTTAAGAGTCTAAAGCATTTTAATAAAAGCTATTAATATACATAAAGAGTGAGTGATTATAGCAGTTGGAATTTGAAAAGGAAGTGTCTCACCACAACAGAAATGATGGGTGGGATGGTACAAGAAGAGATGGGCCAGCCCTGACCTTATATTTGGTAGGTCCAACTGATGAAACTGAAATTGATGGCCAGGAAGGGATTTCAGTGAAATGGAACCCCAACAAACCTAGTAACAAAGAAATTGTCATGTACAAAAGCTAGACTAAGGAAAAGTTTTAGTGTAGGATAAACCAGATCTAATGAGCTAAATTGCTCTGGAATTATTCCAGCCATTGGGCCTCTTATAATAATCTTTACAATCTGGTTTAGTTGATATGATTGTTTGAGTGATTTATTTTACTAATAATAGGAGCTTATAAATTTCTTGAAGGGAAGTACGGATCTTTGTAGTAAACTGTGCTTTAGTTCACTTACACAGTTTCTACTAGCAACAGCTTAAATCTTTTATTTAAATTAAATGTGCCTGCCTTTTCCAAACTCTCATAAATACACTTGAATAGCCATTAAAACATGCCAGGGTGGAACATAATTGGCATAACTTTGGGTATAATCCACTTTCACCAAAATAAAGCTGTGTTCTAGCTCATATACCCACAGAGAAGATGGATGAAGCCTTTCAATTTTTAAGCATTTGTTTTCAATGAAGTGTTTATAGCAACGTGGAAAAGAGGAGAAAAAAAAATCATGTGCCTGTAAACAATGATATACGATAGAGAAATAAACAATGACGAGCTTTTATGTAGGCAAAGAAATGGGTGAACTGATTGTTAGAGGAAAAAAGAATGAGACAAGAAACCTTGGTATGGAGTTCTGAGTGAGTCCAAGAATTTAAAAAAGCAGAATAAAGGACTAGAAGTTGTCAAAGATAGCTGAGCATGATGGGCCATTGAGGAAGGAAAACTATGACAGCTTGTTTCCACTAAGAAGTCAAGAGAGGAGAATGTTTGGTTTGAAGGTGAGGTAAAAAGCAGTATCTGGGAGAAGAGAGGTTAAGGGTATTTGAGGACTTCCTCATTTTAAAATACTGACAAGGAGTGTGCAGTAGGCATGACATGGAAAAAGGGAAGTGGAATCCTAAAGAGATTTTGTTGGGGCTGGTACCATGGCGCAGTAGATTAATCCTCCGCCTGCAGCGCTGGCATCCCATGTGGGCACTGGTTCTAGTCCGGGCTGCTCCTCTTCCAGTCCAGCTCTCTGCTATAGCCTGGGAAAGTGGTAGAAGATGGCCCAGGTGCTTGGGCCCTTGTACCCACGTGGGAGACCGGGAGGAAGCACCTGGCTCCTGGCTTTGGATCAGTGCAGCTCCAGCAGTTGCAGCCATTTGGGGAGTGAACCAGTGGAGGGAGGACCTTTCTCTCTGTTTCTCCCCCTCACTGTAACTCTACCTCTCAAATCAATAAATAAAATCTTTAAAAAAAAGAGAGATTTTGTTTATGTAGGTTATACACTCACATGTTTATTCATTTATCAATTCTTCTAAAATTAGCTATAATAAACTAGTACTTATAAGCATAAGTGGTTTGTTTTATTTTATTTATTTAATTTTAAAGATTTATTTATTTATTTGAAAGAAAGATTTACAGAGGGAGAAAAAGAGATCCCATCTCCTGACTCACTTTCCCAAATAGCCAGAATAGCTTGGGGCTGGAGCAGGTGGATTGGAACCTGGAACTCCATCTGGGTTCCTACGTGCGTCTAAGGGGCCCAAGTACTTGGGTAATCTTCTGCTGTTTTCCCAGGTGCATTAGCAGGGAGCTGGATTGGAAGTGGCAGGGAGCTGGATTGGAAGTGGAGAAGCTAGGACTTGAACCAGTGCTCGTATGGCATGCTGATGTTGCTGGCAGTGACTTAATCCACTGTGCCACAATGCCAGTCCCAATGATTTTATTTTAAAAACTGTTTTCTAAAATAATTTGGTAAAAAGCATGGCATTCCAAAAATATTTTTAAATTATCTTTAATGTTATATTTAATGAATGATGGCTGGATTCTCATGTCTGTCTCTGCATTTAGGGTTGCCATATGTTGTTTTGGCTGATGCATATTCACATGGATATACAGCTGCCTAAAAGAAGTGTCAGCATGTTTCCTTGATACTACACTAAAAATCCCCTATGTGATAGTTCTTGAGGATTAGCTGCAATGTGAAATCTGAAGCCATAGTCACAAATTTTTGTACTCTAATATGAATTTGTCTGTGTTGCACTTTGAACTGAGTTATATAGATCTCAGTGCTGACAGACTGTATTATGTTATGTCAAAACAAAACCAAAAAAACACACTTGTGGTGCAGCAGGTTAAGCTGCTTCTTGCAATGCTGGCATCTTATCTTGGAGTGCCAGTTTGAGTCCTGAGTGCTCTGTTTCTGATCCAGGTTCCTACTAATGCACCTGGAAAAGCTGTGGCAGATGGCTCAAATGCTTGGGTCCCTGTTATCCCTTTTGGAGACCACGATGGAAATCCTGGCTGCTGGTTTTATCTTAGTTTGGTCCTGGATGTTTTGGCCACTGGGGAGTGGACCAGTCAATGGGATATTTCTTTCTCTTTGTGTCTCTCCCTCTAAGTCTGTCTCTCTGCCTCTCAAATAAATAAATACATAAATAGATAAGAAATCCTTAAAAATCATAATCTTAAAAAATGTACTTTGTTAGCATTATTACTGATGTCATCAGAAATGTGTTTAAGTCTTAGGAAGCTGTTGCACTTACAATGGTTGACACATTTCCCATAATTCTATTGTTCACTTGCAAGCTTGAATTTCTCATTGATTAAAACTCTTTGTAGTTGATTTCCTTGAAGCAACCTTTCCAATTCATTTATTTTCAAGAAAATGTCTATTGTGTAGCAAATGTGAATAACCACAGTCTGCCTGTCAGTAATTTTCTTTTTCAAGTAATATGTTTCATGAAGAAAATCTCTCAATATAAACAATCACATGCAGCTTTCTTCAAGATACTTATCATTCTCCATTATGCAGAAGTGTTTTAGGTGCATTTTCTGTTATTTCATATATAAGCTAAAAAGATGTGTACTTGGGGTGGTGTTGTGGCATAATGGATTAAGCCACTGCTTGCAACACAGGCATCCCAAATGAGTGCTGGTTCAAGTCCCAGCTGCTCCATTTCCTATCCATATCTCTGCTAATGAACCTATGAAAGCAGTGAGATTGGACCCAAGTCATTGGACTCTTACAACCATATACGAGACCAGGATGAAGCTCCTGGTTCCTGGCTTCAGCCTAGCACAGCCATTGCGGAATGAACCAGTGGATGGAAAATATTGGTTTCTCTCTTTCTTTCTTTCTATTACTCTGCCTTTCAAATAGAATAAAATAAATATTTTTAAAAAGATGTGTACTCAAGGTTTGAAATTAAATAAAATTAACAATTTTAGTGTATTATTCAAATCATTCTTAAGTAAAACTAGCTTTTTAAACTGATCTTCTGTATATAAAGAGAATCGAAAATGAATCTTGATGTGAATGGAAGGGGAGAGGGAGTGGGAAAGGGGAGGGTTCTGGGTGGGAGGGACGGTATGGGGGGGGGAAGCCATTGTAATCCATAAGCCGTACTTTGGAAATTTATATTCATTAAATGAAAGTTTTAAAAAAAAGTAAAACTAGCTTTTTAAATGTTTTTAAGTGCAACTGTTTGGAGGAGAAGGACATAAAGATTACTAGAACAAGTGGTGAACATGCCTTAATATGTGCTAAGACACTCACAGTTCTATTCACCAAATGGTTTTTACCCCATCAGTGCAAATATCAAGACAATGAAGAAGTCTAATAATGTCTCAGTACTATCATGAAAGTAGTTTGATCTTGTGAGCCACAGAAAAATATCTAAGGAACCCCATGAGCTCATAGATCACACTTTGAGAACCGCTACTCTAAATTTTTACTATGTAATAAAGGCAAAATTTAAATCACTCTGAAAAAATACTGCTTAATAAATATTTCTGGATAATTAGAAATCTTTTTGGAAGAAAAATTATAACCTTACCTAATAGTATAAAAACAAAGTTTAATAGATTCAAAAGTTGTATATTTATGATTTTATTATCAAAAACTATTAGAAAATATCAGTTATGTGCCTGATTTGGGAATGGAGATTTCTCTGCAGGAACACAAAAGAAGATACTATAATTAAAAAAAAAACATAAAAGGTGTAGGTGTTCAGTGCAGCAGTTAAGATGCTGCTTAGGATGTGGACATCCTATATTGGAGTGCTTGAGTTTTAGTTCTGGCTATACTTCCAATTCCAGCATCCCGATAACACACATCCTGGGAGGTAGCATGTGATGGTGCGAATACTTGGGTCCATGCCACCTGTGTGGGAAACCCAGATCTAGCTTAGATGCCTGTCTTTGACCTGGTCCAGTCCTAGCTGTGTCAGGCATTTGGGGAGTAACCCAGTGGATGGAAAATCTCTCTATCTCTATTTCTCTGCCTTTTAAATAATAAAATTATTTTTTAAAAAAGAAACACTAATAGATTTTCTACAACAACTTGAAAGTCTTTTTTTGTCTTAAACAATGCCAATGTCTAGTGCAGTACAAAATGGAAAACTGAAAAAAACAGTATTTCCAACATATATATTCTTCATACATAATGAACTCTTACAAATTAACAAAAAGAAGCAAAACATGATGACAGATAATTCTTAAGAAAAGAACTACAAATGATCAGTGAATAAATGAAAAAAACAGCATTTAATCTGTTAGTAAAAGGTTTCCAATAAAAATTGGTGAGAATGGGAAAATGATTGTGCAATTATCTGCCAATGTTTAACAGCTACTTTCAAACCTAACGGTTTATGACAACAGATGTTTCCCACAGCTTAAGTTCATCAGGAATCTGAAATAGATTAGCTGGATGGTTCTGGCTCAAGACTTCTTAAGAAGTTGCAGTCATCTCAAGATAGGACCGGACTGAAGGATCCTCTCCCAAGCTCATTCACATGGTTCTTGGAAACTTCAATTCCTCCTGGGTTGTTAGACTGAGGACTTTGTCATGCCATGTTCACATTTGCAATGGCTGCCAACAATGTGGCAATTTACTTTCCTTAGTACAAATGATCAGAGACAGAGAAAGAGAGAGTACATGCATAAGAGAGAAACTTTTTCTATAATTGAAGCTCTGAAGAGAATGTAAATGCTATGAAAATAATTGTTATATTGTATTGTTTAGGGAATATTGACAAGAAAAATCTTAATGTGTCTGGGATAGAGGAAATTTTTTTCCCTCAAACATGTTCAATTTGAAGTTGATTGAATCCATGGTTGTAGAACTCAGGGATACATAGGTCTAACTATGTATATCAACACTTTTAACATCTTCTTGGTTATTGTAACATGGCGAGTCTCTACCTTTTTTAAATAATATATATAAATGATATACATATAAATGGATATGTAATACATATAAACAATATAAATGATTATAATAGTGAAAAATTGGAAGGGATGTAAATGTCTAATAATATATAATATATAAATATAAATATATAAATATATAAATAAATAAAATATAAATATATAAATAAATTTTTATGCATTGTAGATTATAAAATTTGCAACTGTTAATACATTTTTGAAAAATTGTTCAGCAAAAGGGCAGTTACTTGTAATTCACAGTTTGTTGAGGATGTGTGTAATATGATGACACTTTTTGTGAAACTTAATGCATGATTGTATACATTGACATCAGTTCTGGAAGGATAGAATCCTAAATGTTAACATTTATTTTGTGTGGTAGGATGTGAAAACTTCTTTTTCACTTCTGATTTTTTTTTACACCCTGATTTTTCTATTCTGAGCCCAATTTTTCAAAGATTTATTTTTTATTTACATGAAAGGCAGAGTTACTGAGAGAGAGGGAGGGAGGGAGAAACAGAGAGAAGCCTTCTATCCACTCGTTTACTCCCCAAATGGCCACAATGGCTGGGGCTGGGACAGGCCAAAGCCAGGAGCCAGGAGCCTCTTCCAGGTCTCACACATGGGTTTAGGGGCCCAAGCTGTTGTGCCATACTCTGCTGCTTTCCCCAGGCATATTAGCAAGGAGCTGGATAGGCAGTGTAGCAGCTGGAACTCTAACAGGCACCATATGGGATTCTGGTGTTTCAAGCGGGGGGGGTTTACCCACTACACCTTCATGCTGGGTACCCTGATTCCAAATTTTAAAGGCAGTCAGAAAATAAACTCTAGAGATCTATGGAGACTATGAAAACATTAAATTAATTTTTAAAAAAATCAACAGAAAACTTTGATAGAAATGATTTTGAGACCAATTGTTAGAACATTATATGAAAGTACAATAATTATGTTTTAAGCTGTAATAGTTAACAATTATTTTTCTATATTCAGTATGATAAAACATGGCTGACTGCATCATTGTTTTAAATATGCCATTTTACATGAAATTTGTGCTAATGGGAGGAGAAGGGTGAAAGGGAAGCTGTCAGTAGTCTAAAAGTTTGTTATTGAAAAGTAAATGATCATTTCTTCTTGGATTCCTAAACAAGCAGACAAATTATAGGTTCTTAATTAAATGACTGCCTTTTTCAGCAGGGCATGAATTAAGTGATTTAAGAAGTTGCTTCTAGTCTAAATATGGTGGTTTTGACCAATTTGATTGGAATTGTATCCAAGGATTTTGTTTGTAAGAAAGAACATTAATTCAAGCTATGTGGACATTATTTAAAGTCAATTTCCCACGTCAACATGAACATCTTTCCTTGTGATAATGCTTGTGCTTGCTGGCCTCTAGCTTGATGACATAAAAGATTCCTTTTAAAAATCTCATTACCTAGTACACACTAGGTACATGTGAGGAACTCTCAAACCGAAGCTATTTTTGAAGCTAATTTCATGAAGAAATAAGTTAATTTATTCTTGGGCGAGTAGCTTAAAGCAAGCAAGAAAAGGAGCTGATTAATATAATTTTTAGCAGGTATTATGGAAATTCCCTTAAGAAGTTCCATTCTATAACATGTTCTCTTATGACACATTCAAAGTTTAGGTTTCATCTGGAGTTCCACAATTGCCCTGTTACGATGGTTTTTAGTAGCTGGCGCATTGTAATATATCTTTGGAGAGTGTTTATTATATTTTAAAATTTGGATCTGAATCCATCCCCAAGCTTAATGCTGACATTCACAAGGGCTTCTTGGCTCTATCTCAAGCTGGAGAAAGCTCTTATTGTGGTTAACTCAACTGAGCCAACTATTAATAATGTCAGAATACCATTCTGCAAAGCTGGGCAATACTTAGTCAAAGTGATTCATATTAGCTGAGCATGAGCAAAGAAATCTGAACAGGCTATTTCATGGTCCTGGACTGCCATGAAACCCATTGCTCTTGAGAACACAGTGGAAAAAATCAGGGTTCATGCTCCTGGCTGTTCAGACTTCTTAGTAAATGTTTCACTGTGTCCCAAGGAGAAGACAGAGTGTTTTAATGTGGGAAATGGAACCTTCTGTGCTGTCTGTTCTGGGGAAAAGAATGTGGTTTCTAAAATATTACTTTTTGAACTTCCTGTACTGTATTTATACAATTCTGACTCTTTAAAAGGCTAACTTGTGTTATGACTAAACCAGTCACTGATAGACGTAATTTGCTCTATGAGAGAAGCGTTCTTCACCATCTATGTGCTGCTTCCTTTGTGTGGTGCATTCCTTCCTGAGTCTGTATTACTTACTCTACACCCAGCAAACCATTGGCAGAAAAGGGAGCCATTTTTCCACTTAACATGCTCCACAACTGTGTTCCACCTTAGGATGTGTTTATTGTTCATTGGTGAAAAGCAAAGGCATGCAATGAGACTGAACTAGAATCTAATCTTGGCTTTACATTCACTTCTCCAAACCTGTTTCCTCATTGTAAAATGCAGATATTGAGGTAGTTTTGAATGAAAAAGAGTGTGTGTACATCATAGTGTTATGTAATTAGTCATTGCCCAAGAAATTATAGTATTTGTCCAGACAATCAGAATATTTTATTTCATTTGGATGTGGAAAATGTGTTCAGTAGATGAAAGAACATTTATGAAATTTTAACCTTGGCATATACTCAAGGCCTTCTTGAATGCACTTTGTAAACTTAAAAATAAAAAAAGAATGTCAGTAAGAATAGGAAGAAAAAATAACAATAGTTTTCATTAAAAAAATAATCCTACAACCGCAGGAGAAGGTGGCAGATCTAATAGTTAAGATGCTAACACCCCAAATTTCATTACCTGGTTCAGTTCCCAGCTCTGGCTTTTGACAATGGACTCGCTAGGAGGCCACAGAGATGGCTCAAGTAATTGGGTTCTTGTCAACCTCATGGAAGACCTGATTGTGTTTTGGCTTCTGGCTTCAGCTTCAGCCTAGCCCAGCCATTGTGGGCATTATGGACACTTGGGAAATGAAACAGCAAATGGGATCTCTCTCTTTCCCTCTTTCTCCCTCTCAAACAAATAAAATTTTAAAAATTAAAAATATACAATCCTAATAAGAAATACGATTTTACACTGTGACCTAGTCTACAATACATACATACATAACATACACAACTGAAATGAGAGTTAAGTGATACTCTTTCATGTGTATTTTACTTTTGTTATACTTTTGTTATCTTCTTCTCTATTTTTCCCTTCTAACCAGAACCAGTTAAGTTGATTGCATGCCAGCTGAGGGGTATGAACTTGAAAAACATTGCTTCAAGGAAAATAAATTAACTTATTATTACATAATTTTGTTCTGTACTACCTTTATTAAGCGGCACTTTAACTGTATTTTAAAACTTTTAATTACATCAATGAATGTTTGCCTCTAGGAAAGAGGAAAGAAACTAGCAATTCCTAAATTTGTACTATGAGCCAGGTATCATCAACATGGTTTTAAATATATCTCCTCTTCATTGTCACAAGAATCCCACTATTATCACCCATTTTGCAGATAAAGAAACTAAAGTTGCAACATTAAACTATCTTACCCAATAATTCAAACCTAAAGATATTTTATTGTCCCTGAATGAAAGAAGCTATATAATTATAGACATTGGTAACAGTGACATATCTGTAAGCTACTATACCATATATTCTTCACTTTTAATTAAGTTATTGACTGTTTAAGAATAGAATTTGAGTTTAAATTATAGAACATAAATATGGGGAAAGGTCCAAAATTAATTATACTTACTTTAACCTTAAAAGAGTAAGCTTCTCTGACGTATCTTGAAATTCGAGATAATTCTTCATGAAACAGAACTCTCTGGCTTGTGACTGTTTTGTTCTATCATTCAAACTGCAATAGTTATTCAACGAATTTTCCCCTTGAAAACACTTACAGAGAAGACAATACAGGAAACTGTATTCTCATTTAGTTAAAAATAAACTCAACTTTGATAGCACAATCATAAACCAAGAATTTTAGTTTGATTCCAATGTTTGAAAGGATGATCAAACTCCAAGTTTATTTTTTCATGGCTTTTTTTTTTTCTCCTACAGATTCTTCTCTGCAGTGGATTAACCACAGACATTTGAAGTTGTACTGTTTAAATATCTTTGAATTATTTTTGTTTAAAAATGTCAATGGGTACGATAGGAAAAGTACATTTTTTTCCTTGTAACTTCAAAACAACTGAACAGAACCTTTGGACTGAAACCAAGAATTGAATGGTTTAGCTTTAAGAAGATTTTCTTCTCTGAAAAGTAATGAATGAGTCTCTTAGAAAGTTTAACTATTTCAAGTTTCAAATCTCTGATCTCCAGCAGCTTAGTTTTTTTTTTTAAGTTTCAAAGTTAAATAAGTGTAGTTTTTCTTGTTCAGTTATCTTTCAAATCTGAAGTTATATAAACTTCACATACACATTAAACTTCTAAACAGATGAAATGCATAATGTTTTTAAATGTTTAAAAAGTAGTATTCCGTTTTGTTAATGGTTTCTTCTTTCAAGGTTGCATTAGTGAACAATAATCCTTGAGGACAGCCTAAAACAGTCAGTCGAATGGGAAGGACATAATTTTGTACTTACTCCCAAGAGAACTGAGAAGAGAGCCATTGTGATGACAACCCTTGAAGAAGCACAAAAATGTTCAGTAGCTTTTATTGAAGTCAGTTGTCAAGAAAACACATATAAGCTTTGGGAAACATTGAAGACAAAAGAAGATCCATAGTTTATAAGGCTCTGTGTTGGGGTAATTAACTTCTGGGGTCTGCTTTTAGACACAGAGAGGAGTACCAGGCAGATGGATTGTTGTCAGCCTTTTGCTTTTGGAGTCAGAACTCATAAGGGTGTCCTGAGAGCTCTGCCATAGCTCCTAGAACACCAGGGATTTCCAAAGTCATGAGGCTTGCACCTGCTGCACAACAGCATAAGTCGCTAGAGAGCACACATTCCTTAGCTTACAGTGCCTGCGCTGAAACTTTCTTAAATCTTCATCTGTAGAGAAGATGAGCCAGGACAAAATTTGCAAAGGCAGAATTTGAAAGGGATGACTTTATAAAATCATTCTCAAAATTTTTAAATCTACATTAGATCATTCTGTTTCAAACTGTGTCCCTGTAGAGAGTAGACATAGTATTTTTAGATATTATGTAAGAACAGTGTATCCCGGCCGGCGCCATGGCTCACTAGGCTACTCCTCCGCCTGCGGCGCCGGCACACCGGGTTCTAGTCCCGGTCGGGGCTCTGGATTCTGTCCCGGTTGCCCCTCTTCCAGGCCAGCTCTCTGCTGTGGCCAGGGAGTACAGTGGAGGATGGCCCAAGTGCTTGGGCCCTGCACCCCATGGGAGACCAGGAGAAGCACCTGGCTCCTGGCTTTGGATCAGCGTGATGCGCCTGCCACAGCGTGCTGTCCGCGGCGGCCATTGGAGGGTGCACCAACGGCAAAAGGGAAGACCTTTCTCTCTGTCTCTCTCTCTCACTGTCCACTCTGCCTGTCAAAAAAACAAACAGTGTATTCCTTTTTTTGTTTCCACATAAACTAACTGTATTTATAAGGCAAATGGACTCCTTCATGAAGGAAATTTGTAGAGATAAGATGAATGCTAATTATCTCCGAGTTAAATGGTGACTCAGTTGATAAATGAAGGTTATCAGAAGGAAAATATGCAATAATAGATTAGTGAACCTGTTGAGGGATTTTGTTTTCTCATTTTCTGAAGTTCTGTTTATACTCTGAAAAAACCAAAGCTGTGACAAGTGTGTAATAAAAATATATAAAATATCAACTTATTTGTAAGGAAAATATAGTCTACTTATTTATTTATTTATTTAATTTCTTTTTTGACAGGCAGAGTTAGAAAGAAAGAGACAGAGAGAAAGGTCTTCCTTTTCCATTGGTTCACCCCCCAAATCGCAGCTACGGCCAGCGTGCTGCACCGATCAGAAGCCAGGAACCAGGTGCTTCCTCCTGGTCTCCCATGAGGGTGCAAGGCTTAAGGACTTGGGCCATCCTCCACTGCCTTCCCAGGCCACAGCAGAGAGCTGGACTGGAAGAGGAGCAACCGGGACAGAATCTGGTGCCCCAACTGGGACTAGAACCCGGGGTGCCGGCGCCACAGGCAGAGGATTAGCCAAGTGAGCCGCGGCGCCGGTCTACTTATTTATTTTACAGTTTCTGAGTTAACTGAATATACAAAGTGAGATGAGAATAGACTCAAGATAAAAATGTTACTTTTATTGAATATAATTGAGCATTATATGGTTACATAGAAATAAAGGAGCAGAGTGTGTAAAATTATACTTAGGAGATATTTATCTGATATTTCTTGCTCTATGAAGGGACAGAAGAATTCAGGAGTAGAAAAAGCAGTTTAATCTTTAGTGATTTTCGTTATATTTAATGTACTCAGCATTAAATTTATTATAATAAGATAGCCATATGATACAGTGAAAAGATAGTGAGAGATAGGAAAAGATAACAGGGTTCTAGCTTACTCTCTAACTAGTGACCTTGGCCAAGTCACCTACTAGGTTGATATTTAGCTTTCTGAGGTATAAAATAAGTATGGATCCATCTGTATCACTTTTTCAAGCTCTGAAACAAATATTTTGAGGGAAAATCACTATTTCACCAAAAAAATCCACTTGCAACTTAATAGATAATGTCATCATTAAAAAAAAATTTTGTTTATTTTCATTTTTTTAAAAGGTAGGTAGACAGTGAGAGAGTTAGAGGGAGACAGGGCAGAGATCTTCCATCCACTAGTTCACTCCGCAATGCCTGCAATGGTTGGGGCTGGGCCAGGTAAAAGCCAGGAACCTGGAATTCTATCAGGGTGTCCCAAAGGGGTTGCAGGGACCCAAACACTTGAGTCATCATTGACTGTCTCTCAGGGTGCACATTATCAGGGAATTAGTGTCTGAGACTCCAAGGCAAGACTTCTATATGGATGTGAGTCCAACTGCCCCAAACACTAGCCTCATGAAGTTTCTTTTTCTGCTTCTCTCTGCAGCCTGCACTAGCATGAAGCAGGAACTTCTAAGCAGACCATTCTGCAGGATGTGAATGCGTCTATCTTTTCACCCTCCCTTTATTTCCCTTTCTTTGAACTCTGTTTTGGCCATTCATACTTGTGACTGCTCTATGAAAATACCATGCTGTCTGCCTTCCCTGGGTCTTGTTCAATATATGTATATACACACACCAATATGTATCTACACCAGTCTTTTCTATATTCCTGCCTTAATTACTGTCCTCATTTTTGGGAATAGTTTTTTATTTATCAATTTTAATTTGAATCTTATGAAAATTCTATAAAGCAATTAGAGTCAGGATACTAGGCCCAAGTTCAGAAACTTTTTATTTATTTATTTATTTTTTATTTTTTATATTTTGACAGGCAGAGTGGACAGTGAGAGAGAGAGAGACAGAGAGAAAGGTCTCCCCTTTTGCCGTTGGTTCACCCTCCAATGGCCACCGCGGCCGGTGCGCTGCGGCCGGCATACCGCGCTGATCTGATGGCAGGAGCCAGGTACTTCTCCTGGTCTCCCATGGGGTGCAGGGCCCAAGCACTTGGGCCATCCTCCACTGCACTCCCTGGCCACAGCAGAGAGCTGGACTGGAAGAGGGGCAACCGGGACAGAATCCGGTGCCCTGACCGGGACTAGAACCCGGTGTACCGGCGCTGCAATGTGGAGGATTAGCCTAGTGAGCCGCGGCGCCAGCCAGAATCTTTTACTGCTAACAACAGGTGACTTTTGGTAAGCCACAAAGTATAAGTTATTTTTTTTTTAATCTATAAAATGGAAACCAGAACCTACTCATTAGGGTTGTTATGAGGTTTATCTGAGAAACAAACTTGTAAAATTCGGGCTATGTGCCTCCTATATAGCATGAACCTGAGAATGGTCAATGTTTTTTCATTTTAATAATTTGATCATTTGAGACAGAAGACTAAGCAGAATTGTTTTTCTTCACCAGGAAAACCAGCTCTTAATAATTTGTTCTTTGGAGAATAAATTCTATATAACTATACATCAACATACAAGTTGAGAGTTTGCTTACTTTTCTTTATTTTGGACACTAATGTTGAAGATAGCATAGGTTGGTAATCAGATTTCCATTTGGACAAGGTAGCCAAGAAAATATTGTTATTTATTTTCAATAGTCTAGTAAGCAATTCAGGAACAAAAAGGCAATCTGCGAAATTCTATAATGAAATATAATTTTTTTCATTGTAAAAATGACAGAAGCTTAGACAGGTTCATATGCATGGCACCAACATTTCCAATTGAGCATATTCATTCTCATTTTATGAAGAATTTAGAGGGAAAATAAATTATTTATGCGTTAGGAGCTTAATCTCAGATTTCCTATCTTCCATTCTCTTCTTCAGAATTTGTACTCCTGCCCAAACCTGCTCTCATCTGGTATTCCCCACCAGGTCTCTGTCAGCATGCACCTTTGGTCACAGAAGATTAGGAGCCATTCTCATATCTTCACCCTCACTCCACTCTCTACCTTCTCCTGGACTATGTCCTCGATCACCAGTATCTTGGTCTTAACGAATCCCCTTTGCTCAATTTATCTATCACTACTGAAACATGGGAATTTGGGAGTCATTTATGGGCAGTTGTTACCAAGTTGGGACAAATTCATTTCTTCTGATATGTTTGTATTTAGATGCATATACTCAGTGGGATGCGTATGGTTATGACTTTATAGGTAGGTTTTCTGGATATGTGTGCAAAAAAACCTAGGACTTATCAGGAGGACAAACTGTCCTATAAAATGTAAAACTTAAAATAATATCAAAGAAAAGAGGAGAAACTATAATTAAATAATTTGATTTTCAAAGGTATGATACCAGAGTGTATAGAGTTTTTCAAATGATTTGTTGGTGAAGAATAATGATCAATCTCTAAAATAAGTGAAGATATTTCCTAATTAAAAACAGTGTTATTGGCTGGCACCACGGCTCACTTGGCTAATCCTCTGACTGCGGCGCCAGCACACCAGGTTCTAGTCCCAGTTGGGGCATCGGATTCTGTCCCGGTTGCTCCTCTTCCAGTCCAGCTCTCTGCTGTGGCCTGGAAGGGCAGTGGAGGATGGCCCAAGTGCTTGGGCCCTGCACCCACATAGGAGACCAGGAGGAAGCACCTGGCTCCTCGCTTTGGATCAGCGCAGTGCGTAGGCTGCAGCGTGCCAGCCGTGGCGGCCACTGGGGGATGAACCAATGGAAAAGGAAGCCCTTTCTCTCTGTCTCTTTCTTTCTTTCTAATTCTGCCTGTCAAAATAAAATAATAAAAAAACAGCATTATATTTTCTAGCCATATAGTGATTTTAAAACAGAGGAGATCAGCACCTAGCCTGATTCTTTAAACAAGCATTTGCCTGCTTCGTGGTTGTGGCTTGGCTAGGTGAATTTGTAGTTCTTGCTATGATTCAGTCAGTGATACTGAACAGACTCTAAAGAAAGAAAAGATAGGGAACTATATAACACAAATAAACTTAACAAAGCAGAAGATACATGCACCCAGAAAGTTCAACAATTTAGAATCTTTGTCTAATTTTTTTAAACCCAAAAGTAATCTGTATTGATTATAACAGGAGGTTGGCCTTCCAAGTGAGAGAATGTCCATGTGTGTGGTCAAAACCTTTTTTAAAAAAATACATTGAAAAATTTAAAAGCTGTTTGAGGAAAGCACAGCTTCCATATTGTCTCTCTTCATTAAGTCTCTGAAAACAGTTTAGTCAAGTCATGCATATAAAACGCATAGACCCGTGGCTGGCACTGTGGCCCAGCAAGTTAAGCTGCTGCTTTCTGGTGCTGGCATCTCATATTGGAGTGCTGGTTCCAGACCTGTCTGCTCTGCTTCTGATACAACTTCTTCCTAATGAGCCTGGGAAGGCAGTGGAAGATGGTTAAAATGCTTGGGTCACTGCCACCCATTTGGGAGAGCAGAATGGAGTTCTTGGCTCCTGGCTTCAGTCTGGCCCAGCCCTGGTTGTTGCAGCCATTTGAGAAGTAAACCAGAAAATGTTAGATTTTCTTTCTCTATCCTCCCTGTCCTGTTTGTGTGTCACTCTTTCAAAAAAATTATCTAACTAAATAAATAATCTTAAAAGAAATATAAAGTCCTAAAAAATGATATTGCGGGTAAAAATGTACACTGACCTAACTACAAAATTATTTAGCACATAACAAAATTGTATACATGGTCATACATTGATGGAGCATGCTAATAATTTTTATTTGATTTATTTTTATCAAATAATAATGTTTTAACAATTTTAACTTTTATGATTTTTTATCTTAATTGATAAAGATAGCATAAATCAACAACCAGTTTTTCATTTGGTCAGTGTCCAAGAAAACACTCTGTTCTTAATTTTGCAAACACTCACAAAGTCACATAACAGGTAAAAGACCTTAATACGATGTTGTCATCATCACTCAGATCAACCTTTCAGTGATGCTGAGTATACTGTGACACAAAATCAATCTATAGTATTGTGGAGTATCATATCAATAATTTTCTCTGGAAGTAGCAAACTAATTTTTTTCTTTTTTTGGAGGGGGGAGGTTGGAGTTAAATGGGGAACAGGAGATAAGTGAATGGCGAGAAAAGGAAGACAAAGAATGCAAACTGCAACCAGTCATTAAAATAATAATGATGTCAGTCTTTTTACATTGGAAATATGCACTCTCTGGCTCAGCTGTTGGGGAGTGCAGGTCTACTGTCAAAACTGGAGAACTGTACTTGAGGTGAGATGAATGCTTCTCTGGTGTGAAGGCACTCTGGAAGAGCACTGTGGTGAGACAGAAAAGAACAGAATAACTCACTAGTGTCTGCCTGTGATGTATCTCTTTAGTAACAATTTCTGTGTTGTGTTTGGATTATGGAAGCTTGATTTTGCATGATACCTGCTTGCAAAGAGATGCCTTTTGGC
The DNA here is from genome assembly GCF_964237555.1 of Oryctolagus cuniculus. NCBI lineage: Eukaryota > Metazoa > Chordata > Mammalia > Lagomorpha > Leporidae > Oryctolagus > Oryctolagus cuniculus. The sequence goes on from NC_091433.1 coordinate 56,321,761, forward strand.
TTAGATTAAGTTGTGATCACTTCAATTTGGCACCTATTCACCAGTGTCAGCATTTACAGTTCATTCCCAGCCAGGGTTGCAGTAAGTCTTTGAGCTTTCAAAAGTTTACAGAGTGAAAATTCATGTTCATTCTGCCATTTAGAGACCTTAGCAAATTCCTTAAGGTAATGATAACCAAGTGTCAAAAGGTGGCACCTGACTCTACTCATGGCCCCGTTTATCATGTCCTGTCTGTGGCAGTGCTTACAAGTTAAGTTGGTTCATTACAGCAGTAAAGGAATCAGGAAGATAGAATGGGACAAACTGATTCCACAAACAATTTTATAGGGCATTTGAATTGGAGGGAGGAATTTTTAGCTTTTCCTCAGACACCAAAGGGAAACAAGGGAGACACACAGTTGAAGTAGGAATTCACATACACTATGCAGATTATTATGACTAAAACCTCCTAAATAAACTGCTGCTGGGTAGCCTTCACATTTTGTTTTTTTGAAATCCCAAATGCTTTTGAAATTGAAAACTCATACAACTGGCCTATGCAACTCTCAAGAACCAGCAGACCAGAAAAGGAAACCTGGCATAATAAGAATAAACAATGATTCTGCTTAAGATGGATGTGAATTGTCAAAAGAGAGGTCTAATGCAGACAAATTTCAATCTTTCCAGACCTGTTCCAATTCTGCTTTTCTTTTTTCCCTCTGACAGCTCCCTAGAGTTTTCTGATGTCTTTCTTGAACAATTCTGGTAGCTAAGCTGCCTTCATCAACAGCTCTATATGCACCAACCCAACCCAACCCAATGTATCTTTGCAGTATCTTTGTCTTCAGGGGGTTTCGATAGTATCATTACTCATAGACAGGATAATTAGAATTTTTCTTTAAAATTTTTAAAGTCCAAATTACGTATCTGAAATATTTTTGTCTTACTTTCCTATCTTTTATGTGTTGATTCTTGTTTTTAAGGAGGAAAAGTTTTTCATGCTTTGTTACCTCCCTCTGGTTTAGTAGCTTCCAAAAGCAGTGACACAAGCATGAGTTTTAAAATCAGGCAGGGCTTGTGTCACCAGCTCTAGAGCTCTACCCCTACTATAATCACCCTGGATTTTCTATCTCTTGTTTAATCTCGGTTTCATAATGCCTAATACATATTAACTATTCAAAAAACTTTTAAACAATTATTTGCTTTCTTGTAAAGAAGGTAGGAAATTATATAACATTTTTTAATTTATTGAAGTCTATATTCTAAGAGTGGGAATAAGAGAGGGAGGAGATGTACAATTTGGGACATGCTCAATCTGACTTGCCCCAAACGGTAGAGTTAGAAATGTGCCAGTGGATTCCAATCAATCCCATTAAGATGGCATTGGTACAATTTCAAAGTGATCAATTTCAATTCACAATTGATCATAATGATAGGATGAAAGTCAAAGGGATCACATAAGCAAGACTAGTGTCTACTAATACTAACTGATAGAATTAAAATGGAGAGAATGATCCAACATGGGAAGTGGGATACACAGCAGACTCATAGAATGGCAGATGTCCTAAATAGCACTCTGGCCTCAGAATCAGCCCTTAAGGCATTCTGATTTGGCTGAAGAGCCCATGAGAGTATTTTACGCATGGAAAGCCAAGACACTCTGGCAAAAAAATGACCTAAATGAAAGATCTCTGTGAGTGAGATCCCAATGGAAAGAACAGGCCATCAAAGAAGGAGGTACCTTTCTCTGAAGGGAGGAGAGAACTTCCACTTTGACTATGGCCTTGTCTAAATAAGATCGGAGTTGGCAAACTCAAGAGGCTTCCATAGCCTTGGCAGCTCATGACAAGAGCCAGGGTGATTACTGATGCCATAAACAAGAGTGTCAATTGTAAGTCAACAACAGGAGTCACTGTGCACTTACTCCCCATGTAGGATCTCTGTCCTTAATGTGTTGTATTAAGTGAATTAATGGTATAACTAGTACTCAAACAGTACTCTATACTTTGTGCGTCTGTGTGAGTGCAAACTGTTGAAATCTTTACTTAGTAAATACTAAGTAGATCTTCTGTATAAAAAGATAATTGAAAATGAATCTTGATGAAGAATGGAATGGGAGAGGGAGTGGGAGATAGGATAGTTGTGGGTGGGAGGGAGGTTATGGGGGGGAAAAGCCTTTGTAATCCAAAAGTTGTACTTTGGAAATTTATATTTATTAAATAAAAGTTAAAAAAGAAGTCTATATCCTAAGCCATATTTTCTTCCCAATATGACAATTTTAACATCAGATAAAAGAAATGTCTTTGCTCTTTCCCATCAGTGTACACCAAATGACTCTGAATCCCTCAGCATAGCCCATTTACCACGTCGTGCTTATAATTTACACATCAGTTTTGATTCATCAGGTGAAAGACGTGAATTGCATAAGTAAAGCAAATTACTTTATTATCCTTCCTGCCTCTATTAATATTGCATGCTGCTTCTGTTTCCTGCATTTTATCCAAACCAAAATGTGCTTCTTCTATAAGTCCTTGCCCTGGTTAATATCTGTTTTAAATAAATCCATTGCACCACTAAATCCAAATGCATCTCTTCATTTATAACCCACAGTTTGTGACTATTAGCAATACTGAGTCACTTAATCTTCCTATTATCCTGTAATGATTTTATATTTTTGAGTCTAACCTGTGAGTTCTAGGACTTGAAACAATGTCCTAATGAAAGCTTTTCCTGAACCAGAGGTCTGCCACAGGGTAATTGTTTGTCATCTGATCACGGTAAGAGGTATAAAAATCATACTTTAAAATACTACATAAATAAAATATACTTTGATCACCTTGGAACAAATATTGCTCTAATTCAAAATAGCTATTTTAATTGCAACTTTCTGCTATAACATTGTCCAAAGTGGGGTGTATAAAACAAACTATTTGCATGTAGTGAAAATATTAGAACTTCTCTTATTGCTTATTTTTAATCTGAAAAAGGAAGGAACTTGGATTTACTATTATTAAATGAGTGGCCATTGATTCCTCTAACCCCACCATAGGTCCTGAGTGTTAGATGATTGCATGTCATGGGATACTAAGCCAAGATGTCATCAGATGGTTGGGTCTAGGTTCTTGTCACCAACACTACAAAGAATGCAAGGAAGAGAGGTAAGTAAAGATTGCAATGAAATAACATTTATTTGCATGCAAATTGAAAGTACATACTTGAGAGGGAGTGTGGTCATACTCAGGAGTGAGCCGCACTCAACAATGTTCATGGCCATCCCTCTATTTGATCTGGAGGGATAAGGGGTGGTATCTGGGGTGGGATTTAATGGAATAGTCATGGTGGAAGGAACGTAGACAGGGTTTGAGCACCACTCATTCCCTGACCCTCTTTGGGAAAATTTGGAACCATCATGGCATCAGGTGTAAGCTGGGAGTGGGGGTGTCAGCTAGAGTGTTTTTTTAATATAATTATACTAGAATTAGCTAAAGGTCATAGCAGTGATTCACTTGGCAGCCAACTGGTCATTTGTGGATGGTCACCAGTTCTAAGTAGTCATTCCACAGAAACTGTGGTTCTTCTGCTACGTGGAAGTAAGGAAGGAGAGGTTGGATGGAGCTGGTGGAGCAGGAGAAAGGGGCTGGCTACCTCAGCTCCTCCTTGCTAGCTGTAACTTTGCCAGTATCAATGCCCTATTTCCAGGAGAAACGCAGGTAAGAGTTCTAGATTTATATTGAGAAGGAATTTACAACATTGTTGTCATTAGATCATTTGATCATCTCTGAGTATTACAATATAAAATAGTTTTTACAGTTTCTTTTTAATATTAATTTTTAATGGATTCAGTATTTTCTAAGAATATAATGATATTCCCTCCTTTCTCTCTCTTCTTCCCCCTCTCTCCCTCCCACCCTCTCTTACTCTCCTTTTGTCTTTTTTTAGTTTTTGATATAACATCTTTTAAATTTACATTATTATAAAAAGGCTTAATGCTTCACCAAATAAGAAATTTAACAAGCAAAAAGCAAAAGACCCTAGTTTAGTGGGAATATAGACAGTGGGTATGAACAATAGTTGAATGGAAAAATGATAATTTCATCTACATGCAGTAAATTTTAAAGTAATCACAGATCAAAACAACTAAAGTAGTGTAACATTCTTAACCATTGGTTTGACAAACGTATAAAACAAAGTTTTTCAAAACTATATTTGCAGCAACACTGATACACATATTCCTCCTCTTCCTCTCTCTCTCTTCTCTTTCTCTCTCTCTCTCTTTAAATCTTAGCTCCCACATATAAGGGAGAACATGACAATTTGTCTTTCTGGACAGCTTGTTTCATTCAATATGATGTCTTTCAGTTGTGTCCATTTCGCTGCAAATAGTAGAATTTCATTTTTTATAGCTGATTAATATTCCATGATGTATATATACCACATTTTCTTTCTGTTCATCTACTGATGGACACTTTGGTTGATTCCAAATTTTGGGTATTATGAATTTGCTGCTATAAACATGGTGATGCAAGTATCTCTTTGGTACAACGTGTTCATGTCTTTGGGGTATTTACCCAGTAGTGGGATTGCTGGATCATATGGCAGGTCTATTTTTAGTTTTTCTAATTTTATTAAAGTAATACAAGTTTCACATATATCATATACAGATTTAGGAACATAGTGTGTGCCTTCCCTCCCCATCTTTCCTACCACCCACATTCCAACCTTTTTTTTCTCTTCCCTCTAGTATTCCTACACTTATTTTTTTAAAGATTTATTTATTTAGGCCAGCGCCACAGCTCAATAGGCTAATCCTCTGCCTGCGGTGCCGGCACCCCAGGTTCTAGTCCTGGTCGGGGCGCCGGATTCTGTTCCGGTTGCCCCCCTTCCAGGCCAGCTCTCTGCTGTGGCCCGGGAGTGCAGTGGAGCATGGCTCAAGTCCTTGGGCCCTGCACCCACATGGGAGACCAGGAGAAGCACCTGGCTCCTGCCTTTGGATCAGCACGGTGGCCATTGGAGGGTGAACCGATGGCAAAGGAAGACCTTTCTCTCTGTCTCTCTCTCTCTCACTGTCCACTCTGCCTGTCCAAAAAAAAAAAAAAAAAAAAAAGATTTATTTATTTATTTGAAAGGCAAAATTACAGAGCGACAGAGGCAGAGAGACACACACACATGGAGAGAGAGAGAGAGAGAGAGAGAGAGAGAGAGGGAGAGAGAGATCTTCCATCCACTGGTTCACTTTCCAAATGTCCAGAATGGCTGGAGCTGGGCTGGTCTGAAGCCAGGAGTCTGGAGCTTCTTCCAGGTCTCCTACACAGGTGCAGAGGCCCAAGAACTTGGGCCATCTTTTGCTGCTTTCCCAGGCCATAGCAGAGAGCTGGATCGGAAGTGAGACAGCTGGGACTCAAACTGGTGCCCATATGGGATGCAAGCCCTGCAGATGGTGGCTTTACTGGCTATGCCACAGCGCCATCCCCACCTACTCTTAACATTTATGAAGATCTATTTTCAGTTTACTTAATACTTGTAAGGTTAACTCTACACTAAGAAGAGTTCGACAAGTAGTAGGAAGAAAAAAATTCACTGTTCCTTAACAGAAGAGATAAGAACTGTAAACAATCATTGATCTCAAGATGTCTATTTCATGCCAATACATTACGTTTTAGGTACTCTGTTACCCAGATCAGGGAGAAGATATGATATCTGTTGTTTTCAGACTGGCTTATTTCACTAAGTGTGATGGTTTCCAGTTTCATCCATTTTATTGAAAAAGACAGGATTTAATTTTTTTTTTTACAGCTGAGTAGTACTCCACGGTGTATATATACCATAATTCTTTATCCAGTTATCAGTTGATGGACATCTGGGTTGATTACATATGTTAGCTATTGTGAACTGTGCTGCAATGAACACGAAAGTGCACATAACGCTTTCATATGCTTCTTTCTTTTGGTTTGGATACATTTCCAGGAGTGGGATGGCTAGATCATATGGTAGGTCTATATTCAGATTTCTGTGGTATCCCCATACTGTCTTCCACAGTTGCTGCACCAGATTATATTCCCACCAACAGTAGATTAAGGTACCTTCTCCCCACATCCTTGTCAGCATTTGCTGTTTGTTGATTTCTGAATGAGAGCCATTTTAACTGCGGTGAAGTGAAACCTCATCATGGTTTTGATTTTCGTTTCCTTGATGGCTAGTGATCCTGAGCATTTTTTCAAGTGTCTGTTTGCTATTTAAAGTTCTTCTTTTGAAAATGCCTTTTCAAGTCCTTTGCCCATTTCTTAACTGGATTGTTTGTTTTGTTATTGGATTTCTTGAATTCATTACAGATTCTGGATATTCACCCTTTATTGGTAACATAGTTTGCAAGTATTTTTCTCCTATTCTGTTGGTTGCCTCTTCACTTTGCTGTGTGTTTCTTTTGCAGTACAGAAGCATCTCAGCTTGATGTAATCCCATTTGTCATTTTTGGTTTTGATTTCCTGTGCTTCTGGGGTCTTTTCCAAGAACTCTTTGTTAATGCCAATGTCTTTCAGAGGCTCCCCAATGGTCTCCAGTAATTTGATTGCATCAGGTTGTAGAGTTAGGTCTTTGATCCAATTATTGTGGTAAAGATTGAGGTCTGGTTTCATATTTCTACAAGCAGAGATCCAGTTTTCCCAGGACAATTTGTTGAAGAGATTGTTATTGCTCCAGGGATTGATTTTAGCTCTTTGTCAAAGATAAGTTGGCTGTAGATGCCTGGAATTTTTTTCTGGAGTTTCTATTCTATTCCATTGGTTTTATGTCTTTTTTTATGCCAGTATCAGGCTGCACCCTGTAGAGTGTCCTGAAATCTGGTACTGTCATGTCTCTGGCTTTGTTTTTATTATATAAGATTGCTTTAGCTGTTCGGGATCTCTTGTGTTTCCATGTGAAATTTAGAATAATTTTTCTAGATCTGCAAAGAATATCATTGGTATTTTAATTGGGATTGCACTGAATTTGTAAATTGCTTTTCGTAGTATGGAAATTTTGACAATATTGATGCTTTCAATTCATGAACAGGAAAGATTTTTCCATTTTTTGTGTCTTCTATTTCTTTCTTTAATGTTTTGTAATTTTTATTTTAGAGATCTTTGAACTACTTGGTTAAATTTATTCTAAGGCATTTAAATTTTTTGTAGCTATTGTGAATGGTATTGATCTTAGAAGTTCTTTCTCAGCCATGGCATTGCCTGTGTATACAAAGTCCATTGATTTTTGTGTGCTAATTTTATATCCTGCCACTTTAACAAACTCTTCCAATAGTCTCCTAGTGTAGTCTTTTGGATTCCCTCTAAATAGAATCATGTCATCTGCAAACAGGGATACTTGACTTCCTCCTTCCCCAATTTGTATCCTTTTGCTTTCTTTTTACTGCCTAATGACTATTCCAGGATTATATTGAATAGCCATGGTAGAGTGAGCATCCTTGTCTGGTTCTGTATCTTAGAATTCTTCCAATGTTTCCCAATTCAATAAAAAGCTGGCTGTGGGTTTGTCAAAAATTGCCTTGACTGGTAGTTTCTTTTCTAGGTATAACAAGCTATAAACTTAAAAAAAAAAAAAAAAAAAAAAAAAAAAAAAAAAAAAAAAACAAGCGAGCAAAGATGGGTGAAAAGAAACCAGAGCCTTTGGACTTCGTGAAGAATTTTCAAGAGTACTTGACTCAGCAGACCCATCACGTGAACATAATCTCTGGATCAGTTAGTGGGGACAAAGAAGCAGAAGCTCTTCAGGGAGCTGGAACAGAGGGTGTTCAAAATGGACTTGATCACCCGTCTGTCAAAGTCTCTCTGGATGAAAACTCAGGAATGTTAGTAGACGGGTTTGAAAGGACGTTTGATGGGAAGTTCAAGTGTCGGTACTGCAACTATGCCAGCTCATCGAACATATTAGAATCCACACAGGTGAGAAACCTCATAGATGTCACTTATATCCATTTGCTTCTGCTTATGAGCGTTATCTGGAAGCCCATTTGCTTCCCATACTGGAGAAAAACCATACAAAGTGAATTATGTTCCTTCCGCTGCAGTGATCCATGTAACCTGTCTTATCACCGCAGGCGCAAGCATAAAATGGTACCAATTAAAGGTACTAGGTCTTCCTTAACCAGAAAGAAGACGTGGGGGGGTTTATAGAAGAAAACAGGCAATCTGGGGTATAGCAGAAGAGCACTAATTAACTTAAGTCCACCTTCCATGGTGGTTCAGAAACCAGACTACGTTAATGATTTTACCCACGAAATCCCAAATATCCAGACTGACTCCTATGAAAGTATTGCAAAGACCACACCAACTGGTGGCCTACCAAGGGACCCCCAGGAGCTCCTGGTCAATAACCCTCTGAATCAGTTCTCGGTGCTAGCAGGACAGTTGTCCAGCTTGCCACCGGAAAACCAAAACCCAGAGTCCCCTGACGTAGTCCCCTGCCCCGTTGAGAAGCCTTTCCTGGTGCGTAGCCCTCTGCACAGACGGTAGTTTCCGCCGTGTCAGCAAGCATTTCCCAGAGCTCCTCTCCCACAAGCCCTGAATCTCGGCCATCCCATAGTCAAAGGAACTGCAGTCCAGTGGCAGGTCCGAGCAGCGAACCAAGTGCCCACACGAGTACCCCCAGCATAGGAAACAGCCAGACAAGCACTCCAGCCCCAACCCTGCCAGTCCAGGACCCTCAGCTTCTGCACCACTGCCAGCACTATGACATGTACTTTGCAGACAACATCCTTTACACCATTCACATGGGATGTCATGGGTATGAAAGCCCTTTCCAGTGAAACATATGTGGATGCAAATGCAAACACAAGTATGATTTTGCCTGTAATTTTGCAAAAGGGCAACATAACCAACACTGATTGGAACATTAGCACATTATGTTTTATTTGGTTTTGCCTTTTTGTCTTTTGTACCTTGGTTGTTTTTGTTTTGTTCGGTCATGCCTAATAAGATGTCTGCTGATTTGAGGTTCATACATCATATTTATAGAAAATATAAATTTGACAATGGAAAAATTTTCCCTGATATTTTTTCCATAAAAATCTGGTTTGGTCATTTATGTGTTAGCATAGTACATTGATGTCTATTTTTTCCTTTTGTCTAGATGTAAGAATTGGAGTGCATGGCTGGCGCCGTGGCTCACTAGGCTAATCGTCCACCTGCGGTGCCGGCACCCCAGGTTCTAGTCCCAGTTGGGGCACGGATTCTGTCCCGGTTGCTCCTCTTCCAGTCCGGCTCTCTGCTGTGGCCCAGGAGTGCAGTGGAGGATGGCCCAAGTGCTTGGGCACTGCACCCACATGGGAGACCAGGAGGAAGCACCTGGCTCCTGGCTTCAGATCAGTGCAGTGTGCTGGACGCAGCGTGCCGGACATAACAGCTACTTGGGGGGTGAACCAACAGAAAAGGAAGACCTTTCTCTCTCTCTCTCATTGTCTAACTCTGCTTGTCGAAAGAAATAAAATTGGAGTGCAGTCATAACCTTATTAGGTGTTCATTTAGATTTCCTACATTTATGATCCATAAAGATTCTAGGTTTATTCATACTTTTGATATTTCAGTATATAATTGCAGCTAAAATGCTATTTCTGCCATATTTCAAAATTTAGAGAATACCGGCGCCGTGGCTCACTAGGCTAATCCTCCGCCTTGTGGCGCCGGCACACCGGGTTCTAGTCCCGGTCAGGGCACCGGATTCTGTCCCGGTTGCCCCTCTTCCAGGCCAGCTCTCTGCTGTGGCCAGGGAGTGCAGTGGAGGATGGCCCAAGTGCTTGGGCCCTGCACCCCATGGGAGGCCAGGATAAGTACTTGGCTCCTGCCATCGGATCGGTGTGGTGCGCCGGCCGCAGCATGCCGGCCACGGCGGCCATTGGAGGGTGAACCAACGGCAAAGGAAGACCTTTCTCTCTGTCTCTCTCTCTCTCACTGTCCACTCTGCCTGTCAAAAAAAATTTTTTTAAAAATTTAGAGAATAAGTTATTTTCTCTTACAAGATCTGTTACAGTTTATTTCAGTATTTAATAGAGAAATTGCCCTTAATAAGGTTGCTCCTAACTGAAATGCTATTTGGTTCACAAACCTTAAGTTGAATCAGTAGTTTCATTTCAACTGATAATAAAGCTATTTCAGTGTAGTGAATCTTTTCTATACAAGAGGAAATGTAAAACTATGGCACAAAAGTTCTACAAAGAAGAACTAAAGACTTGAAGTTGAAAATTATGTTTATTCCAATTCTAGTTTAACCACATGGGCATTATTCATTTTTTAATACTAACAGTTTATTCTTAAAAAGGATGGAAAAAGATATTCCATGCCAACAGAAGCCAAAAAAGAGCTGGCGTAGCCACCTTGATATCAGACAAAATAAACTTTATCTGTATCCTTAATGCGTTGTGTTATGTGAATTAATGGTAAAACTACTATTAAAACAGTACTTTATACTCGGTGTTTCTGTGTGGGTGAAAACTGTTGAAATCTTTACTTAATATATGCTAAATTGATCTCCTGTATATAAAGATAATTGAAAATGAATCTTCATGAAGAATGGGATGGGAGAGGAAATGGGAGATGGGATGGTTGCAGGTAGGAGGGTGGTTATGGGGGAAAAAGCCGCTATAATCCAAAAGTTGTACTTTAGAAACTTATATTTATTAAATAAAAAAAATTGTCTTGACTGTGTTGAGGAATGATTCTACCTAATTTGTTTAAGGTTTTCATTACGAAGGGATGTTGCATTTTATCAAATACTTTCTCTGTATCTATTGAGATAATCATAGATTATATTTAGATAATCATATGGTTTTTGTTCTTCAGTTTGCTAATGTGTGTGTGCATCACATTTATTGATTTGCAAATGTTGAACCATCCCTGCATCCCAAGGATAAATCCCACTTGATCCAGGTGAATGATCTTTCTGATGTGTTCTTGGATTTCATTGACTAGTATTTTGTTGAAGATTTTTTTCATCTGTGTTCATCAGGGATATTGGTCTATAGTTCTCTTTCCCTGTTGTGTCTTTTTCTGCTTTAGGAATTAAGGTGATGCTGTTTTCATAGAATGAGTTTAGGAGTATTTGCTCTCTTTCAATTGTTTTGAATAGCTTGAGAAGAATTGGAATTATTTCTTAAAATGTCTGGTAGAATTCAGCAGTGAAGTTGTCTGGTACCAAGCTTTTCTTTGTTGGGAGGGTCTTTATTACTATTCAATTTATGTCTTGATTATTGGTCTGTTCATGTTTTCTATGTGTTCATGACTCAATTTAGGTAGATTGTCTGTGTCAAGGAATCTATCCATTTCTTCTAGTTATACAATTTGTTGGCATATGTAGTAGTTTCTGATTTTTTTTATTTCTGTTGTATCTGTTGTTAAATTTCATTTTTCATATGATTTCCTTTTACTGATTTGAGTTTTCGCTATCTTTTTTTTGGTTAGTTGAGCTAATGGTGTGTCAACTTGGTTTGTTTTTTCAAAAACCAATTCTTCATTTCACTGTTCTTTTGTTCTCTTTGGCATCAATTTTATTCATTTCCTCTCCAATTTTAATTTTTCTTTCTTCCCACTAATTTTGGGTTTGGTTTGTTGTTGTTTTTCTAGGTTCTTGAGATGCATTGATAGCTCATTGATTTGGTGGTCTTCCAGTTTCTTCATGTAGGCAACAATTGATATAAACTTTCCTCTTAACACTATTTTTGCTGTATCCCATAAGTTTTGATATGATATATTGTTGACTTCATTTTTTCCAGAATTTTTTTTTATTTCTCTTTTAATTTCTTCTATGACCAACTGTTCAAACAAGAGCATTTTTACAGTCTCCATGTGTTTGCATATGTTCTGGAGATTCCTGAGTGACTGATTTCCAGCTTCAATCCATTGTGGTCAGAGAAAATGCATGTTGTGATTTTCATGGATTTCTTTATTTCATGGATTTGCTTCTGATTGCTTCTGAGTAATCCTGTGATTAATCTTTTTAATTCTGTTTCAGGAGTTCCATCAATCTCTTCATCTTTACATTCTAATATTGACGTGTTGTTGTGTTCCTTTAGGGGGTCATGTTGTCTTCCTTATTCTTGTTTCTTGAGTTTTTGTCTTCATTTTTGGGCATTTTTAGAGATACTTATTGATTTTTCCTCTGATGGCTTTTTCTTTGCCCATGTGGCTTTGTAGAATGTCTGCACTTTCAGTGATTACCCAGAGGAGTGTGCTGGGTATGGTCAGCTGTGGTCAGTGCTCCATGGTGGGGCAAATATCCAGGGTGACACCCAAATTGGGTATTGTAGATCTCCTCTTCTGAACAGAAATGGGGATATGGTCAACTCTGCTGGTGTCATCAGATCTTCAGCTCCCCTCCAAGGTGGTCAATACCTGGATGTTAGCCCCTGGTGGGTGCAATGCTCATCTGTGCCACTATATGAAACTTACAAAGGATCTTTGCAGTCCTTTGAGCACAGATCCTACAGCAATGACCCATCCCAGGCAATCAAGGGACTCTGAGCTTGTGGAAGGACACACAGAGATCACCCTGAAATGCAGATGCACCCTGCCCCATTTTGTGAAGCTACAGTGTTCCCACAGTCTCAGCACACAAGGTTTCCACAGTCATGGGGTGTAGAAGGTCTGATCTGCTCCACTAGCCTGTCTGATCCACAGGGAAGCAGACATCCCCAGAGCCAGCTGCCTCTGGGTGCTCCACCTAGGTAGCTTGAACTTCAGAGCCTGTGGTATGTTGGGAGGCTGGGGGCTCCTCTCAGTCTTACATACATGCCAACCCCACTGTCAATCTTCCCAGACTCAAAATCAGTGGGGGAACACGGATTTTTCCCTCTGCTGGAAACTCTGGGTCATAGACATACACAATAGCTGCTGGCTGAATATTGCCTCCTCCCTGCCAGTTGCACTGGAGCCATTGCCACCAGTATTGCTGAGAAGATGGCTTCTTGTCTCAGCCAGCTGTTGTGCATGTGCGCAAGGACTTCTGCAGCTGCCACTTATGCTCAAAATGGCACCTGCCCTCTCTTAGCTAATTGCTGGATGCCATTGTGGGGCAAATGAGATGAGAGAAATGTGCCTTGTTTTTTTTTTTTTTTTTTTTTTTTTACTGGATCCACGGGTACCCTCTCCCCTTCAGGGCTGCAGGCCAGACTCATGCCATCCTTGTCCTCTGGCTATATCACCTCTGACATGGGCTGCACTCTGATCTCACCTCAGCCTCAAAAGCTGGCACTTTCTCTGGCTCTTGGCTGCTGGAGTCCTGTGTTGTGTCTGTATTCATGCTGTGCCTCCGCACCTTCCACACAGATCCATGGTATTTCTCTTCCTTCCATAGAATTTCTGCTATGGTTTTCTCTCTAATTCTCCCCTGAGAATGCACTTCCTACATTTCTAGCTCAATGCATCATTTCCTATTCTGTCATCTTTAAAAAGCTTTAGGGCTTTTTAAGAAATCTCCATTCTGTTTTCCATAGTGACTGCACTAATTTACATTCCCACCAACAGTCTATAAAAGTTCAATATAGTTTTTGTGTGCTTTTGGGTTTGTGGTTTCATGGTTACCCTTAAAACATCACCCACATAATGAATATGCAACATAAAAATATTCATTTTGATAAACTGCCACATTAAAATTATAAAGCAATTAGTACAACAAACTATAGGATCAAACAGAAAATAGCAGCAGTAATGCATTTTTTGTTAAAATCACATGAAAAAGGAAATTAACAACAGATAGAACAGGTCCTCATTTAAAAATGTTTGAAACCAGAAGTGCTTTGGATTTTGGCGATTTTCAGTTTCTAGAATATTTGAATAAATAAAATCAGATATTTTGGAGATGGCATCCAAATCTCAGCATAAAATAAATTTCATTTGTTTTTCCTATACAACTTCTCATGGATCCTGAAGGTCATATTATCTGATGCTTTTAGTGTGCCTGGGTTTTGACTGTAATGAACCACATGAGTTCACGTGTGGAATTTCTTACTTGTGGTGTCATGTCCATGATTTCAATCAGTGAGGCAATGTGTATCAGGACTACCAATGATTAAAGTGCTAGGGAGGCCGGCGCCATGGCTCACTAGGCTAATCCTCCCCCTGCAGCGCCGGCACCCCGGGTTCTAGTCCCTGTTGGGGTGCTGGATTCTGTCCTGGTTGCTCCTCTTCCAGTCCAGCTCTCTGCTGTGGCCCAGGAGTGCAGTGGAGGATGGCCCAAGTGCTTGGGCCCTGCACCCGCATGGGAGACCAGGAGGAAGCAGCTGGCTCCTGGCTTCGGATCAGCACAGCGCTTGGGCCGCAGCGTGCCTGCCATAGCGGCCACTTGGAGGGTGAACCGACGGAAAAAGAAGACATTTCTCTCTGTCTGTCTCTCTCACTGTCCAACTCTGCCTGTCAAAGAAAAAAAATTTTAAAAAAAATATAGGAAAAAAGCTATGAATTGTGGGGAGCCATTGCACCGTGCCCTAAAGATGGCGCCGGCTCCTTTCTCCCGGAAGGACTGGCGAGAAACAAACAACTCCTAATAAGGAGATGGCTGAGCTCCCTTCTGGCTTCCGCATTGCTGTACCTATCAATCCTTGCCATTTGGCTGCTTTTGATCGGTGTGCTGATGGCTATAAGAGGGATGGGAGAGGGAAGGAGGCGGAAGAAGAAGCTTGTTCAAGGTTCCTGAATAAACTGCTTGAAGAAGAGTTCGGGTTGCGTCTTCCTTGCTGGTCGAGGGACGCGACAATGAATGATAGAGTCTTGTCCCAGTATCTACTCAGGTAAAATTATCTCCACTTTTCACAAGTTTTGTCCAGTGAGAGACGTACATGGACTCTTCAGACTGGCACAGTATTCTCTTGGACATTAAAAATAAAAATGGAAAAATATAGTTATTTTATTTTTGACCAATAACATTTAATTCGGTGAAATTTCTATGGAATGAAAACTTTCTCACAAGCAAGTAAATGTGAATATGAAACATTCAATTGTCCATTTAATTATTTACTCACTAACTTAGCAATAAATGTTGACTGAGCACCTGCTATATAAAAAACTATCTTATTGTCCCACAGTGCCCCCTTCTTTCTGATAATATAATTCATTGTACTTTTTATAGGATATTAGCCCCCAATGAGATTCTTATGATTCAATAATTTGTGAAACATTTGGTCATTTCCTTAGAAAAGAAGCTTCTTGCCCTCTACCTCCTTTCTTCTTATCCAGATTAGGAAAACAGATGACCAGTAAACTAGCTTCAGTCTTATGAATGCAGGTAGTCTTGAGGCTGACTGAAGGATCCTGGGCCCCTGTAAACCCTGTGGAGCACACAATAGCCAATTCCTACTGAGCCTGCTCCATGAGGGAGAATCGAACTTCTGACTTGTGATTTATTGTATTTTGGGGAATCTCTTGGCTGGAACCCTACTGAGCAGCCCAATATCGAAGGATATTAAAGGATGGAATTTATGGAAATGACTTAGTAGAATATTACCTTAGCTATAAAATCATTATGCCTTGAAACTTTACAGTACTTGGTTTTATTCATGCTCTTTTGTCTCCCTGTTATGTCCTTATATATAGGTAAAAATTCTATTTTTCTATCATGAATTTGCTCAGATATCATCTTTTTAATATCTCTTACCAATTTTGCCTCTGCTCCTAAGCAAATCCTTTGCCTTCTCATTATTAAGGCAAAATAATCACTTTCTTTGTGCTTTTCTCAATATACATTTTTTGCCTAATGTAACAACTATGCATATGTGCATAGATTTTACTAAGAAACTCAGAACAGAAACTATCATTACTAAGTTTTCTAAATCTTTCCTATCTAGAGCAATATCTTGCATATAATAGGCTCTCAGTAATCAAGCAAATGTTTGTTGGATATTTAGGAAATATAAGTCCTATTTTTGTGTATTTATTGCGTTAAAACAGTTGTTTTTCATCCTAGTCTGCAGAAAATGCTCATTATCATATGGAAGAGTGATTGTTATTTAGCAGGTTGCAGGAGAAAACTATCTTCTTTTTCTCCAATTAGAAAGCACTTGTCTGCTTTGAAAACAGGCCAGGAAAACTGACTCCTGTGAGGATAATTATGATTGTAATGATTAGTTTTAAAGAAATGTCAGCTGCTCTTGTTTTATTTTTCACATAATAGACCTGTAGCCTGTTTTAGTGTGATGCTTCAGGACCTGATATGTACTTTTATTTCCCTACATGAATCTTTCATCCTTTTACTGACGTTTATTCTTTTTATGCAATTATCCTAAAAGGAAAGCTCTGGCCCAGCAAATTGGTTGTCTGACTCTGAAGAGACATTCATATCTTGTGGAGTAGCTTTCAAGTTCTCTGATCAGGAACCCTCAGGCCCATTTTTAAGAAGGTTTCAAGCTAGTTGAGCTTCATTGTCTCCCAAAATGTCCAAAATGAGATTACATGATGGGCAAGATCAATTTACTGGAGGGTACTTAAGCAGTAAATCTGGACATTTTTGTCCAGTCACTGTTTCTTTCAAACTCTGTGGCAGAAAATTAAGCCACAAGAGCTTTGACAAATTAGATATTACTACATCTAATTGTGTATGTTTAAACTTATCACACTGAATCGCAGCATTGTAACTGACTATGATGCCAACAAGGCCTTTGTTTAATCAGTGCAGTGCCATTTAATAGCAATTAATCACCCAACTAAAATGTCATATTAAGGTCACAGAAACTTGAAAGCTAAAAATGTAAGGAGGAAAAAAATAAAGGAGGACATTAACATTAGTTGATAAATAGAGAAAAAGAGCATGTTGTGCCAAGGGAAGTTCCGAGTGCTTTGTTTTGTTTGAAGCTGGTGGAACATCTAGTGAGAATTCAGTCCTAACTTATAACTGAGGTCAGAAACAGTTTAATTCAGTTAGATTTAATTTTTCAGATTCATAACTTTTATTTGAATTATTCTTTGATTTTCTGGCATTTTCTTCCCTTTGTTGTTATTTTTAAAATGGAAAAAAACAGATATGGTGGAGTACCCATGACAAGATGAAGTAAGTAGCATCATTTTGCAAAGTCATTGGAGAATATTTATGAAAAAAAAAACTTGATTTACTTATTTGTGAAAAAAATTTTATTCCATAGAAAATTCATCAAATTAAATGTTATTGGACAAAAAGAAAATGACTAAAGTTTTTTTTTTTATTATTTTTAATGCTCAAGGGGATACTGTGCCAGTCTGAAGAGTCCATGCAAACCTGTTGCTGGACAAAACTTGTGAAAAGTGGAGATAATTTCAGCCGAGTGAATTCTTGGGTAGAAACTCACTGAGGCCAGGACTGTGTCACTCTTAGCTTGTCTCTGGCATTTTAATGATTGGTAGTCCTAATACATATTGCTTCACTGACTAATTAATTGCAAAGAGAGATGTAGTGAATGGTAAACTGAAAGGGGGGCATAATTGATGTCTCTTTTCATTTAGAATTGCTAGGAAATTATTATTAATCATGTGGACTCCAGGTAGAATTTTTGCATATTTTGTAACATGATAAAACTGACTGTAATGATCACTATTCAGTGTTGGAATAAATAACACAAAGATCAGGAACAATGATAGCCCCAGTAGGGAAAATGAATGTCAGTTTTCAAACCCACTGAGCCGAGAAGATGCTCCTATTTTGAGCAAGTCTCACTTAGATGGCCATCTAGCTTTATGTAGGGCTATGTGGAACAATACAGTACTCACTAGTCACATGTGGCCACTGAACACAGGAGATGTTTACCCTGAGATGTGCTCCAAGAGTAAAATACATACCGTATTTCAAACACTAAGTATCAAAAATGACTGTAAACTCTCTCGATAATTTTATTTGCTGCTTCCATGTTGAAATGCTGATTTAGAGGTATACAAAGTTAAATGAAACATATCATTAAAATAAACTTGTTTCATTTTACTCCTTTCAGTGTGGCCAGCAGAAAATTTAAAATTACATATATGACTTGCTGTATATTTTAATTTGACAGTGGTGGTACAGATCAATGAAGAGTAATGTCAGTATCACCACTAACCTGGGCCAGATGTGATCCAGGAACCCAGTTGTGAAACCCATGGTGATCTATTCAAATTCCCTAAAACAAGTTTTCTCCAAAAGCTTTGAGCTCTTAATCATGGAGCTAATAATATCAATTAAAAAGAAATACAATAACATTAATAGTACATTTGAGGATTGAAGGATTAATTCTGGAAAGACAAGAGTTAGGATTATTTGATGTGAAGGAAAGAATTGAAAACAAAACTAATAATCGGCTTCTGGGTACATAATGAGACAAGTCAACATTGAAGCATGAAGGTTGGAGGTTAACTAAAATGATTTCCTAAAAGTCAGGGTTGTTTAATACTTGAGACAGGTTGTGAGTCTTCTTTTTCTGGAGTGCAGTGATAATAAGGTAAGGCCTTCTCTGAAGTCATAGGTAAGGAAAGGATTGAAGAAGACAATTTAAGATAATGTCCTCAATATCAGTGCTTACTCAGATAATTTGAGTGCCTCTGAATGTTGGTGACAAGATAGGACTGGATAATAGCCCTTTCAGATACGGGGAGCTTCTAGTTGGAATAATCTTTAATTTATCTCCTTAGAAGTTAATGAAATTCACCTTGAATATTATTACCTAATAACATCTCATCAGCCTCTTTAAAAAGTCTTTAAAGTTCATCAAAATCATGTACCTGGGAGCAGATGTTAATCCGAGTGGTTAAGATGCCCATGCCCCAGATTGGTGTACCTGGGTTTGATTCCTGATTCTGGCTCCTGACTCTACCTTCCTGCTAATGCACACATGGGAGGCAACAGTGATAGCTCAAATAATTGGGTTCCTGCCCAGAAACTGGAGTTAGTTTCTGTCTCCCAGCTTTAGCCATAGTCTAGCCTTGGCCCTTGCAAGAAGTTAGGGAGGGAACAAGCTCACTCTCTGAAATATATTTAGGAAAAAATACTTATCTATAACTTGAGTGTAAGCACCTCAAGATGTGAAATAGCATATTATATTACTTTTTTTAGTATTATTGCTCTTGTATGCATGTAACTGTACTATATTATGTAATTAAATGTGGGTATATATATATAATATAGGACATAATAGCTATTCAATAACATTTGATAAATGAATATAAGTGGATAATAATATGTAAATGCACTTCCATAGCTGATGTAGAAAAGGCAGCTAAAAGGTGTCAGGAAACCACAGCACCCCAATTTTGCTCAAATGCATTTATATACAAAAACCCTTAATGTGCAAATTCAGCATTTATGCAAAATGAATTTTGGGTGTTTTACTGATGCTTTATAGTATTAGATAAGCTTTTTCTGTCTTAGTTAACTACCACAATTTCTCTAATAATTTTGGAATCTTAAAAACTTTTGCAAGATAAGTTCTTCCGGTAGTATGATTTCCAACTACCAGGTGAAGGAATAAGTGTTATCTTTATCAATATGAGAAAAATAAAATAAAACAACATTTTTTTAGGTATTTTGATGAAATAGAAGTCCTGATCAAATTAAAAGCATGGTTTGTAAACTGTGAGGCATTACCTGAAGTTGACATCTAAAGCAATTTTTTGAGTAGAAGCTTTCAGGGCTTTTTAAAACAAGCACTTCTGGTCTCCATTTTTAGAGTTTAGTTAACTCATTTGCTGAGATCTTTGGTGGATCGTTGGTGTATTTTCTCTATATTTCTATCCATGCATCAACTTTTAAATAGAAACATCTGAGTTTTCAGTGGCTCTGAGCCAATCTGGAGTAAGGAAGGAGTATTCACACAACACATGGCATAATATCCGGGTGCGGCCAGAATAATGCACATCCATGTGCATCTCAAGTTTCTGCCACATAAGGAATTTATAGTAGAGTTCATCACTTATTGGAATACATTTGGATTTATTCTTACCCCATTACTGAGGAAAACTAATTTTAACTATGTCTTCCTGTAGGGATTCTATTGCTTCTTCTTCCTAAACTGTCACCTTCACACCCAAACATTTTTCACAATGCCAAAAATAGTCAACTTCCAGCCAATTACTCTACCTTTGGCTAGACATGTCCCTTTAATTTTAGTGCCGGCACACAACTATTTGGCCTTTTATAAAGGTCACATATTTTCCTTCTAAGTAGGGTTGCCGTAGCTATGTCAGGAAACATGTGTATCCATTCTTCCAAATGAGGACCTTATATTCTCACTGATGAGGATCTTAGATTGAGCCAGTCAGGCTGTTGGTACTTTAGAAAAAACAAAAACAAAAACAAAATTAAAAAATTATTGGTGCCTATATAAAAGATGACTTTATTCTTCCTAAATTTTCAATGAATCACTTTGTTAGAGTAGTGATGTTGGGTGACTTGTAGAAAGTCATGATGATACTGCAAATAAACTACATAAAAATAACATTTGACAACATATTAACAACAGGTTAGTGGAATTACTCCTTTAAATGTTAGGAAACATACCTCAGCTAATACAGCCCTTGGTGATATTAAAGTGACTACTACATGGTTTTTTTTGGAGAATCCTACTAATATTCCCAAATGTCCTTAAAAATTCTTCCCATCCCAACCCCCATCTTCCTTTGAATGAGCAACTATTGCATGGGTCAGGAAATTTAATTCTTAGTACTTTTATCAACATGAGAAGTCCCAGCCTAAACCAGGGAGCTTGGTTTTTTTTCTTTTTATTTGTTTTTTCTTCAAGATATAGATGATATGCCCCTATCAAATGTACAGTTTAGTGAGATGGATGACACTTCACTAACTGGCAGTTCAAGGAAGTCTTGGCCCAGCTTGTTTACATGAACATGTTTTAGAACAGCCATTTAGCTTCCATCCAGCCCTGCTCTGCTGCCCAGCACTAAAGGGAAGAGCAGGCAGTGAGCTTATAGGGCTCTGATAAACCAACCCCCCATTTGGCAAGCAAGGAAGGGGAGTGATAAAGGCTCTGATTTATGTTTTATCTGTCACTAAGTTTTCAGTCAAGTCGGGCAGTCAGCCTGAAATGACTTGGTCCTGTTATCACCTCAGATGCCACAGGTTGCTTAAGTGAGCCAGATTCCTTGGTGACTCTTAAAAGAACTTCGTTTCACCTCTTAGAGAAGGTTAGCTTAGAGATGTGGCTTTAAAGCACGCACGTCTAGCTCATAAACTTCAGGGCTGTAAACCAGCCTGTGACTCATTTCCATGCTAATTCTCACTGGCTGTGTCACCTATACATGACTGTCCTGTTCTGGAAACACAGGGCCAGTCTCGATGCCGTCATTACAAGAATGTTTGAATTTTTATACAAATTTGGATACCTAAGAAAGATGTTAGTATGAAATTTGCACATACCATACCATCTACATTTACACGAAAAGAATATTTTCTATAAGCAGCATTAATTCAGATTCTGAATAAAATTAAGCTCTCTTCAGATAATGGAAAGAACCCCGAAGATAATCTGTCTTCAGCAAGAAAGAGTGTCAATGGATACAGTCAGAAAGCAAAAAAGCTCCTGTTTACTCTGTGATGGATGTTGCAGTATGGCGAGGGAGGTCAATGGGAGATTAGCTGACATAAAAGCAAGGGAGTATGTCCTTATCTAGTAAACTAACACAAGTCAGTAAATGAAAGCCCTCTGTACCCTTCCCCAACCTATTTCAAGTTGTTTCCCCCTAAGTTTAAATTGGCTTGTCGTTTTACAAGGATGGATGAGTATTATTTTTAAGCCTTTATTTTACAGTGAAAGAATGTGAATGTTCCACAAGTGAAATTTTCCCATGGAGAAGGGGATTGCAATGAATCATAAGCAGTGTGTGCACTCCCAAGCTTCCTTTATATGTAAAGTTATGCTCCAATATCTTTTCTCTCTGTGGTATTTTCTTTCCAAACATCATAAGAGAATCAGGGTGGGAGAGGCCATTGAAGCTATCTTTTTTAAACAGTGATAGTCCAACTCCTATATTCTTAATTATGTAATCTTGTTGTTATCTGACAAGGACTCATAGGAACTGACTTTGTATTTCCCCTAGGTAATATCCTTCCATGAGCCCTCCTCCCGCTCCACCCACCTTCCTTCAGGATAAAATCCAAACTTCTGAACATAAACACTAGACCTTTAGGATCTGCCACTGTTTACCCATCTGACCTCATCAGTGCTACTTTCCCACAGGCACTTTTTACACAGGTCACAGTAAAGTCCCAGAAGTTCGTACACTAGTCAATACTTATATGTCTTACTGATTTTACCCCTGTCTGGGAAAGCAAGGATTATTTTTTTAAATATCCATTTTTTATCACTATTGTAACCTCAAAGCCTATAATGTTTTCTGGAATTTACTAAGGGCCAAATAATGATTTGGTAACTGAATCCTGTGTACATCCAACTCTATGGGTCAGGAAAACTTTTCTTTCTTCTCCTGCCAAAACTTGTACTTAGATTTCAAATTTGTGTTCCTTCTACCGCTGTCTCCAGATCTGGAAACGATGTCACCGTCACAAGGTCTTACAGCCCTCACTGCATCCCTTCAACTGTTTCTAGTGCATTTTAATGGTTAGACAAGGAGCCCCTTTAGGATGGAGCCTGGTTTCTAGTTCTGTACGCCCTGGACCTAGGAGGGCATGTGATGGATTTAATTAGAGCCCAAATTCTCTCTGTGCCCAAAGACATTAGTGATCCATCCCCTAATTACCTTTCAAACCTCTCAGCAACTTCTCTCCACTCCCCCTCATCCTAATCTAGTCACACAGGCTTCCTTGCTGATCCTCCACACACAATGTGAGTCTTAGTTCTTTCACACTCTCTTCCTTCCTTCCAGATTGCTTGCTCTTTTCCCAGATATGGTTCAGCCTATAACTCTTTCACTGTCTTTGCTTAAATGGTCACCTGCATATTCCTCCCTAAATTCAACCCCATCTGCCCCTCTTTCTAATCCTCCTACTCCTGTTACCTTCTAATATACAATATAATAAAGTTACTGGTAGGATTGTGCATGTGGGTGTGTCTTCCACTTGAACACAAATTTTTTTAACTTGTGTGTAGGAATATATGCACATAAAGCATATTTACTATTGTATACATATTTTATATGTACACATATAATTTTTGACATTATCATTTATATAGTTGAATAAGGTCATTATCTACCTTAACACATGCTCCTTCCTTTAACAAAAGCTACAAGGTTTTTCATTGCTTGATTTGAAAGGCCAATATACAGCCTAACTGAACTCATAGTTCAATTCTTAATGTATCATTTACATTTCTATTTTAAATTGAATTATTTACCTTTATAAATAATACTTTCTGCGGCTCAAACTTTTCACAGACTTGCAATCTTACCTCATATGCCAGAGTTTTGAGTCCCAGTTTAAAATCATGGTTGATTTTAAATTAGCCTTCTCCACATTTGATGACTTCAATAAAGATCAGTTTGTAAGCTCTTAAATTCCTTAGCACATTCACTCTACACTCTGCGTGACTTAAAGAAACAGGCCAGGAACTGGATGGGGACTTCTGCACCTTGGCTTCTGAATCTTCCTTTTGCTATACAATTGACTATAAAAGAGCTCATACTCCTCATTAAAATATTTTCACTTTATTTATTTGTCCATTTTTACCACAGCTACTTTTTAAACCATTAACATGCACAGTGTGAAAATATTTATATCATTTTCTCATTGCCATGCTGGCAAATGACCCCTGGTACTAGGCAGGGAAAAGGGATGTCACTGGAAGTCCTGTGTACATTTTATTATTCTCTGCACAATTCTATCAGAGAACAGTAAGATCCAAGCTTAACTAAAATGTGGTGATGTGCTATTTTTCTTGAGCTGGTTGAGGAAGTCATAGCATCATTTTTGTTATTGTTTTTCCCTTTTATATCTTGCTAAAACTTTTCTAACATTTCTTTTTTTTTTTTTTTTTGGAGGGAGTAGGAATTTATTTATTTTGTAGTTATTTAACTAGGTTATCTCAGATTAGTGTACCTATTTCTTACTTACTTTGTATCTGCTTATATTTATATTTATATAATCCTGTCAACCAATTCCCCTTTCTATATTCATGAGCATCCCACAAACTCAAGGAATTGTTTTAGGCATAAATGTGTTCTGGATTCCTGTCTACTTGATAACAAATAAGTTAGCTGGCATTTTAAATTTCATGTTACTTATAATGTATATATGAACATATGAACTATGTACAAATTATACATTATTGATCTATATCTTAAATCCATATTTATGATTTATAATACATTTTCATGTAATATGATAAGCAAGTTTATTTTTAAAGTATCTGGATTATTTTGAAAATATTTTCTGTATCCTGAAGTTACTGTACTGAAAGGCCAGATATCTGGCAATGGAACAATAGTTCATTGAGTGTGACATGGCCAAGCATAGGCACAACCCAATGGAGTAATTTCTTTCAACATTACTGAGCATGTTCTATCCATATTAGGCAAGGGCTTGGTGATGAATTTATATTTGCAACCTGCCGATGTCCTATCCATTAAGTTTAATCTCCATAGCCCTCTGAGGTTAGATCTTTTAAAAAAACAGCTATTCAAAATAGTCTCATTCAACATCACTGATTTTGTTTGGAAGAGCCTACTACTCTCTATTAAAATGCTCACATTTAAAATTTAGTAATGAACTAAATTTTACCTAAATGAAAATAATACATTCTTGGAGGCAAAATGAGTACATTTTTAGAAGGATAGAGGATAGGATATTAAAAATTGTATAAGTTAATACTCACCTAGGAAGGCCAAACCTAGTGAATTTCTGTTATGAAAAATGGGAGGATTAGGTAGAGCCTGAAGAATAAGAGAATAAAAAAGGAAGGTAGAAAAATAATTTCTACTGCATAGGGTACAGTTGTAATATTCCCAAAACCCATAGTAAGAATTATTCTGTTTTTATAATAAAATTTATGATAGGATAATCTGTTAAAATAATGACATTCCACTTTCCCTTAGCCTGATCTTCCATATATATAGATCTTGAGAACTTTTCTCTGCACACCACTTGGCTGGATCTTCACATATACCTCAATAGGATACCAGAAGACCTAGCCTTGTTCATGTACAGAGCAAGGATTTGGGAGAAACAAGTTAAGAGTCTTTATACTATCAGACTCCTCAGCTTTGGAAGGGGCTTAGAGAGGTACTACTGAGAGGAGAGATAGATTGGACCTGGGATCTCAATCTGAGTAGGCAATCATTTAGTCAGCAGCACATAACGTCCCTACGCATGCTCAGAGACCATCCAAATTCCTCTCATGTGCTCTGTGGATATTTCCTGTCCATGTCCTAGGCCTAAAAGTGATACCTCTTGTCTCTTCTTTATTCATTACTCCTCTTCAAACTTCTAAGAAACGCTTTAGCTCATATAGTTCAAGGGAAAGTGACCTTGAAAGTGACTGTCTTCTCTTTAAAAATTTGTAGCTTTGGGGGTAGGTTTGTGGCATAGCAGGTTCAGCCACCTCCTGTAGCACCAGCATCCCATATGGGCTCCAGTTAGAGTCCTGGCTGCTCCACTTCCAATCCAGCTCCCTGCTTATGTGCCTGGGAATGAAGCAGAGGATGGCCAAAGTTCTTGAGCTCCTGTGTTCTCGTGGGAGACCTAGAAGAAGCTCCTGGCTCCGGGCTTCGGATCAGCCTCACTCCAATTGCTGTGGCCAATTGGGGAGTGAACAAGCAGATGCAAGATTTCTCTCTCTGTCTCTTCCTCTCTCTTTCTCTGTAACTCTGCCTTTCAAATAAATAATATAAATTTTTAAAAAATTTTGTAACCTGTGACAATTATGGCCAAGCCAGAGCTATCAAAGGTATAATTTGAACTGCAGTTAAATATTATTCTGGATGTTTAGGAGAGCCAGAGAGCTCAACAGATATATGAAGGGAAAAATATATCCGTAAGTATTTCTTCTTGAATTGCTTTGGTGCTTTACAACAAAGAAGCATTGTTTTTTGTTTTAGCTGTCTGGATAAACTAGAGGTGTATAAATATAGTATAATTCCTAATTTTTAAATTATGAACGTTTAAATGGAATATATATGTTTATAGAAAATTATGTTAGGCCGCCGTGGCTCAATAGGCTAATCCTCCTCCTGCGGCGCTGGTACCCCAGGTTCTAGTCCCGGCTGGAGCGCAGCATTCTGTCCCGGTTGCTCCTCTTCCAGTCCAGCTCTCTGCTGTGGCCCAGGAGTGCAGTGGAAGATGGCCCAAGTGCTTGGGCCCTGCACCCACATGGGAGACCAGGAGAAGCACCTGGCTCCTGGCTTTGGATCAGCGCGGTGCGCTGGCCGCAGCGTGCCAGATGCAGCAGCCATTGGAGGGTGAACCAACAGAGAAAGGAAAACCTTTCTCTCTGTCTCTCTCTCTCACTGTCCACTCTGCCTGTCAAAAAAAAAAAAATTATGTTAAATGAACTATACTGTATTCCCTGCTTTGTCTAGCTGTGAATGCATTTGTAGAAGCAGAGATAGATAGAGATATATTTAGTTTCTCTTGGGTATAAACTAATAAACTTCAGAATATTGCAGTAAAATTTTTCACTTAGGTTGTGAGGCATATGCAGTCCCCAAATAAGTGTCAAAATGATGGATGATATCAGCATTGAAACATGTACAGATACCAGGCGTCACCAGTGTTGACAAGCTTGTGACTATTTTCCTAACTTCCTTGTAGTACAACTTTTCCAGCTGTCATGTAGGAGAAGCCCAGAGCATCTACAAGCTGTTATTTCAGTAGAAAATGTCACAAACAATTCCTCCTCCACTATTTGTGACTCTGAAGTGAGAGACTATGCTCTCATATCCTCCTTCTTGAGTTTTACCTAATAATGTTGCTGCTTCTAACCCTGGATTTAGGAAAGAGATTTTAAAATATGCTGTTACATATTTATATGCCGCCTCAGGATGTCTCATCAGGAGCGTAATGTTTTTTCCATCAACTTTATTTTTAAGAGAACTGTTTAGAGCATACATGCAGTTGTTGCCAAGGATATTAGTGAGAAAACACCTAAAATATGTATAGTTTATGTCATTCCATTGCCTAATAAATGAGTACAAAAAAAGTACAAAACCTCAAGCAATAGTTAATAATGATGTGATATTTTATTACACTGCAGCGGTAGAGAACAGCCTTGAAATGTGTCCAGAAAATGCATCAGTCCATTTCACGTGCTTTACAGTATTATGGGTATCCAGATGTGGAAAACCTATTCTAACATGAAGACTGGAGATGCTCAGAATCCTCATCGAGACATGACTACCAATTTAAGAAATGACTTCAAGCATGTCTACACAAAGGTGGAGACAATTGTGCAATACACCCCTCAGTGAGATTCAATGACATTCAACATTTAATTACTTTTTTTCTTTAGATAGCCCCCTCCAACCTTTTTCCCAGAAATATTAAAAAAAAATCCCAGACATCATGTCATTTCACTTGTAAATATTTTCAGCATGCACTCTATATGCTAATAACTTCTTTAAACTTAACCATTCTTCCCCCAGGTCTACAAAATTAACAGTTGCTAAATATAATCTGTATTCATATTTTCAATATGTATTAAAATTAACCTGATTGTCTCCAAAATGTCTTTCAGTGTCAGTCAGTTTGTTCCAATAAGGATCCAAATAAGATCCACAAGCTGTATTTTGTTGTTAGCCTCTTAGGTTTCTTTTATTTTGTAATAGTTCTTCCCTAACTACCAAATTGTGTCATTGTTTTGACAGAGTGATTAGAATGTCTTGTGTTCTGCATTTGCTCAGTTACTTTCCTCTTGCTGTTGTTTATGTGCTTTGGAATTTTTCCCCATAAACTGGTATTTAATCTGAAGACTTACTGATATCCTGGCTCAGTTACTCATAAATGGCTCTGAGTGTTTGCTGCAGCCCACCATGAAGCACCTGTTTGTCACCCTGCTCTTGGTATTGAGAAGACTCACTGGGGTCCTATGAGGTCAGCCTGATTCTCCATATAATGATCAATAAAATCATTTATTGACTATAACTACATAAATCTCTTATTTCACTGGGGCTTGCAAAAATAATGATTCCCCAATTCTGTCATTTCTGGATACCTTTAATAAAAGGAATTCTACTTTATGAATTATATAGTTATCCTGAAATGCAGTTCATATGAGAGTCAAGACTCTTTCTCTTCACTGTTTCTCAGGACAATATGCTATCGCATTAGCAACCACAATATCTATGGTGCCTAAAACTGGAATTTTTGTTTTTTGTTTCTTGATCGGTTTTTGTTGGATGGAAGAACACTTTAAAATATTTATTTATTTGAGAGGCAAAGAGATAAAGAGATGGTGGGAGAGAAGAGAAGAGAAGAGAAGAGAAGAGAAGAGAAGAGAAGAGAAGAGAAGAGAAGAGAAGAGAAGAGAAAACTTCCATCCACTGGTTCACTCCCTAAATGCCCACAATAACCTGGACTGAACCAGATCAACATTGGGAGGCAAGAACTCAATCCAGATCTCCCACATGAGTGGCAAGACTCAACTATTTGAGCCATCACCTACTGCCTGCTAGGACCTGTATTAGCAGGAACACTGGAATCAGAAGCCAGAGTTGGTCATTAAACCCAAGCAGTACAATATGGGATGTGGGTGTCTTTACTCTTAGTTGAAATGCCTGCCACACTGTTTTATTTATTTATATTATTGATTCATTTAAGAGACAGAGAGAGAGAGAGAGAGAGAGAGAAGGAAAAAGAGAGCTCCTATCCACTGACACACTCTGCAAATGCCTGCAACAGCTGGCCAAGAATCCAGTACTCAATCCAGGTCTTACACATGAGTGGCAGGAACCAAAGATATTGAACCATCACCTACTGCCCCAGATGGTGCACATTAGCAGAAAACTAGAATCAGGAGCAGAACCAGAACTTGAACCCAGGCACCCAATCAGTGGCTTAAATGCTAGGCCAAATGCCTGCCCCTGGATTTTTTAGCATCATCAAATTGTCCTATACTAGCCTGGTAGATGTTCTTCAAGATGTTTCCTATGTCTTTTTGATATGATTCAACCCCTCTCTAATAGATTTCTTGCTTTCTGGCATATTAAGACATCCCAGGCTCACTTTATGTATTTCCTAGATCTGCTAGCCATTTTTGTAGGAATTCCTAGTTCTTGCTAGTGATAAATATCATCACTAAAATTTTCAGAAGAAATGTTCTTGAGTCCTGTGTATAAGCATTGCACATAGTATATTTAATTTTCTCTTGAATTTCACGAAGCACTTGAAAAAGGTAGACATCATAGAACCTTAAAATGGACTTTTTGAGGTTCAGTAGTGAACTCATTACTTCTATAATGATTTAAAATTTTTACATAAGTGTCTAGATAATGTGTGTATTTTATTATATGCCTCTATAAATCTATCTTATTTTTATTTCTTTATGTATGTATTTGAAAGGCAAAGAGACACAGAGAGAAGAAGACTGACAGATGAACAAAGAGCTCTCCTATCCTGTAATTCACTCCCTAAATGACCACAATGCCAGGGTGGGCTCAGACTGAGACAGGAACTCCTTCTGAGTCTCCTACATGGGTGACAGTGATCTAGCTTTTCAGCCTTCACTTGTTGCCTCCCAGGGTGGTCATCAACGGGAAGCTGGAAGAAGCTGGAATTGTAAGCAGAGCCAAGATTCGAACCTAAGCATTTGATATGGGAAGCAGGCCTTCCAAGCAGTGTCTTAACCATTAGGTCAAATACCCACACCTAAAATTCTTATTTAGAAAAAAGCTTCAGTTTTCTGAAATTGGAAACATATATACCATTATTCAATCTCAAAATGTAAGAATAGTATTATTTAAAGGGTATTTTAAATTATAGTTATTTTTCTTACTCTTTAATTTTTAAAAAGATTATTTGTAAATGTGCTTTTTTAAAAAACTAGTGTTTCTATAATGGAATATATTTGTACAGTACTGACACCTGAAATATATGTAGATAAATAAAATCAATTTCTGCAAAAATGAATCAAATGACAGATTTATTGCTTGCATTCGGAACGCAGCACACGGGGCAGTGCTTCCTTATCCCAGTTGCTGTGTACAAGGTATTCTTTCCCCTGGAAGAGGTCTCCACAGGTGCAGAAATGAGAATGGCACAGAGGAAGGATTCTCTTTCACCTGTTCCTAGAGTTTGCTTGTTCTGTGCTATTGCTAAGACCTAAAGGATGAGGTCATTGTGCCAAAGAAGGAGTTTCTTAGCTAAATTGTCTTCAAAAATCCCTGAGGTCTGGTAGCTTGTAAAGAGCCCTGATCTGTCCAGCTGTCTTTCAAAACAGTGCAATTCCTTATTGAAAAAGTGCCGGTGGGGCTGGTGTTGAGGCACAAATGGGTAAGGCTGCCACCTGGGTTGCTCACATCTTATATCAGAGTGCTGGTTCCTGTCCTGGCCACTTATTCTTCTGATCCAACTTCCTGCTAAGGCCCACTCTCATATGCAGGAGATGACAGCCCAAGTAGATGAGCTGCTGCCACCCACATGGGATACCAGGATGGAGTTTCTTGCTCCGGGTTTCTGCCCAGCTCCACCCTCACTGTTGAGGCCATTTGGGGAGTGAGCCAGCAGACAGAAACACACACACTTTCTACCTTTCAAGTGGAAATAAATAAATAAATAAATAGTGAGTCAATTTTTAAAAAAATAGTTCTGAAAGTTTCAATATACCTAGGATTTTCCTAAGTTTCTGAATAGTATTTACTGGCTGAGATGCAAAAGTTTCTACATAAGACAGTTATGCAGGCCTCCCTGGACCCCCAACCCCACCTGCCACCTGACTTTATTAGTTGAGCCCCCAGTAGGTACATTTTGAGAGTTAACGTTACTTAGGCCCTTGGGAATTTTTGGAATACTTTTTAGAATGAAAAAAAAAAAAAGAATCTCACAAGCACATTTCGCATTAGAAGAAACAGATACATTAGAAGATACAGATGAGGGTCCATTGTTGTGTCGTAATGGGTTAAGCCACTGCCTGCAATGCCAGTATCCCATATGGGCGCTGGTTTGAATCACAGCTACTCTACTTCCAATCCAGCTCCCTACAAATATGCCTGGGAAAACAACGGAGGATGGCTGAAGTCCTCAGGCCCCTGTACCCACATGGGAGATCCAGATGAAATTCTTGGCTCCTGGCTTCAGCCTATCCCAGCCCCACCTGCTGTGGTCATTTGGGGAGTGAACTAGAGGATGGAAGATCTCTCTATCTTTGTATCTCTCCCTCTCAGTGTTTGTAACTCTGCCTTTCAAATAAATTAATTAAATCTTAAAGAAAAAAGAAGACACAGATGAGTTAAAACTGAATCCAAAAGAAGAGATACTTGTCTATGGATCTCTCCCGCTCCTCCCTAATTTTTGAAAATTACTCATACAGGAGATTCATTTTTAGATTTTTATGTGTAATATTTTTCATTATCAAATAGAGTCCCTTGTGGACTTCTAGAAATAGTCATCAAATTAGGGGAAGCTTTTGTTTTTCTCTTTTGAAACAATAACGAATCTTTATGTAACACCTTTTTGTGCACCGGAAATCATCCTAAGCACTTTGCATAGATCAATTTAGGGCAGCCCTGTGACAAGCATACTGTTCTCTGTCCCATTTTACAGATAAGACAAATTGAGATATCCAGAGGTTAAGCAACTTGTCTAGCATCACAGAACTATGGGCATGACTATGATTGGAAGCCAAGCTGTGGGACTTCCTCTAGTTTCAGAATCACTCAAATTGACATAAAATTAGCTATTGTGAGCTGGAACCACAAGGAGTCAGTACGATCTCGGTCTGGGCCTTCTAATGGTCTGAAGTTTAATCTTGGGATGGTGGCAACCATGTAACACCCTTCTCAGTTACTCTAATGGTGTGAACTTCTTTCTAAAATAAAAAGCCAACCCATATACAGAACTTTGATAAGTAATATTGACACTTTAGGCTGTCCTTGAAGGTAAATAAGGTAAAAATTATGTATTACCTTGAAAGCACTTGTATTCTGCATCAGTTACAGTTTCTGCAATATAATTTGAGAAAATACCAGAATGAAGATTAAAAGTACAAATCAAAGGAAAAATATTCATGCTGGAATCTGGACTAATCAACATACAAAGAAACACTCCGAACCCAAATCATGAATCTGAGAACATTATAACCGACACGAACAGGATGCTCTACTATCCCCACCAGGATCCAGACGTGTAAAAATTATTTTCTACAGAACTGAAGGTCACCGAAGTCAGTAGAATGTCTACTGGATCTGAAACGAGAGATGCAGGAAAATTATGTGTTGCTCCCCCACAATCCTACCAATCTTGCTGCTGATTCCTACCTGAGATCAGATATGAATGCTCCCAAATGCCATCCAGTTCTGGGACACTGAAAAATACCTGTTGTTGACAAGGGGGAGACCACCAACCTCCACACAGGCTTCGAACCCAGGTCTCCAGAGGTGAAAGGTCACAGCCTCACCTCCCAACACTGCTCTGGGTCTGTTTCTTATTACCAAATAATTTCCAGAAGGAGACTGTTCTCAGGCCTGATTTTTCTAACAGCATTTCAGAAGGAAGGAAAGTTTGAGAAGGAGGTGCCATCCTCTCTATGCAGTAGCTTTTCAGAGGCAAGAACATTGCCATTGTTCATGGCAAGAACAAGGCTACTGTCAGGGAAGAAAACTGCCTGGTCACAGCCAAAGGTGACTGCTGTGGTGGCCCTCACTGCTCCCCAGGGGATTAGAGTCTTATTGTGAAGAGATAGGAGGAAGCAAAGGATCTGCCAACAGGAGACCTAGCAAGCTCCCAGAATCCCATTCG
Source organism: Oryctolagus cuniculus (assembly GCF_964237555.1). Lineage (NCBI taxonomy): Eukaryota > Metazoa > Chordata > Mammalia > Lagomorpha > Leporidae > Oryctolagus > Oryctolagus cuniculus. The sequence continues at coordinate 56,354,560 of NC_091433.1, forward strand.
ACAGAACCTTCAGCAGGCACAGTCCCCAAAGAGAAGAGGTGAAAACCGCATTCACGTACCTCAGGTGAAGGACCACCGTTAAAAATAAATAAGAAACCCCAAATGTGTAAATCCGATCTAAGCTAAACCATATGGTATAAAATGAAAACATTTTCTCCCTATACCTTTGGTAAAATCATTTCTTACGAGACCTTATATTCAGGAAAGTATTAACACACCTTTTGCCATGTAGTTTCTCCCCTGATATATGGCATTGATAATATAAGTAGTTCAATGATACTTCCACTGCTTGTGTAGCTATGAGTATAAAAAGAATGTTGTCCATATAGAAGTGCTAAAATCCTGAGGTAACACCTCATACATTAGTAGCCTTCCATGGTGAACAAAGTCATTTTTCAGGCAAGTCATAAAGTAGCCTAAAAAACAAGTGTTTCAGTGTTTGCTTCAAGTGAGGCAGTGGTCCGGGACTGCCGTTCATCTGACATCATTTCTGACACAGTCAGCACTGGTTTGGTATCTGATTAGGGCCCCCGCCACAGTGGTGCCAGACTTACTGCTTTCAGTGAGGTGGCGGAGGGAAATTAATGTGTCAGAGTTACCAGAAGGTGAGAGCGTCTGCTTCAAGTTTCCTTCGGAGAGCTTAAGCGAAATAGCCTTTGATTATTTCCAACAGAATCTTTTGAAGCTATATGTGGAGCTTGGTAATAGATGAAGATGTGCTACCAACAGTAAACTCTGCTAGCATGAAAACTGATGGTTCCCTGAGGGATGCTAATAAACAACCCTTATGCACAATTGTGATAAAACAGCTGACTTGTTTAAGGCAGGCATTGGTGCCTCCTGGGGAGCTGAAGCAACCTTATCCTTAAAGACCAAATTTTCAGCTGGCCATGCCACTGACCTGCTGCCTCTGGAGAATCAGATAATCTTTGTTGATGGCAACTTATTTGCCTTAAAAATATAAGGAAAATTCTATTATTTTTCCAAAGCTGGGAAAAAATGAGTAGAAAATATCTAAGCTGTGCTTTGAATTTTTCTGAATGAAAGGATAATACATAAGGTGTATTATCTCTGAAACATATTCTTTTTTGCTCTTCCTTTTCCTCCTCCAAGCCTGTCAGCTGCCCCATACATAAAACTCACCAAAACTACCAAGCCTCTTTGTTTTCACATTCTGGGCAGACTATCCATCTATAGATGGAGAATTCTGTGGTGCACCTTTTCTTTATTCAGTTGAGCCTGTGTGCATAGAAGAATCCTGCCAACCTTTAAGTCAAACAGAAATATAAGTTACTATTTTTTTCTTTTTGTTTTAGAAATAAGAGTGAGTGTCAGGTCTTAAATCCTGACTCTGCTGCTTATTCACACGTATGTGGAGCTCCAGTATGCACATATATATTCACACATTCATGCCTGAACACAAGGCTACATACTTCTCACACATTTGTGCACACTCCACACATGTGCACATAAGCACACACAGCCACATGCACATCTATAAACTCAAAGGCACTCATTATATATCTGACACGTATACACACTAGGCTTACTCTTTGTAGAAATTTTGGGGCACAGAAGCAGTTACATATGATCAGCAGTTCCACTGTTATATTGGAGATTACACCTAGGTTTCCCAGGAAGGAGTTTTGATTTTACATCTTTTATATAGCACATGAAGACTTTTTCTATATAACACATGAAGACTTTCTCTTAGCACAGTGGGCCATTGATTTGGGGCCAGAAGAATGGATTTGAATCTTACCTTCTCTCAAGTGCTATGGCCTTGGACAAATTTCTAAGCATCTGTTCCTGTTTTCTCATTTGGAAAGCAAGAAGAATAATAGTACCTGTCTTACAAGGTTATTATGAAGATTAAATGAATAAGCCACTCACGACAGTGCTCAGAACATGGTAAGTGCTATGTATTAATAATTTCCTATTAACATTAAGGGGAGAGAAGTGGGCATTTGGCACACAGTCAAGATGATACTTGGGACACCTGTATCCCATATCAGAATGCCTGGGTTCCAATTTTGGCTCCTCTACCAATTGCAGTTTCTTGATAAAGTGCACCTTGGGGGCAGCAAGTGATGACTGAAGTACTGAGGTCCCTGACATCCCAATGGGAGACCTCCATTGAGCTCCTGGTTCCTGGTTTCATCCTTGCCTAACCCCAGCTGATGGGGGAATTTGGGGAGTTAAGCCAGCAGATGAAAGGTCTCTCTCTCTCTCTCTCTCTCTCTCTCTTTCCCCTCCTCCTACCACCATCTTTCAAAAATTATAAACAAAAAATAGAAAAGGGAAGACCACAAAGCCATTAGAAGGAAGATCTCTAAACATCACATTTTCTGTTATTTGTGGACATTAATATAGAATATAAAAAGAGTTTGGCTGTCATATCATTTAGCATATAGTTATAAATATTGCTTCATTGATTCATACCATGTAAATGGCAATATAGCCTTCTTTTTCTTTGTTATGATCATTGCCATGAATTCCTCACTTTGTGATATGAATATCTCTGTTTTTTTCAAGAAAAATAAAATAACATGAAAAAATGATTATTATATCAGCATAGCCTTAAATGCAGTTTCCATGTGTGAAGGGAAGAACAGAACATTTCATTGAATTAACAAAAATTTTAATGAATCAAATCATCAGTACTTCACATGGGAAGAATGAATTTAATAAATTTCATACTTTATTGGTTTACTCAGGGATGGTCAGGTCTATACTCCAGCATCTTTTATGATAAATGTATTGGAATCAAACTCTTCAGGAAATGAGAAAGCCCACAGCCCCTAAGTGCCTCAAGGTTTGTATTAAACTGTTTTCTTAATAGTTTAATGGTAGGCAATTATCTACCCTCTCAGGAATCTGGGGGATGGGGTGGGCCACTAAACCTGAAAGGAAATAGATGCCACTGTTTAATACCTATTTTCTTGACTTCTATAATGTACATGGTTATCATTCTTCTCAGTGCTCTACCTCTCATATTTGAAAACCTTGATGCAGCTTTGTCATCCTCTAAAAGCTGATATTTATCATAGTTAATGTGTGTATTAAAATGGAATTTGAACATGAAATGCTCCTCATTTTGTTGTAAGTGCACAGTTTAATTTTAAACACATAAATTCTCTATATTTCTTTGGAGAATTATCATTTCTGAATGGTGTAAATGACAAATCTAACAAATTTAAAACTTGCAACAAATTCAATAAGAAATTATTAGTACTTGATATTATATGATAAATGATTGAAAGGCATCTTTAAGTCATGATTTTATTTATTTTTTATCATTTCCCATAACTTTAAAGGTTTATCCAAATAAGAACTCAATTTTTAAAAATGTATTTTCAGTTTATAAAATATATCTATGTGCAAAAACTACTTTAAGAATTGTTTTTACAACCTGCAAAAACACCAAATCAGTGAATCATTCTAACTTCCTGAATAAGTGAAACTGAGCCTAGAAATGATAATGTATTTCTTTGACATCACCCTAAAGTCCATAAAAAAGACTATAAATCAGCATAATACCCCAAAGTTTATTCTTTCTTTCTTGCTTTTTTTTTTTTTTTTTTTTTTTTGGACAGGCAGAGTGGACAGTGTGAGAGAGAGAGAGACAGAGAGAAAGGTCTTCCTTTTCCATTGGTTCACCCCCCTAATGGCCGCTGCGTCCGGTGCGCTGCGGCCGGCACATCGCACTGATCCGAAGCCAGGAGCCAGGTGCTTCTCCTGGTCTCCCATGCGGGTGCAGGGCCCAAGCACTTGGGTCATCCTCCACTGCACTTCCCGGGCCACAGCAGCTGGACTGGAAGAGGAGCAACCGGGACAGAATCCGGCACCCCGACCAGGACTAGAACCCGGGGTGCTGGGGCCGCAGGTGGTGGATTAGCCTATTGAGCCGTGGCGCTGGCTGCAAAATTTATTCTTGATATGATGTTCCTCCATTTATTATCCCATCATGCTCTTCTTAACATCTAAGTCTTTTGTGGTATATCTGAAAGCCTGAGGCTAGTTCATATGGAACTCCCTAGCTACATGGCATCTTTATTTTTTGTTCTACATTGGAGTCAAAGCTTCATAAATTAGAAGGCCCCCAAACATAGTCTTAAAATTATAGATTATGATAATTGTGCACTATAGCTGGTAATCAAATCATGCTACTACATGTGTCAAAAAAGACACACTTAAGATTTATGTATTTATTTATGTAAAAGAGTTACAGAGAGTGAGGGGAGAGAGAGGGAGAAACAGAGAAAGAAAGAGAGAAATCTTCTGTTAGCTGGGTTCACTCCTTAAATGGCTGCAATAGCCAGGACTGGGCCAGGCCAAAACCAAGTACCTAGAATTCCATCCAGTTCTCCCACATGATTGGTAGAAGCCCAGACACTTGGGCTATTTTCCACTACTTTCCCAGGCTCATTAGCAGGAGGCTGGATCTGAAGTAGAGCAGAAGTAGAGCAGCTGGGACTGGAACAAGCACTCATGTGTGATGCCAGCCTCACAGGCAGGGGTTTAACCTGCTGTGCCACAATGCCAGCCCTTTTTAAAGGTAACAGATAGATGTGTGAATAATTCATCCTCCTATTTTAAAATATAATAGAATTTAATAAAATTAAATATGTAAATGCAAAAAAACAAAAAAAATTCAACTGTGTTAATCATTGAAGATTATTTCTACTATTTCATCTTTTAAGCCCCAATAGATGATAACCATGTCATATTAATATTCTATAAGTTGAATAATTCTTAAAAATCCCATTTCAGTGAGCATATTTTATTTAGTGAGCATTTGAATGGCCATTAATGGCTTTTAAGCTTCTCAGATATTTTTGATTATGACAGGGTGGTAAGGCATGCAATGTAACACCAAAAAACAGCAGTATATTACTTAGATGATATCTTACTTAAGAAGCAAGGGAGTTCATACTGAGTACTTTAGTCGATAAAGAACTCATTTTTCACCTTTCAGACCTCCGTTCAAGTTGTCTGTGACTCCTGAAGTGAAATTAATTTTGCTATGCCAACTATGCTACCATTAGTTGATAGTGCAGGCGGTGATAGATGCCATGCATATTTCATTCTTCCTTAGTTTCAGAGTGTTTCTGAGCACAGGCTAAGTATAAACAGCAGTTATTTCAGGTGTTTTAGAGACCACTCCATCTTTTGCACAGAAATTGCAATTTTGGTAAGTTGTTAACAGTTCTGAGAAGAACCAAGTGAAACACTTAGGGTAATTATTCTAATTTCAATAATGGAAAAAATGTTGACTGAGCTAAAGATGTTCTTTGTTTACTACACTAAAAATTCATTTGTATTTCTTACATTAACTTCTAGAGCATATAAATTACTTTGAGACTTCTAGCATTCTGTGTTTGCCTCTTATTCAGGTCTGTGAAGTCCTTGAAATCCCAAATGCCTAGTATAATGCTTAGCATAGAACACCTGCTTAAAACAAAGCACAAGTAGGGGTTGGTGAATAGGGATATTATTTGTATGAGGACAAAATGAGTTCACTAGGAACATCATCAAAAAGAATTTTGGAAGTAATGATCAGACCCCGTAATACAGTACTGAGGACTGAAAAGATAATAAAAGGGGCTTCCCATAAAAACCTAGAGACAGGAAACCCAGTCAGAAATAATAAATGATCAGGTTCTGAGCTTTATCTGAGGCTGCTGGTTGAGTTGAAAGCGGAGTGTGTACTACACTTTTTAGGTGAGTGGTTTTCAGTTCTAGAAAATTGTTCAACTCAGGCTTGAGAAGCCTTATGAAAAGTTCTTTGAGTGAAGGGCACTAGAAATAATGCCATCACCCTTCCAGGAATCCTGAAGAACCCATAGAGCCATATCAGAGGCAGAATGCAACTGCGAAGCATTTGGCACTTTAATGACAAGCTGTAAGGCAGCACAAAGCCTGATATTCTACTGGAGCTCCTTCCATATCTAGTTATAGGGCTGATCTTGAGGATGGGTATGGCATTCCCAATCACATTCCCTGCACCGGAATTTCATATGGAGATCGTATCACTCACCAAATTGGTCTAATTAGTTGATGGGTAACATCTACCTGTCATGGCTAGCAAGTGATTGAGTGGAGAGATATACACCGTGGGCAGAAACATGAACAAGTTCGTTGCCTCCAAAGAGAATGTATGAGTCACCTGAAATCTATCTGGGAATGTGGATGATGTTTACAGAAAAACCCACTGGGCTTCTGGGCTCAGAGCCGAAGACTCTTTGTTACGATGTGGTAGATTTACTCAGACTATAATTTTCCACAAGTTTACCTATACTGCAATGTACAAGTATAGAAGAAAATTTTAACTTATTCTATCTAAAATTGGTCTCTTAAGTGTCCTCAATGGAGACTTAGGCATTGAGAAATGGTAGTTTTTTTCCAGTTTCCATTTCAAATTTCTGGGAAAAGATTGCCTTTTATACTACAGTACCACTCCCAAACAAGACCATATGAAAATAAAATTGTTGGCTCTCTGGAATATGGCAGAGGAGGACTTGATGTTCAGCTTTCTTGACCTGTTCTAGGTTTCATTTAAGAAATAGCCTAGATGGTACTGGGAAGTTCGTGCAGACCCCGGAGTGGGGTCAAAAAGGCAGCTTGGTTACCAATAGACCTGCCTTTGGAACTGTTTTGAGTAAAGTTGCAGTGATTCCACAGATGTGTGAAACCTCTAACAGGGAGCTAAATGGAGAACACAGAATACATCTGGCCTTTTTATGTGCTGCCCTGAATTTCCGTGGTTTCATCCATTTCCTTGCTTTTTGGTTCCTCGCCCATACAAAGGTCTAGCTGCTATCATCTTGCGACCATAGCTACCACATCTTATATACCATTAAAAATGAGATAGAATTGCCATTCAGTGTGATTCAAAATAATTTAAATAATATGATTATATATAATGAACATAATGAAAGTTATCTCTGAATAGCCCCCAAAATAAGGTATCTATTTAATAACTGAAAATTTCACACAAAATGTTATGCTTACCATGGGACCTTACATGATCTTGTCTTTTCATCTTCCCTACTTAGAAATTTCAGTCTACCTCTAAGGGAAGAATTCGCATTATGAAAATTGTTCTTTAAATACCATTCAAGTAGTAAAGAACTATGTTTAAGAATATGAAGTGAAATCTTTCATATAAACCAAAATCCATAAAAATTATGGTGAAAAATATTGCCAAAAGGTTAAATTTTATTTTTATTTCACTTTGTCTGAATAAAACAGAAGAGGCATCATTTGGGACAGCACAATGATAAAATAATGTTTTAGAATTTCAGAAAGTGGCATAAGTAATTCGTGCCTTTTTTTCCTTCTAAAATGTATATAGTTTTACCAATTAGGGATGTAATTAACATCTGGTTATCAACAACAGAGGGAATAGGGCAGAATGAGTAAGGCACCTTATTTTTGCCTTGGTTATCAAAAAGTTAGACAACTAATAAGCAGCCTAATTTTTCTAAAACCTTTCAGGTAATTTTTGTAAAACTAATGAACTGAAAAATACGAGGACAGAAAATACCTATTTTAGAGAGAAGAATGATGTGGCCAAAATGTAGATCATTATGTTTTCAATTGATAATAGGAGATACCTTGTAGGAATTCAGAGATAAAAAAAAAATGAAAAAGAGATGTTTAATTCTTGAAAACTTTGCTATGTTTGAAACCAGGAATATTTTCCTATCAAAAGCAAAGAGAAAACTAGGAAAGGCCACTCTTCAAGAGAGTGAGTTTTCCTAAACCACAACATCCATATTTTCCCTTTAGAATACTATTCACAAAATAACTAATAACCAGGTGATTGTGACAGACTGTGAACCCTGAAAGCACAAAATCTCTACAAGTAACTTTGGAGCATTTCCTTATATTTTGCTTACATTATGTCTTCCTATCTGTCTAGTCCCCAGTTGACTTAGGTTGGGTAGCAAAAGGATATTTGGTTATGTTACATTTCTACTTGAGGTTAATGAGTAACGTTTGTAATCTGAAACAGGGATATTACATTGATAGTGTCAGGAATGCCCCCTACAGAGCAAAAGAGGTGTCGAAATGCCAATAACCAAGTGTGTGGTGAAGCTCATAGAGATTCTATCTGGCCACTTGGTGGGCAGATCATAAACTCTTAATCAGTGGTACTTGGGCTGGGAAAGCCTCATAATTTATCCACACATGCCTTTTTTTTTCTGTACCACCACACTCCATCAATTCACAGCACAGCATAGGGCTTTAACATATGCAGGGAAAAAAAATCTCACTTGATTTCTAATTCTTCTGTAAATAGTGGTAAAGAGAGACATCTCCTTTGCTTTCAAAAGTACTTCATTTTATCCAAAACCATGAGGTTAAATTTAAATCTCCCAATTCTTAGAGGGTAAGGCTTTGAATTTCATGGTTTTCAAAACCAATTTATAGAATTTCTAATCTAGTAAGACTGTTGGAAGATACAAAGATTATCCTATCTGTCTGGTTTTGAAAATGGGTTAAGAGCTTTTCATCTGTATTTTTTTATTTTTATTTTATTTTATTTAAGGTATACAAATTTCATGTGTTTCATATATACAGATTTAGGAACATGGTGATTCTTCCCACCTACTCTCCCACCTTTCTTACTCCTTCCTGTCTTTTTTGCTCTCTTAATTTTTATAATGATCTATTTTCAGTTTACTTTATATTCATAAGATTAACTGTATAGTAGGTAAAAAGTTCAACAATAGTAAGAAAAAAAAAACACTGTTCCTCAATAGTAGAGACAAGGGCTGTGAACAATCATCGTATCTTAAAATGTCAATTTCACTCCTATACATTGCATTTTTGGTACTCTATTAGTCTGACATATTTTTTATAAGAATTTACAAGGATGTCTCTTTCCTTACCCTCATTTGAAATTGGAGAGATTTGGTAGCTTCATTGAGTGGTTACTATGCAACAGGCAGAATTCTACAATTTGAAATAAAAGTGAAGGAAGCAGACATATTCGAGAGTTTTTTTTTTTATTTTACATACTTTCCAATGAAATTTTGCATAGCTTGTATGAGGACTAACTCCGTATCACCAGTATTTGGCAATATCAAGTGAGTGGACAGCTACATTCTGTGGTCTTCATGTAAGACAAGACTCCTAACAATTCACTGTACTATTCTTTTTATTGTTTTTATTTGACAGGTAGAGATACAGATAGTGAGAGAGAGAGAGACAGAGAGAAAGGTCTTCCTTCCATTGGGTCACCCTCTAAATGGCCACTCCGGCTGGCGCTATGCCGATCTGAAGCCAGGAGCCAGATGCTTCTTCCTGGTCTCCCGTATGAGTGCAGGGGCCCAAGCACCTGTGCCATCCTCCACTGCCTTCCCTGGGCCACAGCAGAGAACCGAACTGGAAGAGAAGCAACCGGGACTAGAACCCGACACCCATATGGGATGCCGGCACTGCAGGCAGAGGATTAACCAAGTGAGCCATGGCGTTGGCACCTCACTGTACTATTCTTATACAGTAATCATACATATTGCTTTTCTACTCATCAGAAGGTGAAATAAACAGCCCTTCCTCCTTACAAGTTTTTCCAGTACCATTCCTGTATCAACTAATAATCTGTCACTGAAATTTGAATAACTATGATTCAAATTCTTTAGAATTTACATCTAGGACAATGTGAAAGGGAAAGAACTTGTAGAAATGTGCATCCTTGTAACCTCCTAGTGATTCACGTTTTCTGCCCCTGGCTTCCTTTTTTACCTCCATTAACTCCGTCATTAACCCTGCTTTTGGTTCACTAAGGAGAAGAATAAAAGTGATGGGGAAAGGCCACACATGTCAGGGCATGCAGAATTTGTACTTTTAGATGGAGACTTTTCTGATTATCCTATTGAGCTCATGCTACAAATGACTTCCACTGGTAGCAGAAAACAGCTGTGGACTGAGTGAGTCCCATCATATTAATGTTACCAACTGTTTGTATTATAACACATGAAACATTTGAGCCCGAGGTAAGAAAACAGATATACTCAAGTCTACTCCTGCCTACAGCTGAAGAATTTTCACTCTTTCTAGATTCATAACTTTTAATGAATGAGATTATTCTGTCCCCAGGAATACAATGCTGTGTCTCAGGTTTAAATTATCCTGCATACTATACCAGGGTTTTAATCCTATTCCTGCCTTCTTCCTTCAGAGTCTTTCTCTGCTGTTGGTCATACTCAATGCCAAAGGATTGCTAATATTTTAATATAAATGCATGAGAAATAGAATTTCTGTAAACATTACTAAATTGTGAGAAATGCGACTTTACTTTTTCAAAAGAAAATTCAAATAATTGCATCTCTAAATAATAATTCTACATCTGTATATGAAAAGAGCATGTATATTGAAAGCAAAAGCATTATCAATCAGAGAAATATATTCTGAATAAATGATTGTTCATACCACTACCATTTCTTTTTACAGTTTTGAAGAAACATACTACAAATAAAATAATTCAAATTAAAATAATATATGTGAATTAGCATTAAGTAATATTAGTTAATGAAACCCCATAGTCAAAAAAGTATTTTTCATGGTGAATATTTTATTTTGAGGTTTCTGGAACTTATTAGATTTAGTAGTTTTATTAGCTTTTTCATATACACATAGATTTAGTACAAAACATGCATAAACACATTATTTCAGATGAGACAGGTGTTCATAGAAATAAACCAAAATTTGTGTTGATTTCTATTTTTGATTTTCACTCTTGAGTTTCTACCTTAAATATAATATCAAATTAGATACCTCACTGGATAATAAAATTTCATCCCCTCTAAACGTTGTGTATTCACAGCATAAGAAACTGAGGTACTGATGCATTAAAAATAGGTGACATAATTTTTAAAAAAATTTATCACAAACCACTTATTTCCCCATTGCAGGTTTTGTCTCTCACAAATACAGGACTCAAAGTTGTGGTTTAATTGACTAAAACAAATTACTAAATTAGGATAAACTTAATCAGTAGGAAACCTGGCAGCAGCAGTTTTTTATGATGTGCCAAATGCGAAATCATCCTCCTACTTTGAAGTTTCGCTAACAAGGCACATTGCTAATTCCTAGGAGAAAAAATAATCTCTTGTGAAGTATTTGGATGTGAAAATAACTTAAAAATAGTATTGGTTAAAAAATGTCATTGATGGGCTGGCGCAGCGGCTCAGTAGGCTAATCCTCCACCTTGTGGCGCCTGCACGCCGGGTTCTAGTCCCGGTCGGGGCACCGGATTCTGTCCTGGTTGCCCCTCTTCCAGGCCAGCTCTCTGCTGTGGCCCGGGAGTGCAGTGGAGGATGGCCCAAGTGCTTGGGCCCTGCACCCCATGGGAGACCAGGAGAAGCAGCTGGCTCCTGCCTTTGGATCAGTGCGGTGCGCCTTCTGCAGTGTGCCGGCTGCAGCAGCCATTGGAGGGTGAACCAACAGCAAAGGAAGACCTTTGTCTCTCTCTCACTGTCCACTCTGCCTGTCAAAAAAAAAAAAAAAAAAAAAAGTCATTGATATGCTGTTAATAGATTACTTGGCAAACAACTCATAAAATGAAATAACTGTAAATTGTTAACAGTGAAAATACAAATAAACTGAAAAGAGGCAATCACTGAATTTCAAAAAAAGATTTTTAAATATTTTTCCTAAGTCTTTTAAAATGAATCCATTCTTGAATGAAAGAAAGGAGGAGGAGAGAAGGAAGGAAAAGAAGGAAGGAAGAGGGAGGGGGAAGAGGGAGGGAAAAAGGGATGGGTGGAGGGAGGGAGGGAGTAAAAGAAGGAAAGAAAGAAGAAAGGAAGGAGGAAGGGAAGGAGGGAGGATGGAGGGTGTCAGGCAGGGAGGCCTTCAATTTATCTATAGTTACCTTAAACACTCTCCCTTTTAAAAGAAAAATTAGCTCCATTTTTTTAAGATTTTTAAAAATTTATTTGAAAGAGTGACACACAAAAAGAGAGAGAGATAAATCTTTCATTTGCTGGTTCATACCAAAAATGGCTGCAACAGCTAAGGCTGGGTAGGCCAAAGCCAGGAGCCAGGAACCCACCCTGGTCTATCACAGGGTGGCAGGGACCCAAGTACTTGGGCCATTTTCTGCTCTTTCCTATGCCATTATCAGGAAGCTGGATCAGAGGCAGAGAAACCCAGTCTGATGTGGGATGCCAGCATCACAAGAAACAGTTTAAACTCCTGCACCACAATGAAGGCCCTGTCTCCCTTCCTTTTTGTGCACTTTTTACGTGTTCCAACTTATTCCAATTTTTTCATTATTGATTAGGGAAATATTTCTGTAACACCACCAAATTAATAAGACCACTGGGATTCCAGGTGAAGGCAGATTGTGAAAGTCAATTTCATTGATTTAATAACAATGGAAAATAGAAAATATGAAATTGATATTGCCTTTGGGTACATGTCAAGTAGCAAAAACACTTTGTAAATGTGAATTTAAGCATAAAAGTATTCTACCACAATGAATTATTCTGTTCAGGTGGTAGCTATGCCTAATTTTCATTATTGTATCAATAAAATTTATTTCCAAAAAAACCAGAAAGACTTATTTTACAAGTTATAATTTGAGATCTTAACTTATACATTGAAACACTATAAAATATTTCTATGAATATCATTCTATTCTAAACTATGTATAAGCACTACTGCCAGATATTAAAGAAGCAGCAAAAAAATTTAACAGGTACTTAATAATTCTAACATGCACCAACAACTACTCTAAATAGAGGATGTAAAAAAGGTATAAGAAGCGGCATCTTATTATGAAGGATTTTACAGTTTGGTAAACTAGATAAGTTATGCCCCATAATAACATGAGGTTGTTAAAAGGATGGCACATTGTAACTTTAGAAAAGAGAACTTAATGCCAGCTACAGTGTTTAGGTAAGTCTTTATGAACAAGGAGGAATTAAATCTGGAAGGAGTGAATTCAGTTAGGACAATGAGAAAAGATGCCAAGACCAGACTAAGAAAAATTTGTGTAGAAAATTTATATGAAAAGCCACTTACTCAAATAAGGACAAAGTCTTGGGAAACAAATACAGAAAATAAACCCAGTTTTGATCATATTTGGAGGGCTTTAAATACTTTTATAATACAATATTCTGCATTTTAGATCTAGCTAATAAAAGTCCTTTCTATGTGACAAGGCTTCAGGGCAGTGGAAGAGCTGAGAAATGCAGAGTTTTAGAAAGATTAATCCAATGGTAACTTTTTATTATTTATTTATTTAAGCTTTTATTTAATAAATGCAAATTTCATAGATATAACTTTAGGAACGTAGTGATTCTTCCCCCAGTACCCGCCCTCCCACCCCTACTCCCATCCCACCTCCTACTCCCTCTCTCATCCCATTCTTCATTAAGATTCATTTTTGATTAACTTTATATACGGAAGACCGATGGTAACATTTAGTATGTACTAGTGGGAAAGAGAATAGAGGCAAGAAAACTAAAATAATGAAAACATGTAGTTACTATCCAGACATAGATGAAAAACAGAAGTGGTGAAATGGGGTAGGAATTGGAGAGGTGTTGAAGAAATAGTTATCCTCCATTCAGTAAGACAATATTTTAAATCCTCATCTAAGATTTTTCCTGTGTCTGCAGTTGTGATCAATTAAAGATGGCTACAGTCTTGGCTGCATCTATTATGGAAATGTGGATTTTAGTTTCCCTCTCCTTGAGTTCGGGCTGGCTTTAATGAGACTTGGTTTAACATTAGAATATACAGGTGATATTCTGAGACTTCTGGGATTATAGTTGTAGGATGTAAAGGACCTACAATTTCTGCACAGTCCTCTTGCCCTAGGAACCTGGCTGCCACTGGGGAGGTCAACATGGAGGGGAAACAAGGCCCCAGACAATAGTCCCCACTGAGCTCCCAACTAACAGCCAGTACCAACTGCCAGCACTAGGGTGGACCAACTTGGAAGCAAATTTTAGAGTCCTGTAGGGCTTTACTAACTCAAGTCATGAGAAATAGAAATGAGCTGTATGAAGGAGCCCATCTCAAATTCTGGCACACAAAATTGTGAATAATTAAGTCCACAAGTTTGAATGTAGTTTGTTATGCAGTAATAGCTAATCAAGTTAGGAGTGAATAATAGTATTTAAAGTCAACCCAGAACCAATTAAGAAGGTCAAATTGCAGGTAATATTTTTGTTTCCAATTGCTATTTTTATTATTATTGAAACAATAAATTATTCTGGAGTAAGAGATCCAGATGCAATAGAAATTACAGGAAACATTTTGGCTGTATTATGAGGTCTTGGAGAAAATAGAAACTCTTTAGTGTAAGATTACAGAAACACAAAATTTAAAAGTGTTCAAATTTCCAGAAACCCATGAGTATTCTTTCTTTTCTCAGTGAAATTAGGAGATAATTTGTGTAATCACCAACAATGATATTTAAAAATATTTTCTCCTGTGATATGTAGTTTGAGATTATCTATCTATCTATCTATCTATCTATCTATCATCTATCTCTATCCTTTCTATCATCTATCTGTGTATCTATCTATCCATCCATGTGGGAACACCTAAGATCTAGGATGTACTCTCTTACCAAACTTCATGTATACAATACATAATTATTAACTAACTACCATGCTGCATATTAGATATCTAGAATTTATTCATCTTATGACTGAAAGTTTCTGCCCCGTCACCAAAACCTTCTGATTTCTTTCAACCTCAGACTGTAGCAACTACCATACTACTCTTTCTCTGAATTTGATTTCTTTTTTATTTCACAAATAAGTACATTATGCAATATTTGTTTTTCTGTGTCAGTTTATTTCTCTCAGCAAAAGAGTCCTCCAAGAGTAGACATTGTGGCTTAATAGGTTAAGCTGCTGCTTGCCAGGTCTGCATTCCCAGTTTGAGTCTCAGCTGCTCCGTTTCCTGTCTAGCTCCCTGTTAATGTGCCATGGAAAACAGAGTGGATGATTATTCAAGTGCTTGGGTGCATGCCACAAACATGGGAGACCTGGATGGAGTTCCTGGCTCTTGGTTTTTACCTGACCCAAATTTTGCTATTGTAGGCATTTGGGGAGTGAACTAGAAGATGAAAGATTTCTCTCTTTCTCTCTCACTCTCTCTCTCTCTCGCTCTCTTTTTCTATGTCACTGATTTCAAATAAATAATGCTTTAAAAAAAAAAAGAAATTCCTCCAAGTTCATCCAACTTCTCACAGATGGCAAAATTTTTTTGCTTTCTGGGCTGAATAGCATTCCAGTGTCTGTGTGTATGTGTGTGTTTGTGTGTGTGTGCCATTTTTTTCATCTGTGCATTTGTTGATGAACATTTGGGTTTCTTCCACAACTTGTTGTAAATAATGCTGCAAGGACATATTGATTTCAGTTTCTTTTGATATATACCCAATAGTGAAATTGCTGGATGATAAATGAATTTTTAATTTTAGAGAAATCTTCATACTATTTTCTGTTCTTTTTTTGTAATTAAAAATATTTATTTTGGTGTAGAATTTTTTAGAAATTCATTCATAGTTTTTTCATAATACACATTTCCATGAACTTTTTTATTACTGAGAAACCTTTTATTTAAGGTATACACAGTTCATGCAATTCATAAATACAAATTTAGGAACACAGTGATTCTTAACACCCTGCCCTCTCTCTCAATTGCACTCCCACTCTTCCACCTCCCTCTCCTATTCTAATTCTTATTTTTTACAAAGATGTATTTTTAAATAACGTTATACACATAAGATTAACCCAACACTTAGTAAAGAGTTTAACAAATACTAAAAAAAAAAAAAAAAAAAAAAACAAACACGGCCGTGCCAGGGCTCACTAGGGTAATTCTCCGCCTGCGGTGCCGGCACCCCAGGTTCTAGTCCAGGTTGGGGCGCAGGATTCTGTACCGGTTGCTCCTCTTCCAGTCCAGCTCTCTGCTGTGGCCCGGGAAGGCAGTGGAGGATGGCCCAAGTGCTTGGGCCCTGCACCCGCATAGCAGACCAGGAGGAGGCACCTGGCTCCTGGCTTGGGATCAGCGCAGTGCGCTGGCCTTAGCGGCCTTTGAGGGGTGAACCAATGGAAGGAAGACCTTTCTGTCTGTCTGTTTCTCTCACTGTCTAACTCTGCCTGTCAAAGAAAAACAAAAAAAACAAAACCAAAAAAATAACACTGTTCCTCAACAGTTTAGAAAAGGGCTATTCATGGAAAGCCAAGACACTCTGGCAAAAGATCTCTGTGAGTGAGATCTCAGTGGAAAGAACAGGTCTTCAAAGAAGGAGGTACCTTTCTCTGAAGGGAGGAGAGAACCTCCACTTTGACTATGACCGTGTCTAAACAAGATAAGAATCGGAGAACTCAGAGGGCTTCCATAGCCTTGGGAACTCATGACTGGAGCATAGGGAGATTACTGATGCCATAGACAAGAGTGTCAATTGGTAAAGTCAACAACAGGAGTCACTGTGCACTTACTCCTCATGTAGGATCTCTGTCCTTAATGTTTTGTGCATTGAGATTTAATGCTATAACGAGTATTCAAACAATATATTTCACTTTGTGTTTCTATGGGGGTGCAAACTGTTGAAATCTTTACTTAATGCATACTAAACTGATCCTCTGTTAAAAAAAAAAAATTATCAACTCCCAACTTGACTCTCACTGGGATTAAACATGACAATAGGTCTGATCTGATTTCATCATCATTTAAAAAAAATCATCTATTATTCCTCACTTTATGTTTCTGTGTGGGAGCAAACTGTTGAAATCCTTACTTAATGTATACTAAGCTGATCTTCTGTATATTAAGATAATCGAAAATGAATCTTGATGTGAATGGAAGGGGAGAGGGAGTGGGAAAGGGGAGGGCTGTGGGTGGGGGGGACGGTATGGGGGGGAAGCCATTGTAACCCATAAATCGTACTTTGGAAATTTATATTCATTTAATAAAAATTTAAAAAAAAAAGAAAAGGGCTATTCAAAATCATCACATCTCAAAGTATCAATTTCAGTTATATAGATTACCTTTTAGATCACCCTATTAGTTACCACAGATCAGAGAGAACATATGGTATTTGTCTTTGGGGAACTGGTTTATTTCACTCAATATAACGGTTTCCAGTTGCATCCATTTTGTTGCAAATGACAGGATTTCATTTTTTTTTTACCGCTGTGTAGTATTCCATGGTGTACATATCCCATGACTGGAACAGCCAGGTCTTGAACCGGCACCCATATAGGATGCCGGCGCTGCAGGCAGTGGCTTTACCCTCTATGTCACAGTGCCGGCTCCATAATTTATATATCCTTTACCTCCTTGGTTAAATTAATGCCTTTCTATTTTTCCTTATTGTAAATGGTATTGTTATATTATTTTCAGTTTCAGATATTTTGGTTTTAGTTTAGAAATATAACTGATTTCTTCATAGAGGTTTTGTATTCCAAAACTTTATTGAATTTGTTTATTAATTCTAGCAATTTTGGTTGTGTCTTTTGAGTTTTCTATATGTAAGATCATATCCTCTGTAATGAAATAATGAGAAAATTTTGCTTCTTCCTTTCTAATTTGGATGTCTTTTATTTCCTTTTCTCACCAAATTTCTCTGGAGAGAACTCTAGCACTATATTAAATAGAAGTGGTGAAAGTGGACCCCTTGTCTTGTTTCTGATCTGAAGTTTTCACATCATGGAAAATATGACAAAAGGATTTCTTTTGGAGAACTTTCAGAACCAATACAAAAGGTGCTAATCACATTTTAAAAATGATACGCCCTTTTCAAAGTTATGGTATAGTGATTTATTATTTAACATCTCAGAGTTGCTTTATGTAGCTGCTTAGATGACTTGGAAAATACAATTGAAATACAACATGCTCTGAAAAAACACACAGAAGAGAATTCACTTTGGGACCTAGTGGCAAGCAGGAGCTTGAAGGGTAGCAGATAGACTGGATTACTTATGTAGTGGCAGAAAGAGTGACAACATCGCCCTTGTGATAACTTGAACAATAGAAAATGTACCAATAAATGTATAGATCTGTCTAAGGAGATTTTCAGACAGT
Source organism: Oryctolagus cuniculus (assembly GCF_964237555.1). NCBI lineage: Eukaryota > Metazoa > Chordata > Mammalia > Lagomorpha > Leporidae > Oryctolagus > Oryctolagus cuniculus. The sequence continues at coordinate 56,372,626 of NC_091433.1, forward strand.
GTGCTCTCTGTTCATGATAAAATGACAGGAGAAGGATAAGCAGTATAAAGACTACTTCCAAAACATCACAGTAGGAAACAGTGGTCTTGCAATGGAAATAAAACCCCACTTAATGATTTTGAACTGAAGTGTACCCTCATAAGCCTTATTTGAACATAATTACATGGAATTTAAATGCTAAAAACATGTAACAAGAGGATTATTCGAAATATTTTCAAATTTTAACCCATTTTTCCCAGTATGCAATCATGCTGAAGATGTGTTTGTAATGAAGGTCTAAAGTTTGAAAAATCAAAGAGGTCACAGAGCCCAGACAAGATGAGGTGAAATGCATCATCTCTTTTCTGATGATCACTGTGGCATTGAGAATGCTGGCTGGTGATTTGCAAGTTGGGAGAGTTAGAGTTCTTTCCATGTGTTGTAAGCTATGGCTAATTTAAGCTAAAAGTTGAAAAAATGTGCATGTATATTCCTTCTGATATGTTTTTGGTTTTTCATATTAGGATTTTTAGAAGGTAAAATATTAAACTTCAGAAATCTCATTAATCATTCTATGGATATTTTAAGAATGAGTATTGAATAAAATTTACCAAAGACATTTGCTACCACTACTACTATTTTGCTTTCTGATTACATGTTTGATCATTAAATCAAATAAAGAAGAGAGCTCTCACACATTGAGCAAGAAATGCTTAAGAAGCCAGCTTATGTAAGCCACACCAGCTAAGTGAAATGCTTGCTGTGACACATGAATGAAGGCAATGACTTAACTGTATAGTCTTTAAAAATTTGATTATTATTCTTTTGTTCCAAAATCCAGGATAACCATAAAGATACCTCTCCCTACCTCCACCCCACAACACTTACCACCATCTGGGGAGATGGATGCCACCCTTGAAGGTGTTGCATAGCTGAGTGCCCAAGATGGAGATTTCCAAGAGTCAAAAGATGGCAACATTTCAAATACAAAATGATTCTGCTGTCTGCAATTATTTTATGTAATAATTAATGGGTAAATAAAATGTGGCTTGCATTTGTATCTGAGGTAATATTTGGTCAGAACCTACTAAGTAGTAGACAACAAAGAAGCAAAAAATATGAATAAGCCTCAGTGTCAGCCCAATAGGCATTCACAGGTGGACCTGTATAGCTCTGATATGTCAAAGTACGCTAGTGTTATAACAAAATATTTAAAATATAAATTTGTCACATTTGCATAGAATGGTGAGAATTTGGATTATCAGGGACAGCTCAGAGAAAAGGTGGCATTTCACATGGCTTCTAAAAATGCACAGTATTTTGAGAAGAATGGTAAAGAAAAGACATTCCAGAAAGTGTAAGCACCATAAAAACAAAATTGAGGTGTGAAAACACATAATTGTATTGAAGGACTTGTGAACATTCTACCATACAGCTATAGTAAATGTTGATCTTTAACTTTAGAGATAATAAACACTATAAATGTCAAGCTAAAAAATGAATTTGGACTTCTACCTGGTAGATAATAGAAAATGATATAATTTTGTAAAGCTTCGTCATTTCATAATCAGATCTATATTGAGAAAGAACAATTTCATTCTCCAATAAACAAGCGACAAGCCACCTGTGGCCATTTAAATTTAAACTTTGATTAAATGTAAACAAACTAATTTAGTTCCTGAGTTATACTAGCCAGAAGTCAAGTGCTCAGTAGACACATGGATAGTGAGATATAAAACATTTCCATTGTTGTAGAAAGTTCTATCTATTGCTGACATAGAGAATGGACCAATAACATCAGACACAATGGAGAGGGAAACCAATTATAAAGGGCTATTTACACGGTCATCCAAAGATATAATGAGAGCATCCCTAGTTGATTGGACACCTGGACGGCGAGGTCATGACAATTAAGATACAAGCCAGAATACCTTGCTAAACCATTCTTAGAATGTTGACCCCACAGAAACTATGGGGTATTATAAATGTTTATTGTTTTAAAGTGGTAAGCTTGATGGGTAACTTTTACGCAGCAATAGATGTTGAAAGTTATGTCTTAGACAGCTAATCTTTTATACAAGGATGTAAGAAAAGAAGACACATACCTGTCTGACTTTTGAATCTATCTACTCCATACAGTGAAGACAAGTGGACCAAAGGACACTGGAGTCTTTCTACCAACTTTTTTCAGGTAGGCCCTGGGGGAGCAATTTTTCAAGTGCTATTCCAAAGGATATCTCTTACAGAAGCATGAGAACAACTTCTGAAACATCAGTGACTGGTTGTAGAACATAGGGCAGAAAAATGGATCTAAGATGACTTTGGGTATGTCCGACACTGAGACAGAGATGGGCTTTTCGAAAGAATTTCTGTATGTTTTGCTTTTTCCTACTCAACAAAAGAATGTGGAAGAGATATGGTTGACAACTTAGCAACTTCACAAGCCAAATCTCCTTTTGATGGAGGGTTATTACTGCTGCTTATATGTTTGGTTATTAATTTGTTTTCCCCAGAGTGTCCACTATTGACATATTATTTTAATTAATTCATTAAAAACAATTTAATTTGGAAAGAAAAATGCTTGAGAAACATTCTCAGAATAACAATTACTCTCTTTAGCTTTACTTTGATTATGTAAACTTAATGTCAAAAGCAGATTACAGCTGAAATATGTCATTAGCTTAAAATATAAATAATGAAAATGCCACATAAAATAAATTTTAAGTAAGGTATAAGCCAAAGACATTCAATAATTATTCACTCTGCCTCCATGTTAAACTCTTTTTTTTTTTTTCAAACTATGGCCACTGAAATTCAGGCCTTGTGTTTGTACATATGAATACAATACTTTTTACACAAAATAAAAGCTAAGTAATGTCACAATGTGTTACATGAATGAAAATTTAACAGTATTTTGAATACAGAAAAGTGATGAGGAGATTGGGCAGTTACAGAACAAATATTAATTATTAAATAATTATGTAGGGTAGATAGCAAAAATTGACAAGACAAACTTTAACAAATAAGTTTGTGTAACTTAACCTAAAACAAAACCATGATTTCATGTCATTAGCTACTGTATTTAAGCTGTGAATGCATATCTTGGGCAGATCTTATTTATCCAATTTGCAACAATTCATTTGCAGTGGTAAATGAAGACTAAAACATATTTGTTTACGGTCTAGGAATAATATGTTCAGATCTATTAGTGTGGATTTTAGTGACAATTTCACTCTAACTCCAAGTAAACAATGTGGTTTTTACAGAGTTTTCAAGAACTACCTTATTAAAAATTGACATGGGAGAATAATACTGAGTCTCTACCTTTCGCATTATGGTTGCTTTTCCATTTATAAATTTATAATAGAATAACTATCATTTCCTACAGAAAATTGAATGTTACTTTTTTGCGATATGCTAAAAACAGTAGGAAAATATAAAGAAACTGTTTCTTTTTTAATTTAAGGTTATTTTCTAAATGTAAATTTTCAGATTAATTAGTTGTTTTATTCACTGATTCAAATTTTTTCCCTTATACATTAAATTTTCCACATTTTTCTTTTAGAAATCATGCCCTGCAAGGTAAAATCAGGGAAAGTTGAGTACATTATGTAATGTCTATTTATGGCATATTTTATTTCAGTTTTTTAGTGTTTCTCCTCACACCTATACTAGCACTAAAAAGATACAATACAGTCGTTAGGAAATATGCGACTTCATATCAACTAAAGGCTCCTTACGAAATAGGAGAGCCACCGAGGCAGTAGATTTCCTACAGCAATCCTTCCCTGAGAGTACTAAGGTAATTAGCCTCAACAGGAGATAATTTCAGTTCACAGGGGTTGCTGTTGTTTTAAGTCTTTCTGGGAAATTTGGATTTCCATTGATAGCAGTTTTAACATGTCACACTGGAGCCAGAGTGAATTAAAGTGAAGAGCTACACAGTCTAAACAAACATTCCTTCCCATTATCAGAAGCCTGACAACATAATAGCATAAACTATAGTCATGTGGTCACATTCACAAGTAATACAGAAACAATTAAAAATCAAAGAAATGCTACATTTCCTAAAGCAGATTCGAGCTGGGGTAAGCATTTTTTAAAATTACTACTTTCACCCCTTTCAATACAAGTTTTATATTGTTTTAAGTTACCATATTTGTTTGAATCATTCTCGTGATTAGTCTTCCTGTAGCCTGTATTTTATAAAACTGAGGTAGCTCATGGTAGCATTGCAACACAATTGAAAATGCTATTTGATTTGGCATGTTTAGTTTTTTATTTTTCTTTTTAATCAAAATTGCACAATTATTCAAATTGAGAGCTTTAATTCTAATACATTTTACATTTTCTTCAGAATATTGAAGAATTTGATTATATTAGCTATGGACTTTTTTATAAAGGATGATACAGTTTACATGTTTTTTATACAGTTTATATGTTACAAGTGAAAAACAGTGTATGTAATTTTTTTATGTCTACAACCAGGAAATGTTGAAAACTTCATAAAAGTTGATAGATTTGTACTTCAATAGGTTCTGAAGTGTAAAGAGTTTGTCAGTGATTTTGGAATTCTAATGTCACTTTACTACTTTTAGATGAGAGGTTTTCCAATAAGAAAAAATTACCAAAACGCTTTTGGCCACAGAATTTTTGTGTAATTAAACAGCAAAAGATTGCTGTTGTTCAAGGACAGCTGTATTCATTATGTTAGTCTCTGAGATTTCAACTTCGAGTGATGGAAGAAGAATTTGCCTGCAAATGCTCTGAGCTTCATGACCGTGCATCCAATACTTCCCAAGATATTCACTTTCAAATAGTCTGCTCTCATACACATGCTAAGGTTTGCCCAACCTTGCTGTCTTTATTCAAAGAAATAAATCAATTACCATGATCTTAAAGCATCTTCAAGTGAAGCTTTGTTGATTCTTCTGTGTTAATTCTCTGAGTCATGGTCTGGCATCCAATTTACTTTACCCTGAACTTCATCCTGGCTTAGGGTCTCTTTTCAAGGACTGAATACTCTTCTGAATTCAGAGATTGTGGTCAGATGCAAATGACAAAGGTGCAGGGGTAGCAAGACGAAATAGAATGAATGGTGGTAGAAATTCAGTTCAACTTATTTTTAAAATAGTCTGCAGTATCTTAAAAGCTGCTAGGCACTCTACAAAGATATGATAATTAGAAATACTCAGCTCTATCCTTACACACAAGCAATGGGGAGATAAGTATATTAAAAATAATTACTGCACAAGTTTGTGAAAATGTTAGAAAACAACAGCAAAGTTCTGGAGGAATAGTCAAAACAAACAAATAAAGAAACAAAAAACCACTGGAAAGATTCAAGTTCTGAAAGTATTCCCAGTTCAGTGACTGCCAAGCCAAGCCATACATGGGAACCATCTCAAAAATTCTTTACTAAAAATTAGGCTGTACTTCCCTAGACCCTTTGATTTAGCATTTCTGGGAGAGCAGAAACTGGAATGTGTACTTTAAAAAAATCTCTCCTGAAGTGCAATCGCGTTTGGAAACACTATTCCACATTACCCATGTATAGGATAGTTAGAAAATTTTGTGCAACTATTATCTGTAATCTATGGCCCTCCTAATCATTCTCCATTTGGGGCTCATTCACATGGATCTCTATTCCAAACTAACTTCCATTTGCAAAATTCAAAACATTCCCTGAGCAAGTCTGCCAAGCTCCAATCACTTAATTTCCTCACACCGTATGTAGAATTTCATACAAATATTTGTTGACATACACTTTCATTTTTAAATGCATTCTCAGTCACCTGTTCACATGATTTTCTCTTGGCTACTCTATAATTTAAGGAATGACTTATGAATGATTTTATAGTAATTATTACATGCACATATGCATATACAAATCCAGACATATATACTATGATCAAGCATATTTAAACATATTCCCACATTAGCCGATTATGTTTTGTCTATGGCGGTGTTGGGTGTCTTATTGATACAGCACTTTGGGAGCCATCAGTATTCTTCAAAAGCATGCAGCTCAGTATTTCAGTAATAACAATTCTACCCCCTCCAAGCCTTTCCCCACCTTCTGCCCTGAGCAATTCTGAATACAAAGTGATTTACTTTCCCTACACTTGTTAAGCTTTAGGGCATTTTAACAAGACTCCTAGAAATGTTAATGGAGAGGGGGAGTGCAGCTCTTCCCAACATTTAGCACTCTGTCTCTGGGAGATGAGAGAGATGGGGACACAATGCTAAGGAAGTGGGTAACCTATGAAAAGGGAAAAGACGGGGTACAAGGATTGAGCAGAAAAGGACAAGAGGCTGCATTTCATGGGTTCTCCAGCCTTCTCCCTTCTTGGCAGTGTGTAGACCTAACTTTTGAAATCTGGTTTTTTCAGTGTATTAGAGTAGTTTGTGAATCTGCCATTTTGCTCCAAGCTTGTTTTTGCTCCACTATAGTATTGTGTAAACTACAATGTTCATTTTTTAAGAAGATACTCAGAGTATACAGTTCCTGCTAAACTGAGGAAACTTATAATAGTAAATTATGGAAGCAAAGTTTCTAGGGAATTGTAAGCATTATATATTTTTCATTAATATATATGTAAGGCCAAACTCTAATACCATTTCATAGAAAATGACAATATTGCATATCTTTGTTATTAAACAAATGGTTTAAAATATTTCTGACAGTGTCACTGAGTTCAACCAATTTGATTGGATCAAGGTAAACTTTAATCAAGGGTTCTCTGTAAGAAAAAAAAAATACCTCCTTCTGGGGTTAACAAAAGCAAGAAACCATATGAGACAGATGACTGAGGAAAAGGAAGAACACAGTGGAATTCTGGCACTGTGTTCCTTCCATTGAGAACAATTATGCCAAAGCTTTTAAATTCTTCCTGAAGAGAACATTCTGCCTGACTAAACTTGTGTTTAATCATACCCTGCTTCCAGACCATGCATATTTTTGTTCCAAAACAATTTTATTCCCAGCTCATAATACAATTAAAAATTCCTCTGGATCAAGGCACAGGGAAAAAGTATCCACAAGCAATGGGAATTATGTTCTATAAAAATTCATCAGTAAAGAAAAGTGTCAATGGAAAGTTGGAACATTTAGATAGTTCAAAAGGTGGATTGGGTGCTGCTGGGGTATACTATATAGCTCTAAGTTTCTAATAGTTGGCCCTGGGGAACTGACATTAACAACTGAGTTGACAAATAGTCTCAAGCTCATTTAAATTTTTTAAGCAGTCATTCTATATTTTATCCTGAGTGTTGTGTATTTAAGAAACATTGTGTTACTTTAAATTTTGTCTGACTTTATAAAGTATTTCTTTTTTATTTCCTTTCAGCATATAATAAGAAATTTTTGGAAATTTGATATGCTTAAAAAATATTTTCAGATATAACAGCCATTCAACAATCATTCAACCAAAAGGTATTTACTTAGCATTAACTATATTTAACCTTACTTTGAAGATTACAAGACAATGCACATCTAGAATATATAGCCCCCATTTTAAAGAATTTTCACTCTCACCAAGAAAATACATGACATGAAAATAAAATGTATTTGATAAAATATAATCTGAGGGTAGGATGAGTTGGCTGCTGCTTATCCACTGTCTATTTATTTGAAAGGCAGAGAGAGAGAGAGAGAGAGAGCATTTCCATCTGCTGGTTCACTCCCCAAATGGTTGCAACAGCCTAGGTCTGGGCCAGGCTGAAGCCAGGAGCCAGAAACCCCATCCTGCTCTTCCATATGAGTGACAGAGGACCAAATACATCCACTGCCTTCCCAGGTACATTAACAGGGAGCTGGGTCAGAAGCAAAACAGCCAGGATCAGAAGTAGAGCAGCCAAGTCCTGATTCAGGGCTCTGATACTAGATGCTGTTGTCACAAACAGTGGCTTACCACACTGTGCACAAAGCCAGACTCATATCCACTGTGTTTTGGAGGGCATCATAGAATAATACTGCTCTAGCCTTTGGTGCTGTTTAAATGAGAAGAATGTGAATTCAATCGTAAATCTCCATTAACATTATTCATCTTGTCACAAATAACTCAGCATTTCTTTATGTTTATTTCCTCGGGAGCAAATGAGGATAATGGATAATACCTTCCTTCATTCAAAAAAAAAAAAAAAAAAAAAAAACAAAAAAAAAAAAAAAAAAACAAAACCTGTGTTGAGACTTAAAAATGAGATAACACGTGAAAAAAAATTTAGTTTTCTTTTTTTTTAAGAATTATTTACTAATTTGAAAGGTAGTTACAGAGAGGCAGAGAGAGGGGGGAGAGAGAGAAAGAGAGAGAGAGAGAATCTTCCATCCACTGGTTTACTCTCCAGTACTCTCCAGTTAGTCACAATGGCTGGAGTTGTGTCAATCCAAAGCCAGGAGCCAGGAACTTCTTTCAGGTCTCTGACGCGGGTACAGGGGCCCAAGGACTTGGGTCATCTTCTACTGCTTTCCCAGGCCATAGCAGAGAGCTGGATCGAAAGTGGAGCAGTCTGTACTCGAACCAGAGCACATATGGGATACCGGCACTGCAGGCAGTGGCTTTACCCACTAAGCCACAACGCCGGCCCCTGTTTTCAATCTGTAGCTTAATTTGGAGCTTATTGAAGTTTCCTTGCTATGTTCGAGGCTCTGTGAAAAGTGTTTTTTATGTGCTATTTCTTTTTTTTTAACTTTTATTTAATAAATATAAATTTCCATGGAGCATGTCCTTAACAAAAATGTTATGTTGGCATAACATATTTTTAAATATTTGTTATTATTTGCTCTCTGACGGTGCTACATTTCACTTAGTCATCAAATTGTGATGTCTGTAGAATATCACTATTAAAAATGTCCAGGCTAAGTGGAGGCAGAAGAATGGCCCTGGTATTCTAGCATTTTCCTTTTGGGAGATTCATTTGTCACATTGGACAACTTTGGAAGAAACAGAAATCAAGGTATTGAAGGGATGAAACCTATGAACTGAGTGTTCAGGATAAAGAGATGGAAAAAGAATTAGTAACCACATATCCCAGATACAGGCTCAAAACAAGATTCACTAATGAGGGAATAGACATTGGACAGTGGTCTCAGACACCCCCCACCCCTCACCCCCACCCCCATTCGGAGATGGAATGCAAAGAATGCACCTGAAAATTGATAGACATACAAAGGAGGTGATATTAACATAATCAGAAACATTTTCTTTGGCTGTCCCTGTATCGCTTCTTAACATCTGAACTCAACTTTGCTGTTCATTAGATGGAATAGATTATAGAGAGAAAACAAGGATAAAAAAAGTATCATGTGGCAATATCATATTTGAAGTAGATTGAAGCAATTTAAAATAATTTTATTTAAAAAAAAAACTTTTTTGTTCAACCACAAAAAGGAAGGCCATCTGGATTTGTGCATAAAAAGAGATGAGGTCGGACATTTGTATGCACTAGATAAACATTAACATTTTGATATTACAATTATAAATATATCCTAGTAGAATGATTCATATGAAGCAGTTTAAATAATGAAATCACTTTGATTAAAATCTGAATGAGTTTCTCTAAAAATTTCTAATGTGGATGTAATTTTGGCCTGACACCCCACCTGCTACATGATTTCCATTAAACTAGGAACCTCTTGAGAGAAAAAATATCCTCTTTTGGTTTGGTGTAATACTTAATGAAATTAGAGAGCTTGGATTATTCTTAAGCATCAGTTAGGCTAATGAAAAACTTTCATAATAAAGATCTTTCTTATTTATTTAAGGGGTAGAGTTACAGAAAGAGAGGGACACACAGAGAAAGGTCTTCCACCTGGTGGTTCACCCCCCAAATGGCCACAATGGCCGGAGCTGCGCTGATCTGAAGCTAGGTCCCAGTATCCTCCTCCCGGTCTCCCACACAGGTGCAGAGGCCCAAGCACCTGAGGCATCTTCCACTGCCCTCCTAGGCCACAGCAGAGAGCTGGATCAGAAGGGGAGCAGCCAGGATTTGAGCCGGTGCTCATGTGGGATGTAGGCGCCACAGCCAGAGGCCCAATCCGCTACACCACAGGGTCAACCCGAATGAAAAACTTTTTAAAAAGAGAAGTCTATCACACATCTTCAACATGCCATGCCCAAAATTATATTCTTGAGCTTCTTTCTATATCTTTTCTCCTATAGTCTTCTGCATTGTAGGAAATGACAATTTCACCTGCACTGGCCAAAATCCTTGGAATCATCCTTGACTTCTCTCTCATGTCCACATCTGATCCATCAGAAAATCCTATGACTGCATTTTAGAGTAGAGGCACAGCTCCTATAGTAAAGAGGCTAAAAAAACTTAGAATTTCTTTCTCATGCAAGTTTTTAAGGGAAGATAGTAGTTATGCAGGGCTCCAGGGCAATGAGACAGATCTGCTTTCCTCAACACAATCCAGGGTTTCATTTTCATTACCTTTGCTAGAAAAAAATAATGGGAAAAGAATTAAATGCAAAAAAAAATAAAAGAAAGAAAGAAGTAAATGCAAGGCAATCATCCTTAGGATGATATTTTGGAGTTGGCATATATCACTCCCACTCACATCCTGCTGGAAAGAATCTGGTCATATGTGAAAAGCCACCACAAAACACACCAAACACCGGAGTTAAAAGAAGAGTTTATTGTTGGGGTGGGGAGGAACCCGACAGGCTAGAGAGAGAGAGAGAGAGAGAGAGGATAAGAGACAGTGAAAAGAGAGAACTCATATGAAAAAGCAGGGTTTTTTATAGTCATACAGGGGTAAAGAAGTGGGAGAAGCAAATCCCATTAGGGTAGGGGTGGAGTTGATGCTTGTGGTTGGACCATTTTGGTCACCTGACTTCTAGTGAGCCAAGCTGGAAACTGAAACTTATTGTACAAGATGGTGACTGGGTCAAAGCTTAAGATGGCATGCAGGGCTTAAGAAGGAGCCTCAGATAATGGCGCCACTTCACTAATAATATGGACATTCTTTGTTGCAATGGTAGCCTGAGAATGCAGTTTTCAGCCTTTATCTCTAGGCCCAGGAAAGACTGTAAATCAGACTTTGGAAGATAGCCAGTGATCTCTGCTATACATTTACATTTCCAAATATCCCATCTCGAATAAGAGCTCATAGTCTAACCTCTGCTACTTCTTGACCTCAACTCCTACTCATATAATGGGTCACTTTGTTCAAAATATGTCATGTGTGCTTCCATCTCAGGGAATGCATGTTCATGTAGTCTAGCATTCTCTTGCTGAACCTTCAGATCTTGATTCAAATGGCCCCTTCCTGCAAGGGCTTACCTGGCCACCCCTTTAAAATTACAGTTCTTGGAGCCAGCATTGTGGTATAAAGGGTAAGGCATCACCTGCAATGCCGCCATCCTATATGGGCACTGATTCACATCTCAGTTTGCTCCACTTCCCAACCAGTTCCCTGCTAATGGCTGGAAAAGCACAAGAAGATGGCACAGGGTTTTGGGCCCCTAGCTCCTGGCTTCACCCTGGCCCAGCACTGGCCATTGGAGTCATCTTAGGAGTGAACCAACAGATGGAGGATCTCCTCCTTCTCACTTTCAAAATAATTAAATAAATTTTAAAAATTACAGTTCTTCCGCCATCCTGTATTCTTTATCCCTCTGACCTATTTTATTTGTCTCCTCAGCATTCTATCATATTATTTAACTCTTTATCTTATTTGCCCAGCCAACCCTCCTTTATTCCCCATGCCCAGAAAGGGAGCTCCAAGATAGCAGATGTCTTTCTGTTTGTTTTGTTCTAAGCACCTTTTATAATATTTACCCCATAGAGGTTGCTTAATAAATACATTTGAGTAAATTATAGAGAAAGTAAGTGTGTGAGTAAGCCCCAGGAATTTAACTTTCCATTTAAAGTTCTATTTTGATATGACTACTTAGAAAATAAGAAATTGATGTGATGATAATAATTAAAGTGAAGCAATAAGACCAGGAACTAGATGAACTATGGAAAGAACTCAAGGCTTGAAATTGGGAGATTTTAGTTTGCTTGCCATTTTGAGAATAACATACTCATGAAATCAATCAATTTTCTCTCTACTGGTCTTAATTTTCTCAGCTAAGTGAAACATAAATATCTGCTTTAGGCTCATAAAGAGTTGGAAACCTGAGTATGTGAAAAAAAAATGTAGTGTCTCAAAGAAATTGCATATAATTTGTCCTTAACTTTATAATATCATCAAAATAAAAGAGTACCACAGAATTTGCTAATTTCAAGCAGTTTATCTGTATCAGTTTTATAAAAGGTTATTTTCTATTTTGATTTTAGTTTCTATCCATAACATTGTGGTGAATCCCAAAGATGATTTGAATATGCTTGATAAAATAATCATAGTAATAATAATTGAGAACTTCCTGTAACTTAAGTACCTTCAAATGAATTATAGGTTAGATCTTCATAAAAACTCTAGGAAGTGGGTACCTTTGAAGACAAACAGGACATGATTATAGCATGCTTTTAAAATTTTAAATGAAAATAAGTATAGTTTAAGAATATTCCAGTGCTCACAATAAAATTAACAAAATACTGTCTAAAATATACTTATTTTATACCTATATAAAATAAGTAAAATATATATTTATACTTATATAAAATAATATATATACTTATATGAAATAAGTATAAAATATCTATATCTTCCTGAAATGAGTGGTTATTTACATCATATAATTCTTTACTTTCTCCCCACAATATATTATTTCTTCAAGTTCAACCAAGTTTAAATCATGAATAGATTTAACATGTAAAAAGCAATAACCCTCTACAAAATGTCCTTGTCAGTGTAATAAAGGTGCATGGCAAACTGCATGTTAACCATGAATATATTTTTGTAAAAAATAAACCATATACCCAAGAACATATTTTTGTAAATAATTTATACAAGTGACAACCTTAGATAAAAAAGCAAATCATGGATAAAATGACAAAGTTTGGAATTATCAAGGAAAGAGTCCAGATTCCCTGATAATTAGGTCTCAGGAGATGACAATAGTGCTTTTTTATCTCAGACTTGGCTCAAGTTTGGGAAAAAATATTTCCCCAGGAAATTTTAGCCCAGCTGAAGCAGTTGATTTTTACTGACTACATCTACTATCCTCATTTCTTAGTTCTCACTACTTGATGCATGGCTGCTCAGTCATACACATTTGTATGGTTATTCAGAATTGAATCAACAACTTTGACAGAATTAATATCTCTGCTGGCCTTTAACAAAATGCCCTTGTTTCTCCAGAAGATGGACAAGAACCAGAATAGACATCCCAGTTTCCTAGCTACAGAAAATGACAATCAAAAACAATGTTTGAGTATCTATCCACTGTTTCTCAAGATACCATGGAGGAAACATGTACTTCAAAAGACATCATGCAATTCTTTAAGAGGGTAGAATCTGTCATATTCTAAAACATATCTTTAGAAACTTGACATCTGAAACTTCCTACAATTTTATGAATGAGTCTGTACACAATCACAAAATTTGTTACTTCTACAAAATTCTCAACACTGGTGGCCATAATAAAACCCTTGACAGTATTACTTTTAACACAAGCAGCAGATAACTACAACTCATTGAAATAAAAATGTAAAAATATTCTGGATGTTAAAAGAATAATTTAATGGTTGTTTCTAAGTCTTCTACCTAGATAAATTTTATACTGATTATGAAAGTTTTAGTATCACCATTACTTTCATTAAGTTTTATAATGGTAGCTAAGATAAGTACAGGTTAAAAAAATTCCAGAGTGTTCTGGGTTTAAAGGGTCACTTCCTTAATAGATTGGGGCTGTGTCAAATCTACTTTAAAATGAGATAGTACATATAAAAATACTTTGAAAAGTTAAAAGCATCATATAAATGCAGGACCTTTCATAGATGGAGACCTTGTTTTGGAAGCACCTAACTATAATTACAAATGTTGATAAATGAAAAAATGGGGCACGAAAAATGCTTTCATAGTCTTTTGTTCCAGTGTGAGTACATTTGCTGATGAGAAGAAATCTATGCCATTTATTAACATGGCAAAACCATTTAAATACCAATTACAAAACAAATAATCAAATCTGAGGTCTCCTTTAAGCCTAACTCAGGATAAATGTTTCCTCCACCCTTTTTGTTCTGTGTAAGTTTGTTTTAATAATATTTTTAAATTATGGTAGTTTAATGGACATAATTTTAAAAATTATTTGTCTTCCCAAAAGGATTCACTTTTCCAAGGTTACTAAGAAAATGAATAAACTTCTCCTGACTCATTCTCCTCAAAGAGTGCGGATGGCTTCCTTTACTTCTTCATCTTTATAGGAAAAACAATGTACAAAACTTCATTATTGGCGGAACATTAAGAAGCAACTTTATATAAAAATTTTAGTACAACCTTAAATTGTGCCCCTTAAAGCTGTTGGATAGCTCTATCTCCCTCTGCTGGCTAACCTCTCATACCAATTCTGTTCCCCTCAAGGATGGCATTCCCAGAACCAAAAACAAAAAATAAGGAAAACTGCTCCTGAACATACCCCTATGCCAGATAATGCTTAGAATTTCTATTCCATCTTAAGAAAAAAAAATTAAAAAAAAACTACCCTGAATAAAGCGAGCTCCACAGGAGAAAGAGGAAATATTTTGCTTAAAAATTTAAAAAAAGACTAAGATGATTCATGAAGATTACAATGCAAGTACAAAGGATTGGGCTGCATAGAATGAGTGTGTGTGACTTTTTTCATGATAATTAAAAAAGAAAAAATTTGTAAAGAGCAGTGAAACCAAATCTCATGGTTGACAATGTGTGTACATCAAATATAAAACACACACACACACACACACACACACACAAAACCCTAATATTTCCCCCTTTTGATAAATGGCTCACTGGAGCACTACCACCAGAAGCCAGCACAGCAGAACCTGAGCTTAGGTATGTTAAGTGGCATTACATGCTTTCCTGAAGTTCACAGGGTTAAACAGGTAAGTGGTTTCACATGTGGGTCTTTCCTAAAAAATGAGGACAATAATGATGAGCTAGTCACACTTCTGGAGGTGGAAAAGACCCGGTTAGAATGCACGTTCTCTGGAGACAGGGTTCTGCAGTAAGTGGGACCTTTCGCCGGTGGAGGCCCTGTGAATCGGCAGCTGGGTTCTGTCACCCTGACTGGGGCGGCCTTGTTAGTGTAGCGTGACCCCTGGCGCACTCGCGCAGATAATACCGGCACCTCTTTTCACTCTAATCTCCTACCCGTCTGAGCAATTCAGCAGGAGATAGGGGCATTAAGGCCATATTATTCCAAACAACGTTTAGCTGAATGGTAGCTGAAGATTGTGACAGCGAAAGACAAATTCTCCCGGTCAAATACTTTCCTTCCCAGAAAAGTTTCCTGTTTTAGTCCTTTTGAGACACAAAAATGTCATTAAAATGGAACCAAAATGGAAATCCCACACCACCTTTAGTTGAACGTTAGCAAGACTTTTAAATTTCAGACAGAATTTTTTAGAGTTTCCAATGGCCAAAGAGCCAGGTAAAGACTAAATCATAGATTCATATATTTGCAGATTTTGTTCTATGCCAGACATGTGTAGACAGCCTGTTTTTTTGCAGCATGTATATGAATACTTGCTGGCATGTAGCCATTCTTCCTACAATGAAACAGTACTATAATATAGCACAAGGTTCAGGCCAAAACTCCACATGCCAGTGTCACATTGTTGCTCTTCATTATTAGTGATCCAACACCCCACCTCCCACATTCACAGCCTTGAGTGAAAACTAAAGTAAAAGTAAAATTTTTCTTAAATCCTTTAGAGCTAGATTTATCACCTAACATTATATTTCACGGTGGGAATCCGAGTAAAACTATAGTTAACATACATTAAGAGAATTTAGAATACTCTTCCTGGTTGCCTTCCAGTTCTGTTGTTTTTCCTCTCAAAATACATGAGTATAGCAACAGGATTTTGCTGTGATGTTCTAATAATTCAATTTGGGTTTTAAATTCTGGCAACAGGACTGATGGGAAAAATAAACTATCTCTCCGGTAATCTGCGATGCCTGGTGCTCTGAAATGAGATCAGACAGTGATCAGAGATGATTCTTTCCTGTGACGGGCACTGGGTTTTTGGCAAAAGCTCGTTGTTCTTTCAGTTTTGCCTGCACAAGACATGACCTGGCTTATATGCTGAACGTCGACTGAATGCTATAGCCTTGTTGTGTCACTCCACTGAAATTTACAATAGTTATTAACTGAGAATATATTAATAATTTTGTAAAGTCTCCTTTCAGAAAAATATGCATATCACATACTTCAGAAGTGAATACAGCCATTAAAAGCTGTTTTTTGTATCACCCTTTTAACCAATATTAAGACTTGTAGGAGCTCCTTTGTTGAATAGCATATCATATAGCACTATAATTCATGCATAATCTGAGAAAAATATATTTCCTGCACTTCAATTGAAATAAGTTCTTCTGATAGTCTACAGGTCAGAGAAAGTAATAGCTCTATCTCTTTCTTGCTCTGACTCTTAGTGTGTATGTATATGTGTATGTGTATGTGTGTGTGTGTGTGTGTGTGTGTCTGAAAGAGAAAGACAAGAGAAAGGAATGTTTGTGGGCAGTGGAAATGGATTATTTATTCTGGTACACTAGAGTAATTCATTTGTTGACTCTGTCTTCTATACCTGAAACTACGTAACATGGAAAATTAATATATTCTTATTACAGTGATTTAACCAGATCATTAAAAACAAAATCTTGTCAATTTTTGTCACAAAAGGGCTGATTTTATCAATGACTAATCTGCTCACTGTTTCAACCTAATTAGAAGCATAGCACTTTATAATTAAGCTTAGTGATTTTGAAGTCAGTCCCTCTATTTTACTGATCAGAAACAGAATCAGAAGTGAAATCAGTCAGTTAAGTTTAGAGAACTGATCGTGTAATGGGAGTTTGTGGTAGCCAGATCCCTTGACGCGGTCTATTTGCCCTTTCCACCTCAACATTGTGTACTTGATATTTTGTAAGCTCTTCATTCTAAGTCAGTTAGTAAACACATAGAAAAACAGAAATACAAACATCATTCTATGGTTAAAGTTTATGCAACTGATATTATAGAAAGAGCCAGATGAAAGAACAGGATAATCAGGCTATCCGTCCAGGACAGTGAGCTGTGTGAATTGCTGGGGTAATCATAAATATGATGCCAGGAAACTAGTTTTTATGTAGAACACTTTGTACATGACTGATAAGCTGTGACTTAATCCTCACCCGGATCACCCTGTCTCTTGGTGAGTATTTTATTTTGGCTGTGGTTCACAAGTCAGCACAGGATTTCAGGGACAGTTACCAAAAATTCAGTAACACATGGCAAGTATAAGGTTTTACTGGAAAAGTGATTTATTGTGCTATTGAAATAGTTATTTAAGTTTTATATTGTTTAACATACTTTCTAAATAATTGTCTGAGAATGTTGCAAAATAAAATTGAAGAATGAAAAAATACAGATAAATTAGAAGCTTTTATAGATATTGAAGCCAGGAAAAAATAAATATTTGCATTTTGAACTAACCTTGTAATTTCATCTTTGCAACCTATAGCTTCCTGTTGTGGGTGATGGGAAAATGTAAATAAAAGATGATTTCCAAACTCTTAAAATGATGTCTTTGTGGTCAATGAGAAAACTCAATTAAAGCAAAAACAATAATAAAAATTTATAGGAATAGATTTAGCAAGAAACATTCAAAGAAGAAAACTACATTATTGAAAGCAAAAGCATTCTTAATGTTGTGAAAGACATTCTTTACTTTTAGGACTGGATAGCTCAGAGTGAAGATGCCAGTTCTTCATTAATTAACTGAAAAATTTAATCTGAACAATAAACCAATGTCTTTTCTAAACAAGTTAAGAAAATTTGTACTTAAGTTCATGTGAAACAATAAACGCAGATGAGCCAGAAAAAAACCCTGAAAACAAAGATTGAGAAGGGACAGACTATTCAGAGATCTCAATGAAAAACTAAGCCATGTCTTTCATTTTCTCTGCACTGTATAAACCACCAAGACTATTTACTAAACAGTTTTTTTAAGATTTATTTATTTATTTGAAAGGAAGAGTTACAGAGAGGCAGAGGCATGAGAGAGAGAGAGAGGTCTTCCATCAACTGGTTCATTCCCCAGACAGCCACAATGGCCAGAGCTGAGCCAATCAGAAGCCAGAATCCAGGAGCTTCTTCTGGGTCTCCCTCCAAGGTGCAGGGGCCCAAGGACTTGGCCCAACTCCTACTGCTTTCCCAGGACATAGCAGATAGCTGGATCGGAAGTGGAACAGCCAGATCTTCAACTGTTGCACTGCAGGCAGCTGCTTTACCCACTATACCACAGTGTCGGCCCTACTAAAAGTTTTTGGAGATGCTAGAACTGTCAGTTAAAGGTTGAGGGGTGCCTAAGAAAAACTGTGACTCTTTTTGAAAGACTTGATCCAGAGATTTTCTTTCCTAGAGAAATTTGCTGGTAAACTTAGTTGTCTTTTGAGACTAATCTTCATTTAATGTATGCAAAAACGATGACCCTTATCTTTTTTCAGTACACTATGAGAGGGATGGGACAAAACAGAAATTAATGTGTGTTCTCTCTTTTTGTTCGCCCCTTCACCCTCCAGTAGGTAAGCTAAAGTGTCTGCTCGGTTAACAGCTGATGGACAAAATAAAGATTGATCTAATGCTGAATGAAGGCTACATGCTTTGTTTTGTTTTTGTGATGTGGAACATGTAGGAGACACCAGAATCACCTGCTGTATGTCACAGGTTGTAAAGTAGTCCAGACAGAGGTGGGAGTCTACTTCCTTGATAAAACCTGGGATGAAGACAACTAATCCAATGGATTCCTGAGGAGTTACTACTATTTCTTAACAAATATTACTACTTACTGGTTTCTTGCCCACATGTGAAAAAGAAAGAGAGAAAGAGAAAGAGAGAGAGAGAGAGAAAGAGAGAGAAAAAGAAATAAAGAAAGAGAGAGAGAGGAGAGAGAGAGAGAGAAAAGAAACATTCTGACCTGATTAGTCCTGGCTGCTTTCCAGCTATTTTTCCATATTGAACGGAACTGTTGTGCTCGTTTATAACCAGAAAGAACACAGTGACCCTCTAAGTATCAAATTTCCAGAAAATTGCCCAACCTTTGGCTTCTTATATGCTGTTCTCATATTAAGAAACAGATTTAGGGGGCAGTGTTGTGATGCACTGGTTTAAGCCATCACCTACAATACTAGCATCCCACATCACAACACAGATTGAAGTCCTGGATACTTTATTTCTGATCCAGCTCCCTGCTAATGCACCTGGGAAAGCAGTGGAAGCTGGCCCAAGTGCTTGGGCCCCTGCCTTCCATATGGGAGACCCAGATGGAGTTCCAGGCTCCTGGATACAGCTTGGTCCATGCACAGCAATTACAGCCATCTAGGGAGTGAACTAGCAGATGGAGGATATTCTTAGCATCTATCTATCTATCCATCTATACATTTATATATCTATATATCTTTATCTACCTGTCCCTCTCTCCGTAACACTGCCTTTCAAATAAAATAAATCACTAAAAGAAGATTTATAATTTATGTTCCCCAATCTGCTCACGTTCTACTATCAAACCTCCTGCTTGACAAAGTTAATTGGGTTCCAAAGAAATAAGTAACTGTGGTGTTCCTCACAAGCCTGGTGGATTCCAATGATAATCATAAAATGAAAATTACTACATATCCAAGGTTGATGCAACATTTTAAGGATGGAGATGAAGTTGGAATAATTATAGCAGATCATACTGAAAGAGGGAAAAATTTTATTGCAGAAATGTATAGAAGAAAATAGAAAATATCTAAAAATAACTCAATGAGATCCTTGAAAATAAAGAGGAGAAATCTTGGAATAATAAAAAATTTCTGCTATCATAAATTATGATGTGTTTAATTTAAAGATTCAGTAGAGGCATCAAACATAGAATTCACTATGACAGACTAAAATCAAAGATTCATAGAGACAGGGCTGAGGAAAAAATTTTAAATCTACATTACAGAAATTGAGCACTTAGGTAGAAAACTATATGCTAAAAACATAAAAAGAATTCAAAGAATTTAAATCAACATTTGAACTGCATACAGAATGGCAACTGAAAAATTTTTATGCCCTTGAAATTTTTTTGAAATATTTTTAAACACTTATATGTACTTGGCAACAGACAAAATCTTATTAGGCTACAACAAATGTGTATTTTATGGACATATCCTTGGACTAAAATAAAAATAAAAATAAAAATTGGGATCTCTGAATTACTTAGAGATTAACAAAATAAGAATATTCCATATCAAAACATATAGGATACAGTTTTTAAAAAGTTGACAGCTTTGAAATATTTTGCCATTAAATAAGAAAGGTCTGAAACAATTGGAACAACCATCAATTTAAGAAACAAGAAAAATGAAGAAGCTGGAAATTAATAAAGATAAAAGCAGAAATTACTGACTTAGAAAACAATAGTAGCAGTTAACATTTATAGAGCATTTACCATATACCAATTATTGAATAAGTGCTTAGCAAGCTTTGTCTTATTTAATCTTTATAATAATTCTATGAGCTAATACTCACCATGAAAAATAACAGCCTTGGGCCATTATGAGCCAAATCACTGCATTAGACTTTGTAAAGAAAAATAGGATTGCAATTGCAATAGTCATCTTTAAAGAACTCTGAGCCTCTGATGAGTTCAGAAAATAAAGACCTGCATTCCCCGTAAAACTGAATAAACAGAAAAATAAAACTCAGAACATTGAAATAGTAAGACAAGATGGAATGAAATATATATATGTATATATATATTTCACACAAACATAGTACATGGTTGCAATCCATAATACATTTCACATTTGTGTTTATTTGAAAAGCAGACTTACAGATAGACAGAGAGAGTAAGAGAGAGAGAAAGATAAAGGTCTTCCATCCTCTGGTCCATTCCCCAAATGGCTGGAGCTGGGCTAATCCAAAACCAGGAGCCAGGAGCTTCTTCCAGTCTCCCATGAAGGTGCAGGGGCCCAAGGACTTGGGCCATCTTCTACTGCTTTCTCAAGCCATAGCACAGAGCTGGATCAGAAGTGGAGCAGCCGGGACTCGAACCAGCACACTGCAGGTGGAGGCAGAGGCCTCACCCGCTGTGGCACAGTGCTGGCCCTGATACAGTTCACATATTAAGACACCAAAGAAAATTAAATCCCCCAAACAGAATTTTGTATAGATCACTGTTTCATTTTCTACACTTTAATATATTATAGAATCAATAAGTATTTTCAAATAGAAAAAAAATCTTGGAATTTAAAATATATTCTCCTTTGAAATTATATATTATATAGATATTGCTTAACAAGATGTGGGGGATGAAGAGCCTAAAATAGTTTGAATGTTAACCAAGAAAACATGGAAATAAATGAACTAATTATTCAACTCTAGAAGTTCTGACACATGAAGAACCACAGGAAAGTCTTATTAAAGCAAGTTTTTAAAGTCTTTTTGCTTATTTTAAAATAAATAAAAAGGATGACTAAAACTTTTACCTTTACTTTTTAATATTTTTCTCTTCTAATTCATTCTGAGTGAATTCTACTTGGTATCATAGGTAGTTTTTTCAGTGTTGGATCTGCTCTGAATTGTGTCTTAAATGGATTTCAGTAATGGTATTTCTCTTCTGACCTATTCAGTTATCTTTTCGTGTATACTTGCCTCCCATTTCAGTGTCTTTTCTCATGACCTTCAGCAAACACTACCCCATCAAGGGCCCCAAATACTTTCTCATGAATTGCCTACTCCTCATGAGACTGCATGGGAGTTCACTGGACTGTGCCAGATCCCAATATGAAAAACAACTCTTTGCACCTGGAGAACAAGAATGCCTGAACATCAGTCAAGTTCTCCCTAGGTATGTGGGCCTATAAAATGTACAGCATGGTGCTTCTGGTAGTATTCTTGTTTCCAAAAAGTTTATGTATTCATTCTACTTATTTGAAAGGCAGAGAGGAGAGAGAAAAAGAGATTTTTCATTTGTTGGTTTACTGCCCAAACGCCTTCAACACTCAGGGCTGTGTTGAGCCAAAATCAGGATCCAGGAACTCAATCTAGGTCTCCCATGTGGGTGACAGGGACACAAGTACTTGAGCCATCACCTGCTGTCTCCCAGGGTAGACGTTAGCAGGAAGCTGGATCAGAAGTGGAGCTGGGACTCAAACAAGGGACTCTGATATGAGAGTTGCAGGGCATCCCAAGCAGCATCTCAATCACTGCACTAGGTGCCTGTCTCTATGGTAGCATATTTTTTTAAGATTTGCTTATTTATTTGAAAGGCAGAACTACAGAGAGAGAGGGAGAGACAGACAGACAGACAGACAGATATTCCACTCACTGGCTCACTATCCAAATGGCTGCAATGACCAGAGTTGGGCCAGACAGAAGCCAGGAGCCAGGAGCCAGGAGCTGCTTCTGGGTCCCCCACGCAGGTGCAGGGGCCCAAGGACTTGGGCCATCTTCTACTGCTTTCCCAGGCCATAGCAGAGAGCTGGATTGGAAGTGGAGCACCATGAACATAAACCGATGCCCATGTGGGATGCTGGTGCTGCAGATGGTGGCTTTACCTGCTATGCCACAACGCTGGCCCCTGTGGTAGCTTTTTAATGCAGTATGAACTAGTCTTCAACAATCATATAGAATGGAGCAGATGCAGAAGGGAACAGACTTAAGGGAGAAGACAGAGCCTGCCCTGTGTTCATTCAGGTTACTTGAACTGTTCAGGTCCATCCCAGACCTCATGTCAGTGAGCTTTCCCAGCATTCTTCTTACCTATGCACCTTGTTTTTGGCTTTCTTGGAACCGAAAAGAATCTTTACTCAGTATGTTTTGTCTTGAAGTTTTTATTTTATATTTTTTGTAATTACTTTTCATAGACTGTTGAGAATGCAAAGCAGACTCTTAAGTACTTAGTTTTGCTTCCTTTAGTCAACACTTTCTACAAATGTGCCATTCCTTTGTGCATTGGGTACCATAGTCTGTATATTTCCACCACAGAATTGTTTAATAATGCCCATGGAGGTAGTTTTTTTTTTCTTTTAATCTTTCGCTGTAATTCATCCTGGAAGGACAAGTCCATCTAGTTGTGGGTGGATGCTCTTTGATCCTTCTTACTTTGGTGCTGTTTGATGTATACATCCCTTAATCAACTGTCTGAAGGTTTATGGTGGATTCTCCATCTGACTCTGCTGCCTTGTAGGAATCTCTTGGTCATCTTACTGTGAGTGGTAAAGTTCATTTGAGATTATTCTGAAGCAAACCTACATCCTCTGTTGCCAGAATCAGCAAATTAGAAAAACCATAATCCCCTCATAAGCCACTCAGCCCTGTTGTTGTTCCTGCAACTGATTTCATATCTTGGAATGTCAAGTGCCACTCCCTGTGCAATCTGCCTCCTGCATGTCCTGGTGTGCTTGTTTGTAACACATTGACACAGTTGCAAAACCACTAGCTCCTTTACTGGAGACCCAGGATATTAGGGGAAAAAAAGCAATTCTAAGTAAAAAGGTTGGATAGTGTGGAAAAGATAAAGTGTTAGAAGAGTACAGAACTTGCATAAACAACATAAATTACTCTGTGGATCATGAATCTATGGGTCCTTGATTATGCTGTGCTTTTAGAGAAATGATTTTAGAGAAATTTTTAGAGGAATGATTTTAAAGACAATTGGAGACTGACCGAGGAAACCAGATAGAAGGTTATAGAGATAACTAGGAAAAAGTCCTTCAAACTCCTGTTTGTGATGTGGGTTCTTTCTATGGCTGCCATCCTCTTTCATCCTACTTTTTTCAGGTCATTTTAAAACCCAAACCTAAATCATAATATCAGGGAAGCAAAATTTAAATTTGCTAATAGGCAATTCATTAAAACTGAGATAGGACAGACATTCGCAGTAGTGGTAAAATCATTGTTTGGGAGCCTGCCTCCCATATCAGTGAAATGCTTGGGTTTGAGCCACAGATTCACTCCCAATTCCAGCTTCTTGCTAATGTACACCCTGGGAGGCTTCAGGCAATAGATAACTCAAGTACTTGGGTTCCTACCCCCTACATGGGAAACCCGAACTTAGTTGTGGACTCTGTATGGCAGATATTTGGGGAGTGAAGTAGAAGACAGGAGATCTCTGTGTGTCATTTTCTCTATCTCTGCCCTTCTTGTTCTTTCTCTCTCTCTCTCTTTCTCTCTCTCTGTCTCTCTCAAAACATTGTTTTAAGCAGTAAATATTAAACAGCTAAAAAAAAAACCAAAACCCCAAACTTTTAACATTTTTAAAAGTTAATGGAGTACAAAGGATTTAACCCCTTTAAATGTTGTCTGTTCCTGGAGGACTGGTGGAAAGTGGGGAACCAGGAATGCTCCTAGAGGGGAAAGAGAAGTGCCTTGCCAGAGCTGGGGCCACCAAGGGCTGTGCTAGAGGGGCCAGGGAAGGTGAGCAACAACGTGGGCTGGGGGAAAGGGCACCTCTCTCTGTGACTTTGCTCTATTTCCACCTTCTTCCAGTGCCTCTCAGGGCACCAGACTGGTCAGAGCAGAGCACAGAATGATTCTGCAGAGGCAAGCAGAGAAAAACCAATCTGGAAAAAAGGGTGTTTAAGACCAGGAATAGGGGCTGCGCTGTGGTGCAGCGGGTTAACGCCCTGGCCTGAAGCGCCAGCATCCCATGTGGGCGCCAGTTTGAGACCCAGCTGCTCCACTTTTTTTTTTTTAATTTATTTATTTTATTATTTTTTGACAGGCAGAGTGGACAGTGAGAGAGAGACAGAGAGAAAGGTCTTCCTTTTGCAGTTGGTTCACCCTCCAATGGCTGCCGCAGCTGGTGCGCCGCGGCCGGCGCACCGCGCTGATCTGCTCCACTTTTGATCCAGCTCTGCCATGGCCTGGGAAAGCAGTAGAAGATGGCTCAAGGCCGTGGGACCCTGCACTCGCGTGGGAGACTCAGAGGAAGCTCCTGGCTCCTGGTTTAAGATCAGCACAGCTCCAGCCATTGCGGCCAATTGAGGAGTGAGCCATTAGATGGAAGACCTCTCTCTCTCTCTCTCTCTCTCTCTGTAACTCTGACTTTCAAATAAATAAATAAATAAATCTTTAGCATAAAAAGAAAAAAAATTAAAAAGACCAGGAATAAAAATAATAAAAAATGAGAGTAATAAAGGGATGTGGGAAATATAGGTAAATTTAAAACATTAACTTAAGACTTAAAAATTGTACTGCTAGTGAGATTATAGATTAAGAGCAAGAATTAGGGGCTAAGATTCTGGTAAAAATTTGAAATAGTTGGGTCAGTGTTGTCGTACAAAGGATTAAGCTACTATCTCTGACACTGGCATCCCATAATTCCAATCCACCTTCCAGCTATGTATCTGGAAGAGCAGCAGAGGATGCCCAAGTACTTCAGTCCCCCGCACCCATATGGGAGAGCCAGGTGGAGTTCCAGATTCCTGGCTTTAACCTGACCCAGCCCTGGCTATTGTGGCCACTTGGGGAGTGAACCAATGGATGGAAGATCTCTATCTCTCTCAAATAAAAATAAGAGAAATCTTTAAAAAATATGAATAGATAAATAATCAAGTAAGATTCTGAGCAATGAAATGAAAATGAACACAAAGAAAGAAGTCCGTAGATTAGGAAGAGATAAAAAAAAATTGCAATGCAACAATAAAAACTAAAGTAGTATCAGTCAAGGCAAAAAAATGTACAAAAAAGTAAGATAACTATGATCAATGGAATTACTTTTGTTATTGTTATTGTTCAAATATTTTCACATTTTTAAATAACAATGCCTTATTTTGTAATCAAAAAGAGAAACAATTTTAAAGAAATCAAGAAACACAAATAAATACAACGTAGCCAACTGATTTTCAGACTTGCCATTGAAAACACTGGTTATTGTTTCTTGAATGTTTTCTAGACTCCTCTCCTATAAGACATCATCTTGGGGTGAGTGTTTGATGCAGCAGTTAATATGCCACTTGGGACATCCTGGGACACCCACATCCCATACCAGGTGTCTAGATTCGAGTCCCAATTCTGCTTTCTATTTCTAGCTTCATGCTAATACATAACCTGAGAAGTAGCAGGTAATGGTGCAAATACTTGAGTCCCTGCCACACACACGGGACGCCTGAATCGAGTACCTAACTTCTGACTTCAGGTTGGTCCAATACTGGCTCTTGCAAGCATTTAGGGAGTTAACCAGTGAGATCTCTTTCTCTCTCTGTCTCTCTAACTTTCAAGTAAAAAGCAAAAAAAATAATACTTTTGTATTAAAAAAAAGTTATCTACTAGAAAACAATATACTCAGCTATGTTTACTTCAATCCTTGCTACATGTATTTTTTAATACACTTATGAAAATATTTTGAAAGTCTACTCTTTTCAAAACTATACAGTACACAAATTATTGTGATTTTTTTAAAGATCTTTGCAATAAATTCCCCTTAAGGTTTACTACTAATTAACAGTATTTTTTCAACCCTTGCATACTTCTTATAATTGGAAAATAAAATGTAATAACATTCCCTGTTCTAATTGTTTACCTTGGCTCCAAAGAAATTAGATCTAATAAAAATAGTAGTTACCAATTCTGGAATGCTTGTTACGTATAGTTATTCAATAAAGTATAGTATATTAATTATTTACTTTCTATCAATAGCAATTTTGTAAAATACACCTATTTTCCCCACTCTACAGATGAGAAAACTCTTCATCATGATTCAGTAATTTGCCTGAAACCACATCAATTGTTAGTGAGGAAATCAAAGTTTTCACTCCTTGGCTACACTTGGAACACAATTGCAATCATTCCTCTCTTTTGAGACTTCTGCAGTAAGTTTTTTTTTTTTTTTTATCTCTTCTTTCCTCAAGTAAAGAAGAGGCCAGTAGCCTCTTGTTTCTTCCTCTCTGTCTTGTGTCACTTCTCATTTCAAATAATTTAGGAAAGGAGATTTGGTGCATTCCATACCCGCTAAGGACTGAATAGGACTTGACTTCTAGAAGCTGTGCAGATGTTTAAACCTCAAAGTGTTACATTAGTTGTTGATGAATTAGGGTGGAAATTTGAACTGATTATGCTGGGTAAGAGGTGGTGCCAGGGGAAGGTCTTTAGGTCATGGAGGGTTGGCCCTTAGAAGGTAGATCTCTTGAGAAGGTTGGTTATTTAAGCCTAGCTGGGAATAGCTGCTCTCTCTGTTTCCTGTCTCACCATGTGATCATTCCCCGTTACTGGCTCCACCAATGCCAGACTCCATCAGACACCAGACTAATGGGGCTGCCTACCCTGAACTTATGAACCTCCAAATTGTGAGCCAAAATCTATCATTTTCCTTCTTAAGAAGTTCCTATTTTGTAATTCAGCTGAAGTAACAAAAAAAAAACCTGATTAATACAGTTTTAAACCTCTTATATTGATATTCCAACATTCAAAACCATTATACTTGATGAAATAAGCCAGTCCCAAAATGACAGGTACCATATGACTTCCCTGATTTGGAATAACTAATAAAGTACCTAAAATGTAATGTATTGGAATGAAACAGACATTTTGAGATTCGATGATTGTTTACAGCCTTTGTCTCAAACTGTTGAGGAGCAGTGTTGTTGGTTTTTTTTTTTTTCATACTATTTGTTGAACTCTTTACTTAGTGTAGGTCTTTTTTATGAGTATATAGTAAACTGAAATAGATGTTTGTAAAAATTAAATGGAATAGGAGAGGGAGGAGGAAGAAGGGTGGGAGGGAGGGTAGGTGGGAAGTATCACTATGTTCTTGAATCTGCATATATGAAATACATGATTGACTATGGCCATACCACTCTGAACATGCCCAATCTAATCTGATCTTGGAAGCTAAGCAGGGTTGGACCTTGTTAGCACTTGTATGGGAAATACATGAACTTTGTATACCTTAAGTAACATTTTTTTAAACTATGTAAGAATGTCTTTGTTGAAGCTGGCATTGTGGTGTAGTGAGTAAGGCTGCCACCTCCAATGCCATCATCCCATATGGATGCCTGTTTGAATCCCAGCTGCTCCACTTCAGATCCAGGTCCCCACTAATGTACCTGGGAAAGCAGTGGATGATGGCTCGAGTGCTTGGGTCCTTGGGGCCATGTGAGAGTCCCAGAGGAAGCTCCTGGCTCCTGGATTTAACCTGGCCCTGAGGAGTGAAACAGAGGATGGAAGATCTGTGTGTGTGTGCATATGTGTGTGTGTATCCCCTCTCTCTTTCTCTGTCTATAACTCTGACTTTCAAATAAAATAAAATAAATCTTTGAAAAAAACCATGTCTTTGTATTAGTTTTCTTCAGCAACAAATTTTGTCACATAAGCAGGTAAGGAAAGGGAGGATTTGGTAGACATCGTGCACGTACTTGCACTCACCACCACTGAGGAAACACAAACAGCCATACCTGCAGCAGGTCTCCCACATGTGTGGCAAGCTTCCAATCAGTTGAGCTATCACCACTGCCTCTTGGGGTCTGTATTAGCAAGAAGATGTAGTCACGAGCAGAGCCCAGTATCAAACCTAAGTTCTCAGATGTGGAACACTGGCATCTCAGCTGGTATCCTCCTAACTGCTAGGTCAAATTTCCACCCTATATTTCCTCTTCTTTTTTTAAATTAACTTCATATTGTCTCCAAACATGTATCTTTGTTATATATTCTGAAGTTTTTAAAAGGATAATTCAATTATTTGAAAGGCAGAGTTATGGAAAGGCAGAGGGAGAGAGAGAGATCTTCCATCTACTGGTTCACTGTCCCAAATGGCCACAATGGCCAGAACTGGGCCAGACAGAAACTAGGTGCCAGGAGCTTTTTCTTGGTCTCCCACATGGGTGCAGGGGCCCAAGCACCTGGGCCATCTTTCACCGCTTTCCCAGGCCATAGCAGAGAGCTGGTTTGGAAGTGGAGCAACTGGGACTTGAACCGGTGCCCATATGGGATCCTGTTACCATAGGCAGCGGCTTTACCTGCTAAGCCTCAGCACCGGCCCCCTGAATTTTTCAAGGATTAAATTACCAACTGGAAACTCATTCTGCTAATCATATGTTTGGTTAGATCAACCAGTTTCCTGGAGAAACCCCTGGTTGGTTAAGATAGACTTGGCAAAGAGAAAAGGAAGAGTACTGTGGGTCTCAGACTTCCTTGTCACTGTCATTCTCACCAAAGTGCCCAGGAAAATCCAAAGTCAGCAACACTTTGTGTATGGAGGCAAAGGTTATTTCCACTACCCTGTGCCTCTGCTCCTGACATTTAACATTAAGAGAAAGTCCAGACATCAAATAGAAATATAAGGCAGAGCTCATAAGTGACTACAGATAAATAATGTAGGCTCTGAATAATGGGAGTAGTTGATGGTACTGTAATTGGTCCTTGCAACCTCATAGAACAGATGTGATTCCTAAAAGATCTTAAGAAAAGATAACTAGAGGGTGGCATATATTATGTTACTGTCATATTCTTCTCTGAAGGAGAGTTGGGGGTGGGATGAGGAGATAATTAAATTACAAGCATGTAAAACAAATGTGTTTATTGTTACCTATTATTTATGGTCCTCTGGATAGCTGGTAGATCATTTGACTATACTTTTGCCTAAGCTAATTTAAATTAATTTATCTGGTAAATTGAATAATGCTATATCAACTGCTTTGCGGCAATCAAGATATATTGCACATGCTCAGCTCTCTTAATCTACTAACCACATTTTCCAATGTTGATGGATAATTGCCTTTAAGTGCATCCTTGCCCTCTCTGCTTTTAGGTCTGGTTGATAGAACCATTACTGGAAGTGGTATGTTCCCAGAACCATTTTGAGAATGCAATTTGGCTTAACTCTCCCATCAGTAGTATCAGTATAATCTGAGAACTGGGAAGGCTATTAGCTTTCTCTAATGGTCTTTGCCTCCCTTAAATGATGACCAAAAAGGGCTCATCAGACAAGAGGAAAACAAACTTCAACTCCCTAAGTTTTTCTCCACTTTAATATGAATGTTCACCACCGTTCATAAAGCATATAGCTCTGAAAGGGAAAGAACACCCCTGTAAAGATTTGTGCACTGTATCAATGAATGCAGAGAATGCAGCATAATCAGAACTGTAATTTCTAAAAATAAATTTGTAGCTGGAGTGAATGTGTCTGTTTCCATTTATACTTTCCTTGAACATTTGCATTAAAGTATATCAGGAAGTTATAAAGAAACAGAGTGTTGGTAAAAGTCTTGCCTTGTGGACCTGTATTAACCACTAAGCCAAGAAGCATTTCAACAATGCATGACCTTCCGGGTCTCCTTCACTAGTATGACAGACTCAGAATTATAAAACATTTGCACTTCCTGTTTCTTTTTAAACAGTTTACTAGATATTATGAATGGCTTTAAAATCTTAGCTTATGTGCGCCTTTATTCCAGCCAGGAAATCTTTCCTTTTCATTTTTATCACTGAATCTATATTCCTTAATGTTTGATGTTAGAGTTTCTTCTCTGATTGCTTATATTGTTACTGTTTGATGTTGCAGCTTGAATGTTTGAAATTAAAATGTGATTTAGGAGCTTGGCTTAGATGTTTTCTTCACGCTTTTTCATTAGGTTTCTGAAATTAAACCTGATCATTACTGTGAGTAACTAAAGTGTTAGATCTTTGAAAAAAATTATTTTTATTTAATTGACAGGCCAAAAGAGAGAGAGAGTTATAGAGAGAGAGAGACAGATACGGAGATAGATAGAGATAGAAATAGAAAGAGATATAGAGAGATGATAAAGATATGGAGAGCGCTTCTATTTGCTGTTTTTCTCCCCAAAATGTTCATAATATCTAGGACTGAGCCAGGCTGAAGCCAGGAGCCCACAACACAATCCATGTTTCCCACATGGATGGCAAGGACTCAAGTACTTCAGCTATCATCTGTTGCTTTTCAGGATGTCGTTATCAGGAAGTTGTAATCCGGAGTGGAGTTGAGACACAACTCAGACAATCCAACATAGGATATTGGCATTCAAAGCAACAACTTAACCCCTGGGCTTAATGTCCACCTATGAAGTCGTAGACTTTAAGATGACCCTCTTCGGCAGTGGAGGATGGCCCAAGTGCTTGGGCCCCTGCACCCGCATGGGAGATCAGGAAGAAGCACCTGGCTTCTGGCTTCGGGCCAGCACATGGCAGCCATTTGGGGAGTGAACCAACGGGTGATGGAAGACCTTTCTCTCTGTCTCTCTCTCTCTCATTGTCTATGACTCTACCTGTCAAATAAATTAAAAACAAAACAAAACAAAACAAAAAGATGACCCTCTTCCTGTAGCAAGAAATACATTGGAAGAGGTTTTCCAGGTATGGTTATGGATATGTGGTGGTACACTGTTTTTTGCTGCTCCTCCATGGACCGTCAATGCCAACAAAACAATTAAACCAAATGACACTGTTGATAAATATGTGCACTCTGTTGCATCTTGACTTGACATGAACATGTATTTCTAGTACAAATGTATATAAACATAAATATATTTTGTGTATTTGGACCAAAATCAAAATGAGATCATAAGGGAAAAGTACTTTATGCCTTATAGTACACTTAAAATATAGAATGTATTATGTATAGATCTAAGTAAGCATAAGAGCAATATGTCCCTTCAGTATCATGACACTGAATTACCCAATTGGCATATGTTATCTGATTCTTCACTGACATTTCGAAGTAATTATTTGATCATCATATAATACTCCAACTCAAATCCTCCCTTAAATGGAAAACTATAAATCAAAAAATATTTATCAGAGGAACTCAAATGACAGTCTAAAATCTCCTCTGGTTTTTAGATACATGTGTAGGGCAATATTTCAAAAGGCATAAATATGTATAACTAGTATATGAAAATACAGTTGAGTTATTCTCTATATGCCAGGTAATTCTCTATACATATAGACACATATCCATATATACATAGAGATATGAGTTTTTAAGACACAAAATTATGTACAAGTTTTTGTACAGTGGCCAGTTTTGCCAAAAAGTTTTAGTTTTAAGAAACAAAGGTATTTTGCATTAATGTCTCCAAACAATGTTTTCACTCACAATCAATATTTTTAACATACAAAATACAAATATATTCAACCGTATGTAAGTCCTTTTGTAAGACTTACACCTTTTGTTCATTATATTATTTTATTACAGATTTTAGGAAGTGTTAAACCCAAAGTAGGTATTTAATAAATGTTTCCATTGAATTAGTGGATGAAAAATAAATTACAAAAGTAGAATTCTATGCTTAACTTGGAGATGTCCTGTAACCAATAGTGAAAATGAGGGACACTTGCTTTCAGCACATATAACATTGGTCCAGAAAGAGCTTAATCAAAGGACAAGTAAAACTGTAAAACCAATAATGAACATCCAATTATCTATCTCCTGAACAAATTGGAATGATGCAAAATTACCTTGTCTTTCCCCAAGAGAAACTTAGATTATGGGACTGTGCCTGTTTATCCAGGTCATCCTTGTTTCATTCCAAACGCTCTGTGCAGAGTCATTTACTCTTCTCTGCTGTGTTTGCCAGACTGGGAACTGTGTGTGATGATGACAATTCAGTTACAGCAGGGGCTGAAGTAACAAGACACTTTTGTCAAGTAGGTCTTATGAATTTGGAATGTTCCAAATATTGAGCCATGATATTAATCCAGTCAATGCTCTGTTAGACCCAAGTCAGCAGATTCTTATAAAGTGACTCTAGGTACTTAGCATTTTGATAAGGACTATTGAGAAGTTTCTTTCCCTGGGGACTTATTCCTGTTGGGGAGGACAGATTTATATATTAAAAAACTAAGAACCAAAAAATTATGTAAACCCAGTAATAAAAGGTGTGCTACATATTAGAAGTGTTTGAGGAATGAGGAAATTAATTTGAGTAGGTATAATCCTCTATGATTTATCAGGTGGTTTTAGAAAATGAGCAGGATTTGGATTGGTGGAAAGGAAAGTATCTGAAGAAATCTCAGAAATGTTTGTATTAACTGATTCAGTAAAGCAGAGAAAGCTATACCCCAAAATATCTATCAATGGGAGTGATGTAATCAACCAAACTCTCTAAAAAACTTGGGACTTGAAGAGTTCAAGGATTGAAAAGGTAAAGGGAACATCTGAGAACTGGGAGATTGGTTTGATGGCAGTCAGACTTCTGGCACACTCAGAATTCCTGCCTGCTGACAGGAGAAAGCAGAACTTTTGTCTGGAAAATTAACTGAAAGATGCTTAGATTTGGAAGTAGAAGTAGGATGATTTGGACACAGAGAGTAGGACTGGATTAAAGTCTGCTTATTGAAAAGTGACACTCCTCAATCCCAATCATCTGTTTCACTTTTGGAATAGGGGACATCAGACACTCATCACCCAGGGATAAGACAGGTGCATTCTTTCAAGACACAGCCTGGCCCAGAAGGAAGACATTGACCCTTAGTGGGCAGGGATTCCCAATCATTTTTCATCTTAGCACACAGAATTCCCATTGATGCACTTTTCATTTGATGGATTTTAAGCACACAGTGAGCATTTTGAGACACAGTGAGCATTCAGTAAATATTTGCTGAATATAAAATAAATGAGTTTTAAGTACTTCACTTTTAGAAATTAACAGAACCAGGATTGTCAGATATTTGAGGAAAACCTCTAACATGAAAGAGAAAGATCTAAAGAAATCAAAACACCAAGCAGATGAGAGAAATCCAAAAGAAACAGCTATAAAGGCAGATGAGAAAACAATATTGTAAATAGTACACTAATTAAAACTCTCAGACAGACAAGAGAAGATCTAGGCCTCATAAAATTAGATCCAAATTCTATTTTAAAATGAGAGAGACTACAATCTAACTTTGGGGGTATTAAAATACAAAAGTTGAAGTTAAAAATTCAATGGAAGTTCAAAAGAAAACCTTCCCTAAGTATAACAAAAGACAGAAAAAGAAGATACAAGATGAGAGATTTGGAGAATCAAACTGGTAGTCCAACATATAACAAGTAGCAGTTCTAGAACAAGAAAAATGAAGAATCAAAGACAATCAGCAGAACATTTCTCAAACCAGAAGATAACCAGTTTCTATGTGTTGAAAGACCTTATCAAGTGTCCTGTACAATGAGTAAAGGCTCACACAAGTACACATCATTGTAAGACAAAAACAAAAACAAAAAACAAAAAACAATAGTAACAACAACAAAAAACTATCGCTTCCCAATCCAGTCTCCTGTCTCACTTCTAAAACAGAATTGAATATCATGGTAAAGAGAGGAAAATAACAGCTAATGGATGGGAATGAGTAATAAGTAAATATTAGACTTCTTACCAGCAAAACCTTGAAGGCACTTCAGAAAGTTCCAGAAAATGGAATTAAAAGATAAGTTTATCTTCATACAAAAATATCTTGAAATCCATGCATATGCATGGACTTCAGCAAATTCATGGCAAACAAGTATTATGAAAAAAACCATATATGGATTTCAAAATGCTTTTGCACCAAAATAAACTTTTCTTCTAATTCCATTTTTCCACAGATTGTTTTTAGATTATTCTCATGTTTTCCAGAGGACAGCTGAGAAACACCTTCAATAATGCTGAGGAACATATAGTTTCACAGTTGTACCAACCAAACTGTCAATCATTTCTGAAGACAAAAATGTTACCTCCCACCCATTCATTCTAAGATTGTACTCCAATCCAATAATGGAAGAACAAGAATGTGGAGGACTCGGTATCCAAAAAACAGAGAATTCAATTCATGAGGGCGGTGGCTCAGCAGGATAGTAAACAGCAGGGAGATAGTGACTTCAGGAGGCCCATTTCCAGGAAGAGCAGGGAGCCCATAGATGCACTGATACAGCAGAGCTTTGGGGGGGAATAACTTATACATACGTACTGGAGAGTTCACGGAGTGTTTGGGAGTCAAAACTAAGGAAAAATACACAAGAAACAACACAAATGAATAATAGATGTTCCTAGATTCAAGAAAAAAAAACAAAAAGTTCTAGGGAATAAAAGGAAATATAATCACAGTATACTCCCCACTTTTCTATAAAACAATATTTAATGATTAACCTAGTGAAGACATCAATTACTCATTTAACAGTTGCAACAAAAATGTGATTTATTATGGCAGGAGAATAAATAGGGCAAGCAACTGGTCAGTGGAAAAAAGAGTTAAAATTTCACTGGCTGTGGCTAGCATTGTGGCACACTGGGTTAAGCCACCAGCATCCCATATCGGAGCAGCTGTTCATGTTCTGATTACTCTGTTCCAATCCAGCTCCCTGCTAATGTGCCTAGGAAAGCAGTGGATGATGATCCACATGCTTGGGCCCCTGCCAACCATATGGGAGACCTGAATGGAGTTCCAGGCTCCTGGCTCCTGGCTCCTGGCTTTGGCCTGACCTAGTCTCAGCTGTTGTGGCCACCTGGGGAGGGAAGCAGTGGATGGAAGATTTCTTCTCTGTATCTTCCTCTCTCTCGGTCATCTTGTCTTTCAAATAAACTAATTTAATTAATTTTTTCTCATCTGCTATAACAGAATGTCACATAATAATATCTAATATTTTTTAAAACATGGGAGTATAGCATTAAGTAATGTAAAGTCAAATAACATAAAAATAGCTAAAAGTATTATTTTTAAGTAACTACGTTTGTGGCATCAGACTGTAGGTAAGCAGGAAGGCAGAGCAAGGTACTACCATTTTTTCAATAAAAAATTGTCTTTAAACTATATATTTGAGGGGCCGGCGCAATGGCTCACTTGGTTAATCCTCCGCCTGCGGCACCAGCATCCCATATGGGTGCTGGGTTCTAGTCTGGGCTGCTCCTCTTCCAGTCCAGCTCTCTGCTTGTGGCCTGGGAAGTCAGTGCAAGCGCTTGGGCCCCTGCACCCTTATGGGAGACCAGGAAGAAGCACCTGGCTCCTGGCTTTGGTTCAGCGCAGTTCAGGCCATAGTGGCCATTTGGGGGTGAACCAACAGAAGGAAGACCTTTCTCTCTGTCTCTCTCTCTCTCACTGTCTTTAACTCTGCCTATTTAAAAAAAAAAAAAAAGCAAGCAACTATGTATTTACATGAACAAGGATCTTCAGAAAAAGTAATGGAAAATGAGTATTATGAAAAAACTATGTGTGAATTCCTATGGTTTTATGCCCCAAAAGAAATTCATCTTTTAAAACCATTTTCCATGAACTTTTGAAGTCCCCTTGTAAATAAAATAAATATAAAATAAAAATGAAACATGAACACAGATTTGTCTTGATGTTTGTCATATTTCAAAAGATGTTGCTGGAACCAGGATCCAGAAATGTTTGTCTGGTGTGAACTGATACTAAACACAATTCCCACTGTTGGGTTCCAGGGTTGTTGTGTCATTTTGTGTACATGTGACTGTGTGTTCAGCTTTTGAAAGAATGCTTACCCTTTATTGCTAACCAAGGCTTTATTCACTTCCATTGCTAATCACTTACCCTGGTGTACTGATGTAGAGTATGAATGAGAACCCGCAACCTCTCTTTCCCTCTACTACAGCTTTTCCTTTGGTCTCCCTCTTGGCCTTCTTAGAGGAAGGTCACCACAGGCTCACAGCAAGACACACACACACACACATACACACATACACAACACAGAGGGTAGACAGGCATGAAAGTGAAAAAAAGTCCTCGTATAGTATTATTTACTTATTTTTCCTTCCATTTCAAGTAAATAACGTAATACCGTACCGGATCAGTCCCCATTTTCCTAGGTGAAGTGGGGTAGAGTGGCAGGGAGAGGGCAGGTGGACATGGAGTGTCTTCTTGAGCTTAGACTGTGAAGTAGCCATTCCTATGTGCTAAGCCTTCGGTTGTGCTCTGTGGGAAAAATCAAAAATTAGAAACAATTTTTGTTCCAGTGGCCTTGCATATGTATTTTTCCAATGATAAGGCTATATTCCTGTAGAAATTCCAAGTTTCCTTTAAAATCCAAACAATCCTAAGAAGTGTTGTAGATTTTTAAACTATTTTTTTCTTCTTCCTGCTGAGCTTTCTGTGAAAATGGGGTTTAGGCAGGCATTTCTAGAGGGTAAATGAGAAGAATGAAGAAAGGTGTTGAAAAGTGAAAGGATAAAAGTAACAAAACTCCTGCTTCTGTAATTTCCCAATTGCATTAAATAGTGACTGTGGCTTTTCTCAACCAAAGGGGAGAATCTATTTCAGTAAATTCTTTAATGTTTCTGTTAACATGAATAAACCTCCCCAATGGCCTTTGTTACTCAGCCTTTTACTCAGGAGGGATGACAAAGGATTTACCATTCTTTCATAATCCTCATACAAGTACATAATGTACATACAAGTACATGCTTCAAGTTTATGATCAGTGAGAAGAATTTCCCATTGTCTAAATTGTATGTTGGCCTCCCTATGTTGTTTCTTCCTATGCAGAATTTAGTAAAATATTTGCTGGAGTAATTAAAATGCCCAAGGTGTCCATTTCCACAATACGTAAAATAGAAAAAATGATCTTAGAGCAGTGACAACAAGCATGATCTATATGTACTTGAGAGAGGAGACAATATTCTGATTATAGAAAGAAGGCATAGAAAAGTACTCAACAGCAGTGTGACAGAAGCAGTATGGAAATTATTAAGGCAGTAAGCGAGATGGGCCATACGCTGAGCAAGCAAGCAGGGTTTGGCAATGCTGCATCCATTTAGTGTAGTCACTAAATCCTCTACTCAAGGAAGCAGGAAGAGCTGGATCCTGACTCTGCTGTTTATTAGCTGTGCAACCTCAGGTAGTTACTTAAACCACATAAGCTCCAAGTACCTCATCCTCAAAACAGGCATCAGAACATTACCTAATTTGTTCAGTAACATCTCTGTCTACCATGTGCCAGGATCTAGGGGATACAGTGGTGATTAAGGCAGTTATGGTCTTAGCCCACTTTAAGCAACAAGCAGTCCAAATCGGCATAAGTATTCTGAAAGGGAGACATGGGAATGCAGCAGAGAAAACCAAATGAAAAGGAAAACCTTTCTGAAGCCAAGGATTTTCACAGACAGTGGATTTCAGAGGACCTGGAAAAACCACAGAAAGGATTTCAGACTTTACCCTAAGCATGAGCAGAACTGATTGAAGGATTTTAGGTGTAATTCATTTACAGAAGTTTTACAAGGATTACATGAGAAATTGTACATAAAATTTTTAGTGCAGTTCCTACCCAATAAAGCCTTTGCATCTCTAACCAAAGTGTAACTTACCCTAAAGGGAATATAGCTAAACTGGGGCTATTTAGACATCACAAATCCCTTCCTCAACATTTTTGTTTAACAGTCATTTAGTGAGGAGGTACAGAAACCCGTTTTCTATTAATAAAACTAATGTACTTTATATTCCAAATAAGGCTGCATCAATTACATTGAACATAATGTTTTAATTTATGTGAAATTATCTATTAATTCTTTTCCTCATTCATAATTGGATATTGTCAGCACTCAGACCCATTATACACAGAAGTAAATCATGCAGCTGTGACACAAAGTGTTCTTTTAAATGAGTTTTTTTCTGATTTCATTTAACAAAAGTTTTCCTCATTTGTTTAACTCTCTTTTTTCCATTTTCGTTTGCAAGCTCCCATACTAATCACATATATTCAGGAGGTATTCATTTATGTTTTAAAAATTACTTTTTATTTTTCAGGTAAAAGAGCACTATTCCATGTGTTATTCATTTTCATAGCTTCAGCTTCCAGTGACTGCCAGCTTTGGGCAGTTTTCAGATCTCAGGGCTGACGGAAGTCTTACTCTTCCACTGGGGACTTTGTTCATGTGTCAGAAAATAGTCCTCAGTAGAGGGATTGAGACAATGAAAATTGCCCAACCTTCCAGCTTTCCTTCCTTTCATCTCTTTCATTATATCAGGAGTAACGTGTGGTAACCTGAGTTACCTTTTAGCATATTTCTGATTCCTTCCACGGATGCTCAGCATGCCTGACAGCTGTATTTCCCACGCAGAAGCCTGAATGATCCAACCCTGAATTCAAATCTGATGTAAATAAAGCATTTTAAAATATACACATGATTTTTAAGAAATACATAAGACACTTGTTCTACACAAGCACATGCCTATATACCCTTGAAATATTATTTTTTTCTTCTCTGATAAAATTTTTACAAATTCTGATGGTTACAAGCACTTTAAAAATACTGGTATTTTTAGTCCTCAAGGCAAAGACAAACAGAAGATGGAAAAAGGCTTGAAGGCCTGGGTAGAAATTAAATAGGCTTTCTAGGAGGGTTGAAAAGATGAATGGAGAAGGTAGACAGTGCTCTGGACAAAAGACACAGTGAGAGAAAATGAGCAGCGATGGTTTGCTTATAGTAGGTCAGAGGGGCAATAAGTGGAAAATCTGAATAAGATGGAGTTGGGGCTTGGATGGATATGGAGCATTAGTGATTCAAAAGAAGACAGAATATACCACAATGATGGCTATAATCTCCAGGATGAAAAGAGTATATATATATATATATATATACACACATATATATATTTTTATAATATATTATATAATATATAATACTATATAATATATTATAAATATATATGTATATATATAAGACTATATATTTGATTCTACAACTCCTTCACTTTCAAATGTACAAAAAAAAATTTTTTTAATTATAAGTATGAAAAAATGGCTTCAGAGATCAATAAATCCCTGGATAGAATAAATACATTTCCCAGGGCTGGCGCTGTGGCACAGAGGGTTAAAGCCCTGGCCTGAAGCACTGGCATCCCATATGGGTGCCGATTCGAGTCCCAGCTGCTCCTTTTCTAATCCAGCTCTCTAATATAGCCTGGGAAAGCAGCAGAAAATGGTCCAAGTCCTTGGGCCCCTGCACCCACGTGGGAGACCTGGAAGAAGCTTCTGGCTCCTGGCTTCAGCTGGGCGAAGCTCTGGCCATTGCGGCCATCTGGGGAGTGAACCAGAGGATGAAAGACCTCTTTCTCTCTGTCTCTACCTCTCTCTGTAACTCTGTCTTTCAAATAAATACAATAAATATTTAGCATGTAAGTAAGTAAATAAATAAATAAATACATTTCCCCTTAGAGACTCTAATAAAGAAAACAGTGCAGATGAATGCTACTGCACATTGAGCAAGCTTGCATTCAAACAAGTGGAGAAAACGAATCTGAAGTGAGATTGCTTCAAATGAAAATGCATGACTGAGAGCTTCTTCTCACTCCTCAAAGGGAGAAGTTACCTTAATTAATGTGGTATATTGTATTGCATTCTATAGTTCATAACATATTCAAAATGAATGGATCAGCTATACAGTGTTTTATTTAAGGGGAATTAATTAAGCCAGCCTGAAATAATATATATAAAACCATGAAATTAAAAGGATGATACCAGTGAAAAGTTAAAAAAATCTCTTAATATGTCTATTGAAAGAAAACTATTAGTGTTAAGTATAATGAGTTTAATAGCCTAAACCAAAGCTAGCACAAAGGTATGAATGGCTAAGTCATTGCCATTGGCTCACTTTTACTCTAGCTCTAAATCTGAAATCAACCATGCTAAATTTTTTTAAGCATTGGAATTTTGTAGAATCGTTTTAAAATTATATAGGATATAAGATAAAATATTTTCTGTTTTCCTTCAAAATTCTGGGAAAGAAATTGCAGAGTAGATAATTTTAACTGCCTTTGCTTATACACATTCCCATTTAGAGATTTTCCCCTATTTTTGATAAATGTGCTGGATTTTTATATGTGAAGTTTCAGTAGAAAGCATTTGTCTTACTGTGTTCTTAGTTTATACATCTTTGGGAAAGCCAGTCAAAAGAAAGACATGAGAGCTATTTTTAGGAGCTTTCCTACATTTTTATTGCCTTTTAATGAAAGAGAACTTTGGTTTTTTGAGGAGGAGATGATAAATAGTAGGGAGTGTGAAGTTTAAAAGAGCATATATCTTAGCCATAAATTCCATAATATGGATACAATCCTCTTTGTTTAGATCTCTTAATTTTTCTCTCACCAATGTATAGTCTGTTTGAGAATCATTCACATTTAAGCTATATGTACATAATAAAATCTTGTGATGAAATAGATGGAGAAAAACACAGGAATCTCCTAAAACATAAAGAGCAAAACCAAGCAAATAATTAAGAGCAAAAAAAAATTCCCAAATAAACAAAAGTCCATTTATATTCAGAGTGAGAGAGCACATAAAATTCTGAGCTTATACATCCTGCTGAGATGTTAATTTTCTTAAGAAATGAGAAAGACTCTACAAGCTCCCAGAAAACAGAGAATGGGAAACAGGAAGATTAAAAAAAATTACCCATAAAGAAACAAGAGACAAGAATCAGACTACATTATACTTTTATCAATCAGATGCTATCATACATTGGAACAACTTACTCCTATACAAGAAGTTTTCAAAAAAATTAATGAGAGGAACTGGCATTGTTGCTTAGCAGGTAAAGCCACTGCCCACAATCCTGGCATTCCATATGGGCACTGATTCCTGTCCTGGCTGCTCCACTTACAATCCAGCTCCCTGTTAATGGCCTGGGAAAAGCAGTGAAAGATGGCTCAAGTGCTTGGGCCCTTGCCACCTATAAGGGAGATACAGAAGTAGCTCCTGGCACCTGCTTTGGCCTGGCCCAGCCTGGGCCATTGTGATCATCTCTGTCTGTCTCTCCTTCTCTCTCTGTAACTCTGACTTTCAAATAAATAAATAAATCCAACAAAAAGCTTCATAAAAATACATAATATGAAAAATTATTCAATAGATTTCAAAGTATTTATGCATGAACATGAAGTTATCTTTTTTTTTCAAGTTTTTTTTTAACTTTTATTTAATGAATATAAATTTCCAAAGTACGACTTATGGATTACAATGGCTTCCCCCCCATACCGTCCCTCCCACCCACAACCCTCCCCTTTCCCACTCCCTCTCCCCTTCCATTCACATCAAGATTCATTTTCGATTATCTTAATATACAGAAGATCAGCTTAATATACATTAAGTAAGGATTTCAACAGTTTGCTCCCACACAAACATAAAGTGAAAAATAATAGATGATTTTTTTTAAATGATGATGAAATCAGATCAGACCTATTGTCATGTTTAATCCCAGTGAGAGTCAAGTTGGGAATTGATAATTTCTTTTTTTTTTTTTACAGAAGATCAGTTTAGTATGCATTAAGTAAAGATTTCAACAGTCTGCACCCCCATAGAAACACAAAGTGAAATATATTGTTTGAGTACTCGTTATAGCATTAAATCTCAATGCACAGCACATTAAGGACAGAGATCCTACATGAGGAGTAAGTGCACAGTGACTCCTGTTGTTGACTTTACCAATTGACACTCCTATCTATGGCATCAGTAATCTCCCTTTGCTCCAGTCATGAGTTTCCAAGGCTATGGAAGCCCTCTGAGTTCTCCGACTTTTATCTTGTTTAGACAAGGTCATAGTCAAAGTGGAGGTTCTCTCCTCCCTTCAGAGAAAGGTACTTCCTTCTTTGAAGACCTGTTCTTTCCACTGGGATCTCACTCACAGAGATCTTTTGCCAGAGTGTCTATCTGCCAACAACAAATGCTGGCGAGGATATGGGGAAAAAGGGACACTAACCCACTGTTGGTGGGAATGCAAACTGGTCAAGCCACTATGGAAGTCAGTCTGGAGATTCCTCAGAAACCTGAAGATAACCCTACCGTTCAACCCAGCCATCCCACTCCTTGGAATTTACCCAAAGGAATTTAAATTGGCAAACAAAAAAGCAGTCTGCACCCTAATGTTTATTGCAGCACAATTCACAATAGCCAAGACCTGGAACCAACCTAAATGCCCATCAACGGTAGACTACATAAAGAAATTATGGGATATGTACTCTTTAGAATACTATACCGCAGTAAGAAACAACGAAATCCAGTCATTTGCAACAAAATGGAGGAATCTGGAACACATCATGCTGAGTGAAATAAGCCAGTCCCAAAGGGACAAATACCACATGTTCTCCCTGATCGGTGACAACTGACTGAACACCAAAAAGGAAACCTGTTGAAGTGAAATGGACACTATGGGAAACGGTGACTTGATCAGCATAGCCCTGACTGTTAATGAACAACTTAATACATTATCCCTCTTAGTAGTTTTTTTGTCTGTTCTACTTAATATGACTGGTTTAATTCTGTAATTAATACACAGTTATTCTTAAGTGTTGAAAATTAACTGAAATGTGATCCCTGTTAAACATAAGAGTGGGAATAAGAGAGGGAAGAGATGTATAATTTGGGACATGCTCAGGCTGACTTGCCCCAAATGGTAGAGTTAGAAACATACCAGGGGATTCCAATTCAATCCCATCAAGGTGGCATGTACCAATGCCATCTCACTATTCCAAGTGATCAATTTCAGTTCACAATTGATCATAATGAAAGGACTAAGAGTCAAAGGGAGCACATAAACAAGTCTAGTACCTGCTAACACTAACCGATAGAATAAATAAAGGGGAGAGTGATCCAACATGGGAAGTGAGATACTCAGCAGACTCATAGAATGGCAGATGTCCTAAATAGCACTCTGGCCTCAGAATCAGCCCTAAAGGCATTCCAATCTGGCTGAAAAGCCCATGAGAGTATTTCAGGCATGGAAAGCCAAGACACTCTGGCAAAAGATGAAGTTATCTTTTAATTCAATTTTCCACAAAACTTTTGAAATAGTCTAGTATTTATTCAGAGCCTCAAGGAAAATTTAGAATTTTAAAATTATTTTAGTATGTATATACATATACAAACGTATGTAATTTCATTTTTGAAGGGATATTCACATGACTTAAAAACAAGAGCAATATAAACATATACAGAGAGAAAAATCCTACCTCTGCCTTCATCTTCCTTATAGGTAAGTAGATTTATTATGCTTCAGTATATTATTTTTATACTCTTTAAACAAAATTATTAATTAATACACAATATTAATGCACAGCTTTATATTCCCCTTCCTACACAAAAGATAATGTACTACATATATTGTATTACTGTACTTTTTTAAATCACTTAAAAATAATGTTGGAGACTTTCCAATTTCAGTACCAAAAAAACTTCAGTGATTCTTTTTTCTAGCTTCCTAGGCCTGTGTAATGTGGATATACCAGAGTTCTTGTGATCAGTGGCCTATTTTTGGGTATTTAAACAGTTTCCAAGTTTGTAGTATTATAAGCAATCCCAAACTGATTATGTTGTATACATGTTATTTTTTAAATGTTCATATGTATCTCTGGTATTATTTTCAAGTAGTGAGATGAATTTTCCCCTCATAGTTCTTCCACTTTGAAGTCCTGAAAATAATGTCTCAGGACACTGGTTTTCTCATAGTCTCACCAGAAGAGTCTGTAAACTGTTAGATTTTTGTCAATGAAATATGTAAAAATGGTAACTTTAAATTAAATTCACATTTCTCACATTACTATTAAGGTGTTGCTTATTTTGTTATGCTTGGGGTCACTTATGTATTTACCTTTAAATAATCAGTTTT
This sequence comes from Oryctolagus cuniculus, assembly GCF_964237555.1. NCBI lineage: Eukaryota > Metazoa > Chordata > Mammalia > Lagomorpha > Leporidae > Oryctolagus > Oryctolagus cuniculus. The sequence goes on from NC_091433.1 coordinate 56,417,228, forward strand.
TTGGAGATTGTTATCTTTTATTTCAATTTCCACACTTGATCTTACCCAAAAGGCCAAGAAGCAATTATTATTTCAATTTCCAAAAGCTATTTGAGGGACCAGTGCTTTGACTTAGCGGGTAAAGATGCAGTGCCGGCATCCCATATGGGCGCTGGTTCAAGACCCGGCTGACCCACCTCTGATCGGGCTCTCTGCTATAGCCTGGGAAAGCAATGGAAGATGGCCCACATCCTTAGGCCCCTTAGGAAGCTCCTGGCTCCTGGCTTCAGATCTACATAGCACCAGCCGTTGCAGCTAATTGGCGAGTGAACCAGTGAATGGAAGACCTCTCTCCCTTTCTCTCTCTCTCTCCCTGCCTTTTCTTCTCTCTCTCTGTAACTCTGATTTTCAAATAAATAAATCTATAAAAAAAGAAAAAAAACTATTTGAATATTAAGGAAATTAGCCTTTGTCAATGACATGAGTTATAATCCTCTCTCCATGACCCCACTAATTTTTCATTTATCTTTCGAGTTTGCTTATGCAACTTCCTTATAGGAGTTTTTGATTTTTATGTAGTCAAGATTATCACTATTCAGTGACTTCTGGATTTTGTAATACATTAAGAAAGACCTTCTCCGCTCCAAGGATATACAGTGATGTATTCCTGTAGTACTTCTAGGATCTTATTTTTAAAAAATTTGATCCCTTGGGAATTTGTCTTGGTATAGATGTGCAAAGTTAACTTATTCCAGGTAGCTAATTGTTCCAACATCAGTAATACAAAGTTCATATTTTCAATAAACAGGATACACAGAAACTCTGGATTACATTTTTATGATTTCCAAATTGGGGAAGGCTCTTCTAGCTGTAATACCAAATCCAGTACTCATGTAAAGCTAAGATTAATAACTGACAACATAAAATTTTAAAATTTCATTTTTACTCATCAATTTGTGATGACATCTTTATTACACACTAAATTGCTGTATGTGTTTTTCTTTGTTTATGGACCTTATGCTTTCATGCATGGATATCATATTATTTTAGTATTTTACCTTATGAGTTTATAATTACAGAGAATCCTATCACCAGCTACATGTTTGCCTTATGTCTCTGTCCAATTCCTATACCTCATGGTTTGTGCTAATATGTGTATCTCATCTCAGACACTCAACTCCTGGGGTTTGACTAAGCTGAGAGGCCTACGTGAAATTCTGCTGGCCTAATAAGACTAAAAAAAAGCATAGATTTTCAGAAGGAGCTCTATTGACTCATTCATTCCTAGACTCCAACCCTTAGCTATCTGGTTGACCTATAAAAAGAGACAACTTTCTGAGAAAGATGCACTTTTTTCATTTTTTGCACACTTTCCCATGGCATAAAACTTGTCCTTGACTCTGGATGGGACCCCTGAAAACCAGATGAAGCATGCCTTACACTGTAACCAATGCCATTAGTATTTGCCAACATGTCATTTCTAGGGCTGTCATTGAGCCCAATTCTCCTCGTGCTTAACCTTGAAAACCAAATGCTCAGGCTTTGCCTACTAAGTACAAAATGCAATTAAGTAGGGTATTTTCTATTTAGTTTGGATGATTTTCCAAGATCTGAGAATGATAGAGGCCAGGTTCTTTCACGTGCTAAAGCAAAGTGCTAGGCCATACACTTTCTTTTTTTTTTAAGATTTATTTTATTTATTTGAAAGACAGAGTTATAGAGAGAGGTAGAGACAAGAGAGAGGTCTTCCATCCTCTGGTTCACTCCTCCGATGGCTGCAATGGCTGGAGCTGCGCTGACCCAAAGCCAGGAGCCAGGAGCTTCTTCTGGGTCTCCCATGTGGGTGCAGGGGCCCAAGGACTTGGGCCATTTTCTACTGCTTTCTCAGGCTATCGTAGAGAGCTGGATCAGAAGAGGAGCAGCTGGGACTTGAACTGGCACCCATATGGAATGCCTGTAATTCAGGCCAGGGCTTTAACCCACTGTGCCACAGCGTCGGCCCCAGGCCATACACTTTCAAAGGAGAGTTAGTTCCACACTAATTATACCAACCATTTGCCTTTATTTAATGATTCAAAATTTAAGGTTGAAAATTCTGGTGGTGTAATATGTTTTAGAGTAGGTTGTTACTATCATAAGGTTCGTGGAGTGAAGTCAAGTGAGAGCGAAAACTGTAAGATAATCAGTCTGATCTTGACTTGCATAGATCTCTTACTAGGAGAAATGCAAAGGTGAGACCTTGGACTGAAATTGGTGGCAGCAGAGAAAAGACTGCACCGGGAGATAACTGCTTTCAAGCTTTAGTGGAACAAGCATATTTATGGACCAACTGTGACTCTTACAACAACATACTAGACTGCAAATATGTTAAAAATTATCGTGAGTTAAGCGTTTGGTGTAGCAGTTAAGATGCTGTTTGGGACACCTGAATCCCATTTTGGAGTGCCTAGGATTGAGTCTCCGTTCTTCTGATTCCTGCTTCCTGCTGATGCTCACCTAGAGAGGCAGCAGGTGATGGCAGAAGTGATTTGGTCCCTGCCAATCACATGGGAGACCCAGATGGAGTTCATGGCTCCCAGCTTAAGCCTGGCCTAGCCCCAGCTGTTAGGAGCACCTGGGGAGTAAATCAGAAGATGGAAGATTCTCTCTCTCTCTCTCTTTCTAATGAAAAAATAAAATTAAATAAATAGAAATGTATAAAAAAGAAATTATCCTAGACTGCTTTAGAAGTCCAGAATAGGCTAATGAACACACTGACCACAGGAAAAAGGTGGAATGAGGTTTCTTAAACAACCAGTCAGTGAAGAGGCTTTACACATAAGGACAAGTTCAATAAAAAATTCTTAGTGAGGGTAGCAGCAGAGTCAGTTCTAGATATCCTGTATTAGCAGAGGGCACCCATACTTGATCACTTCTCTCCAAAGAGTATTAGCAAGTAGGTAAGAAAGAAGAAATCAACCATGTCCTCTCCCCACTGCAGTATTCCCAGCTTAAGACAGACTAAGCTGCTGGAAAGCAGACATTGAAACTGAGTGAGATTGTGGAATTTGATATTGTCCTGGACTGAGCCAGCCTTTTTCCTTTCAGAGTTTCCAGAAATTAAGGAATCAAGTCTCAGAGTCATTCTAGGGGTGGAGAAAAGTAACCTGTGCAACCAATTTGAAAGAGTATTGGGGGAAAATAAATAAAAATGATTTCTAATTATCACTTACAGTCAATATGCTCAATAAATCAGTAACAAATATAAGCCCCCTTCTTTCAGGCTTTTTATGTAGCAGCACCCCAGCAGAACTGCAACAAGGCTCCTCATTGCTTCATGAAGACCTCATTGACATTTTGTTCAGGATAATTCATCATTTGTATTAACAAGACTTTTAGTATCTTATGTGCTCACCATTAAATGTCAATCAAGATCATCAGTAATTCTGACAAATGTTTCCCAAAGGTATACCTCCATAGATGGAGACACATTTACTACAAAGATGCCCTGCCATTGGTTATCAGGGAACAAGAATCCAAATCAAGGGATAAGGGGCCAGTATTGTGGTACAGCAGGTTAAGCTACTGCTTATGTTAACATCCTGTAATGGAGCACCATTTTGAGTCCAGGCCACTCCACTTTCAATTCTGATGCACCTGGGAAGGCAACCAATGATAGTCCAACTACTTGGGTCTGTGCCAGCCATGTGGGAGACTGGGATGGAGTTCCTAGCTCCTGGCTTCAACTGCAGCCCTGGCTCTTGTGGGTATTTAGGGAGTGAATCAGCAAATGGAAGATTCTCTCTCTCTCCCTCTCTCTCTCTCTTTACCTATATGTCACTTTGCCATTCAAATAAATCTTTAAAAAATAAAGGTAAAGTTAGCACTTACTATATTAAAATTAAAATTGAAACTTGAAAGAGGTACAATTATAAGCAAAACTATCTTCCACAGAGATTCTTGAATCAAATCACTCAAAGGTAAATATTTAACAACAGCATATATTGCAAAATATGCATTAGCTTCTAGGCTTCTGCCAAAATAGTGGTCTTATGACAGTCATCTGAACAAATAAATGAATACAATGGGACTGTAAAGTAGTAGTCCAGAGGGAACAGTCCTGTGAACTGGAATTTGTCTATAATATAAACACAATGCAGTTGAGTTATGGGCACATTTTTAAAAGGAGAGAGATGAACTAATGATTTTGAATATCATATCTAAACTGCTATACAAATAATATAGAACTAGGAAAATTTTAGTAAAATATACCTTGAACATCTCAAAGAACATAATGAAATAGTCTTCACTATATTTAGCTTATTCCTCTCCCTTTGTAAATAAAAAAGAACTCTGAAGCACTAACTACCAAAACATGACTTTAAATAAAGCTTTAAATTATGAAATGAACCTTCAGCTGCATTCCACACCTACAGCTGAGCAGACTGTTTGAACCAAAAATAAAGAAGGGATGTCATGATCAATGTGAATCAATTGTTAATGCTTTTTCTTTGTTTCATATTCACTTCTTGAGTGTGACCCTTGGATTCTTCTCATTTAACCTGTGAGGATGATTATAAGAATGCAATAAGTCTTACTGACATAGCTTTGAGCAGGCTAATCATTTGTAAAAATTACTAATACATTAGTCCTCTTTATTGGGGTTTCACTAGATATGATTTCAGTTACCAGCAGTCAACTGCAACATAAAAATATTAAACAGAACGTTCTTGAAATAAACAATTCATAATGGGCCCTGTGTTGTGGCACAAGGGATTAAGCTGCTGCTTGTAGCACCAGTTCCATATGGGCTCTGCTTCAAGTGCTGGTTGCTCCACTTCCAATGCAGCTTCCTATTAACATGCCTGGGAAAGCAATGGAAGATAGCTCAAGTTCTTTGGGTACCTGCCACCCAAGTGAGAGGTCCAGATGGAGAACCAGGATTCTGGCTTTGGCCTTGCCCAACCCCGACAGTTGCCGTTCTTTGGGGAGTGAATCAGCGGATTGAAGACCTCTCTCTCTCTCCCTCTCTCTCTAGATCTCTCCCTATCTTTCTCTGTAACTCTGCCTTTCAAATGAAAATCTTTTAAAAATAATAAATTTTAAATAACTTACTAAAGCATATTTTTATAATTGTTCTATTTATTATTAGTTATTGTTATTCACTTCTTATTGTCCCCAATTTATTTAAAAAAAACTTATTTTATAAAGCTTCATTTCTTAGGCATGCCTGTATAGGAAAAAACATTATATATAGGATTCAGTACAATCTGCAGCGTTGGAGATTCACTGGGGGTCTTGCAAAGCCTCCTCTGTGGCTTAGGGAAAATTAGCATACTAATGAAACATTTACCAAATACTCCGAAGAATTCTAAGCACCTTGGATACATTAATTTATTTAATTCTCATTACAACTGTGTAAGATTGATGCTAATATTAGCCAAATATAACAAACGAAATGAGAAAACCGAACTGCCAGAAATTAAATAATTTGACCAAGGATTTGCAGCTAGAAGTAAGAAGGAGACTCAACTTTCAAATCAACAATTCCTTTCCATTCTCAGACAAAACAACTAACTGCTGATGTACATTCATGAGCAGAAAAATGAGACCCACGTGATTTCCTTAATAAATAAAACTGAGTTTCAATGCTCGACTTAGGAGAAAAAAAAAAGACCTTCAGAGAAGGAATAAGCTGGCCTGTATAAGAGAGATGAAGTATACAGGATAAATGGGAGCCTTCTAGTTGTGTGGGAGTTTATTGTAATGTTGCTTCTAATTAGGAGTGTGGGCCCAACATTTCCTGCTGCTGGCAATGTTGTACAATAAAGGGAGAAGTAATAAAAATGGAAAATAGTATTAGAGGTAGATGATCATTTGAGAACACAATATTTACATATTAATTAAGAAAAATTTGACTTTGCTAGAAAAGTAAGTTAGAAAACATTCTAACATTTTTTACTGGAAATGAATTTTTAACAATAGAAGCCCATCCAAAAACAATGCCTCTATACTGCACTTACATGCAATGGTGAAATTCACAATCCATTTGATTATGTCTAAACTTTTTATCTCTAATGACTTGGGAAATTACAGAAGGATACAGCAAGTACTTATTTCTCATTTTGAAAATTCATAAATTGTACTCCTTTACTGATATGATCAGAATATTCCTATCTCCAAATTCATGTGTTCAAATTCTAATCTCTGAGGTGATGATATTAAGAGGTGGGGCCTACAGGGAGTGTTAGGTCATGAGGAAGAGCCTTCATAACTGGGATTAATGCCCAAATGAAAGAAACCACAGAGAAACCTGTCACCTTTTTCGCCAGTAGCTGGAAAACACTACGAGCCAGGAAGCAGATTCTTACCAGACAATCTGTGCATACCTTGATTTTGGATTTCCCAACCTCACAGAATGAAACAAATCTATTACTTTCTTAAGAAACAAATGTCTGTTGTTTATATAAGTCATCTAGTTTATAGCATTTTATTACATCATCCTTAACAGACTAAAATACTGATCTTACAAAATCACAGTGATAGCAAAATAGCATTCTATCTGCAACTTGACTAAATGAAAGATTTTGAATCCTTTTTCTGCTAACTCAAACAACTCAATAGTTGTTTGATACATTAAGTATGAGTATTGATTTTTCTAATGTTTTAAAAGATGTACTAAAGAAAAAATCTACACCATGTGAAACTGCTTCCTTTCAGAGGAAGTAAACATAAATTACTAGGCTGTTCAAACAATATTTAGCTCATTATTTGTTAAATAGAACATTTTATGAATATTTATTGAATATCTTCTATCTGCTAGCTACAAGGTGGAATATAAGATTATAGAAGGTGTCACAGCCCGTGCTTTCCAGGAATGGCTCAGAATTAGAAAGGACGTCATTTGTGCTGGTGGGCAGAAAGAAAGGAAAGCAATCTAAAAAAAAAGAAAATAGAACAAAAGAGTGGAGGAGACAAGAATAAATTTTCCATATTTGCTGAACTACATGGTAATTATTTACAGAAAATAAAAGATTAAAGAAAAATGTAAACTAGATCAAGGTGATGAAGGGCCTTGTTGGCCAGTCTGGAGCCATTTGCTATTACATAGATAAAACATCTGGTTGACTCATCTTTTCATCCAGATATTTGGCATTTTCCAACATTTGACTACGAATTTTAAGATAAAAAATTTCAAGAAAACATAATCCTTGAGTAAAGGTCAAAGAATATCTGAATTTCTTTTAGAATTTTTTTCCCAAAGGGATCTGTCTTACCAATGTCCCTTGAGACTTAAGACAAAAAGAAACCAAGGTTATGAAAATAAATCCTAATAAAATGTCAAAAAAATCAGGTGGCTTATAACATAACGTTTTAATTTCTATAATTCTATTAAGATTAACATTTTAGACAGTCTCTGAAGTGGTATAGTAACTCCACCCACACACAACCATGATACAGTGTCATTGCATTGGCTATTTTTAATCAGTATTTTAAATGGTAACTACACATTGATGTTCACTTACTTTGAGATTCAAAAATCTTTATTTATTAGCATGTGCACTTAAAGCTGTAAGCTGGAAAGTCATGAGTTCAATCATAAATTTGGGAGTCATGAATTTGTAGGCAGTCTAGAGTTCAATCATAAATTTTGAAGTCATGAATTTGGCCTTGGTTTCACTCTTACCAAAATGTATCTTCCCAACTTTAATCCAGTGACATAACCATGGCCTTCAGACCTTAATCCCCAAGCAGGCGCAACTCCAACTATAAACACTGGGAATTTTTCACGTTTTAAGCCATAAAGCCCATATAACCAAGAGTGTGTTCATAACCTGAAATTTCAAATAAAACTCAGATTTTAATCTCTATAAGCATAAAACAAAAATAAAATTCTTCAAGCATATGCTTTAGTAAGAAACAAAAAAACAAGAAAGACACATGTTTTTCTCTTTCTTGAGTGGGACACAAGTTAAGGACAATCTGTCACCATAATTTTGAACTATTTGATCTTGGTATGCTTTCTTGGTCTAGTTTTAATGTTTCTCAAACCCAATTTCTCTTGTCTTCTTTAAAATGGACTAATCTCCAATCATCGTGGAAATAAGTCAAGTAAATGAAAAATCATAAATTATATGGAGACTTACTAATTCGGCCAGTTTATTTGGAAACAAATGCCCAGGGCTTCAAAGAGAAGTAACTGCCTTAACTCCAATTCATCGTATACATTGGCCAATTTAACATGCCAGGGAAACGACAGACGATTTAACAGAGTGAGTGGTCAATGTGACTTTCTGTTCCATCCATAGAAGTGTTGGCAATTGGAGCAAAATAGGATAGAAAGTTAATTCCAAACCATGGTTTTTATGAAACACTCGGGTTAGTTATGCTTCTCCCACAAAGGAGGTATCACAAAACATCCGCATTCTTTCCAAAGTTAAATGCTTTCAATTCAATTTAATTATTCACACTATGAAGCACTTTAAAGAATTTACAAGTCCAAAAGGGCTATGAAATACAAAATGAGATATGTGCCAATCAGAAAATAATGCAAATTCTCCTACAGTTAAGTTATATTATTGGAATGAAAACCATAGATTATTTGAAGAAACACAAAAACAAAAACAAAAAAAAACAATTTAAGGTTTAAATAACATTTATCTTATAGCCATATTATGTTTTCTAAGTGTACATTATCTTTATCATAATTATGACATAATCATATGACATGTGAGGAGTAGATATTATTGCTAGAAAAAATCTGAAGACTAAAAAGAATAAATGATATATTCAAGGCCACACAAGGGCAAAGTAACAATGACAGAAGAAAAAAGGCATCCATAATTATGCCAATCTGGTGCTAAAATTCACTAATCACTACAAGGCAACTGAAGGAGCAGAAGTGTAACCTAGCACTTAAAATGCTGCATCCCACATCAGAATACCTGGGTTCAACCCCTGCTACCAGCTCCTGCGTCCAGCTTCCGGATAACACAGACCCAGGAGGTCTAAGTAGTTGAGTTCCTGCCACCCCCACGGGATACCTGGACTGTGTTCCAAGCTCCCAGTGTAGGCTTTGTCCTAACCTTGGCCACTGCTGGCATTTAAAAGGGAACCAGCAGATGGGATCCCTCTCTCTATCTCTTTTTCTACCCCTGAGAGAAATCTTTCAAAAATTCATTAAACTGGAGGTGAGAAAAAGGATGACAGGTGATAAGGTAAAATATTTTATAGAATACAAATATTCATTCAATCACTTAAACACGGTTTCATATACTTCTGTTCCACATTTTATTATGAATTAGTAAGGCAAAATAAAATACAGATTTTAAAATGGTATTTATTTACTTATTTGTTTGAGAGCAGAGAGACAGACACAGAGAGCTCTCATCTGCTGGTTCACTCCCCAATGCCCACAACAGTTAGTGCTAAGTGAGGGCTGAAGCTCGGAGCTATGAATGCAATCCAGGTCTCCCATGGGTGACAGAAATCCAATTATTTGAGGCATTACCATTTCCTCTCAGATTCTGCATTAGCAAGAAGCTGAAATCAGAATCCAGAGCTCAGTATTCAATCCAAGTGTTCTGATGAGGGTGGAAGGCATCTCAGCCATTAGGTTAAATGCCATCTCCTAAAACATGGTTTAATAAAAACTATTAGGTGATCAATTACAGAATTTTTGTAGTAGGAACTAGTTAGATGGGATATATATTTTCTCATGGCTTTTGACTCTAAACTTTTGCCTCTATAAAATTGAATTTTCTTTTTCTTAAAATTTTCTGATGATAGTTGGGATGTGAACTAAAAAATAAATTTGCATCTTGAACTTCAAAAAAAATTCCTTATAGAGGAATTTTCTGTCAGTCCTTAATTCAATATCAAATGGGTTATTTGAAACAATACATTTTGAGTCAAGATCTTTTTAAAATAGCTAATGACTGAATTATGATGAATTGATCATCTTTACTGTGAAACAAAGTAAGAATTTTAACACTACCTTTAACTCTTCCAATTTTGGGTTAATGTAGTATGGATTGGTAAGTGCAGACCTAGCCTGAGGGGTAGTTTGGAAAAAGATTTCTGAATTCTTGTATTGATGTACAGGAAGTACAAAGCAAATGTCAAATATAAATGTAAAACAGGACAGAGCAAACTATTATAGCAGACCACGCAAGTGGCTCAGTTCAAACGGGCTTGTCTGGGAATTTTGTGCTATCCAGATGGGTCAATTTGATACATGCACTTATATACATCCTACAAGAGTCAACTAAAGTCTCTTATAACTGGAATACATCACACACTGACAGGTTATGAAATACCAAAGTATTGAAACACAAGCGCAGTGTGATGAAAATTAGAATAACATACAACAATCAACTTTAATTACTGGAGCATTAATTGGATCCAAATTAGTTGTATACTCACAAGTAGAAGCATGTGAAAGCATGATATGGATACAAGCTAGATATGTAGGCAAAGGCAGGAAGATAAATTTATTTATTTTCAGCTGCTTTAGGAAAGATACAGAGAAAATACAGCCAATATGACAATCTTAATAAAAAATTATATATTTTCAATTACTGTACAGCAACTTACCATGTCAATCAAAAAACTACATGTTAGCCCAGTCAAAGTCACTTGAAAACAAAACGACAGCAAAAGGAATGAAATGAGACAGTAATGAAGGAAGTAAATATGTATATCCGAGTTTTGGAAATGAACTTAAAATTAAATTAAGGGGAATAAAGATAAAATAATGGAAGATTAGCCTCTAGAAAATTGTAATTTAACAAAGAAAAAAACCCTTATCCATTGGTAACAGCAGTTGTTTTAGTTCATATAAATCCAGAAAAATGGCTAAGAGAGATGATCACTTTTAGCTAAGTTGTAAACAGTTTGGTAAATTAGCTGGAAAACCTACTGCCTCTACATCTTCCTGCTCCCTTCCTTCTCATCAAATTCAGGAAAAAAAGTCAAATTCTCTTGGCACATGCAACAAAATCATGTTCTATTGGTACTGCTTTTGTGTTCCACTATTTTTGGTCATTGTACACACAATTTATACCCCAACTCACAGAGCTGGATAAAATCCATTTCGTTAAGTCCCTTCATGTTTAGGGATCCTAAATAAACTACCTTCAACAGACTATTCCTGTGCCTGTATCCAGATTTAAAGCCATGTAACACCTGGACTTTGTGAGCTTAACCTGCTGTGACAAATAAAAATAAATAAGAAAGTTTCCCGTAGTTGACAACCCAGGTGGAAGTTTTACTACAATTTCCATCAGTCACAGGGGCAGGCTTCAAGTGAAATAAACTGTATTTACACACAAGTTTACTCAGAAAGTTGGCTGTATTGCTGCTTTCTACAGCCTCTGAAACTCACAGTGATCTAGAGATATAAATAAACTGTGAAAATAAATCCTCTTGCCCATTTGAAAATGTTAAATATATATATACATACATACATACATACACATACATGTTTACATGCATCTTTCTTGTAGCTAGACAACTTGGATCAAGAGAATTTTGTCCTAATTCAAAGAGAAAAAATCTGGGCACTTGCTCCTGAATGACACAATTACTAAAATGCTATCAGTGAAGCGAGTATAGTATGATACATACTGTAAGGCCTCTATCTCACAGAGGTTCTGTGATTTAGTCTCCCTTTTACCCTGAGGTACTGAACAGATGGGGCATGGGAAATGTGACAATGAAAATTTTTGAGATACTGTATAAAAATAAAAAATTAAAATTTTCAGGCAAGTATAGTCTAATATACAATATTAAAGAAGCCAAACGTCTAGGATTTGAAAAAAATAAAAATCATTTCTAATTTTTTATTAAGCAAAAGTCCAAGAGAAATTCATAAGGGCTGACTTTGAATAGGTTCTAAAAATGTGTTACAGAGCTACCACAGTCAACAAAGTGTGGCAATACTGACCCAAAAATAAAGCCACACTGTAGTTACAAAAAAAAAAAAAAAAAAAAAAAAAAAAAAACCAGAGAATCAAAATGTTCTATGTAATAATGATGAAGCTTAAAAGCTATTGAAATAAAATGGCTTAGACATTAACTAATACATTTAATTTTGGTAGCAGGGCTGAGGGGAGAAGGAGCAGGTAATGAAGTTATACACATACTTCTACCAAGCAGCAGCATGGGCTAACTATCTAAATAGTTTAACAATATTAGGATTTAAGAGGAAAAAAATGAAATCATAACAGACTAACAAGAAAATAAAGATGAGTAGGTATCTGATCTTAGGGTATAGAAAAATTTGGGGGTAGAAACAAAGGAAGACTTTGGAAGCAAAAGCGGAATGTTTTAGCAACATTAAAAAATAGAAATATTTGAATAAAAAACACAAAAAAATTAAAAGAAAATGTCAAATTAGAAAACCACTACAACACACATGGCTGATTAATGAATAAAATCCTAACAAAGAATCTATATAAATAAATAAAGATAATGCACTATGATTATACATAAAAAACAGGAACAGACAACTTACAAGCAAGAAATATGAAGTCATTCAATATATCAAATAAGGGGCACTTCCATTTCCAACCTAAGAAATATAAATTAAAATATTTTCCCCTCTTATTTTGGAAAATTTGAAAGATAAATGATATTACTCAGTGTTGTTTGGATAAAGTAGACATATTTGTGTGCATCAGACAGCAATATAAAGTATTTTGCAAAGGTAAGTTGCCAGTATGAATCAAGATCCTTGAAAATGTTTATGCACCTTGGTGCAGCAATTCCATGCCCAAGGATTAATCATATGGAATTGATTTAGAGATGCACCTTAAGATTTATGTATAAGGACACTCATTACAACTGTATTTATAACAGGAAAAAAAGAAAAAATAACTTAAAAGTTCAATATACAAAGGTGAGTTGAATATATAACAATAGATACATTAAACACATGTCCTGCAAGCATTATAAAACACATTTAATTATAGACAAAATACTCATAATCAAATCAGGATAAAAATACTAAATATACTTTGATTCAATCTTTGAGGTATACAGACACACACAAACAGAAAAATACCATATTAAATATTTCAAAATGTTAACATTAATTTAAATATCAATCTTGGATTTTAGTTGATTTAAATTTTATTCTTTACTTTTTGTGTTTTCTAAAATTTCTATAATGAATATGTGTTGTAGTTATATTTGAAACAATCATTTTATAAAATTTAAAGTCTGTCTATAGTTTCACTAGCAATGTGAACCCAGCCAAATCACTTTACCTCCCTTTAAGGTCATCATTTACAAAAGTACCTCCTATCCCAGCTATACTTTTAATTGTGAGACATGTAGAATGTGTAACAATTTCAAGGGAAGTAAAGGGAAGAGAAAAGAAGGAACTACTCATATTTAAAATAGTCTTTCTTGTTCTATAAAAATAAGAGTACGTTCATTATTAATCTGTAATGCCTTTTTAAAAATTAGAAACAAAATCTCAAAGATCATTGGAACTTTATAGCCAATAGAACGATCATGGAAAGTATATCTAACTGTATTTCCACACTCTTGTTGCTGACAACAAATTGTTCATATCCATTATCAATTAACAAACTAAAACCAAACTGGAAATAAAGTAGATGGCCAGAATGAAAATAAAGAAATCTTTGTATAATGTTCCTGACTTTTTTTCTAAATATTAATAATCATCTTAGGGAAAAGTTCAAATAGAAAGTTGCTTTCAAAAGTTCAGGAAAATATATTATGAAAAAAATTAAGCATGGATTTTCAAAAAGATTTTTCCCCAAAATAAATGTATCATTTAGTTCCAATTTCTATGAAGATTTTGAAATACCCTCAGAGGTTTCTGTTCATTGCTTGTATTGATGCATTATTTCTGAAACATTGGATGATGATGGTTGATTCTGTTTCTCAGTTGGGGAATTAGAAACTACTTGTATCTACAAAGGTGGTTGTAGTTAGTCGTCTTGGAAGTTAGTAGTTCCTCATTGCTTTTTGCCAATTTCTAGCCCATATAAAGATGAAAACTATTATGCTGTTGACAAGAAAAAGGCAAGGTAGACAGATATATGTGTGGATAAACGCAATATCTGGAAATAGAAATAGATGGGATTTCTGTGTTTCAGAAGATACAGAGCTGCCCTTAAGTAGAATAGTAATGATATTAGCAACTATAACAACAAGCAACATTACTGTACTCTACTGACAGTAAGGTAAAAATCAGAAACTGTATCTCCTTGTTGTACTGTTCCAGTATGTTTTCTTAAAAATTTAAGGGAAAATATTCACATCAGTTTTCAGGTTTTTAATATACCCATAATCTTCTTATGCTTCACATCAAAGGGTATTCTCTTGGGTTGAAAGAAAAATCAAAGGCACAGAAATATCTGACATTTACATTTTTTAAGTATGAAAATATAGAAACAAAGTTTCCAAAGTTTTGAAGATTTACCAACTTAGAATTCACATAGGATTTAGGAATGCTAGAAACCTATTTCTATGTTAACTTTCTAGGCATATTCTATCCATAATAAAAATTCGCTGGGATGTTTTCCATGTTAGAGGAGAGAATAAGCCATTTCACCTTTATGATCCTTTTTGATAGTGTGTTGTTCAGCCAGAAACTTACAACAGCAGTAATTTCTAATGGCAGTAACTTATAGTGGTAGTTACAACCTTAATCCTACTTTGGTGCTCTGGTACAAGCTGGTCATCTCTGTTTTTAGAAAGATTAAGCAAGGCATGCTTTATTATTGTAACACCAACCTCAAAGTGCATTTCTTTGATGAAGCAATTTGCAGAAACAGGAATACATGTTATGTTCTATGGTTCCATACAATAACCTTTTCCCTTTTAAATCACTATCTTTCTTCAGGTTTCTTTTGGAAAGTTTGGAAGAACTTCCGCAGGGACTGAGGTGCTCAGAGAACCAACATCTTCAAAAAAGCAACAAAAAGTTCATTTAACTCCATCTACCCTGAAACTCTGCTCTGAATTGCCTTCTCTCTCCATTTCAGTCAAGGAAACAACTTCTCTCTGGACTGACCCTTAATGGGTTGTTTTTTTCATCCAGGGGTTGGTGACCTATATTCAGCACAGTTATTTGCACAGTTGCATATAAGCATGTATAAAACCTTATGTTACTTGGTTACTCAGCTTTATTTGAAAAAAGGAAGCATACTCTTGTACCTCTTCAGAGCATATAAATCTTTCACCTGTTAAAAATGTCAGCATATTATTCTACAGATATCTATGCCTGTTTTTGTATACAGATGGTAGACCACCATTTATACATGGACACTCCTGAAGAGACTTGGTTTTGATCAGCAGCAATTTCAGAGCCAACTAAGCACTTAATAAGCACATTTGATAGGAGTTTCTAGTCACTTATTATTAAGAGTTTGACTGCTTAAAGACAATCAATACTGTTGGAAATATCATGGACTGCAGAGCCAAAAATCACCTTAGTTTAATCTCAGCTCTAATTTACAGATTCTATGATGCACGTTCTAAGATGCACACTACTCAACAGCTCTGATCCACACTGCCTTCATCAGTAAATAGCTTCTTTCTGGAATATGGAGCAGGGATTAATGATAAAAAGTGAGGAATGCATAATAATATGTAATCAGTAAGTCGGAATGGATTTTTCAGAAATCCACTGAACTTTAAAAGATTCATGTGAAAATAGTGCTAAAAAATACATTTATTGGGGCTGGCACTGTGGTGTAGAGAGTATAGCCGCCACCTGCAGTGCTGGCATCCCATGTGGGTGCCAGTTAAGTCCCAGCTGTTCCATTTCTGATCCAGCTCTCTGCTATGGCCTGGAAAAGCAGTAAAAGATGGTCCTTGGGGGCCGACGCAGCGGTTCACTAGGCTAATCCTCTGCCTTGCGGCGCCGGCACGCCGGGTTCTAGTCCCGGTCGGGGTGCCAGATTCTGTCCCAGTTGCCCCTCTTCCAGGCCAGCTCTCTGCTGTGGCCAGGGAGTGCAGTGGAGGATGGCCCAAGTACTTGGGCCCTGCACCCCATGGGAGACCAGGATAAGTACCTGGCTCCTGCCATCAAATCAGCGCGGTGCGCCAGCCGCAGCGCACTGGCCACAGCGGCCATTGGAGGGTAAACCAACGGCAAAAAGGAAGACCTTTCTCTCTGTCTCTCTCTCTCACTGTCCACTCTGCCTGTAAAAAAAAAAAAAAAAAAAAAAAAAGATGGTCCTTGGGCTCCTGCACTCACATGGGAGATCTTGAAGAAGCTCCTGGCCTCAGATCGGCCCAGCTCCAACCATTGTGACCATTTGGGGAGTGAACCAGTGGATGGAACACTTTTCTCTCTCTCTGCCTCTTCCTCTCTGTAACTCTGGCTTTTAAACAAATAAATAAATCTTTTTAAAAAAATGAATTTATTTTGGTGTGTTTTTTCTGAAATCCTTGCATTTTTCATGAACTTTTTGTAATACCCTCACACACTGAAAATTATTTACCATTCTATACCTCTTGAGCATTGAAATTTTATAACCCTCCTGGGGCCGCCATTGTGGTGCTGCAGGTTAAGTCATAACCTGTGATACCAACATTCCATATCGGTGCCGATCCAAGTGTTGGCTACTCCACTTCCAACCTAGCTCCCTGCTAATGTTTTGAAGATTCACCAACTTAGATCTCACCCAGGATTTAGGAGTGCTAGAAACCTGTCTAACCACATGAACCCTTACCACCCGCATGGGAGACTCCAATGGAGTTCAGGCTCCCAGCTTCGGCCTGGTCCATCCCTGGCTGTTCCAGGTATCTGGCAAAGTGAACCAGTGGATGGAGTATATCTCTGTTTCTGTCTCCCCCTCTCACTCTGTAACTCTGACTTTCAAGTAAAAATAAGTAAACCTAAAAAAAAAAAAAGGAAGAAGAAAGAAATTTTTTATAACCTTCCAGACAAGAACATTCAGAACATGGGGTGATTTTGATTAAAAGTTGTTTTGGCCGGCGCCGCGGCTTACTTGGCTAATCCTCCGCCTGCGGCGCTGGCCGGGTTCTAGTCCCAGTCAGGGCGCTGGATTCTGTCCCAGTTGCTCCTCTTCCAGTCTAGCTCTCTGCTGTGGCCCGGGAGTGCAGGGGAGGATGGCCCAGGTCCTTGGGCCCTGCACCCACATGGGAGACCAGGAGGAAGCAGCTGGCTCCTGGCTTCGGATCAGCGCAGTGCGCCGGCCACAACACGCCTTCTGTAGCAGCCTCTTGGGGGGTGAACCAACAGAAAAAGGAAGACCTTTCTCTCTGTCTCTCTCTCACTGTCTAACTCTGCCTGGCAAAAAATAAATAAATAAATAAATAAGTAAAGTTATTTGAATACTCAAGAGCTAAATAACAATTTAAACATATAACTGGTACTTCTTTTCAGTTTTTTAAATTTGTTGTTTAAATTCAATGATTAGATTTTTTTTCTTTAACATCTCTCTTTGCCCCTAGACTGCAAGCTTCATGAGGTTAGGGACCAGATCTGTTTTACTCCCCATTTTTTTTCCAAGGCCATAGTATTTGATGATTGAATGAATGAAAACTAATGGACCTCCTTTAAGGGAAAGTAAGTGAAAACTGTGAGGAGTGTACAGCCAAGCCCAACAGCTCTGATGGACTCACTCACACACAGCTCAGCAGAAGGGAGTGAGAACTACAAGTGGTACAGAAACCTCTGAACCATTGGATCTGCTATCACTGATATAAATAATGTATCGAAGTAATTTCACTTTCCATTTATAAATGACTATTACAGAGCTGAGACAAGAATACGAAAATATTCTTGTCTCTAAGAGAAATCTGAGAAATCTGAGCATCTACCCTCTGATAGTTTGGCTTCGCCTGAGACCTCCACGAGGAGCCCACTGGAGGTATCAGTGGTGTCTTGTAGAAGGAAAGGTCAGCTCTCCATTCTCTACCAAAATGTTAGGTGGCCAGCAGAAGAGAAACCTGAAGGAGGAGTCATTTAGCTTTATATTTTACTATCTGCCACTTCTTTTGAACAACATGGGTGGTGCTTGGGGCCTCTGGCACTGTTCCCAGGAGCTCTGCCCCCGCCAAGCAGAATTTGCACCTTCACAAGTGCTGATTGACTGTGAGTCAACGATACAGTCCCTTTTTGGAGACAACATTATGGGAAAGATATTACACCTCCAGTCTGGTCGTGGAAGGACCCCAGGTAAAAGGACTCTTTATTGGGGGCTAGTAGGTAGTGGACAACTTGATTCCCTTCTCACTACATTTGTTCAGTCTGACACTTATTTTTAGACTAAAGTTCCCTAGGTACAGATCATAGAGAAATAATAAAATCCAAAAGGAAGGAGGCTCCTCTTTTTCTTCTTGTTCTCCTGTCTCTCTCTTTTTACAGAGTATTATAAAAAGTTTGTTTTCCTGGCAAACGGCAGCCAATGTACAAAGCTTTCTTCGTTAGGGTTTGCTATTTAAACCATCAGCTCATTCTGCGAGAACATCAAACATGTGTCCACCAGATGCTGGGGAACAGGGCGCTACTAAGGACCTGACTCAAGTGAACAATAATCTGTGGACAGCGGGTGTGAACCTGAGCTGGGCCAACACCTCATCAGACCGAATGGCTAATTGATTTCAAAATTAGACTTGGTATTTCTGAACAATAATCTTAAAAGGCAGCAATAAAATACATCAGGATCCTTTGAGCTAGCCAAGCTTTCATCCAAATGGCTTATTACAAAGAGCTGGCACACCTGAACTTTGGCACAGTCAAATAAATCCAAAAACAGCAAATGGAAACCACATTTGGCACTGGAGGTTTGTCATGAGAAGTTTGTATTCATGAGGAAACATGATTTTTGATTTTGAAAATAATTTTCGTGTTAGTGGCAGGAAGCAATTCATTGAATGTGTTTTACTGTGACACCTGTGATTTATGCAATAAAATATGCACAATAGGTATTTGAAGGCTTTTGAGTATCACATAATCTTTGGAACACCAGGAACAGCCAGGGCACAGCCAGGGTTATAGTAGTTCCATTAGTGATAACTTAATCGCATGTGGAGGCCTACCCCTTTGAACTCTGAATAGCTGTTTTGTGCCATCGAGGTCCAAAAAGGTTTAAATCTAACTGCACTGCAATGACAATAAATTAAACAAACTATTTTAGAAATGCTTGGAATTTTATCTTGCCTTCAGAGTGAGCAAACTAAGATTACAATCCCTGGTTTTAAAAAAGAATGGCATAAATTCTGAGAACAAACACCTAAGATTTACATCATGGCAATGGTGTATGTTAATACTCTTCTCTCGCAGCCTTTTTTTAGCACTTCTACAAATACATATTGAAAGGCCCTGTTTAAGAAAACAAAAAGAGACTAGCAGAGTATATCTGAGTGGGTTAAATGAATTAAAGAATTGACTGATTTGTCTGCCTCTTGTTTTAATTTTCTGGTTCTTTAGGAGAGGAGTTTTGGCATTTGTTTTACAATTCTTGTCCAAATAATTGGCTCAATTTTTAAAATTTAAATTTTTGTATAGGCAGTCTGCTTAACTGAGTGCATTTGTTGGGGCTTTTCACAGCTCTGCTTGATTCTATCCAAAAATGACAAAATATTTCAGTGAGAAGAAGGAAAAGAAATAACATTAAAGGAAGGAAATGGAAAATCTAGAACTGGTCTAACCCAAACTCATACAGCAAAGAATTATTGTGAGAACAAAGAGGGAAGAGAGTGACCCTGGAAGGTTTATCTCCAACAGAAAACATTTTTCCTTTCATCACTTTCTTCCTTTTCCAAAGCAATCTCTCTCCAATTGTTTGTTTGGAAAAAAAAAAAAAAAACAAAACTGACAACCTAATAGCAATTATGACTGTTTTAACTAAGTGACTTCCAGCACATAGCATGCGCTGAGTTTGTTAGGGAGTAACTGGGGTCTGAGAATCAGAGATCTGAAGAAGGGAAGTTGGATCTGAGTTTTATTCTCTTGCTCTGCCATTACTCCATCAAGTAATCGTGGATACATCTTCCTTTCTAGACTTCAATGTCCTCATTTTTAAATGGTGAAAATCAGACTAGAGATCTCTAAGGACTCTCAAATCCAAAATACTAATTCTGAAGCCATGACACAATTCCTTCAGTTGAGATAAACAAAGTAGGTGCATGCATTCTTGAGAGAAATTAGAAAAACATAATATGAATTTAGTGTGTGTTATTTAATATATTGAATTAGGACACGTGCAATGGTTGTTAGAAGCTGATTTATAGCCACGTTTTCAGCATGATGAGATAGAAAACTAATAGACAAAACTTTAGTGATAAAATAATATTTGATCTGGAAATGATTTTTAGTGAGAATTAATTAAATAGAAATATAGGAACAGTAAACTTTCCCAAAATAAAATTATTTTCTGGGAGTGTCCCTCAAAGCATATTCTCCATTTAGCTGGCATATTCTGAATGTTTATTTTATAAAAACAAATGAATACTCAAAAATCCAAATTTTTTAGAGAATTACTAATGCTGAGACTGTTGAATTATGGAGAGCTGTAGATATTACTATATTAACTACTTGGGATTCTGTTCATGTTTTATATCAGTGCAAAATAAAGCAAGTATATTCAAAATTTTATTGACTCTCAAAAATGGAATGCAAAATAGTGCTTAAATTACTAAAACTTCCCTGTGTTCTTTATTCAAATCTATTTCAAGATACAGTGAGAAATTAAATTTTATATTGACATGACTTGTTATCTATATCATTAAATAATTTTTATCTAGAATTTTGATTAATGTTCAGATTATATGCCTTTTATCTTATTTAAGCAAGTTTTTTAATTTCTGTGGATTGCCAATAATTATTAGAGTAATATTTAACAAACGTGTTCTAGTGTATACTGCCTTAAATATAGTAACTCACTTAAATTTGCAAAAACTTACAAGGAAGGTACTAGTGTATCTAATTTATGAAGAGTAAAATGAATTCAGGGAGGGTAAGTAAATTTCCTGGCTTACACAGGTTTAAACCAACCATTACCTACCAATTCCCATTTTCTACAATAGATGTCATTGTTACTGCAATTGGTATAATTAATTCATTCATTTAATCATTCCTTCAACCAATTTTCATTGAAGGCATGCTATATGCCAGTCACTATTCTAGGCATTAGAGGACAGTAGTTGGAGGACTAGTTGGAGGGAATCAGAAAATAAAGTAGTAAATATATAAATTAACAGGATTATTTTTGTTAAATGGTAAGCAGAATGAGAGCTACCATGTCTAGCCACGAAAGTAAAGAAAATGGTAGAATCATGTAATGGAAAGTGAATGAGTGATGATTTCAGATCAATAGTCAAGGAAGGTATCTAGAAGGAGATCACATTTGAACTGAGATTTAAACAACAAAACGTCTTCATCTATAGGAAGATCTTGGACAGGGGCAGCAGGTGAAGCAAACAACTAGCACTAAACTTTAAGACAGGGATGAATTTGCTGAGAATAAAAACAGCATCCAATAGAATTAGAACCAGTGCGCAAGGGAGTGGGTAAGACACCTACAAAGAGGAGAGGATTGGGCCACACGTGTCCCTCTGAGCCAGGGTAAAGAACATAAAATGTGGTACTAAAATACTAATGTATATGTACTTTTAGATTATTTCTGTCAACATCTATTTGAAAGATTTAAAGTTAACTTGTGTGACTCTCTGAATGTTTGGGGATTTGGAGATTGGGAGAGTGAGAGAGAGGCTATGGACTGTCTTCCCAGAAAAATGTTTAATACTTACATGTGCATAATATTTCAGAAGTTAATTGGGTTCAAATTCACTCTTGAGCCAAACAAGGGTCCATAGATTTGGGATTAAAAATAATCACAAAAACTATTAGAAAGTGAGCTACATGAATTGTGGTCATTAAATCATAATCATAATTCCCACCTAAGCAGACAATTTTTTCCCCAAAATTGTATAGTCCAGACTATAAGGCATTATACACCATAAAAGCAAATTTTTTAGTTTTGTATCCAGATTTGTATTTTTTTCACAAATCCACAGTTTCATTTCTGCAAATCTGACATGCAAAAGCCGAATTCTTAAAGCAGAAAAAAAAAATATTTTTTCTTGACTCATTCACCTCCTCAATTTCATTAGAACTGATATGAGCTGTTTGTGTTATTTACATGTGATACATATTTTCAACAGAGTTGATAATACATTGAATTATAAGGTGATGCTCTGGTATCAGTGTATGTGTATGTATATAGGTATACCCCTATATTCAAAAAAATCAAAATTCTAAAACACATAAGGATTTCAGATTTTGATTGAATATTTTATGTCTTCTCTGTATTTTTTCAGGACACCAGAAATATGTTAGCAAGCAGAATTGTAAGCACTTACAGCCATCCAGTATTCTGATAGGTTTTAGATGACAACCTAGTGCTTCCTCAGGGAAGACCACACCAAGAGCTGGAAGGCTACAGGACACTGTGCATGTTCTCCTTCAGCATATAACAGAAACACCTGTACCAAATTAACTTGTGCTTATACAGAGAGTTCATAGGGCCTCAGTCTTGCTTACCTAGGGAGGGTGGTCTATTGACTTAGCTGCTGTGCACAACAAGCCCCAGCAGGAAGTCTTGGCCTCTTGCGGGATTTTCCAGAAATTATTCATCATATTCCCAAAATTTCTTCTTCCATTGTTTGCTGCATTCTTATTTAATCTAAATTTACATAGTCTAGCTTTGTATTGTCAAGACATTTAACATTGTTGAAGTGCTAATAGTTACCACATTGTCTTGAAGTATACATTATTCTGCTCTGCTATTCAGAGACCCAAGGATGGGTTATATAATAGCCCAAGGAATCAGAATGTGAGTGAGTGATTGAGCTCCAGTTAGAACTCAGAGTTGCATGCCAGGTCTCTGGGGCACAATCATTCTGAAAATTGTTCCCGAAGAGCAAACTAATTATTACTAGTGATGGAGCTTCTTCCTAATGTATAAACACTTCTGGGAACAGAGGATGGGGGAGGAACTACAAAGAAATAAATTTGTTAATTTCCCTAAAGCATTAATGTATTGAATACTGTACATGTAATAGCTCTATAAAGGCATTGTAAAATTGTCTCCCGTTATTTCAATATATGGTAATGTAACCACTTAAACTTGGAAAAAAATATTCTTTAAGAGATAACTATCAGATTGAAACTATTAGATTCAAACTTTGGTTGAGATACTTCTTATATTACCTGTTAGATAAAGTTAATCTGTTTAATTGCTTAACTGAAAAGTAAACAATCATGTTTGCAGGTAGTGGAAAATTTGCCAAAAAAGTATTTTTTTGAAAGTTTCTAGCAGAGATCTGCTGAAATTAAGACACTTCTTTTAATGAAAATCTGAAAATTTCACAGGTGACCAAATAAGAAAAAGGAGATCCAATTCATAGGAATCACTCTTTTTTTAGCTTCCTCCAATCCTTTCTCTCATCTATAGTGGCTGGTAGATACATAAGCAAGTCAGTTTTCTTCCTCCACTACTTTTCTGTGAATAACTGTAACTGACTTGCTTCCATTTACATGCAGGTATCGTTTAAGTCTTTCTCAATCTATACTTCAGACTTTTGGGCTATTGTATAATCTGCTATTGTGCATATAAAATTTTCATCTACTTCTGTTCTTTGACCCCAGAGGTCTAATTTGACAGCTAAATTCTTTGTTTGATTTTTATACTGCCTTACTTCTCCCTCATTACCAAGCACAATATCCTCTTGGATCCTTGGGCCACCTCCTTGTTTTCTATACATCATTTACAGGGACACAACTTCTACTCAGAAAATGTTACTTAGCTCACATTTTCCACCCTCTTAGAAGTCCACTAAGTAGCTACAACTCTCACTTAAGATTTCACATAGCACCAGCAACACGAAACATAATTGTCCAGTGTTCGTTATTCAGAACCATCATCTCCACCCTGAAAAATATGCTAAAGAAATAATGCACCTTTTTGTAAGGAAATACTCAGTGTGCAATAGTAAAGATCAGTATTTCAGAAGGTATGTGCTAGAGCCAGACTGTATTAGATTGTATTCCAGTCCAATGTCAATATTGGCTCTGTGTACTCAAGTTAACTTCTCTGTATCTCAATTCTCAGATGAGTTACACATTAATAATCATAATACCCATTTTGTAAGATGAATGTGAGTATTTAATAGAAAAATACTTAAAGAACTTAATCTGGTACATAAACTAACTTAAACATTATATTTTTATTTAAATATATTTGATTTATTAAGTGAACTTCAATATGCTGGCCACACAGAAAGCAGGATGGAAAAGAGTATACTACCAATTTCAAAATAATTTGTGGTATAAAATATTTAGAGTAGTTGGGTATTTGTTAAGGTTCTAATTTTAATTTTGGTGTATCCTGCAACTTTCATATTTTAAATTACTCATTTTAAAATATGATATTCATGGGTCTAAGGAAAATTTATACATAAAGAAAAGGATTTCCTTGTGTATTTTTAGTATTGAATAAATGTAGGGGTTCTTCTTGATCTGATCCTCGTTGCCAATCCAAATACAAAACCCTAAAACCTAGCATTCTCATTCTTCTGGCACACTGCTCCTAACCACCAACTCTGAGGTTTCTGTATCTCCCTCCCAACAGTCATAGCTATGTCACCAATTTTCAAAAACACTATAATCAGCAAAATAACTCCAGCAATAAAACTTCCTAGTGTTATGTTTGCATTTAACAAATTATCAGGCATATAGTGAAATTAAAAATATTTTGCTGTAAGTATAAAATGAAAACCTACATGATCTGAATCCAATATATGAAAATAATATTTATAGAAACTACATATGCATTCACATGAGTAAGTAAAATAAGCCTTGCAAACATTTAAAACCTTAGGAGCAATTTTACTAGTTTCAAAGCTAAAAGTCAAGCCGCCACCTGCAATGTCAACATCCCATATGAGCATCCATGGAGTTCCAGCTGCTCCACTTCTGATCCAGCTCCCTGTTAATGCACCCATGAAAGCAATGGGGTGTGGCTTGACTATTTGGGCCCCTGCCACTCATGTGGGAGATTTGGATGGAGTTCTAGGCTCCTAGCGCCATGCTTGCTCAGCCCTGTCCAACTTGGCCTTTTGAGAGTGATTCAGCAGAAGGAAGATTCTCTTTCACTTGCTCTCGCTCCCCTGAGCCTGAACTCTCTCTTTCTGTGTAATTAAATTAAATAAATAAATCTCTTTTTAAAAGATTTTATTTATTTATTGGAGAGGTAGAGTTACAGACAGTGAGAAAGAGAGAGAGACAGAGAGAAAGGTCTTCCTTCCATTGGTTCATTCTCCAAATGGCCGCAACACCTGGAGCTGTGCTGATCCAAAGCCAGGATCCAGATCTCCCATGTGGGTGCAGGGGCCCAAGGATTTGGGCCATCTTCTACTGTTTTCCCAGGCCACCACTGAGAGATGGATTGGAAGAGGAGCAGCCAGGACTAGAACCACGCCCACATGGGATGCTGGTGCAACAGGCAGCTGATTAACCTACTGCGCCATGATGCCGGCCCCAAATAAATACATCTTAAAACAACAACCACCACCACCAAAGCACAAAGCTATATATGTGTCTTATTGAAACCCAGCCTGGCAGCAGGAAGTAGCAGCTAGGAGCAGGATATAAAATGTGCTTGAAGATGGGGGTTGGTATAGATTTCCAGTATTTGACATGCTTTGTGTGGGGAGCAACTGAGACTAGACTAAGTTACTGGAATTAAGACTTATTCTATGCATCTGCTCTCCAACAATATGGCACTGAGAGAAAGAGACCAAACAACCTCTACGCAGCTGCCTCATCAGTTTGACAAGCTGCAGGAGCTGATCCTGCTCCTGATTGGAGGAGAGCAGCGTGCTTGGCGTGTGGGTAGCAGAGTTGGGATTGGTGGAAGAGGACTATAAAGGAGGAGAGAGACAACATGCACCAGGAACATCTGAAGGAACACCTGAGCAGCCCCCAAGAGAGCCGGCCAGCGGTGTGCCGCTCCTCCGCGGAAGCGGGGAAAATGGCAGGGGGAGCCGCCCCTCCACGGAGGTGGAGGGGTCGGCAGCCAACCCGGGAAGGACCAGCAGCAAACCCAGGAAGGGCCGAGCAGAAAAAAGAACAGTGCAGGGTCCTGTGTCGTTCCTCCGCGAATGGGGGAGCGACAGCTTTGTGTGTGGATTTTAGTCTCTAATAGGTGTATAGTTTTTATGTCATGTCTTCATTTGTGTTTCCCTGATGTTATATGATGCGAGCATCTTTTCATAAGCTTATTTGCCATCTGTATGGATTCTTTGATGAGGTTTCCGTTAAGGTCATTGGCCCATTTTTTAAAATAAATTTATTTGGGGGCCGGCACTGTGGCACAGTGGGTTAACACCCTGGCCTGAAGTGCTGGCATCCCATATGGGCACCGGTTCTAGTCCCGACTGCTCCACTTCCAATCCAGCTCTCTGCTACGGCCTGGGAAAGCAGAAGATGGCCCAAGTCCTTGAGCCCCTGCACCTGTGTGGGAGACTTGGAAGAACCTCCTGGCTCCTGGCTTCGGATCAGCACAGCTCTGGCCATTGTGGCCAATTAGGGAGTGAGCCATCGAAGGAAGACCACTCTCTCTCTCTCTACCTCTCCTCTCTCTGTGTCTAACTCTGACTTTCAAGTAAATAAAATAAATCTTTTAAAAAATAAATTTATTTAATTACTTAAAGGGAATAGACTTCATGTATTTCATATATATGGTTTTAAGACTATAGCAATACTTACCTGCCTCCTTCCTATTCTCCCTCCTTCTTCCTTATTTTTCAACTTTTGTGATAACATATTTTCAATTTCATTCATAATCACAAGCTTAATCCTACTCTACAGAATTCACTAAAAGAAAGTAGAAAGACCACTGCTCCTCAGGAGTATAGACAATGGTTATAAATGATAATCAATTCTCAAGATGTCAATTTCACTCATGTGCATTAGCTTTTTGTATCTCTATATAATTTTAATTGGATTTTTTTGTATGTGTTTTGAGAGTTCTTTTTATACTTTGGATAACTCTCCTTTATCAGTTATTCTTTTTTGCAAATATTTTTCTCCAAGTCTTTGACTCATGTTTTCATTCTTTTGACAAATAACATCTTTTTCAGGGCAGAATTTTTTAATTTTAATGAAGTACAGCTTATCAATTCTTTCTTTCATGGATTGAATCCTTGGTGTTATATCTAATTTTTTAAAGATTTATTTTATCTATTTGAAAGACAGAGTTGAGTTTGATAGAGTATTATAGCAACAAATTGTCTCATTTCATATAACTCATAAAGTTTGTAGGCATAGAGTTGCTCATTATAATCCTTTGTTAGTGTCTTAATATCCGTGGGGTCTGTAGTGATGTCCCTATTTCATTTCTGATATTAATAATTTGTATTCTCTTTCTTTTTTTTTTCTTATTTAGGCTAGCTATAGGCTTACCTATTTTATTGATGTTTTCAAGAAACCAGTTTTTGGTTTCATTGATTTTTCTCAATTAACATTCTATTTCCAATGTCATTGGTTACTGCTCTTACATTATTATTTGTTTTCTTCTGTTTAACTTTGATTTAATTTTCATTTTCTACTTTACTAAGATGGAAACTTAGATTACTGATATGCATTCAATGCTATAAATTTCTTTTTTTTTTTTAACTTTTATTTAATGAATATACGTTTCCAAAGTACGAATAATGGATTACTATGGCTTCCCCCCAATACCGTCCCTCCCACCCACAACCCTCCCCTTTCCCACTCCCTCTCCCCTTCCATTCACATCAAGATTCATTTTCGATTATCTTAATATACAGAAGATCAGCTTAGTATACATTAAGTAAGGATTTCAACAGTTTGCTCCCACACAGAAACATAAAGTGAAAAATAATAGATGATTTTTTTTAATGATGATGAAATCAGATCAGACCTATTGTCATGTTTAATCCCAGTGAGAGTCAAGTTGGGAATTGATAGTTTCTTTTCTTTTCTTTTCTTTTTTTTTTTTTTTTTTTTTTACAGAGGATCAGTTTAGTATGCATTAAGTAAAGATTTCAACAGTTTGCACCCCCATAGAAACACAAAGTGAAATATATTATTTGAGTACTCGTTATAGCATTAAATCTCAATGCACAGCACATTAAGGACAGAGATCCTACATGAGGAGTAAGTGCACAGTGACTCCTGTTGTTGACTTTACCAATTGACACTCCTGTCTATGGCATCAGTAATCTCCCTAGGCTCCAGTCATGAGTTTCCAAGGCTATGGAAGCCCCTTGAGTTCTCCGACTCTTATCTTGTTTAGACAAGGTCATAGTCAAAGTGGAGGTTCTCTCCTCCCTTCAGAGAAAGGTACCTCCTTCTTTGAAGACCTGTTCTTTCCACTGAGATCTCACTCACAGAGATCTTTTGCCAGAGTGTCTTGGCTTTCCATGCCTGAAATACTCTCATGGGCTTTTCAGCCAGATCTGAATGCCTTTAGGGCTGATTCTGAGGCCAGAGTGCTATTTAGGGCATCTGCCATTCTATGAGTCTGCTGAGTATCTCACTTCCCATGTTGGATCACTCTCCCCTTTATTTATTCTATCGGTTAGTGTTAGCAGGTACTAGACTTGCTTATGTGCTCCCTTTGACTCTTAGTCCTTTCATTATGATCAATTGCGAACTGAAATTGATCACTTGGACTAGTGAGATGGCATTGGTACATGCCACCTTGATGGGATTGAATTGGAGTCCCCTGGTATGTTTCTAACTCTACCATTTGGGGCAAGTCAGCTTGAGCATGTCCCAAATTGTACATCTCTTCCCTCTCTTATTCCTACTGTTATGTTTAACAGGGATCACATTTCAGTTAAATTTCAACACTTAAGAATAACTGTGTATTAATTACAGAATTAAACCAGTCATATTAAGTAGAACAGACAAAAAAACTACTAAGAGGGATAATGTATTAAGTTGTTCATTAACAGTCAGGGCTATGCTGATCAAGTCACCGTTTCCCATAGTGTCCCTTTCACTTCAATAGGTTTCCTTTTTGGTGTTCAGTCAGTTGTCACCGATCAGGGAGAACATATGGTATTTGTCCCTTTGGGACTGGCTTATTTCACTCAGCATGATGTGTTCCAGATTCCTCCATTTTGTTGCAAATGACTGGATTTCGTTGTTTCTTACTGCGGTATAGTATTCTAAAGAGTACATATCCCATAATTTCTTTATCCAGTCTACCGTTGATGGGCATTTAGGTTGGTTCCAGGTCTTAGCTATTGTGAATTGAGCTGCAATAAACATTAGGGTGCAGACTGCTTTTTTGTTTGCCAATTTAAATTCCTTTGGGTAAATTCCAAGGAGTGGGATGGCTGGGTCGAACGGTAGGGTTATCTTCAGGTTTCTGAGGAATCTCCAGACTGACTTCCATAGTGGCTTGACCAGTTTGCATTCCCACCAACAGTGGGTTAGTGTCCCTTTTTCCCCACATCCTCGCCAGCATCTGTTGTTGGTAGATTTCTGAATGTGAGCCATTCTAACCGGGGTGAGGTGGAACCTCATTGTGGTTTTGATTTGCATTTCTCTGATTGCTAATGACCTTGAACATTTTTTCATGTGCCTGTTGGCCATTTGGATTTCCTCTTTTGAAAAATGTCTATTGAGGTCCTTGGCCCATCTCTTAAGTGGGTTGTTGGTTTTGTTTTTGTGGAGTTTCTTGATCTCTTTGTAGATTCTGGTTATTAACCCTTTATCTGTTGCATAGTTTGCAAATATTTTTTCCCATTCTGACGGTTGTCTCTTCACTCTCCTGACTGTTTCTTTTGCAGTACAGAAACTTCTCAATTTGATGCAATCCCAATAGTTAATTTTGGCTTTGACTGCCTGTGCCTCCCGGGTCTTTTCCAGAAACTCTTTGCCTGTGCCAATATCTTGAAGGGTTTCTCCAATGTTCTCTAGTAACTTGATGGTGTCAGGTCGTAGATTTAGGTCTTTAATCCATGTTGAGTGGATTTTTGTGTAAGGTGTAAGGTAGGGGTCTTGCTTCATGATTCTGCACGTGGAAATCCAATTTTCCCAGCACCATTCATTGAATAGACTGTCCTTGCTCAAGGAATTAGTTTTAGATCCTTGATCAAATATAAGTTGGCTGTAGATGTTTGGGTTGATTTTTGGTATTTCAATTCTGTTCCATTGGTCTATCCTTCTGTTTCTGTACCAGTGCCATGCTGTTTTGATTACAACTGCCCTGTAGTATGTCCTGAAATCTGGTATTGTGATGCCTCCGGCTTTGTTTTTGTTGTACAAGATTGCTTTAGCTATTCGAGGTCTCTTGTGCCTCCATATAAATTTCAGCACCAATTTTTCCAGATCTGAGAAGAAGGTCTTCGGTATCTTGATTGTTATTGCATTGAATCTATAAATTGCTTTTGGGAGAATGGACATTTTGATGATATTGATTCTTCCAATCCATGAGCATGGAAGATTTTTCCATTTCTTGGTATCCTCTTCTATTTCTTTCTTTAAGGTTTTGTAATTTTCATCGTAGAGATCTTTAACGTCCTTGGTTAAGTTTATTCCAAGGTATTTGATTGTTTTTGTAGCTATTGTGAATGGGATTGATCTTAGAAGTTCTTCCTCAGCCATGGCATTGTCTGTGTATACAAAGGCTGTTGATTTTTGTGCATTGATTTTATACCCTGCTACTTTGCCAAACTCTTCTATGAGTTCCAATAGTCTCTTGGTAGAGTTCTTTGGGTCCCCTAAATAAAGAATCATGTCATCTGCAAAGAGGGATAGTTTGAGTTCTTCCTTCCCAATTTGTATCCCTTTAATTTCTTTTTCTTGCCTAATAGCTCTGGCTAGAACCTCCAGAACTATATTGAATAGCAGTGGTGAGAGTGGACATCCCTGTCTGGTCCCAGATCTCAGTGGAAATGCTTCCAACTTTTCCCCATTCAATAGGATGTTGGCTGTGGGTTTTTCATAGATTGCTTTGATTGTATTGAGGAATGTTCCTTCCAAACCCAGTTTGCTTAGAGTTTTCATCATGAACGGGTGTTGTATTTTATCAAATGCTTTCTCGGCATCTATTGAGAGAATCATATGGTTTTTCTTCTGCAGTCTGTTAATGTGGTGTATCACATTGATTGTCTTGCGCACATTAAACCATCCCTGCATACCAGGGATAAATCCCACTTGGTCTGGGTGGATGATCTTTCTGATGTGTTGTTGCATTCTATTGGCGAGAATTTTATTGAGGATTTTTGCATCTATGTTCATCAGGGATATTGGTCTGTAATTCTCTTTCAGTGCTGCATCTTTTCCCGGCTTAGGAATTAAGGTGATGCTGGCTTCATAGAAAGAATTTGGGAGGATTCCCTCTTCTTCAATTGTTCTGAATAGTTTGAGAAGAATTGGAGTTAGTTCTTCTTTAAATGTCTGGTAGAATTCAGCAGTGAATCCATCTGGTCCTGGGCTTTTCTTTGTTGGGAGGGCCTTTATTACTGTTTCAATTTCTGTCTCAGTTATGGGTCTATTTAGGTTTTCGATGTCTTCCTGGTTCAATTTAGGTAGGTTGCATGTGTCCAGGAATCTATCCATTTCTGATAGGTTTCCCTGTTTGCTGGCATACAAGTCCTTGTAGTAATTTCTGATGATTCTTTTTATTTCTGTGGTGTCTGTTGTTACATTTCCTTTTTCATCTCTGATTTTATTGATTTGGGTCTTTTCTCTTCTTTTTTTAGTTAGTTGGGCCAATGGGGTGTCAATTTTGTTTATTTTTTCAAAAAACCAGCTCCTCGTTTGGCTGATTTTTTGTAATGTTTTTCTTGATTCAATCCTGTTGATTTCTTCTCTGATTTTAATTATTTCTCTTCTCCTACTAGATTTGGGTCTGGTTTGCTGTAGGTTTTCTAGATCCTTGAGGTGAATAGAAAGCTCATCTATTTGGTGCCTTTCCAATTTCTTGATGTAGGCACCTATTGATATAAACTTTCCTCTTAACACTGCTTTTGCTGCGTCCCATAAGTTTTGGTATGTTGTGCTGTTATCCTCATTTACTTCCAGAAAGTTTTTGATTTCTCTTTTGATTTCTTCTATGACCCATTGTTCATTCAGGAGCATGTTGTTCAATCTCCATGTGTTTGCGTATGCTCTAGGGATTCCTGAGTTGTTCATTTCCAACTTCATTCCTTTATGGTCTGAGAAGCTGCATGGTATGATTCTAATTCTTTTGAATTTGCTGAGACTTGCTTTATGGCCTAGTATGTGGTCAATCCTAGAGAAGGTTCCATGTACTGCTGAGAAGAATGTATAATCTTTAGCTGTAGGATTGAAAGTTCTGTATATATCTGTTAGATCCATTTGGGCTATAGTGTCGTTTAAATCTACTGTATCCTTGTTGATCTTCTGTCCTATTGATCTGTCTATTTCTGAGAGTGGAGTATTGAAGTCCCCCAGTACTATTGTATTGGGGTCTAAGTCTCCCTTTAAGTCCGTTAACAAATCTTTTAGATAAACCGGTGCCCTGTAGTTAGGTGCATATACATTGATAATTGTTATATCTTCCTGTTGAATTGATCCCTTAATCATTATGTAGTGTCCCTCTTTGTCTCTCTTAACGGTTTTTGTGGTAAAGTTTATGGTGTCTGATATTAAGATGGCTACGCCTGCTCTTTTTTCATTTCTGTTGGCATGGTATATCTTTTTCCAGCCTTTCACTTTCAGTCTGTATGGATCTTTGTTGGAAAGATGTGTTTCTTGTAAGCAGCAAATAGATGGGTTTTGTTTTTTAACCCAATCAGCCAAACGGTGTCTTTTAACTGGACAGTTCAGGCCATTCACGTTCAATGTGACTAATGATAAGTGGTAACTTTGCCCTGCCATTTGCCAAAGATAAGTTCTAATATATGCTTTGAATTCCCTGTGATCTTTTGCTGTGAGCTTTCCTTCCTTGGTTTCCTTCCTTTACCTTCTTTCATATTGATGACCGTGTTTCTTTGTTTCTGTGTGTAACACATCTTTAAGCATCTTTTGCAGGGCTGGACGAGTGGCAACAAATTCTTTCAATTTCTGTTTGTTATGAAAAGTCTTTATTTCACCTTCATTCACAAATGATAGCTTTGCAGGATATAATATTCTGGGCTGGCAGTTGTTCTCTCTTAGTACCTGGGCTATATCTCGCCATTCCCTCCTAGCTTGTAGGGTTTCTGATGAGAAGTCAGCTGTGAGTCTGATTGGAGATCCTCTGAGAGTAATCTGACGTTTCTCTCTTGCACATTTTAGGATCTTTTCTTTATGTTTCACTGTGGAGAGTTTAATTACAACGTGTCGTGGTGAGGGTCTCTTTTGGTCGTGTTTATTAGGGGTTCTGTGAGCTTCCTGTACTAGGATTTCTCTGTCCTTCTCCAAACCTGGGAAATTTTCTGCTAATATCTCACTAAAAAGGCCTTCTAATCCTTTCTCCCTCTCCATGCCTTCAGGAACTCCTAGAACCCGAATGTTGGGTTTTTTAATAGTATCCTGAAGATTCCTGACAATATGTTTTAGATTTCTAATTTCCTCGTCTTTTCTTTGGTCTGACTGTATCCTTTCCTGTTCTCTGTCTTCTAAGTCCGATATTCTCTCTTCTGCTTCTCCCATTCTGTTTGTAAGGCTCTCTATTGTGTTTTTCATTTGATCTATTGAATTCTTCACTTCAGTCACTATCCCAGTTTCCTGTTGTACTAGTTGTTTCGTTTCATTTTGATTCCTCCTTAATATTTCATTTTCACGAGAGAGATTTTCTATCTTGTCCATTAAGGATTTCTGTAGTTCAAGAATTTGTTTTTGAGAACTTCTTAATGTTCTTATCAATTTTTTGAGATCTGCTTCTTGCATTTCTTCTATGTCATCATCCTCATAATCTTGAATTGGGGTGTCTTTTTCATTTGAGGGCTTCATGGTGACTTCCTTGTTTTTATTACCTTGGTTTTTGCGTTTGTTATTTGGCATATTGGAGATATTTGGTTTCTTCACTGTGGTGCTTTTTCTTGTTATACTATGACTCTAGATTAAGTGGACTATCTGTTTTTGATGGAGCCTTAGGGCTTGAGATGGGTGTGGCCTGAGAGCTCTGTTTGGTGTGCCAAAGGTGACACTCCCAGGTTAGGCGTGGTAAACCTCTCTCTCTCTCTCTCTCTCTTTTTTTTTTGATTCAAAAGGGAAGTTATTCTGCACAGCTGAACAAAGTTGGAGGTAGTTAGCAGGCAAATGATATACCCACAGGAGCCAGAGATCAGAAGCTGTTTCCCAAGGACCACACAGGGAATCTGTTTGGCCCTTAGAGTGGGCTCAAATTCTCCTTCAGTCTCCCACTGGGTTGCCAAAGTTACGGAATTGTAGCGTCTCTGGAGAGTGCTCACGTGAATTCCATGAGTTCTCTCCCCCACCGTCTCTTTTTTCACAGTCTCAGTTCAGTAGCACCATAAATTTACTAAGTCCTAATCTCCTGTTAATTCGCCCCACCCAGAGTCAGGTTTTACTGCTAGGCTCAGGGCCGGTGCAGACCTGAGGTCGCTCTGCTTATGACGTATGTCCAAGATGGCGCCTGCTCTTTGTCTTGCTCGCCCTTGAGAGGTGAGCGGAGAGAGAGAAACCCGTGTCCGTACCAGTCACCTTTTTTTTTTTTTTTCCCTCTCTCTCTCTTCCAGTTAGCTTGGTGAAGTCCCCCCCGCCCCGGGGGTCGTTCCCTCTAGTCTCCTCTCTCCGCTTGCCTGCCGGTGTCTCGGGTTATTGAGGTTCGGCTCACCTCGCGTTCCAGCGCTGGTGTGTTGAGTCTGCCGCTGATGTCCCGAACTGTGGGCTCCCACGCTCTCCACGCAGGTCTGCTCCCCTTCCAGCGCCGATGTGTGGACTCGGAGCCCTGGACGTCCCAAGTCTCCCCGCTGTTGCACTCCCCTTCGAGCACTTGCGCGCAGACCCTGCAGCTTGCACAGCTCAGTCCCGCGGCTCGGCTTCCGCGACTCAGTCCCGCGGCTCGGTCCTGCGGCTCGGCTTTCGCGCGCGGTGGGCGACCTTGTTCTCCCAGTAGGTCCTCCGATTCACGCCCACTGGATCCAGAAGAGTTTTGTCTGCAATATTTTCCTGGTTCTTTTTTCTGAGGCTACCGTAACTCCCCTTTTATTAAACTAAATTTTCCCGGACTATCGGTGCGCGCCCTCACTATTCCGCCATCTTGGCTCCGCCCCCCTCAATGCTATAAATTTCCCTCCGTGCACTGATTTCACTTCATCCCATAAATCTTGATAAATTGCGTTTTCACTTAAATGTCATTCAAAAAGTTTTATAAGGATTCAGTTATTTATTTCAAAGGCAGTATGACATAGAGAGAGGGAGAGACGAACCTTCCATTTGCTGATTCCTCCCCAAATGCCTGCAACAGCCAGAGCTAGGCCAGGCTGAAGCCAGGAGCCAGGAACTCCATCTAGTATCTCCCATGTGGATAACAGGAAACCAAGTACTTAGATCATCATTTGATGTCTCTCAGGCACATTTGC
Source organism: Oryctolagus cuniculus (assembly GCF_964237555.1). Classification (NCBI taxonomy): domain Eukaryota; kingdom Metazoa; phylum Chordata; class Mammalia; order Lagomorpha; family Leporidae; genus Oryctolagus; species Oryctolagus cuniculus. The sequence continues at coordinate 56,452,739 of NC_091433.1, forward strand.
AACAAGCTGCATAATAAGTGAAGTAGTGGGGATTCTAACAGGCACTCTAATTCAGGAGGAGGGAGTCCCAAGCAGCAACTTAAACAGGTGCATCAAAACACTCATCCCATAACTCAAAATTTTTAAAATTTTTAAAATTTTTGTTGAGATCTCTTTTTTGACTAATGTGATATTAAAATATAATGTTTAATATCTAAGCATTTTCCTAATTTTTCTGATTATCTTTCCATTATTGATTTCTAAGTTAATTCTATTGTGGTCTGACAGCATACATTGTATGAGTTCTTTTCTTTTACATTTGCTGAGATATATTTTATGGACCAGAATGCAGTCTATTTTAATTGAAAGTAAAGCTTTTTCAAAAAGAAAATAAATTCAAAATAATGTATATAATGTATAAAATATTTTTATTCAAAAAGGTGACTAAATAAAAATCAATACAAAACAAACATTTGAAACTAAAACATATGTTTGAAATTAAAAAATACTCCTAAATAATTCATTGGATAAAAGAAAATTATAGCAAATTCTAACTTATTTGAATGTTATAACAAATAATTTATTCTTCAGTTTATCACATTTGTATTAAATTTATTGATTTTAAATGTTGAATCATCCCTGTATATCAGAGGTAATTTTCACTTGTTCTGAGTGAATGATCTTTCCAATATGCTGTTCAATACAATTAGCTAGTATTTTGTTGATGATTTTTGCATCTATGTTCATCAGTGATATTGGTCTATAGTTGTTTTTAAATGTTATAACTTGTAGTTTAGGAATTAAGGTGATGATGGCCTTAAAGAAGGAGTTTGGGAGGATTCCCTCCTTCTCAATTATTTTGAATAGCTTGAGAAGAATTGGAATTAGTTCTTTAAAAGTCTGGTAGAATTCAGCAGTGAAGTCTTCCGGTCCTGGGTTTTCTTTGTTCAGAGGGTCTTCATTACTGATTCAATCTCTGTCTTGGTTATTGATCTGTTTAGGATTTCTATATCTTCATGACTCAGTTTTGGTAAATTGCATGTGTCCAGGAATTTATCCATTTATTCTAGATTTTTCCTACTTTTTGGCTACTCTTTGTATTCGTTCTAGTAATGTAGTAATTCCTGATGATCCTGTTTATTTCTGTGGTATCCATTGTTGCATTTCCCTTTTCTTCTCTGATGTTATTACTTTGGGTTTCTCCCTCTCTTTTTTTGGAGCATGGGAGAGATTAGTTGAGACAATGGTGTATCAGTTTTTTTTTATTTTCTCAAAGAATCAGTTCTTCATTTCATTGATCTTTCATATTTGTTTGTTCATTCACTAATTTTAATTATTTCCTTCCTCCTACTAATTTGGGGTTTGGTTTGTTGTTGTTTTTTAAGGTCTTGAGATGCATTGACAGCCCATTTATTTGATGCCTTTCCAATTTCTTGATGTAGTCATCAACTGCTATAAACTTCCTTCTTAACACTGCTTTTGCTGTATCCCATAAGTTTTGATTTGTTGTATTGTTATCTTCGTTTATTGAATTTGCTGAGACTTGCTTTATGGCCCAGCCTGTCATCCAGCCTAGAAAAAAGTTCCATGCACTGATGAAAAGAATGTATATTCTGCAACTGTAGAATGAAAGATTCTGTAGATAACAATAGGATCCATCACATCCATAGTATATATTAGCTCTGTTGTTTCTTTGGTGATTTTCTGTCTAGTTGATCTGTCCATTGATGAAAGTGGGGTGCTAAGTCCTCCATTACTATTGTATTAGAGTCTCCCTTTAGATCCATTAACATTTGTTTTAAATAGACTGGTCCCCTGGCATTGGACATATATACATTTATAATAGTCACATCTTCCTCTTGAATCAATACCTTAATGGTTGCATAATGTCTTTATTTGTCTGTTTTAACAGTTTTTGTGTTAAAGTGTATTTGATAAGCTCAAGCAAGTTGGATATAGAAGTAACATTCCTCAAGACAAATAAGGCAATTTAAGGCAAACCCTCAGCCAGCATCTTATTGAATGAGAAAAAGTTGAAAGCATTTCCACTGAGATCTGGAATCAGACAAGAATACCCACCTGCTGAAAATTGTTTTACAGCAATCATTTAATCTTTGGAAATTTGCTCAAGTGTATATAGCGAATGCAGAAACACATATTCAAGAAAATCTACTAATTTTGGTATGATCAGTGAGAATCTGTGGCATTTGAGTCAAGACGCTCACACCTTCCTCAAGCTCAATGTGATAGAAACTCTACCTTGGGCATCTGTAACCAAGAAGTCAGGACTCCCCCTCCACCTTGATCCCCATCTAAGGTACGGTTTCACTATACCTTAGAAATAGAGAGAGACAGGTCACCAGCATTTATCTTACCCACATCCTTTTCCACATTGTGGAACACTGATTCAGGTACACATGGTTGAAAGAACGTGTCTCTGCTCCGGGAGCTTCTGCAAAAGCTCACTTGAGGGTGGAGATTTCGTAGTACATGGAGCAAACTGAAAATACTGAGGTCTACTGTCCCCATCCAGACTTCATAGAACAGGGGTCTCACTATGTGACAAGTAGGCACTGTCAAGTAGGCCATTGTCTTGGCCAGGATTGCAGTGTAGGGCACAGAGTTTGTGCCTCTGGGGAAATGTATTATAAGCACAAAAAGTACCACAACTCTGCTTAAGGCAACTGACTAGGAAAGATGGATATATCTGACTCCACTGGTGTTAAAACTCTTTTGAACATAAGAAATCATAAATAAAGTAAAATGAGAAGCCACAATGCAATGCATATACATAATAATGCATAACAAGAAAGAATTAATATCTAAACCACTTAAAGAACTCCCACAATTTAAAAATCCAAACATTTAGTGACAGAGATCACAGTGGAAAAACATGGAAATGGTATGAACAGTCAATAGAAGTGCAAACACAAATGGTTAATATTTAACTTTTGTAGTAATAAGAAAAATATAACTAACAACCACAATGACATACCATTTCATATTCCAAGGGATTTGCAGAATCTTGAAAAGTCTAAACAAATCAAATATTGGTAAGAATGTTGAGAAGTATTTAGAAATATCTAGCAGAGTTGAAGATGATATGTGTCATTTCGCCTAGGAATTCTACTTTCAGACATGTATAAAAACCATGAAAAACAGATCTATATGTGTGATAGAATATATCCAACATGTTTTTTGTAGAATTTTTGAAGGAAGCTTTTTGAATCTTCTTTGATATCCATTAATAAAGTTGTAGGGAAAAGTACATTTTAGTACATTTATATAAGAAGCAATCATACAAGATATAAAACTTGAGCTTCATAGATTAAAATGAAGTTTCAAAACACAATGTTGAGAGGGAATTGACCAATACATTATATCATTCCTTTTTTTTTTTTTTTTTTTTTTTTTTTTTTTTTTTTTTTTGACAGGCAGAGTGGACAGTGACAGAGACAGAGAGAAAGGTCTTCCTTTACCATTGGTTCACCCTCCAATGGCTGCCGCGGCTGGCGCGCTGCGACCAACGCACCATGCTGATCCGAAGGCAGGAGCCAGGTGCTTTTCCTGGTCTCCCATGGGGTGCAGGGCCCAAGCACTTGGGCCATCCTCCACTGCACTCCCAGGCCACAGCAGAGAGCTGGCCTGGAAGAGAGGCAACCGGGACAGAATCCGGCACCCTGACCAGGACTAGAACCTGGTGTGCCGGCGCCGCAGGCGGAGGATTAGCCTATTGAGCAGCGGCGCCGGCAATACATTATATCATTTATAAAAATATACAAAATTTTACTTTAAGTCATTTGTAATAATATTATGGAATATAGCATTTGCAATATTATGATAGAATGCTATGAAATAATACATGGACTAATACACATGGAAATTTCAAGATTGTTTTTAGTTGGTAGTGAAAGGAAAGGAGGAAAGAAAATGTAACTCGACAAATTCAAAGAGGGATTATTAATAGATCTATGGTATCTTATTTTCCTAAAACATTTTTGAAAAAAATTGGGAAAACATGTAATCTTTAAAGTTGGAGAATAACCTCATAGTGTTGATTGTATAATTTTCTAAAATTTTGTTTCTGATGTATTTCATCATAAAGATATTTAAAATTAAGTTACTTTAAAAAACATAGTAGCAATGAATATGTGCAATATTGTACAGTGGAAAGAAAAAGATTTTGACATCTGACATGCAAGCTGTGCATCCTTGAGAAATTTTTCAAACCTCTCTGAAGATCAGATTTGTTTGTAAAGTGTCATTTGCCAGCTGGTGTATCTATGAAGATTAAGTAAGTTGGAATAAGAACAAATGCCTAATAAGTACACAATAATATTAATTATCTTGCCCCAGGAACAGATTTATTACTCCAATGTGAACAATTGCTTTTTATCATGTTCAGTAATATTACTGAAAAATTCTCATCTGGGACTATATCTGTGTGCAACAGTTTTGGTTGCACAGAGTTTTATCTTTTTGTGGAACATGTGTTGACTCTCAATACCTTCAGGGTCCTGAATTTCTTTCTATGCAACCGTCTCTAGAACGTGATTTTGTCTCTTACACCCCTTACTTCCAGTTAAGATGAGTCTTCCATTTCTAGCATTGTATTTTTGGCCAAAGAACGGAAGAAGGAATAGCAAAGTCAGCTGTGCTCTTTTTTTTTTTTTTTAAGATCTATTCATTTATTTATTTGAGAGGTAGAGTTACAGAGTTACAGACAGTGAGAGGGAGAGACAGAGAGAAAGCTCCTCTGTCTGCTGGTTCACTCTCCAAATGGCCACAATGGCCGGAGCTGTGCCGATCTGGAGCCAGGAGCCAGGAGCCTCCTCCTGGTCTCCCATGTGGGTGCAGAGGCCCAAGTCCTTGGGCCGTCTTCTACTGCTTTCCCAGGCCATAGCAGACAGCTGGACCGGAAGAGGAGCAGCCGGGACTAGAACCAGCGCCCATATGGAATGCCAGTGCCGCAGGCAGAGGATTAACCTACTGTGCCACATGCCAACCCCAAGCTGTGCTCTTTTAAATAGACTTCCAAGAAGTTATACTCAGGGTGTTCTGTTCACTTCCCGTTGGCTAGAACCATGTCACATGGCATTTGGGACAACAGGAGAGACTTTGGAAGATGCTCTCGCAGCTGAGTGTGCCCCTGAAACAAAAGCAAGGTTCTGTTAGTAAGGAAGATGAGGAGAATGAATAGCAAAGACAGCTACATTGGTTGCTGTTTCATGCATTCCACGACGAACCTCTATTTCATGTCAAAGTTTGATTTTCCAGTGGATGATGGCTTCAGAATTCCTATGTACAAATGATTTGGGGGATAACAGTATGGTAGAATATTATTTCTTCAAGTAACTTTATTTCAGTGCAATGATTTTACTGAAATGGTATGTATACTTGGGGGACTTTGAGTGAGGGTGGAGAAGCAGTTGGTGGAGCTGACAGATGCAAACAGTTTTGAACTCTTCTACAGTCCTCACCTGAACCACAGATTCTAACATGCTTTAAACATCTAAAATTGTCTTCTTTGCTCTTCCAAAAGAATCTGTGAAGTACAAAGATCACAACTATTGTTAATAATGTTTTTTAACAGGGGAATTAACTGGATTTCAGCAGAATTGTACTTTTCTCTTTTTTAGTTCCTTTCTTCCTCTTCTCATGGTAGTATAGGAAGAAACTTTTAGAACTAATAGTTTTTAAAGAGAAAACGATACTCCTCCCAAGAGGGATCTTGCCCGAAGCAACCTCTTTTTATATGGTGCTTCCTAAAGCAGTAAGCCAGCCTTTTATAGACAAGGCACAGCACAGGTGTGCTAGAGCTACACTAATGAGCAGCATGTGCTTTTAGTTATATTCTCCTTTATGGTGTCATCAGGGTCCAAGAAAGCAAGAATATTACATGTTTAAGAAAAAAAAAAAGAGGTGGAAGACACTGGGGCTCTTTTAAATTCAAATATTCTGGGAATTATAATTAAAATAGAAACTTGTGTGATCTATTGCAGAACACCCCCCATTTATAGCTAATTAGTCATCAGCGAATATTACACAGAGGGAGAAAGTATAAATTCTTTGGTAAAAGAACAGTGGTGGTGCTAGTGGGTCATTTTCCTGTAATGTCACTCTGTTCCGGGGCAACCTTGACCAATTTCATTTCTAGATCCAAAGACTAGTCCAGTGCATTGATCTTTATAAAAGTTCTGGTAACACTGGATTCCCATGGTATTTAAACAAGATAAAAAGTGAAATTAGATTAATGACTCAACTCTTGGCTCCAATAGACACTGTACATCAAACCTTGGGCTCCTTGAAACTCTAATTGGCTCATTTACAAAGTCAACCTCAAATTTTCTCTTGGTTTCAGTTAGAAAGATCACTCCTGTTATGATCAAAAGTGGTTATGAATGGCTCTTATCTGGAGAGTGACCTGGATCTTGACTCTTCTGCAAGCTCAAACAGGATCTTGGCTAATATGAACTGTCTTGGATCAGAACATATGCTTGAGCTCTTTATTGTACTCACACAGAATAATGAAGATGGAATTCACAATCACACTCTTTTCTGTTGCTCAAGTTTGAAACTGCCATAGATGCCTATATGTGCAAAAAGTACAAATGTGCTTCCACTTTGATTTTAGTTGCAAGGCATTTGTTAGTGAGTTAAAAGGAATAAAAGCATAATGGCAAGCAAATATAAAAGCTTTTTATATCTCATGGTATTGTAGTGTGGGTGTAAGAGAAGTGGGAAAAAATAGAAGATGATACGTAAATTATTCTAGACTATTTAGTCCTTTCCAGTGGATACTGATGGTGCAGAAGTTTCAAAGCAAATTACTAGAGGGTGGGTTGAGGTCACTGTGCCCCAAGCCTATAGCACTTCGAGCAGAGTGGGAAGCAAACCAGTCAGTAGTCAGTAGTCACTAGTCAACAGGCAGAAGCTAAATGCAAGCAAGGCAGATGCAAGAACCAGGGTCCTGGAGCACATTTAAAATTAGAGATAACTAGTGTCGATAAGAAGGAAAGGAAACTACAAAATACTCCTCCATTTGGAAGGGCAGAGTTCCTTGTGGGAGCTTCTACTGGAATGTGCTCCCCCAACCCCTATTTTCATGATGCCTTTAGTGTTCATGGGGTAGCATTTGATAATATAATAATCTCCCCTCTCTCATCTTTTCAGTTTTGTCACATATCATACAGCTGTCATATCCACAATGAGATAAGTTTGTATACTTCAGACCACCAAGCTCTGCTGATAGTTGTACATTTGAGGGTTCTTCAAAATGTTCATGGAAAACTGGAATTAAAAGATAAAAATTTTGGTGCAAAACAGTTTGATATCCATGCACAGCTTTTCATAATACACATTTTCCATGAACCTTTTGAAAACCTCTTATATATCTGCAACTGATTAGGAATAAGGCATCCAGATGACTTACAGCAGCTGAAACCAGAAAAAAACTCTGTCCCTTCTTCTCTCCTTGGAAATTGATGGTCTTTCATCTTGCCATCTAAACACTTGTTCTTCCAATTTTTTCCTGTCCAAGCGAAGATAGATAATTCTTTCAGGTGCCAAATCTGTCATCTTTCACTCAAATCTCCCCTTTATGGTTTCTATGGAATCTCATAAAATGGCCATCTCTGCTTTTGAATAGCTTTTGAACTCCTGTTTTCTTTCTCACTGCCCCATGTAGTTCAGACTCTGGTTACATCCAACCCGGATTATTTTAATTGGATGTGCTAGCCCCAGCCTTCCCCCTCCCTGACCTGTTCTTTACACAGCAGTTCTAGCACAGTGTCCATTGTGCTGAATCTAACCTCCTCCTTCTGCTCTCAGCATTTGGCCCACCTTCTTTATATGACCACATTTCCCTCCCACACCTTCTTACCACCATCTCCCTGTCTTCGATTTTGTCATTTTTTTTTTCTACTTTCACTAATCAATGTTCTTTGCTTATTTCCCCTTCCACTCCAAATGTCCAAAAACTAATTACTTTTCTAGGTTCACATCAAATCATCTCCATATGTCTTCTCTGAAAAATTTGATCCGTTTCAATTCTAAAGTTTAACTGTCTATACTATACATTTAGGTTATCTAGAAAATTATGTTCTGGTTTGTGTTATTTAATGCTCTTAGTTTACATCTAAATATGCCCTCTTAACTCCTTAACTCTTTACAGCAAAGCTTGTGTGTCACATTTCTCCAATATAAGCTTTTTTCCCCATGAGAGGACAAACTTTGGCATAATAGGCATACAATGGATGCTGAATATATATATTTATAAGATTTGTCTGAAAGCATGGATAAAAGAAAAAAATTGCAAAGAAAGAAGCAGCTTGGATTTGGAGAGGTTTAAGCACTTGATACATAAGAATTAGCTTACAGACATGAGAAATGAAATATTCTGCTCCCTCTGACCCTTGGGCCAGCAGTAGTAGTGCTGACAACATTCTACTCTTTATTTTTTGGCTCTTCTACCACAATTTTCTGGGCTGCTTAATTGGCCTGCATTCCAACTTCATCTTTGGAATGTAAGGCATCACCTACACATTTAAATAAACAGTTAAATCTTACCTCAAGCCTTTCCAGTGGAACAGTGGTTTCCAAAAATGGGATCCTATAGCTCTGCCATGTCCTGTGTGACTTGCAAAGGGTTCTGTTGTGATCTCCTAACATTTCAGTTTTGAATTTATTTTCTTCTTCCCTGAAAATGAAAATAAGAAAGCCAGTGGTAAAATCAGAGCTCAGGGGAATAGAAAGGATGGATTAAATTTGATTTTAAACTGAGAAACAATTTTCACTCTAAACAACTTGCATACCTGGTACCTGAAACAGGGTCAAATGATTTTTATTAAGTACCAAAGCCTGAGTGAGCCTGAGTGAAGTTATAGCTAAATCTAGACCTGCTCAGTAGCTAGATGGTCTAATTAGTAAATACAACAAAGGTAGAAAATATATGCAGAATATGAATATATGTTAACTAACAAAAGTATGAAAATTCTCTTCAACTATATCTTTCTTATTCTACCTTCAGAAGTCACAGTAAAATTGTTTAAAGTATGACAACCATAAAAAGCTTGTAAAATCATAAAGTAAAGTAAAGGCAAATTTAAACTAGGTAAACAATAGCAGGAGTGGATTCATGGACAGATGAGTTGGCATGCATTATCAACATACAGTGGTAGGAACTGGGAGTAATCAAACAATTAATTTTAATAAGAACATCCCATTTTTAATCATTCATTCCTATTATCTGTGGTTTAGAATTTCAGTAATCAAACCATAATGGGTTGAAAATAGCAAGTTAACTCACCAAATCTATGTGTAGACAAGATTAGGATTCAGCAATGTGCTGACTAATCTCACTTACCCTCAACATATTATTTCAGATTTGACTTGAGTAGTCAAGTTACTACTTTATCTCTTTCTTTGCCCAAGCCAATGTCTTCCTTCTTTCCCTTTTACAGTACCATCTTTTCTTCTTGCTCAATATTATCAAACCAAACCACAAATCTAATTAAATTGTCTTGATGCCAAAATCTCTGCTCCTGGAGAAATGCATCATGCAGCACATCTAGGTAAGTGAATTAAAAAAGCATCCAGGCAGGTATCTGGTGAATGTCTCAGCTCATCCTTGCATAATAAACTATCTTCTCCTGCTCATTCATTTGTCAGTCACAGTAACTAAGGATTATTATTTGCTGAATGTACGTGACACCAGCAATTTGCAAAGTCTGTTGGCAAGAAAATCAGGTTAGAATGACAGAGTGAGAAATTAAGCAGAAGCCTGATGTAATTAGCTGCAACAATCAGTGCTCTAATTTCTGATTTATTGTTTCCTGTTTTCCTGCTGCACTCCACTCTGTGTATACTGTATGTACTTCATATAGGTCAAACAATTGCCTTATCAGTCCTGGCAAAACGAGAGGTCAGAGTTAACAATATTTATTTAAACATGCAGGATGCTTCCCGCTGCAATTAGGAAATAACTATTACTAATAGGTCCTTGGCACTACTTCCTCATTTATGCAATTTTGAGGAGGGAAAAAAAGAAACAGAAACAAAAAAGAATTGGATTCATTTCTTGCATAGGCACAAAAGTTGATTTAGTTCTCCCTCTAGGAGAATTTTTCTTACTCTCAAAAGATCTATGATTCTAAATGAAACAAGTGAATCATTACAGCTGAATATTCATTGAAATATGGAAAAAAATCCTTCCTGATAAATGGTGGGGTCAAAAAGATACTAGAGATTCCCCCTTGGAAACGCCAGTCTGAGTAAAAATTCCTGGCTTTCCATCAACTACAAACGGAAAGTAGAGTTGTTCTTTTCTCATTTTAAGAAAGTATTCTTTAAATTGCTTGTAAGATCTATTTTGATGAGAGAAAGTATGTACATTCTTAAACTCAAAATTTTTAAAATCCTCTAAAATAAAGCAACAGAGTTCTATAAGATAAAAATGACACTATACTTGATTTCAAAAAATTTTATTTCTGAAAAGATAAATATAATTCAATTCAAGGTGAATTCAAATGAAACTTACATCACTGTCCATGTAATGGAATATTTACAGCTCCCTTTAAAAACAAGGAAGCTCAATATAATGAAATTAAGATTTCAGGCTTTTTTTTTATTTTAAAATTTTTATATAGCAAACTTTCTCAGAGCATTGTACAGTCATAATAAGATAAAGTAGGTCATATTTCAAAAGCTGTCAGAATCCTCAAAATAGACTGTAAAGAAATGTGGGAAATAGAAGATACAGTAGGCTGTCAGGAGATCTGAACTTTTCCAGATATTTTTTCTCATTAACAAGTGACCTTGAGCAAGTCATTTGACATTTCTGAATCTCATTTTCCTTATAGATAAAATAGAATGTTTGGATCTGATTTTTAATTTCTTTTTACAATAAAAGTTATTATATATCAATTTTTTTGTTCTGAGCCAGGTAGTCTGTTAAATATTTTGTTTGTTTCATGTTTTTAATTTTTCTAACAGTCCAATGAAACAGAAACTCTTATTATCTCTACAGAGGAGGAAACTAAGGCTTTAAAATTCAATAACTTATCTGAAGTTATTCAGGTAGAATAATATCAAAGGGACATTCTAAACTGTATTAATTTCTTTGCATAACACAAGTGCTTAAACTTTTTTCTATAGCCTTATATTTTAAGATCTTAACATCTCCCATAACATAATTAAACATACATGCAGACACATGAACATAAACATAAGAGTGTATCTTCAGCCAAAATTAGAATACAAAGTTCTACTGAAACAAAATGGAAACTTCAGTGTGTTAGCATCCAATGTATTTGTATGTAAGAATAGCTCTTGAAAATGTTAGTAAACAAATCCAAGCAAATGCCATGGAATCAATTACTAATTAGGTGCTCAACACCAAATGTGTACCCATTTCAGGATTTTAATGGAAGTCATGAACATTTAAAATGTGTTCTTTTCTCCAAAGAAGTGCACGATCCAGTTGGATATAACCCATGTTGGACATTCATTCATGACAAAATTTGAACTTCGCACATAAGATACTAAAGTAGTTCAGCTGAAGAGTTTCCAGTCAAAGAGCAGTGAGGGACTATTGTGCAGATGAGATGTACAAGTAGATCTGAATTGATGGAAGAGGGAATGAAGAGCTTCACTGACATAGGGGAAGCAATGTTTAAGGAAGTCTAGTCCAGTTGTGTTCAGAATAGAAGCACAAGAGGTGTGTGTGTGTGTGTGTGTGTGTGTGTGTGTGTTATAGAAGGAAAAAAAGAAGGGGGCCGGTGCAGTGGTGCAGTAGGTTAAGCGAATGCCTGTGGCACTGGCATCCCTTATGGGCTCTGGTTTGAATCCTGGCTGCTCCTCTTCCAATCAGCTCTCTGCTTACAGCCTAGGAAAGCAGTAGAAGATGATCCAAATGCTTGGGTCCCTGTACCCACTTGGGAAACCTGAAAGAAGCTCCTGGCTCCAGGCTTTGGATTGGCCTAGCTGTGGAGGTTGGGGCCATTTGGGGAGTGAACCAATGGTAGGAAGACATTTCTCTCTGTCTCTCCCTGTCTCTGTCTGTAACTCTACCTCTCAAATAAATAAATAAAATATTTTTTTAAAAAAAAGGAAAAAGAGAAAGAAAGGAGGTACCTCTATATTCAAAGAAATTTTTAGGCAAGATTACAAGGTAATGTAGTATTTAAAGCCTGTAATGGTTACAACCTGAAGAGAAATAAATTCCAAACGGAAAATAGAGAAAGGACAGACATACAAAATTTTTACCAAGAAAATTGGAAAACCTTCCACTTACTATTCACTTGGTCATTTTATTCTGATTAACTTTGATTGTAAACATTTTTCATAGTCTGTCAGGCTACAGTAATGAACAGCCATATACCATATGGCTTAAAATCTAGAGAAACTTCTTCCTCACAGTTCTAAAGGTTGATAAATTCAAGACAGAGGCACAGGCAAGATGTGCTTCCCCTTAAGGGCCAAGTCCCAGATTAACAGGGCCATCTCCTCAATGTAATTTTATATAGCAGAAGGGGCAAATGAACTCCACAGAGTCTCTTTTACAAGAGTACCAAACTCCTTAATGAGGGGCTCACCTCCAAAAGCCATCACAAAAGGACTGAATTTAAGTATGAGTGGGGGAGGCAGGGAGCAAAGAGACAAATAGTCACTAGCACTTGCTGTATCCAGGAAGGTGCTGCTGCAAAGGATGCAAAGATCAAGAAGAAAAAAAATCCCTGCTTTCAAGAAGGTTACTGTTATGGAAGGAAATGAAGAAGTACACACGTAAGCAAGCAACTACAATAGACAGTTGTGTCGAAAAGGCTTCAGTGGAATAAGTACAAGGGCATGGGGGAGCACCTGTGAGGATCTTATTACCACAGCTGAATTTGAGGAGAGTGTCTTGAAGGGAACACTGAGTCTTGGGAGATACATAGGTGATATGGAATAAGTCAGATAGTTTAAGTTCATGAGCTGGAAGCCACACTTCCCCCACTCCATGTTACAATATCTACCTACCTGTCAATCAGATGACCTCTTCCCCAGGAAGTACTTCCCCTTCTCTGGGACCTGGGGACAGTACCGTGTAAACACTTCCGTTTTCCAAGCTCATAAGAAGCTGGGTAAAGCAAATGCTCTCTCTCTCTCCTTGTGACCCTTGGCAAATAGGGTATTAAAATCCCCTAAATCTTTCCTGGCCTACACACCCTAAATAAAGCCTATAAGTGTGTGTGAAGTTTCCTCACTTTGTAAATAAATATGGTTGCATTGCATATCATATTTGTGCCTGTACTTGGAATTCTTCTCTAAGTAAAAGACAAGGGTCTGGAATAGAAATTTAAGCCAACCTAGCCCACAACATAGGTAGTAACCAAGCAAAGAACCCAAGTATGAGCACCATCATTGTGGAGTAACAGGTTAAGGCTCCACCTGCAATGCCAGCATCCCATTTGGGCATTGGTTGAAGTCCTGGCTGCTCCACTTCTGATCCAGATCCCTGCCTAGGAAAGTAGATGACGATGGCCCAAGTCCTTGGGCCCCTGCAACTACGAGGGAGACCTAAATGAAGTTCACAGCTCCTGGCTTCATTCTGGCCCAGTCCTGGCCATTGTGGCCATTTGGGGACTGAAAAAATGGAAGGAAGATCTCTCTCTCTCTTTCTCTCTCTCTCTCTCTCTCTCTGTGTGTGTGTCTCTGTCTCTCTCTCATCTCCTCCCTCCCTGTAATTCTGCCTTTCAAACAAATAAATAATTCTTTTAAAAGATTTGTTTGAAAGGCAGAGTTACAGAGAGAGAGAAGGAGAGGCAGAGAGAAAGAGGTCTTCTATCAGCTGGCTCATTCCCCAGTTGGCCACAACAGCCAGAGCTGCACCACTCTGAAACCAGGAGCCAGGAGCTTCTTCTGGGTCTCCCAGGTGGGTGGAGGGGCTCAAGGACTTGAGTCATCTTCTGTTTTCCCAGGCCATAGCAGAGAGCTGGATCAGAAGTGGAGCAGCCAGGACTCAAACCATAGCCCATATGGCTACTGCAAGCGGCAGCTTTACCCACTACACCACAGTGCAACCCCTAAATAAAATAAATCTTTAAAAAACAAGTAGGGGCATCCCCAGTCATGAGACTGAATGCTCAATGGTGAGTTGCATTCACTGTATGCTTGAGGCTCTGAGAGAAGTTTGGAACAGCTGAGGCACAGCATGCTGGAATATGAAATAAGGAAGATCAGGTTAAAGAGGAAGACTGAGACAAAGTTTTAAGGAGTCAGAAAGAGCCTGATATATCCTCACTAGAAGATATTAGGTAGCAATGAAGACTATAACATGACTGAATTTCAATCTTAAAAGCATAACTGATTATTCAGGAAAGAGCTGACTGCAGGAGAAACAAGGTGAGAGGCAAGGAAACTTCTTTAAATACCTCTTGTTGGAGTACAGGGAATGATTAGTAATAATGAAGACTTCAGAAAATATCAAGGCAGGTGAGGGTGAATTAAGAAACATTCACCCGGCCGGCGCCGCGGCTCACTAGGCTAATCCTCCGCCTAGCGGCGCCGGCACACCGGGTTCTAGTCCCGGCCGGGGCGCCGGATTCTGTCCCGGTTGCCCCTCTTCCGGGCCAGCCCTCTGCTGTGGCCAGGGAGTGCAGTGGAGGATGGCCCAGGTGCTTGGGCCCTGCACCCCATGGGAGACCAGGAAAAGCACCTGGCTCCTGGCTCCTGCCATCGGATCGGCGCGGTGCGCCGGCCGCAGCGCGCCGGCCGCGGCGGCCATTGGAGGGTGAACCAACGGCAAAGGAAGACCTTTCTCTCTGTCTCTCTCTCTCACTGTCCACTCTGCCTGTCAAAAAAAAAAAAAAAAAAAAAGAAACATTCACCAACACTTAATGAACTGGTGGTTATGAAAGATAAAAGGATAAAAGGTAAGGACTGAAGGAAAGTTCTTAGATTTTTATATGGGAAATTATGTAAACATTAGTGTCATTTACATAAATAATATTTTAATGAAATCCTATTGAATTTTATACAGGCTAAGCTGTGGTCTATACTAACCTGCAGTATGGAAGTCATTCATTAATTCCTTCATTTATCCCACAGTCTATCACTAACTGTCAAATAGGCCCTGTGCAAAGTCTTGAGGAAATAGTAAGAAAAGGTAAGACAAATCTTTGTTCTCATGAAGTTACCTTTCAACATGAGCTAGTCAGAGAGGATAAGCTCCAGAATCAATGATGACAGTGTGTCCTGAAGTTGATGATTATAATAATCACCTTTTCCAGTTTCTGAGACCCATCAAAATGAAAGAATGAGCAAACATATAGATAAATGACGAAAATAGATGTAGGCAACAAAAAAAAACAAAACAAGCTTATATAGAGTCATTGAGGACAACTTGAAATGAGAGGCCAGGAAGAATTCCCCAGGAAGGTAATAAATCTGAGTTGAGACTTTAATAATGGATACATGGCAACCATTCAGTGATCTGGGAGTAGATCATTACAAGCAGAGACTTAAGAAATAGAAAAAGCCTTGGGTGGGAGTCTGATGTGACTCAACAACAGAAAGGCATCCAACAGAGCAGAGGATGCAATGGATATGTTTTGGATGAAGTCAGTCAATAATTTATTCAGAAGCATAAATTATTTTAATTTTATTCTATTTTAAGACTTATTTTATTTATTTGAAAGGCACTAAGATAGAGAGAAGGAGAGAAAGAGAGAGAGAGGGAGATCTTGTATCCTCTGGTTTACTCCCCAGATTGTCACAACCTCTTGGTCTGAACTAGAAACCAAGAATTCCAGCATAGTCTCCTACATGGGTTACAGGGGCTCAGATACTTCTCCCATCATCTACTGCCTTCACAGGTGCATTAGCAGAATGCCGGCTCAGAAGTGGAGCAGCTGGGGCTCAAATGGGCACTCAGATATGAAATGTTTATCCCACTGTGCCATAGCACTATATTCTATTCTAAGTCAGATGAGAAGTAATTGAAGATAAAAAGGATTATAATTCAATCTGATTTGGTATATTAATTAAAATTACTTAGCTATAAGGGATTGCTTGGGAGTCTATGGCAGTCATCTTGGTTTGGACTAAGACTATATCAGTGCAGATGGAGAGAAGAGGATTAAAATAAAACGAACATGGGAGTCAACTGGACTTGCTTTTGGAATGGATATAGAAGTTGAGAATAAGAGAGCAATCAAAATGGCTTCTAGGTTTTTGGACTTGAACATCTGGGTGGCTACTGTATACATTAATGAGGAAGTGATTAATGTGAGAGAGACATGTTGGAAGGGAGTGTTAAATCTAAAATCTGGATTCAGCTATGTTAATTTGAGATATCCATTATATGTCCAAGCAGACATATCAAATAAATGATTGGACATTCATTTCTAACTGGAGAGATTAGGGCTAGAGTCACTGTTATGAAGAAATCATAATTATGGACAGAGATGCAGAGAGACCCTCAAACTAAACTCTAAAGCACTTTCACATTCAGAGTTTCCAGAGAGAAAAAAGAATCATAAAGGAGATAGAGTGGAGGAACTCAGATGTGATTTGGTGTTATGGAAGTAAACAAAAGAAATGATTTCATGAAAGAGTGATCAGTTTTGCCACAGGATACAAACTGTTAGAGAAAGATAATGGCAGACGATGGAAAAATGGAAGCTAATGAAGGCCTTGACAAAAGCAATTTTGAGAACTTTGAAGTTACGTAGCTAAGAATTTAAAATCGGTTCCCATTACTTAATAACTGTCTTTGAGGAAAAAAATTAACCAATTAGCACTTTAAATTTTTCATCTTGTCAATGAAGATATAGTACCTGTAGTCAGATTGATTAGATGGTTAAACAAAGTAATACATGGGAAAAAAGCTTCAGACAACATAATGGTTTTTCTATCCCTCTTTTTCCAAGTTTCCAAGCAATTGAAAATACTAATTAGCTAGTTTTTCTCAAAGTTAAATAATGTCTATGCATCAAAATTTGCAAAATAGAAGTGAGGATTATTGAAGCTATTCTTTTACTTGCAATTTTTAATGTTTAAACTTTATAGTGGGAATGGTAATAAATTACCACCATCACATAATGATTCTAATAAATGTTCTAAATTTCTATTACAAAGGAAATAACTAAAACATATTTATTACATTTAGAACTAAAATTTATTCTGAAATAAAAACATATTGAAAGAAGAAGTTATGACAATGGGACTATAAATCAGGCTAAAGGGTATTAACTTGAATTAAATGGTATTAATGTCCCATTAGAATGGATATATGCATTTCAGATTGAGGGAATGATTTCATGCAGAATCTCTGACAAAAGAAATGTCCTCTTTGCAATGGAATCTGTCATTTTGCAATTAATTGAATATTTTGGCTGGGTTAAGGCCCAATTGCTGCCCGGATGCTGAAGGCTACAGGAATTTCTACCAAAATAATGGAACAGCCAAGACATTTTGAAACTTGGGAAGTTCTGTAACACTTTCCCAATTGTGTGTTTTGATTAAAGAAGTTTCCTAATTTTAATATACTCTAATTTTTCAGCCTTTTCCTAAAACATTAGTGCATTTTGTGTCCTCTTAAACTTTTTTCTTACCTAAATATGCACTCACTTTATTTAACATTACTTCAGTGCTCTTCTGGGTCAAAAATAGCATATTAACATTCTCTCTGCCTGACTGACTGAGCTGAGACTTTGATCTTCTCCCACCTCTGGGGTGGGACTTATGCCATTGGCACTCCCAGTTTTCAGGCCTTTGGAATTGGAATGGAATTTGCAACAGCTTTCCTAGGTTTCCAGCTTGCAGACAGCAAATGTTGGGATTCTTCAGACTCCATGATGTTGTGTCAGTTAAGTCCTCATTATCTTTCTCTCTCTCTCTCTCTCTCTTTCTCTGTTCGTGTGTGTGCCACACACATGAGTATATTTTAAAAGTTTGTGAAAATTGAATGAAAATGCTGTTTATTTCATGCAAAAATATTTTGAGAAGCAGGCATTTGATGCAGTGGTTAAATTGTCACTTGGGATGCCTGAATTCCATATTGGATTGCCTGGCTTGAGTCCTGGTTCTTCTCCTTCTCATCCAGTTTCCTACTAATGAGCACCCTGGGAAGAAGCTGGTAATGGTCAAATACTTGGGTCCTTGCCACCAAAGTGGGAGACCCAGATTGAATATCCAGCTCCTGGCCCAGCCCTGGCATTTGCAAACATTTGGGGAGTAAAACAGCTAAGAAATATCTCTCTTCATCTGTCTTTCTGTATCTTTCTGTCTCTGTCTCTCTCTCTGCCTTTCAAATAAAATGAAAATAAATCAATAAAAATTCAAAAAATGTTGAGGATTTTTCAACATCCTTTATATTAATGAATTTGAAGAAAAATTGCACCAAAATAAGATAAGCATTTAATTCCATTTTCTGTGAACTTTTTGAAATACCCTCGTGGTGGTGGGGGGGGGGGGAGAAAATGTACTGTTTGTTCTGTTTCTCTGGAGAATCTTGACTAATACAATATGAGATAGAAATTAAATGATAATTTTGTTTTCCATGTTGATAGTCGACTAACCTACCACAGTTTACTGCAAGTACAATCTTTCCCCAGTGCCCTGCAGTGCTGATGTGTTTTAAACCAATTATCATTACTGTGTGGTCTGTTTCTGAACTCTATTCCATGTCCTTGGTATATTTATCTATGTCTGTTTAATTCTACACTAAGTTTTATTAATTTTATAACTATATGAAAAATAAGTCCTTAAATTTCATTCTACATCTTCAAGAGTGCTTCAACTATTCATGAATATTAGACTCAGCTTATCATAGTCTGAAGATTAAAAAAACTACCTGAGATTTTGATTAAGGCTTCCCTGATAACTCAGATACATCGAGGAGGGAAGAATTGTTACCTTTACAATACTGAAGTTTTCAATTGATGTACACATTATATCCTTTCATTTATGTAGGATTCCTTTAATTTTAGTAATGTTTTGTAATTTTCTGTCTTTCATGCATTGTTAGATGTATTTCCAGTTATTTGATGGCTAATGTTATTATAAATAGTATCTTTTTTAACTTTATTTTCCAATTTTTTTGGCATACAGTTCATAAAAATAAAATTTTTTTTTACTTTTGAATATAGCAACTTTTTTCAATTTATTATTAATTCTAATGATTTATTTGTTGATTTTTGTAAGTTTTTTCTACCCCCAGGGACTGGTATTTTTTTTTTTGTTTTGTTTTTGTTTTTCTGTTTTTTTTTTGACAGGCAGAGTGGACAGTGAGAGAGAGAGACAGAGAGAAAGGTCTTCCTTTGCCGTTGGTTCACCCTCCAATGGCCGCCACGGCCAACACGCTGCGGCTGGCACACCGCGCTGATCCAATGGCAGGAGCCAGGAGCCAGGTGCTTTTCCTGGTCTCCCATGGGGTGCAGGGCCCAAGCACCTGGGCCATCCTCCACTGCACTCCCTGGCCACAGCAGAGGGCTGGCCTGGAAGAGGGGCAACCGGGACAGAATCCGGCGCCCCGACCGGGACTAGAACCCGGTGTGCCGGCGCTGCTAGGCGGAGGATTAGCCTAGTGAGCCGCGGCGCCGGCCCCCCAGGGACTGGTATTTTAACATAGCTTTTTTTTTTTTTTTTCATTAGGCTCTGCCAGTGACACCAGCATACCATACTGTAGCACTGGTTCGAGTCCTGGCTGCTACAATTCTGATACAGCTTTCTGCTAATGCTTCTGGGAAAATAGCAGAAGATGGCCCTCACAATTGAGCCCCTGCCAATCCAAATGGGAGACCAGGATGGTGTTCCTGGCTTCTGGATTTTGCTTAGCCCAGCTGTGGCCATTGTGGCCATTTGGGGTGTAAGCCAGCAGATAGAGGATCTCTCTCTCTCTCTTTCTGTCTGCCCACCCAGCCCCATCACACTGCCTTTCAAATAAATAAAATAAATCTTTTAAAAAAAGTTTTCCACATCCAAATGTCATCTGTGATTAATGTTTTTTTTTCATGCTTTAGTCACTCATTGTTTTTACTTTTTCCTCATCAAATGAACTAGTTCAATAGAAGCTGTTAATTTTATTCTTTTTTGTAATGTCTTATTTATGCTTTTTGCATTAGTGCTTTAATAAAATACATTAGAAGAAAGTGTTCCCTATCTTTTATTAATTCTTAGAAAAATTAATACTCAAAGAAATGGTCAGTTTCTGAATAAATCTTGAAGGTAGGACCAGTTTAGTAATTTGAATGTAAGGTATGAGGGGAAAAAAGAGAACTGAACGATGACTCCAAAGGCATGGGGTTGAACAACCAAAAGGGTGACATTCTCATCCAGTAACACTGAAATACTATGGAGGGAGCAAGGTATTGTTGGGTGGTTACTACTGGTGTCTCATATATGCTTGGCAGAACTCACTAGTAAAGATAGCATGCCCTGGAAATTTTTTCAATGATTTATTCATGTATTTATTTATTGGAAAAGGTTACAGAGAGAGAGATATCTACCATCTGCTGGTTCACTCCCCAGATGGCTGCAATGACCAGGGTAGAGTCAGGCAAAAGCAGGAGCCAAGAGCTTCTTCCAGGTTTCCCACATAGGTGCAAGGGTTCAAGTACCTGGGCCATCTTCTGCTGTCTTCCCAGGCACATTAGCAGGGAGCTGGATAAAAAGTAGAGCAGCCAGGACTTGAACTGGTATCCATATGGGATGCTGGTGTTCTAGGCAGTGGTTTAACCCAGAACAGAAAGTTTCCATTGATTTATCCAATTTCTTTAACTGATTAAGGACTATTCAAATTTTAAAATTTCTTCTGTGTTTTGATGTTATATTCTTCTAAGAACTATACCAATTCATATAAATTTTAAGTTTTACTGTAATAGAAATGTACATAATTTTCTATTATGATCATTATAATGTCTACAGAATCTGTAATGATCATCCCTTTTCCGTTATGACATTGGTAATATCTCTTCTCTTGTTTTTCCATTATTATTTAAAAGCTTTACTTATTTATTTGAAAGACGGAGAAAGGGAGGGGCAGAGAAAGATTATTCATCTGCTGCTTCACCCCCAAATGACTGCAACAGCCATGTCTGAGCCAGGCCAAAGTCAAGAGCCAGAAACTCCATCGTGGACAGGGGCCCATGTACTTGGGCAATGCAAGCAGTAGCATTACTGACTGAGCCACAGTACCCAGCCCCTCTGTGTTTTCCTTTATCATTCTTTCTAAGTGTTTATCAGTGTTCTTTCCAAAGAGAAATTATTTCATGCATTGCTGCTATTCTTTTTAAGATAGATAATTATCAATTTTTTTTCCTAATATAAAAATTAAAAGTTATAGTTTCCATCTTACTTCCCCCCAAAATACTTATATATTCATTACTATTCAATTTGAAACATCTCCTAATTTCCTATTTATTTTTTTCTAAAGAAAGCAAATTTCATGTATTTCATAGACACAATTCCAAGAAGATAACCATCCTTCCCTCTTTCCCTCTCTCCCTCAACCTCCCTCCCTTTTTTATCTATAAGTTTTGCAATAACATAATTTCAATTTACTTTAAAGTCACAAGCTTACTGCACCACTAACCATAATGTTCAACAAGCAAAACGTAGAAAGACCACTGCTCCACAAGAATATAGACCAGGACTATAAACAATAACACCAGCTACTGCCTGTTCCATCAGTTAACACACTGAAGGATGTGTGTTAGAATTTCCAAATATGGTGTGGATTTTCTGGTTGTTGTTTTCATTATGTCAGTTTTTTCTTTATGTATTTTTAGGCTATGTATTAAGTTCAAACTAGTTTATAATTCTTAAATCATCTTGTTGAATTGAACACCTTATCATTCTAAAAAATTTTTTTATCTCTACTAACATTTCTTGTACAGAATCAACTTTGGTATGTAAATACACCAGATTTTTCTTGTTAGTTTGCATTGTGTATGATTTCCCATCTTTACTTTCAACATGGTTTTTATCCTTTTATTTATGGAAAGTATACTGTAAGTATCACATAATTGAATTTTTTAGGAGTCTGACAACTTATCTTTTAATTAACTTGTATTATATTTATATTTAATACAATTCCTGATGCATTTTGGATTTATATTAGCTTTCTTACTTTTTGCTTTCTTTTTCTGCATTCAACCTGTCTCACATTTTATCTTCCTTTATAATATATTTTTTATTTATCTTTACTGTCTAGAATACATGTTCCATGAAGAAAGAATCTTTGTGTTTTCACTGATTTATTCTAAACATCTAGAACAGTGCCTGACATCATTATTATCCTCTTCGTGTATATTTGATGACTGAGTAAATGAATGAATGAAAAAATGTCTTCCTCTTTTGATACAGTTCTGCTTAGAAGAGTAAGAGGTTTGACTTGAACCATAAGAATAAATATTATCCCATATTATATTAGTGTCCTTTGTCTGCTGAAACAAATTACTGCAAATCTGGTGACTTAAAATATTCTTTCACATTTCTGGAGACAAGAAGTCCAAAGTCAGTATTATATGGCCAAAATCATTATATCCAGAGCCATACTCCTTCCAGAGGCTCAAATGGAAGAACCTATTCCTTGAATTCAGTATTTAGACTTCAGTTCCTATGCTTATGACCACATCACTCCAGTCTTTAAGGGAAGCTTCTTGAAATCCATTTCCTTACTTTCTTAACATTATAATTGGATACAGGTTTAATTAAGCATTTAAGGCATATCTGAATAATCCAAAAACATCTTCTTGTCTTAGCCTTAATTTAATCACATCTGCAAAGATTCTTTTCCCTAAAAAGATCACATTTACAGACTTCCAGTATTAAACTCTGATATCTTTTGGGGTCACTATCAGTTTACCATACCTAGGAATGAAGTTCCCTTAGAACTTCATGGGGCAGAGTTATCATGCCAGCCTTCAAGTCCTTATCTATTTTAAGCTACCCTTATTTGGGGCCTTGTTGATTTCAACCAAATTGAATCCTACTGAAAAAGCCTAGTGAGTAACTGTTAACATATTTTTACTGAAATATCACATCTATCTAAGATGGTATTACACAGATTTACCCTAATCTATTTCTTTGTTTAGATTGGAATTGAATTGGCCTATTGAATAATTCCTGTTACTTCATGTTTATTGAAACTTTGATACAAAGTGAAAAACAAAACTCTACTTCCAGGGTGATGTTTGATAGACAATTTTGTAAATATCAAGTGACTAAAGAATGTAAAAATTAATATAAAGAAATTTGATGATGGAAGAGTTTAGAACAACTTTGTGATATGAAAACTCATTGAATGCTTGAACAATTATCCTCTTTGCCTACTACATTTTTCTCAAGAAGCCTAATAAGGAGGAAGCTACAATAGTCTAGACTGAGTCACAAAAACATCAATGTGCACAAGAAACTATGTCTTAAACAAATACCATATTTGGTAAGTTCAAGAGGATCATAACTGGAAAGCTTAGTTTTTATTTTTTTTACACTGAAAACCTCCTTACCACAACTATAAAAACTGATACTTATTTTGACACTTATGTCAGAGTAAATTAACAAAGTATTGGACAATTCTAAATTCTGCAAAAACATAATCCTCAACAAGCATTCACAGATAACTTCAAGGGAAAGGTATTATTTAGGGATTATAAATCTAAAAAGCTTTAGGAGATTAGGACTTTGAAATACAGCTGGGCCAGCTGTGGAATTCTAATGAACATCTGTGTTTGACCATTGCCCCTACATGTCTTTTACTAAGTAATTGTTGGATAAAACATCTCAGGCTGAAATAAACTTTATTACCTGATAAATGTATGCACTAATATTATCATGTTATAATAACCTAAGCTACATTGACTCCCAATTGTTATTTAAATGATTGATACAAATCATACAATAGTATGATCTTTTTATTAAGATACCAGCAATTTTATGCTGTAGTTTTTCTACAAGTTATCATCCATTAGTTTATTCAGTTTATTCACTAATTAATATACCACTATTCAGCAAGGTACTCATGCCTAAAAGCTTTTTTCCAATCTTCCTATCCATATTCAGTGGAGGAGTAAGTTCTAACTATTAAATATCTCCATTTTGTGTCTCTACTCCTGTTGCTACTACTTAGGTCAACTGTAGAGCTACCACTTTTTAATCCAAGTTCCACTCAGTTGATACATGAACTCTCTGCATCTATTGAAGGCTCTCTAATATAAGGGCACTTCCAAAAGTTCACAGAGGGCCCAGCGCTGAGGTGCAGCTGGTAAAGTTACCACCTGCAACATCAGCGTACCAAATAAATGCCAATTCAAGTCCCTGCTGCTCCACTTCTGATCCAGTTCCCTGCTAATGTGCCTGGGAAAGCAGGAGAGCATGGCCCAAATACTTAGGCTCCTGTACCCACATGGGAGACCTGGAAGAAGGTCTTGGCTCCTGGGTTCAGATTGGCCCAATCACAGATGTGGCCATTTGGGGAGTGAACCAGAGGATGGAAGATTTCTTTGTCTCTCCCTCTCTCTCTATAACTCTGCCTTTCAAATAAATAAATAAATCTTTTTTAAAAAGTTCATGGAAATTGAAATTGAAAGATAGCTTATTTGGATGTAAAAAAATTGGAAATCCATGCATAGTTTTTTAAAGAAATGTATCAATACATTAGATTATCAAGTTCACAGAAAATGCATGAAATTACTACTCCACCATTCTCATCAATTGTCATGCTAATGTGATTTAGTACAGATTCTATGCAGTTTATAGATATAATTCTAACAACATAATAACACTTTCCTTTCTTACTACTCCCCTTTTTCCCTCCCTCTTTCTTTATTTCTTTCATTATCCTTTCTTTCTTCTTTCATTTTCTTTTCTTACTTTTGAGATAATGTATTTTTAATGTACGATATAGTCAAAAACTTGAAGCTCCACTAAACAGAGTACAACAAATAACAAAACCATAGTGCAACAGGAGTATAGGCAAGGGCTATAATGAATAGTCAAATAAAAGGATATCTATTTTAGTTATCTACAGTAAAGTTTAAAATAATCACATATCATTAAAACTATAGTAGTATATAATTCCTAACCACTGCTTTAGCAAAGATATAAAACAAAGTTTAACAAAACTATATTTACAACAATACTGATGCACACAGGCATTTCTTTCCTTTTGTTTTTGATTTTTGATTTTGTTGCTTTGTAAATTCTAGCTCCAGTATTTGTGTTTCTATGTCCAGCTTATTTCACTCAACATGTTGTCCTCTAGCTGCATGCATTTTGATGCAAATGGTAGAATTTTATTTTAATAGCTGAAAAATATTTAAAATAGCTGAATAATATATATATGAAATCGGAGATGACCCCCTAAAATTCATACAAAAATGTGGCCCCTTAAATTTCCCCAGAAGTGCTATCTGGGGTGCCGCATATGCTACTGGAATTTGGGGTGCCATACTATTTCACCATATGCTTACTAATAAATCCCCAATATTAATAAACCCAATAGGGTTCTTGCCTAATATTTAAAGAAGATTTCTAAATACCAGCACAGATAAATGAGGGAGCATGGTACATTTTAAGCTTTTATTTAGTGTGAAAGATGCATAGGAAAGTGAGGGCTTTAGTTCAGTTTAAGGAGAGGGGAAAATCTGGAAACTAGGGTAGCATTCATACGAAGCAGAGAGCAGGCCAAAAGCCACATGCAGCAAGCGCCTTGAGCTGCTATCCACCACTTATCACCGGCAGCAAAGCAGAGGCAGAGAGCCTTTTGGGACACTCCTTGTCTTTTTATATATTTTTCACAGGGGAGTGGCTTGTGGGCAGGTGGGGCGCTCAGGTATGGTCAGGTAGAGTCTGATGTCACATTGGGGGGTGATGAGGGTATCAGGTAGGGTGTGAAGTCATACAGGGGCATGGCAAAGGCGTGGTCTTCCAGTTCACAAATCTAATCAATTTTAGCCTGTATGCCTGCCTACTTCGTATAGATCACATTTTCTTTATTCATTTATCTGAAGATGGACACCTTGATTGGTTTCTTATTGTTGGTTATTTTGAGTTGCTAATGTAATCTGAATATTAATTTTTGTCAATGGATAGTTTGCAAAATTTTTTCCATACTGTTAGATGTCTCTTTATTCTTGATTGTTTCCATTGCTGTGCAGAAGCGTCTAAGTTTAACATATCCAGTTTGTCTAGTTTTGCCTTTGCTGCACGTGCTTTGGGGGTCTTATCCAAGAAGTCAAGACCTACATTAATGTCTCCAAGTGTTTCCCCTACATTATCTTCCAGCAAATTCATAGTCAGGTTTTAGATCCAACTTGAGTTGTTTTTGTTTATCATGAGCACTAGGAATATAATTTCATTCTTCGACATATATCCATCTTGTTTTGCCAGCATCATTTATTGAAGAGCTCATTCTTTCTCCAAAGTATAGTGTGGTAATTTTTGTCAAAAATTAAATTGTATGTATGTGGATGAATTTCTGGGCTCTGTATCTTGTTCCATTAACCTATGTGTAGGTTTTTATGCCAGAATTAAGCTTATTTAATTACTATAAATTGTAGTTTGCTTTATTGTCATGTATTGTGAAGCCTCCAGCTTGATTTTTTCTCCCTCAGGAACACTTTGGCTATTCTGAGTCTTTTGTAATTCCATATGAATTTTAGGATTGCTTTTTCTAACTCTGTAAAGAATGCCATTGGTATTTTGCTGGGGATTATTTTGAGTCTGTAGATTGGTTTAGGTAGCATAGATATTTTAATGACATTAATTGTTCCAAACCATGAGCAAGGAATTTTTTATGTGTTTTTAATGATTTCATTCACTAATGTTTTATCATTTTCATTACAGATATTTACATTTGTTTGACTAAATTTATTCCCAAATATTTTTTTTTTTTGTGGCCATTGTGAGTGAGATTTCTTTCTCAATTTCTCTTTTGGTAGAGTTCATCATTAGCATATTAAAAACTATTGTGTTTTTTATTTTTATTTTGTTAGCTGGCAACCTTACTAAATTGGCTTATCAATTCTAACAGCTTTTTGGCAGAGTGTTTTCCAAGTAAAACATCATGTCACTTATAAATATGGTATTTTGACTTCCTCCTATCCAATTTCAATGCCCTTTAGTTCTTTCTCTTCTCTAATTACTCTTGTGAATACCTCCAGTCTCATATTCAGTAAGAATGGTGAAAGTGGACATCTTTCTCTAGTTCCACTTCTGAATATACAGTTAACCTGTCTCTACCTTCACAGAGTGATTCAGCCTGACATGTAATATCATAATCACTTATATAATTGTCTGTTAATTATAAGCTCCATAAGAATAAGATATATAACTATTTATCCCTATATCCTTAATGGCTTAATATGGAACATGAATAATAAATCTTTATGGCAAGTGATTTACCAAAGATCATAAGTAAAAGATAAATATCAGGAACAAAAGTTGCATAAAGTTAGATGAATCTGAAGAAGAGATGGTCAAAAGAGTCCTAGTCATCAAGTGTGCAGTCATACACAAACACTTAAGATTGGATCTTTCCTTACAGAATAAACCCCAGACCAATCAGATTCAAATGTAGAGCAAATGAAATGAAATCATATTAGTATGAGAAGGAAATTTGGGGATTCCAAGATGGTGGAATGAGGAGGGCACTTACTGCTCTAATCTAGGGGAAGATAGTTTTTAAAAAAAGTGGAGAAAGTACAATTGCAGGGAAGACTTAGGGAGAAAACTGCAGAGGAAACCCTACGCAAATTAGAGGGACACTGTGGATCTACGTGGAGGGGGTGGACATGCAAAACTCAGGACCCCAGCAGCCGAGAGCCTCAGCACTAGTTTGGAAGTGAGGTGAGACCAGACTGCAACAGCCCAAGCCACTGGCGATAAAGCTGCGGGAAGAGCTTGGCATTGAGTCCAGCTTTTAGCCCAGTAGGGGACAGTGTACTTGCCAATCTAGAAGGAAAGGAGTGGGTGGTGGCATTCTGTAACTAGCTGAGAGAGGGTGAGCACCATTTTGGACGTACATAACACCTATGACAGCTTGTATCTGTGAGCATAGCAACCAGTTGAGAGGAGACGCCTGAATCTGCTAGGAGAATTGAAAGGGAGCTGGACACTTGTGACTGTGGGAGCCTTGTGTGCTGAGTGTGAAAACACTGTGACTATGTGGGAGAGTACAGGGTGTGGCTGGGTCTCTGAGCGGTCACTGTGGATGGCTCCACATGCTCAGGGCACCCTGATTGCCTGGTGAGAGTCATTGCTGAGGGATCCGTGCTCATACTGAGGAGTGCATGGATCATTGGTATGGCTCTTGTGTAACAGCAGATGAATATTGCACCCACTGGGGCTAGAACCTGGGCATCGGTCTCCTTGGAGAAGAGGAGGTGAGTATAAGACTATGCCAATAGAGCAGATCAAACCTTACACTCTGATTTTAAAAAAAGAGGGAAATTTATCATGCCCAACTTGAGTGTCACCTTGGACACTCACTTCTCCCTGGATCACTGAACAGTACTCCTGGGCTATACCTCTGGATAGTCACTTAAAGAGCAGACACTCCACTAAGGCAAAAGTGCATAGTCCAAAGATAAAAAGCATCACAAGGCAAAAAAAAAAAAGTATCTCCACAAAAACCTAAAAATAAATGCAGAAATTCAAGAAATAAGAATAAGGATGACAACATGACACCCCAAAAGAACACAACAATGTTTCAAAAATGGAATGTGAAGATGAAGAGAATACAGAAATGCTGGAAATAGAATTCATAAAATAGATCATAAGATTACTTAGAAGCAATCAGAAGCAAATACACAAATTAAAGAAATCCACACATGACATGAACGAAAAATTTTTCCCACAAAATTGAGATATTAAGGAGAAATCAAAATGAAATATTGAAAATGAAGAATTCAATAAATCAAATAAAAATATGAGATGGAAAGCCTTAACAACAGACTTGGTAAGGCAGAAGAAGGGTATTCCAGTTAGAAGACACATCTCTGCAAATTTTACAGTCAGACCAAAAAAAAAAAAAAAGGAAAAATTAGAAAACTAAAAAACAGCATTGGAGATGCATAGGATACTTTCAAGTGATCCAAAATATGTGTCTTATGAGTTCCTGCAGTCATGGAAAGAGAGAATGAATTAGAAGACATTTTTAGTGAAATGGTTACAAAAAAGTTCCCTAATTTGGAGAAAGGGATGTCCAAGTACATGATACACAGAGAACTCCGAATAGACATGACCAGAAAAGATCTTCACCATGACACAATGTAGTCAAACTCTCCACAGTAAAGTCTAAGGAAAAGATTCTAAAATGTACATGAGAGAAATGCCAGATTATTGTCAAGGGATCTCCAATGGGACTCACAGTTGACTTCCCATCAGAAACCCTACAGGCTAGGAAAGAATGCAAGATATTCTCCAAGTCTTAAGAGAAAAAACTGTCAACCCAGAATACTGTACCCTGCAAAGCTCTCATTTATGAATAAAGGCGAAAGAAAGAGCTTCCACAACAAACAAAAAAATTTTTAAAGATTTATTTTATTTATTCAAAAGACAGAGTTACAGAAAATGAGGCAGAGAGAGAGAGATCTTCCATCTGCTGATTCACTCCCTAAATGGCTGTAACATGCAGGAGCTGGGCCGATCTGGGGTCAGGCACCAGGAGTTTCTTCCAGGTCTCCCACACTGGTGCTGGGATATAGCCAAGGACTTGGGCTATATCTCCCTACTTTTCCAGACCACAGCAGAGAGCTGGATCAGAAGTGGAGAAGCTGAGACTCAGATCCTTGCCCACATGGGATGCTGGTACTGCAGGTGAGGCTTCACCTACTATGCCACAGCACTGACCTCAACAAACAGAAATTGAAAGAATATGTTGCCATTCATCCAGCCTTACAAAAGATGCTTAAGGATATAGTACAAACAGACATAGAGAAACATGGTTATTACTGTGAAAGAAGTTGAAGGCAGAAAAATCTCTCAGTAGAAGTACAAAGGAAATCAAAACAATAGGAAAATTCAAGGAAAATGGCAGGGCCAAGTCGTTACTTATCAATAGTAACATTGAATGTAAATGGCCAGTATTCTTTAATTAAAATATACAGATTGGCTTAATGAATCAAAAACCAAGACCCATCCATTTGCTGCCTACAAGAAACACACATCAATAACAAAGATACATACAGTCTAAAAGTGAAAGGATGAAAAAAAAGATATTCTATGCTAGGACTGGAGCTGTCACGCACCGGGTTAATGCCCTGGCCTGAAGCGCTGGCATCCCATATGGGTGCTGGTTCTAGTCCCGGCTGCTCCACTTCCAATCCGGCTCTCTGCTATGGCCTGGGAAAGCAGGAGAAGATGGCCCAAGTCCTTGGGCCCCTGTGCCCGTGTGGGAGACCTGGAAGAAGCTCCGGGCTCCTGGGTTCAGATCAGCACAGCTCCGGCCTTTGTGGCCAATTGGGGAGTGAATCAACGGATGGATGACCTGTCTCTCTCTACCTCTCCTCTCTTTGTGTAACTCTGACTTTCAAATAAATAAATAAAAAAAGATATTCTATGCTAACAGAAACCAAAGAAGAACTTGTGTAACTATCCTAATATGAGATAAAATAGACTTTAATATGTGGGGAGCAATCCGGACTAGACTGAGTTACTGGAATTAAGACTTATTCTATGCATCTGCTCTCCCACAATATGGCGCTGGGAGAGAAGTAAACAGCTTCCGCACAGCTGCCTCCAGTTCAACCAATTAACTGTAGGACTTGCTCCTGATTGGAGAGCAGCGTACTCGGCGTGTGGGCAGCCGAGTTGGGATTGGCGGAGGAGGACTATAAAGGAGGAGAGAGACGGCATGCACCGGGAACATCTATGGGGAACATCTAGCTGAAGGAACACCTGTGCAGCCCCCGAGTAGAGCCGGCCGGCGGTGTGCCGCTCCCCTGCGGAAGTGGGGAATGTGGCCAGGGGGAACTGCCCTTCCACGGAGGTGGAAGGGATAGTAGCCAACCCGGGAAGAACCAGCAGCAAACCCGGGGAGGGCCGAGCAGACGAAAGAACAGCGCAGGGTCCTGTGTCGTTCCTCCACGAAGACGGGGAGCGACATACTGGTGCCGTGACTCGGATAGGAAACCTAGCTCGGATAGGAAACCTAGGAGGGAAAGACCGGGAGGAACTGGGAAAATATCGGAGAGAGAAACTAGCAAAGAGCCTAGGGAAATTACCGGAGAAAGAGACTAGTAAACAGCCTAGGGAAAAGCCGGACGAAAAGGGTGCCGGAGGAAGCTGTTGAAAGCCTAGGCATAGACTCAGATACGGACTACGGGGGGAAGCTGGGAGAAATCTCTAAGGTCGAAAGCGAAAGTGAAAGCTAGAACAAACAGACTCGGACGTGGACTGTGGGGAAAGGCCAGGAGAAATGAGGGAGGAATGTCGTTGGAGGAGAGCTTGGGGAAACATACCGGGTAGAGAAAACTGTTAGGGAAATTGAAGCCGCGGGGGGCAGGCCAAGGCGGAAACGAAAGCCACTTTGGGGTTCTCAGGTTAGCCCGGGAATAGGGGGCGAAAAGTTGAAACCAGAAGCTGAGACGTAAGCCAGATTGGGATCCGTCTGATTAGCCCGGGGAGCAAAGGACGGGAAGCCAAATCGTGGGGCGGAGACGTACGCTGGGTTGAATTCGCCAGGCTAGCCCGGGGAACTTGGATTGAATGCTAGTGGTGGAGACGCAAGCTACGCTGTGTTACTCGCGGAAGCCGCCGCGTGCAGAGAGAGCACGGGGCGTGAGTAGATAGGGAACGGGGCTGGCGTAGGCCGTGGTTCAGACGCGAAAGGGTTAAGCGTGGAGACCGCGGAGCGCGCGAAGCCGAGCCGCGCAAAGCCGGGAAGCTGCGCAGATGAGAGAGGCGCGCGGGCTGAAGCGGCGCAGAGCTGGGAACCCGCCGGCGGGGCGAGGTGCCGGAAAGCCGCAGGGATAAGAGAAACAGAAGTTTTAGAAGTAAAGTGAGAAAAATAGGAATGCTGGAAGATAGAAGTAAAATGGGAGAAATAGGAATGCCCGGAGATAGAGAAATAGAGAAATAAAAAGGCCTCCCTACAACACTGCAATGTGAGAGCTTGGATTCGGTCTGCCTAATCAAGTGAGGCGATGAGCACCTGCGGGCAGCTAGCAGCTTATGCGCCGCAGGTCACCGAAGAAAGGCACGAATTAACATCAGTAAGGCTTCCCCACAATACAACAATATTAAGCTTGGATTCGGTCTGCCTGATTTAAGGCGGTAAGCGCCAGCAAAGCTCGACCAGAGTATGAGCTGCAGGTCACCGAAGATAGGCATGAACCAACACTAATAAGTCTCCCCCACAATAAGGCAATGAGAAGGCTTGGATTCGGTTTGCCTGATAGGTTTTGTAAGCCCCTGCAGGCTCGACCAGAGCATGCGCTGCAGGGCACCGAACACAGGCACACATCAGCGCCTAAAAACCTCCTCACAACATGGCGAAGAGAGGACCCGGATTCGGTTTGCCTGATAGGACTTGTAAGAGCCTGTGGCAACTCTAGCAAGTAGAGCAGAGTGTGTGCCGCGGGACACCGAAGACAGGCGCGTATCAACGCTAAAAAATAAAAAGAAAGGGGGATCTGTGGGGAGCAATCCAGACTAGACTGAGTTACTGGAATTAAGACTTATTCTATGCATCTGCTCTCCCACAATATGGCGCTGGGAGAGAAGTAAACAGCTTCCGCACAGCTGCCTCCAGTTCAACCAATTAACTGTAGGACTTGCTCCTGATTGGAGAGCAGCGTACTCGGCGTGTGGGCAGCCGAGTTGGGATTGGCGGAGGAGGACTATAAAGGAGGAGAGAGACGGCATGCACCGGGAACATCTATGGGGAACATCTAGCTGAAGGAACACCTGTGCAGCCCCCGAGTAGAGCCGGCCGGCGGTGTGCCGCTCCCCTGCGGAAGTGGGGAATGTGGCCAGGGGGAACTGCCCTTCCACGGAGGTGGAAGGGATAGTAGCCAACCCGGGAAGAACCAGCAGCAAACCCGGGGAGGGCCGAGCAGACGAAAGAACAGCGCAGGGTCCTGTGTCGTTCCTCCACGAAGACGGGGAGCGACATTAATACAAAAACTGTTAAAAAAATGCACTATGTAATGATTAAGGGATAAATCAATTTTTTTTAAACTTTTATTTAATGAATATAAATTTCCAAATTACAGCTTATGGATTACAATGGCTTCCCTCCCCCCCAAAATGTCTCTCCCACCCGCAACCCTCCCCTTTCCCACTCCCTCTCCCCTTCCATTCACATCAAGATTCAGCAATTCAAAAATTCAAAATCATTCCATGCATGAATGAATCTGGGAATCAACAACTCAAGAATCTCTAGAATCTATGCAAACACATGGAGACTGAACACATGCTCCAGAATGAACAGTGGGTCACTGAAGAAATCAAAAGAGAAATCAAAAAATTTCTGGAAATGAATGAAGATGACAATACAACATAACAAAACTTATGGGATACAGCAAAAGCAGTGTTAAGAGGAAAACTTATAGCAATTGATGCCTACATTAAGAAGTGGGAAAAGCACCAAATAAATGAACTATTAGTGCATCTCAAAGCCTACAAAAAACAAAAACAAACCAAACTCAAAATTAGTAGGTAGAAAGAAATTAAAATTAGGGATGAAATAAATAAAATTGAAAATAAAAAATACAAAAGATCAGTGAAAAGAAGAGCTGGTTTTTGAAAAAATAAACAAAGTAAATACACCATTGGCCCACGTAATCAAAAAAAAAAAAAAAAAAGAGGGAGAAGACCCAAATCAATAAAATTGGAGATAAAAAGGGAAATGTAACAACAGATGCCACAAAAATAAAAGCAATTATCAGATATTACTACAAAGAGCTGTATGCTAACAAATTTTGGTGCAAAAAAAATTGGAAAGCATTGCATATGGAAAGTCTTTTTATAAAGTTCATGAACAATAAAAATACTATGCATGGATTTAAAAAAATTTTTGTACCAAAGTAAACTTATCTTTAATCTCACCACAACTTTTAAAAATATTCTTCTGTGTGTGCATGTGTATGTGACTATTGCATAGCTGTGACTGAAGCATCCTAACCATTTCTCTATATCTCCCAGTGTTTCTCAGTGAAGTCTGCTGTGCATGTCACTACAGCACCAGTCCATATTGTTTTTGTGAAAAACTTGTCGTAGCTCCTCTATGTCTACAGATTACAGTTCACACTCTGATATCACTCTAGGCAAACTGGGAAGCTTACAGTTTGCCTGGGTGGCTATAAAACTCCTTCAGATATATGCCTTCTCTCTATTTTACATTATTCTTAGTCCAACCTCTAGTTAAAATGCATCCTCTTCTGAACTGAACTGATCTTATTTTATGTGCTTAACATTCATAAACGCAAATTGTCTTATGTTCCTCTCCAGTTTTTTTAGATTTCTTATAAATATCCCTTGAGCCAAGCATTAAAATAGGAGTTGGCACGCAATCATATAGTTTGATTCCTAGAATCAAATCAGTAAAATTTTATGGTGAGGAAATTGGTTCTAGCAAAACAATTCAATGAACATCTCATCACAGGTTACTAAATAGTTAAGTGTCACAACAACATGTGTGAGAGCATTTAGTGTATCAAAAGAACTGGATTGCCAGTCATTCAACACATATAGCAGTGTCTACTTATCACTGTAAATTTCAAGTTTTCATTTGATCTTGTACA
Source organism: Oryctolagus cuniculus (assembly GCF_964237555.1). Lineage (NCBI taxonomy): Eukaryota > Metazoa > Chordata > Mammalia > Lagomorpha > Leporidae > Oryctolagus > Oryctolagus cuniculus. The sequence continues at coordinate 56,487,448 of NC_091433.1, forward strand.
CTATTATCAGAATTAAAAATTACTCATTTAGATCCCCCTTTCAGCTGACTGTTATCTACCCCTTGCATTTTACCCCAGTTTTCCTTTGTTCTCACAGCACTTCCATCCTGAATTGGAATGTTTAACCACCAAGGCAAGCCTCTTCTTCTACACTGGTGATTTCAACATTCAACAAGAGGATCCTTCCAACACGACGACAATGATTCTACTGTGAACACTGCTAATTGATTAGAGTGAGGCAATTAATTCCTCAAGTTCAGGGAAAAAAATCCAGTCAATTTCCCCCTCAAAATAGATCTACAATGATCTCTAAATACACCTAGATCAGACTCCTCCTGGCTCACACACCTTCAATATTTTTCATTCTCATAGAATGAATTGCAAACACCCTAGAATTTCACTTTGCCTGATATATCTATCTATAACCTCTCCTAATTTCAGGGTTGTCTAGGCCCTTAGCCACAGAACATTCCATCTTTGTCCTTCTGGAGCCTTTTCTTGCCTGACTACACACTGCCTGTGGCACATCTTAGACTATAAAGTTCTCAGTTATTTTTATGATTTTATTTTTTGTAGCTTCTCCTTGACACAAAGCTTCTTTTATAGTAGAAACCACTTCTTAAAATTATTTTTCTTCCTTGGACTTCTTTATACAATGTTCTAATATGTAGTCAACACAGGAGATTCTTTTTAAACTTTCTTACTTGATTCAGTTCAGCACTTTATTCAAATGCTAAAGGAGGCCGGCGCCTAGGCTCACTAGGCTAATCCTCCACCTTGCTGCGCCGGCACACCGGGTTCTAGTCCCAGTCAGGGCGCCGGGTTCTGTCCCAGTTGCCCCTCTTCCAGGCCAGCTCTCTGCTGTGCCCCAGGAGTGCAGTGGAGGATGGCCCAAGTGCTTGGGCCCTGCACCCCATGGGAGACCAGGAGAAGTACCTGGCTCCTGCCATCGGATCAGCGCGGTGCGCCAGCCGCAGCACGCCGGCCGCGGCGGCCATTGGAGGGTGAACTAACGGCAAAGGAAGACCTTTCTCTCTCTCTCTCTCTCTCTCTCTCTCTCTGTCCACTCTGCCTGTCAAAAAAAAAAAAATGCTAAAGGTAAGGAAGTTAAACAAGACAACTTGTTATATTTATTATTCTGGATTTTTACACTCAGGTTTCTACATGTTACAGTCCAGAGAGGACTGTGGCTCAAAGAGGTATATTTGTTTTCAAATGTATTTTAATAATCTCTGTGAGACTGTTGAGCAGATTACATGAGTTATTTTCAGAAAAGTTTAAATTCTCATATTTAATTTCCCTTATAATTCTAAAATTTTGTTTTTATTTATTTTATGATTGATAAACAAACCTAACAATTCATATTTAGATAAGTCATATGTTCATGATGGTACAGAGCCTCTGTAAATTTATAGGTACCTGAAAGACAATTTCTTTGTTAAGTAGTACTTGCTAATTTGCCTTATAAGATAACATGTGACCTTTACTGGAAAGGTATAGTAAAATTTGGGAAGCTGAGGTCCAGTTCAAATGAGTGATCTCTGTATCTTTCTCTTAAAATTTAGAAGTTTCTGATGGTAACAAATACATCTTAAACATCAAGACCATTTGTAAATGTATGCTTAGGATGCTAACATTCACATGTATATTTGAATTTAGCTATTTAAATAGCTACCTGTCTATTGATTCATCCATCCATTTTATCTATCTATCTATCTATCTATCATCATCATCATCATCTCTATCTCTGTAATCTCTCTTTCACTCTCTCTTTCACTCTCTCTCTCTCTCTCTCTCTGGTTCACTCTAGGAAAAATATAACACTGTGAATAAAAAGTGCTCAAGGATGACTTTTGGCCCAATGGTTAAGATGTCAACTGGGACACCAACATCCTATATCTGAGTGTCTGGTTCCATATTGACTCTACTCTTGATTCCAGTTTCCTGCTAATGTATACTCTGGGTGGCAGCAAGTGATGGCTGAAGTAGTTGGTCACTGCCAACTTTGTAGTAGATCCAGATTTAGTTCCTAGCTTTGAACCGGCCCAGTCCCGGTTCTTGTAGGCATTTATGAAGTAAGTCAGCAAAAGGGAGAACTTTCTCTTTCTCTCTCCCCTCTCTGTTTGCCTCTCAAAATAAATAAATAAATTTTTGAAGTTAAATTTAAAACATATTGCTCATTCTTGCACTGCAAAGCTAAGAATAGCATATTCAACTGCTCATCATGTAAGAATGATCAGTTAATGCTGGAGGGTTTGCTTTTCTTAAACATTGAAAGAAACCTATATCCTATTAATAGCCACATTTATGAGGAGAAATAAAAGTGAAAGACATCACTTCATTATGTGTACCAAGATCCACACATTGTTGCCAAAAGAGGCAAAGCTGACTTTTCCAAGAGTTGTTTAGGAGGGCAGAGTAACTGCCAGACATTATTGCTAATTTGCTGCCAGTGAACATGTGCTACAAGCCAGAATTTCAGTTTGACCCTTGATTTTATTATTTAATACCAATATTACTTACATTATTAGGTTTTACTGGTAAATCAGGAGCAAGTTGTTGGAGTCCAGCTGTGACCTGGGGCCAAGAACTTTTTTGCCTGCTGTCACCTTCTGACAGTTTAGGCTGTTAATTACCTCAATCAACTAGAACACAAGCACCTCTCTGTCTGCCAGCTGGCAGACTCAGCTTCAGAAACTGGCAGCTTGGGAAGATTTAAAACCTGTAAAAAGGGCTGCTATGTAAACAGTTTATTGTATAATAGTCGATGACCACAGTAGACTCGCATCAGGAATCAAAGGTAGGCTCTGCTACCTTTACTTGCTTGGTAGGCCAGCAAAGAAGAAAGTTAAACATAGCTTTGGTTTATATCTTCTTTATCCAGAAGAATGAAGCTTGGAATTTCAGTTCTGGAGGCCTGATGTTGTTATGGTGAAGGAAGATCGATCATTTAGTTCTGCTGAAATAAATTTAGAACCTGTCAAAAGAAAGATAAGTCAGCAGTTGTGTTTATCTTGCAGAAATCACAAAATAAGTGGAACAGCTTAAAGCTCACTACTGGTTAAGGATACTGTATGAGCATTACTATATGAGGGGTCTTTTAAAAAGATCATGGAAAATACGTATTATGTAAATATTATTCATGGATTTCAAAATATTTTGCACCAAAGTAGATTAATTTAATTACATTTGCCATGAAATTTTTGAAGTACTATCATAAAAGGGAATTTTTAACAATAACAATGTGAAAATTATGCATGTGCTGAATGCTATAGCTGATTATACTAGTGACTATTCTGATCTCACTGATTTCCTTAGTATTTCCATTTCTTTTAGCATTATGTTAAAACACGTTTTCCAAACTATTGAGATTGTATCTGATAGTTCATAATCTCCTTTCCAAACTCCACTAATAATGTTTAAATGTTAATTTCATCAGGCTATCAAATAAGTCACATTGCCAAAAAATGGAACTAACTTGATCCTTCATTCTACAGATTCTATTTGAACACTAAAATTGAATCATCTGGCCTTTGTTGATTGAATGACTATTTCATAAGCCAAGTGACTTAAGTTTAAATCATGATTAAAATCTGAATTACTTGTTTTAAAGGAACAGAAACAAGCATATGGTGAAATAACATTAAACAATTTTCAGCAAAGAAGTGAAAACAAGTTAGTATGCATCTGTCTGTCTTTGATCCAAATCTCTGAGGATTTCTTCATAAATCTTTCAGAGGACATAGCCTTCCTGAAATTTTCCTTAGACATTTTCTTCATAGAAATTATCAGACTTACTTAGAATTAACTATTTTTATTCAGCCACATCCATGAACACATCACAGATATAGACCATCCAAATATTTTACAGGTAAGAATGATACAGATGATTTTATTGCAAAAAGACCTGAAAATTCCACATTTGAGTAATCTTTGACTTTCCTCCCAGAAATAGATGTGCTTGTGTTCCATTCTTTTCAAACTTCCTGAAGCATCTGGCACTATTGTCAATAATAGTACATAATACTGATTGTTTGCCATATGCCAAATCAAGTGAGAAGGACATTGAGGGCATTGTTTCTTATTTAAAGCAGCCATAGGGGTTATAAAATTGCCCTCAGTCTGTAGATAAAGGTTATATAGCTTACTCAAAGTCATGCGGTCAACAAATGGCAGAGTGGGGCTTCAGTAGAAGGTCTCTCTGACTCCTGAGTTGACTCTTAGTCAATCTACCACACCACTTCCCAGTCATCAACACACTCTTGAAACGCTTTCGTGAAAGATAAGCAATTTCTATGCTTTCCTGACTCTCTTCTTTCCTTTTGCCAGACTTCACCAGTTTTCTATTGTCTTTCCTCTGTATATATAGAAGGTTTTTCTCATTCCAAGGTTTCTTCCTATCCACTGTTATCATTTATTTAGTACCTTTAACTTCTCCTACTTTTTTTGAGTTACAGTACCTGCTGTTCTACAGGGGTTTGGGCTCTCCTCTCCAGCAAACCTGCATTTCTACTTGCCGTTACTTCTAATTGGTGAAATTACCTTTCACTCAAGCCTCAAAATTATCATTCACTTCTTCATTTACCATTCAGGTGAAAGCCTTATGAATCCTACTCTGGAAAAAAGGTTTTTTTCTTTACACTTGTTACATATTGAAGTAGTATTGCAACAACTTGTCTGCTTTCCTTGCCTCTTATCTCTCTCTTCTGTAATTAGTTCCACACTGTGTCACCAGAGACATCCTTCTAAACATAGACAAGTTCTTAGAACTCCTCTCCTCAAAAAACAGCAATGGCTTCCCAGTGTAACAGAATGATATCCAACATCAGTAAAACTTGGACTTAGTTCTCCCTTATCCTAGCTCAGTTTTTCTATTTCAGTTCAATACTACAGGCTGTACACTCTGCCTTTCCCTAAAACATATCCTTCCATTCTTCTCCTAACTATGTGTTATTCTTTCTTTGTGGGGTTCTTCTTCCTCTCTCATCTCAATTACTTTTAATTCAATTCAGTTTTTATTCTATGAAATTCCTCATGGTCCTACTAAAAATTCATCTTCCTCTTCACTTACTTAATAAGTATTTATTGAATACTTACCATGTGCTTGACACTATATTAAGCTTTGACGTCTTAAAAATAAAAGACAGGCTCCTTTCCCTTAAGAAGTCTTTTAACAGTGTAATGGGGAAGACAAACAAGTAAATAAGCAATTAAAATTACACATGGTTTTCATGAAAGACACAAGCTAACAAAACTCTCTTAAGAAAAATAAAAACCTCTAAAAAAAGAAAAGTAAAAACCCTTATTAGCATTATAATTACTTAACAAGAAGAAAAAGAAGAGAAAAATTACTTCACTAGTGATTTCTACTAAACATTTAGAGAAGAAATGAAATCAGTGATACACAAACTCTTCCAGAAATTGAAGCCTTAACCATTTCAGCTAAATAAATGAAAACTCTTTACGTCAGAAAATTCAAAATTGTTGAAAGAAATTAAAGACCTAAATAAATGGACAAATATATCATGTTCATGAATTGGAAGATTCAAGACTGTAAAGAAATCAATTTTCCACAAACTAATCTATAGACTCAGCATAACTTCAGTTAAAATACCAACAGGTTTTTGTGTAGAAATTGACAAGCTGACTCAAAAATATACATGAACATGCAAAGTGCTGAGAATTGACAAATGGTGCTTTGAAATGATAGCAGTGTTAGATGGCTTGTACTACCTGACTTTAAGAATTACCATAGAGCCATAGTGTAGACTTGAAGGAAAGGATTACAATAAACTCAAAATAATCCAATGGATAACCTTTTCAACAAATGATGCAAGAAGAGATAAAAAGTCTTTTATAAAACAAACTTCAAGCTCTGTTTCATGCCACATACAGAAATTAATTCAAAATGGATGCTTGACCTAAATGTAAAAGAAACCAATGAAAATTCCAAAACAAAACATAGAAAATCTTTGTGACTTACAGTTAGGTAATAATGTCTGGAGAAGTCATAAAAATGAGCAAAATATAAAAGATTAAATTGGTTAAATAGACATAATTTAAAAAAAGCCCTGCTCTTTGAAAGCCACAATCAGAAATGAAAAGAACATATTGAACATAAAATAAATATTTTAAACATATTAAACATAAAATAAACATTTTCATTAAACATAAAATAAAAAGACAAACAAGATTTGAACTGACATTTCATCAGAGAAGATAATGAATTACTAGTAAGAACCTGAAATGGAATTCAACATCATTATTGTTCAAGGAAATGCAAATAAATATCCAAGATACTGCTAAATACCCACTAGAATAGCCAATTAAGAATATTGATTGTGGAAAGTGCTACTAAGAATGCTAAGCAACTGAAACTCTTTCTCTTGCATCAAGACAAAATGGCACAATCACTTTAGAAAACTGGTTGACACTGTAAAGTTAAGTATATGCTTACCATTGTCCCCTATATGGTCTACATTCTCTTCCCACTCCAAACATGTCTATGAACTACAAATTGAGCCTCAGTTCACTAATTCACTGATCTGCTCAAAGAGAATTTCAGATAAACTGATTTTTCTTAGAACATAGGTTCAATTAAGTTCAAAATTTCTACTAAGAATTATTTCACACTTGAAATAATTATCTCTTAATCCCAAAGCTTAAAAAGCTGATAATTCTTCTGTGGTTAACTAGGCTGTATCAATCAGAATATCCAAACTAAGAACCCAATAGCTGAACACATTAGACATCTTTTTCTTATTGAAGTCATTTGCAGTTTAGGAGTCTAGGGATGATTTTTTTCTTATCCTATTACCTCATCTGTTTGATTCCTGTCATTCTACAGCTTTTATAAGACCTCTTTACAGGATCTACCTGGAGAACAAGCAGAGACAGGGTGTGTGGGAATCACAAGATTAGTTTTGGATACCAGGTTCGAAAGTGGTACAAAATACTTCTGTCCACATTCTATTGCCAAATTCAGTATAAAATGGCCTGTGTAAAGGTACTGGGAAGCTTCAGGTGTGTGCACAGGAAGAAAAGGAAATAAGAGAGCAGATACAATTGTCTCTGCCATGGTAACCATAAGAAAACATGCACCTAACCATTTTTATTTTGTAATATCTATATTTTGATATATATGTACAAATTAATTGATTATACATTTTTGTCATTGAATAGTAACTAATTCAACAGCAGAGATGCTCTGTATACTAAAAACTTTTCACAGTATCTATTATATTTATAATTATGAAAGAAGCTCACTAAACTTGCTATAGAAATGGCATCTAATGAAACTCGAAACTTTTCCATATTTGCACCCAAATTTGTAAGTGAATTCACAGATATTTCTATTCATGTTTTCAGATAAATTCAAACAGGAATGTCTACAGTATGTACAGTTCTTTATTTTCTTTATTTCTACTTTTTTAAAAAAAATATTTATTTGAAAGGCAGAATTAAAAAGAGAAAGAGAGAGAGAGAGAGGTATTCCACAAGCTTCCATTTGTTCACCCACAAATGGCAAAAATGACCAGGCCTGAACCAGGCTAAAGCCAGGAGCCAAGAGCTTCCTCCAGGTCTCCCATGTGGGTGCAGGGGCCCAAGCGCTTGGGTCATCTTCTGCGGCTTTCCCAGGTGCATTAGCAGGGAGCTGGATCAGAAGTGGAGAAGCTGGGACTCAAACCGGTGCCCATATGGGATGCCAGTACTGCAGGTGGCAGCTTTACTGATTTTGCCACAACGCTGTACCCTATTTCTGCTTCTTATCTAGGACAAAAGAAATATGTAGTCACTACTTCATTGTATCACTATGCGGCAGAGAGAGAAGCAGATTGTGAGGTAGAAAATTCAAATTCTTGCTCTGGCTCTAATGCCTATAACCTTGATCCAGTTCATCTTTCTGGACCATATTAGTAAAGTGAAAGATATAGACCAGATGATCTCCCTGGTACCCTCCATTCTCATAGTCTCAGAGTCCTTATGGGTCATCAACAAAAGCTAGCTGACTCCCATTTGAGTTAAAGGAGCTTATCATGCAAAGTGTGAATATTTTCATGGCAGAACTTCATCTGAAATGCAAAGGAGTAGAAGAGGTAAAGAGAGAAAGGAAACCAGATAAACCAAAGTGCCTCTTCACATTAGAAATTGCTTAGGTACAATTAGTTTTACCCAGGGAAAACTAGTTATTTGTATTCTTCCAACAGGATGTCATTTGGGGTTCAGAAAATCAGTAAATGCGGCCACAGATGATAACCTAATATAATCTGGACCTACTAACTGTGGAACAGGTTCTAACAATCTAGTGGCTAAAATAATCAAATAAATATTAAAAATACTGTATTCAAGATAAGGCTAAATATATGTTCTAGCAAAGATTAATATTGACTTTAGGACTTACAGTGTAGGAAATAGTTTTCAAAAGAGATTTCAGGCCCAGAAATGTACTCATATCAGGAAATTTTTCTGGAACCACATTAGAATAGGTCTTGAACATTACACTTGTAAGCAACTTAACTTCCACCTAAATTTACTTTATTAGACCTCCCACATCAAACATCCTACCAATACAGCTGTTTTAATTGCATAATAACAATATTTTTATTGTTTTGATTAGGTTTTTTCATTTAGAACTATTGGATATTTTTGTCCTTGAGAGAACAATTCTGCCATTAGGAAAATAGAATATTGTTTGACTATTTGGATCCTGGGATGGTCATAAATATTTAGGTTCATGAAACCAAATAAACAAAAGTGAATTTGCCTTACTGAGCCCATAATTAGCACCAAACTTCTTTTTCTTTAAAGACATTTTTTGCCATTTTAAATTTCCTCCCATAATGTGATGTAACAAAACATTGTGACTCCTCAGAATTTTCAAGGTGGCTATTGTAATGTTGTAGTTGCTTGTGCACACACATTCAGACAGACAGACACATACTCATAGCATGTCTCATATATGAGGGAAAACATGCTCTCACAGTTTCTATGGAAAATGCCTTATTTGCCCTTAGGCTAATCCACACAGGAATGAGCTGGAGCTAAAACGTTTAACACAATGGCCTCTTCCCTCCAGACATCAATTCTTCTGTTGGAAACAGTTCCTACTTTTTCATGTGATACTGCAGTGTTCAAAGTGATAGTGGTTCTGACTTTAAAACCAAGTCAAAAATACTTCGGAGACTGGCATTATGCCAGAGAGGGTAAAGCCACCACCTATGACACTGGCATCCTATATGGTTGCTGACTGGCATCCTGGCTGCTTCACTTCCAAGCCAGCCATTGGCCTAGGGCATCCAATGGCCTAGGAAAAGCAGTGGAAGATAATCCAAGTGTTTGGGCCTCTGCCACCCATGTTGGAGACTCAGATGAAGCTCCTGGCTTCTGGCTTCAGCCTAACTCAGCACCAGCACATCCATCCAGCAGATGGAAGATATTTCTCTCTCTCCCTCTTCTCTCTCTCTGTTTCTCTCTGTAATTCTTTCAAACAAATTAATTAATATTTAGGAAAGGAAAAACTTCAAAGACAATGACATGTCATTATCTATTTAAAATTAATTTTTTAAATTATGCTTTTCTTTATCCATAATTTTTAACTTTCCACTTATTCTCACCTATCTCTGAGTCATCATACCTCTTTTCTCAACCAAGATCTCCATAAATGAAAAACTTAAACAGAAGAGAAAAGAGGGTAAAGCTACAAAGGAGACAAGAATGAGAAGGGAATGTAATATTTTTAAAATAATGATGGCTTACCTTCTAGATTTGATCACTCAAGATTTTCAACATTGACAGTGATGGTTAAAATTTCTAAGGCTTGGTGCTGGCTCTGTAGCACAGCTGGTTAAAGTGCTGGCCTGAAGCACTGGCATCCCATATGGGCACTGGTTCTAGTCCCAGCTGCTCCTCTTCCGATCCAGGTCTCTGCAATGGCCTGGGAAAGCAATAGAAGATGGCCCAAGTCCTTGGGCCCCTGCATCCACATGGGAGACCTGGAAGAGGCACCTGGCTCCTGGCTTAAGATCAGCACAGCATAAATAACAGTGCAATATAGTAAATTAGTTATGAAGTAATGAATTTTGAGTATTACCATTTCTTTCAACATTATTTATTTAATTGTAAGTTTATATAACCCAATTTTTTTTTTTATTGGAAGTGGAGCAGCCGGGTCTCGAACCGTCGCCCATATGGGATGCTGGTGCTTCAGGCCAGGTGTTAACCCACTATGCCATAGCACTGGCCGCAGTAAATACACTTTATTTATTTATTTATTTATTTGACAGATAGAGCTAGAGAGAGACAGACAGAAAGGTCTTCCTTCCGTTGATTCACCCCCCCAAAATGGCTGCTACGGACGGAGCTACGCCGATCCGAAGCCAGGAGCCAGGCACTTCCTCCTGGTCTCCCATGCGGGTGCAGGGGCCCAAGCACTTGGGCCATCTTCCACTGCCTTCCGGGGCCACAGCAGAGAGCTAGACTGAAAGAGGAGCAACTGAGACTAGAACCCAGCGTCCATATGGGATGCCGGCACCGAAGGAGGAGGATTAACCAAGTGAGTCATGGCGCCGGCCCCTATATAATCCAATTTTTAATCATGGCTCTCTTTAACAAGCTCAGAAAACTCCTGTATCTTTAACATCCCTTGAGAGCTCCAGCACTGTACTACCTCCTGTTCAAAACTCACTGATGACTTGAGTTCTAGATATTTTGCTACAGCTTCATACATCTAAATTCTTGCCCAGGAAAACATTACTGGAATTAGGAGAAATAAGTCCTAAATTTATCAGATGCTTTTGAAATCCAATTTGTTAATGTTGTTCGTATCTTACACTAGTGTATATTTACACACCACAGAACAATAGAGGATTTACATGCTTACATGCTTACACTCTGTTTCTGTCTCCATGACAGATTAGAGTGATCAGAATAGAACTAACAGAAAAGTCTGCTTATTCAGAGTGAAACCATTTAGAGCAAAATGTATTTATGGTACAAAACACCAAAGCCTATAAAATTACCAAAGCCCCATCTCTAAGAATCTAAGCAACAGACACTTGCACTTAAGATCTTAGTTTGGCCATAATTTCACTAAGTGATCTAAGTCTTATCAGAAAGCTAAGCTAAAATATACTTAAAAGTCAGTCATAAATTAGTTGTCAATCAAACTGTTCACCTGAAAAGTGAAGAGATAGGGACATAACCGGACCACACAGTGTCAAAGACTGAGTTAAATTTCCATTCAAGTCACTTGACTAACCATGTGGCATTGGGAAAAAGATTTAAACCAATCTAATTCTCAATTTTCTCAAAGATACAGTGGAAATTATGACACTTAGTTTACAATGCTATTAGCGCTACATGAGAAAATATATGAACATTAACTGCCACATAGTAGCAAACGAGTTAGGATAGTATTATGAAAATGTATTCCCTTCTGCTGAACCAGGCTAGTGGACACTAAGCAAACAAACTCCTAAAGAATAAACATTGGTAATATACTCAAGACCGGCAGATGTTATCCAAAGGCAAAATAAGCAAAAATTTGCATCAGTGCCAGAGGCTATTTCAGGCCCCAAATATCTAAAAACACACAGAGTTTCTCCTTCAGGAAAGGCAATACCTGTGCTATATTTGTTCGCTTTCAAGTGCAAGATCATTGGCAGTACTGCTAATCCTCTGCAGTCCATTACAACACAATTCTTAATAAAGAAACCAGAGGTGTTAAATAGCTGCTATTTGCTACTGAATGAGTCACATTCCATTCAAAAGGCACAATTAAGGCATGGTGATATTGGAAAATTCTAATTCTAATGCATGTTTTGCCTAAAATTGATGTTCCCTTCTCTAGGTACCCACTGATTCATCAGAATGCATAAGTTTTTCATTTAGATTTTCTGAATGTATATAGGGGCATAGAATGGATAATTTATTTTGGTGGGGAAGATACTACAACATGGACAGTTACTACCTGGGGAGTGCTATCCCAGAAGTCAGAAGCAGTTTCAAGCTTGACTGAAGCCCAGCAAACAGATAATAGTGTGAGGTAACAAAAGAGGGAGTGAGAGAAATTCTTGCCACAATCAGAAGATGATTATTTTTTTTTTATTTTTTTTTTTTTGACAGGCAGAGTGGACAGTGAGAGAGAGAGAGACAGAGAGAAAGGTCTTCCTTTGCCGTTGGTTCACCCTCCAATGGCCGCCGCGGTTGGCGCGCTGCGGCCGGCGCACCGCGCTGATCCGATGGCAGGAGCCAGGAGCCAGGTGCTTTTCCTGGTCTCCCATGGGGTGCAGGGCCCAAGCACCTGGGCCATCCTCCACTGCACTCCCTGGCCACAGCAGAGGGCTGGCCTGGAAGAGGGGCAACCGGGACAGAATCCGGAGCCCCTACCGGGACTAGAACCCGGTGTGCCGGCGCCGCTAGGCGGAGGATTAGCCTAGTGAGCCGCGGCACCGGCCAGAAGATCATTATTTTTTGTGAGGCACAAAGAATATTTCTTAACTCTTCTTTTTAATATAAAAATATCAACTATTTTTTACCTATGTATATTTAATTACTTGGACTCTTTAACTGCAGAAAATCATCTTCTGAAGTAGTCAACAAGAAGACATTCTTCAAGTGTGTTAAGTCTTTCTTCATGTTTGCATGACTCTAGAAAAAAAAATGTATGAACCCAAATCCTTACAATAGCAGGTAAAGGAAACAAAGACCATGTAGGAAATTCAAGTCCAAAACCCAAGCAGTGCCAGCCCTAGAAAGTCTACAAAGGAGAGATGAAGGAGTCACCTGTAGTAGGAAACTAGAAGATTTCCCTTGACACAATATTTGGTTAGCAAGACACAGTTTTTACTTAGAGAACATATTTATTTAGGGCAATTTGGCACCAGGAGTTGGAGGAATACACAGTTTTTCCTTACATATATTTATTTAAGGCAACTTGGCATTAGGTGTTGGGAGGGAACCCTGATGGAAATTATGAGGAAACTAAAGTTTCTACCAGACAAAAAAAATAAAAATTCTGTGTTTCTCTGCATATTTACCTACACTTCCTGAAATAATAATGGATTAAAAATATGAAACGGTAAAATTAGCTGAAAAACTTTACTCAATTATATTACTATGAAATGTTTTAATTGAATCAACCAATATTTATTGATTGCAGATCTTGCATTTAGCCCTAAATCTCATACTAGGTAAGAACAAGGTAAGTTCTCTGCTCTATTGTTGCTTGAAATCAGAAAGAAAGGTGGACACTGGAAAAGAACATGATATAATTGGTTTTAGAACAAGTGAACAGATGAGTGAAGACCCAACCTGATCTGAAGTATCAAGTAAAGCACCCTGAGAATGTGACATTTCAGGAAAAGGTGAAAGCTGGGAGGTAAGGAGGGAGAGAGAGATGGAGGGAGATGAGGGAAAAGACAAATTTCTAGCAGAGAGAACTCAATGTTGGAAAGGCAGGAAGTAGAACTATAGGTAGTCTGAGGAACTTAACAAAAGCCAGCCTGCCTGGAACAAAAAGAGTATATCAGCCAAAGTCAAAAAGGAGCCAGGGGCAGGCGCCGTGGCGCACTAGGTTAATCCTCCACCTACGGCATCCCATATGGGCGCCGGTTCTGGTCCCAGCAGCTCCTTTTCCAATACAGCTCTCTGCTGTGGCCTGCGAAAGCAGTGGAAGATGGCCCAAGTGCTTGGGCCCCTGCACTCGCATAGGAGACCAGGAGAAAGCACCTGGCTCCTGGCTCCGACTGTTGTGGCATTTGGGGAGTGAACCAATGGAAGGAAGACCTTTCTCTCCCTCTCTCTCTCTCTCTCACTGTAATTCTACCTGTCATATAAAAATAAATAAAAGCTTTTAAAAAAAAAAGGAGCCAGGTTGTTCCAACATGGACAATTGGAATTTGCTTCACAATATCAAGCAATAAGAGAGAGCAATTTCAGGAGACAGTAGCCCCTACAGCTAGGAAAACAGAGCAGATGGGGTTAGCAGAACTCAGAAGCTTTGAGGAGGGGTCAGAACTGAAACCCAGATCACTGAGGAAGGGACTCTGGCTAGCAGTTCAAAAGAGGCTTGTTCTGGAAATGTGGGGAAAAGGCTGGTAGCTGAAACCCACTGCTGCCAGGGTGAAGAGCTGTTGCTGAAGTGATGCTGCACAGTCAGGAAGAAAATTAAAAGTAGCCTTGACCTGCAGGCTTCTCCAACCAGCGGTTGTCAGCAGCTTCTCATCCATACGCCACTGTTACAAGATTAGGAGGCTCTTGCTCTAACATATGTGAGACAAGGTGGTGATTTCCACTGGAATGATATATAGCAGTTATTCAGGAAATAAAATCATGAAGGCTTAGCAATAGATTAGATTGGAAAATGAAATAAAGGAATGAAACAAGGACAATGCACAGATTTCACTTGAGCAAGTAGATGGATGGTTAGGTCACTATCACCAAGTGGAAGAAAGATTTTCAAGAAGTAAGAGTTTAGGGGCCAGTGTTGTGGCCTAGTAGGTTAAGCCTCTGACTGCAGTGCTGGCATCCCATATGGATGCCAGTTTGAGAAGAGTTTAGTTTGTGACATGCTGAGTATAAAGTACCTAAAATGTATTCAGACAAAAATGGGCTAGATCCTAGGATACAAATATGTTCTGGAAATACAGTTTTGGAAATCATAGGGCAGATGGCAGCTGAAGACTGAGAAGAGCTTAAGATCTGGCCTAGAAGAGCTTAAGATTCAAGAAGAAGGCTTGTGCAAAATATTGGAGCAAACCTTTGAAGGGTGCTGAATGATGCATGGGCTTGAACGTCTTTATTGAGCAGAGGTAACATGCATTCCCTTCACTATATACACACACACACAGCCATGAATTATCACTTGGGCTATGGGGGAGAGCAACATATCAACAGAAGACAATAACTCTATCAATTAAAATTATTCTGGGTTTTATAAGCAACTTAAAACTGATGAAAGTGAAAGTCTGCTTCTGGATAAAATTACCAGTTTATAATATTTTAAATTTTATTTAAGGTATACAAACTTCACATATTTCATATATACATATTTAAGAACATAGAAATACTTCCTACCGTACCCTCCCTTCTGCCCATGCGCCCATACTTCCTCCTATTTCCTTTCTTATTCCCTCTCTTAACTTTTACAATGATGTACTTTTAGTCTACTTTATACTCACAAGGTTAACCCTATACTAAGCAAAGAGTTCAACAAATAGTAAGAACGAAAGAACATTGTTCTTCAATAGTAGAGACAAGGGCTATAAACAATTACTGAATCACAAAATGTCAATTTCACTCCTATACATTACATTTTTGGTACTCTGTTAGTTGCCATAGATCAGGGGAAATTATATGGTATTTCTTTTTGGGGCTGGCTTATTTCACTAAGTATAGTAGTTTCCAATTGCATCCATTTTGTTGCAAAAGACAGAATTTCATTCATTTTACACTGAGTAGAATTCCACAGTGTATATATATACCATAATTTTTTTGAAAAATGCACTTGTCAAAGTCACAAGTCATATTTATACTTGTTTTATTGATTTTACTGAGCATATAGGGAATTTACATTTTTTAAGATTTTATTTTTATTTATTTGTAAGAAAGAGTTACAGTGAAAGGGAGATGCAGAGAGAAAGGTCTTTCCTATGCTGGTTCACTCCCCAGATGGCCACAATGGCTGGAACTGATCTGATCTGATGCCAGGAACCAGGATCCAGAAGCCAAGGGCCAAGAGCTTATTCCGGGTCTCCCACATAGGTGCAGGTGCCCAAGCTTTTGGGCCATTTACTACTGCTTTCTCAGGCCATATCAGAGAGCTGGATCAGAAGAGGAGCAACCTGGACATGAACCAACACCCATATGGGATGTTAGCGTCACAAGGCGGACACTTAGCCCACTATGCCACAGTGCCAGCTGTGAAATTATATACCATAATTTCTTTATCCAGTCATCAGTTGATGGACATCTGGGTTGATTCCATATCTTAGCTATGGTAAATTGATCTGCAATAAACATGGGAGTACAGATAACTCTTTCATATGCTGATTTCATTTCCCTTGGGTAAATTCCTAGGAGTGGGATTGCTGGGTCGTATGATGTATTTTTTTTTCAGCTTTCTAACATATCTGTATACTATCTTCCACAGTGACTGCACTAGTTTACATTCCCACAAACAATGGATTAGGGTACCTTTTTCCCCAAATCCTTGCCAGCATTTATGTTTTGTTGATTTCTGTAGGAGAGCCATTCCTTATTTAACAGTTTTGTTTAACAGTTTTGTGTTAGCATCTATTAGTATGGCTACACCAGCGCTTTTTTTTTTTCTTTGTGATAACATGGAATAACTCTTCCCATCCTTTCATTTTCAGTCTGTATCTTTGTTGGTGAGGTGTGTTTCTTGTAGGCACAAATGGATGGGTCTTGGTTTTTAATTCATTCAGCCAAACTGTATCTTTTAAATGCAATTTAGACCATTTACATTCAAAGTTACTATTGATAAGTAATGACTTTGCCCTGCCATTTTCCTGTAAATATTCCTATTGTTTGCTTTGGATTCCTCTGTACTTTTACTGGGAGATTTTCTGCTTTCACCTTCTTTCATAGTGATGACTATGTTTCTGTGTTTCTGTTTGTGCTACATCCTTAAACATCTTTTTAAGGCTGGATGAGTGGTGAAAAATTCTTTCAATTTCTGTTTGTTATGGAAGGTCTTTATTTCACCTTCATTCATAAATGAGACCTTAGCAGGGTACAGTATTCTGGGTTGACAGTTTTTTTTTTTTTTCCCCTTAAGACTTGGAGTATATCTTGCCATTCTCTCCTAACCTGTAGGGTTTCTGATGAGAAATCAGCTGTGAGTCTAATAAGAGATCCTCTGAAAGTAATCTGGCATTTCTCCTATGCACTTTTTAGAACCTTTTCTTTATGTTTTACTGTGGAAATTTTGACTACAATGTGTCGTGGTGAAGATCTTTTCTGGTCATTTCTATTAGGAGTTCCCTGTGCCTTGTGTACTTGGACATCCTTTCCTTTTTCCAAATTAGAGAAGTTTTCTATAATTATTTCACTGAATAGGCCTTTTAATCCATTCTCTCTTCCCATACTTTTAGGAAGTCTTATAACCCACATGTTGGGTCATTTGATAGGATCCCATAAATCTCCAATACTGTCTCTAATTTTTCTAATTTCTACTTCTCTTTTATTTATCTGACTGAAATATTTCCAAAGATTTGTCTTCTAGCTCAGATAGTCTTTATTCTGCCTTACCAAGTCTGTTGTTAAGACTTTTCATTGTATTTTCTATTTGATCTATTGAATTCTTCATTTCCAATATTTCAGATTGATTTCTCTTCAAAATCTCAATCTCATGGGAAAATTTTTCTTCCATGTCATGTATGTATCTCTTTAACTCATGAATTTGCTTCTCACTGCTTCTGAATAATCCTATGATTAATCTTTTGAATTCCTTTTCAGGCATTCCATCCATCTTTTCATCTTCACATTCTAATATTGAAGTGTTTTAGTGTTCCTCTAGAGTAGCCAAGTTTTCTTCCTTATGCTTGCTTCTTAAATCTCTGCAATTATTTTCAGTCATTTGTGGAGATACTTTTTTTTCTCCTCTGATGGCTTTTATCTTTTAACTATGCCTCTGTTGCTTATTGGAATGTTTGCTTTTTCAGTGAATACCCAGCGCTGGGTATAGCCAGGGAATTCTGGTCAGTGCTCCAGGGTGGGGGCAAGTATCCAGGGTGACACCCTAGATAGGCATGATAGATCTCTTCTATTGTCAGCAAGGGAGAGGGTATGATCACTTCTGTTGGCATAATCACAGCCTCACTTCCTCTCTTCCACGGTGATAAAAGCCCTGGCTTAACCCACAGTGTGTGCAACACTTAGCCATGCTGTCTCATGAAATGCACAAGGGATCTGTGCAGTTCTCAGGTGAGCATGGATCCCACTACAATGACCCATCCCAGGTGCCCAGAAAGCTCTGAGTCTCTGGCACCACACACAGTGATTGTGTAGAGGCCGATTGAGACTGAGTTCCCACAGTCTCAGTTCACAAGGCTCCCACAGTAAGAGTGCAGAGGATCTGCTCCACCCGCTAGCCTGTACGGCCCCCATGGAGAGGGAAAGATACTTCTAGAGCTGGCTGCCTGTGGGTGCTCTAGCTTGGTGACTTGAGCTTCAGAGCCTATAATATGTTGAGATGCTAGGGGCACCTCACAGTCCTACATAGATGCTCAGCAAAGTGAACAATGGAGAGCCTTGACTAGTGCCCCTGCCCACTAACATCATGGCTAAACAGGGGCATACTTGGCAAATGGTATACATTTACAAAAGGCCTTGGTCACAGTGAAATAGTTCTCATTCAGGGTGCGATTAAATGCAAGGTAAAATAATGGAGAACACAGTGATTTGGTCATGTTTTAATGAAAGAGTGTTTGAATATGAAGATGTGAGTATGTATCAGGTAATAATATGAAAGAGAGGACAAATTCGCATCAAAAGATAGTTGAACATACACAGTGAATTTCTTAAGAGGAATTTCCATTCAATTGTATTTTTTATCGAGAGGTAGAAGATAGTGTTTGATAAAAAGTTATAAACTCGAGAGATACCAAGATGGCAGCATAAGGAAAGGATGTACCTGCTTTGCAGCAAGGAGAAAGGTAAAGCCTCTCCTTTTGCTGAAGCTAGAGAAAGGAACAACAAACCTAAGTGTTTTGCACTTCAGATATTCTAAATATAGGCATTAAAAAGTGCTTCAGTTTCTGAGTTTGATCTCAAAAGAATGAGAGAGTAAATAGAGAGGTAGAATTTAGGTTTTTCTTCTAATCTGGATTGACTAGCATTTCTAAAGAACAATGGGAAGGTCAGATTCTGCAATATCTCTACATGTTGGAATAATATTTTTAAGTATTAATATCTTTAATTGATACTACAATGAAATTACAAACTTCAGGTGCTGTGTAAGTTTTTCATGACCTTTATATTTTTTTTCTCCTCAAAGCATCTTACAAAGTGCTGTTAAATAGTGACAGCCTCCAGTACTTGTTTTATTTGTCTAGGGCCCAAATCTTTCTCACAGATCCTCCAGCAAGGGTTGGAAAAGCCAGTGGGTAGGGGACAAGGGTGGGGAGCAAGGATCAAGCTTTGCTTCATCATTTCAAAACATTAGAACTAAAATATATTTTGTACATGAACACAAGCTTAGAGTCTCCAAAGTGGATATAATTTGTGCAGTTCAATGTTTGATATCTAGATATATTTGTAACATCTCAAAGCACTCTGTGCTGATTTTTTAAGACAGATTTTACAGAACCCAGCTTAAGTTAACAGAAGTTGTAAATTATGTCTAAGTGGAATTTATAAACAAAAGTTAAAGTTGAGCATGCAAGGGAATATTGAAAAGTTTGCATAATGCTGTCAACATCTACAGTGCCAATGTTCATCCTTTCTTTTATTATTAGCTGAACTTTTTTCTGTATACATGGATATATGTCTATGTAAGTATGTGTGTACAGATTTATGTTTTAAAATGAAACAAAGCTGTGCACTTATTATTGCAGGGGTCGACTGGTCTCTTAGAGCACGTGCTTCCTCGGACCTATTAAAGTACAGTACCAGCATTTCCCTCTTGCTGCTCTGTGAGTGTGACTCGACTTGAGCTTGGGTTTCTGGGAAAGCGCCTGGAAAATACCAATTTAATTTAGAAACTGCTCAGCTCAAGTGTTTGGTAGGATTTGACAGCCCTGCATCAGGTGATCAGACACATTCCCAGAGATACCACAAAGAAAAGTTGGAAATGTCACCAAAGAGTTTACATTAAATGTATTTTTCCTCCAACGGAACTGATTTTAAACACCATTTGAATTTACAACATGTGCCAGATTTCAGTATTTTGTTACATCACAGAACTTAGATGTTAGCTCCCTGCTTTCAAACTATTTTACTAGTTGGTATGGGCTTTTTCTTGGATGGCAAATGTTGCTATTCTTTTGCACACTATTAAGTAGCTAATGGCCAAATTGGAAATTCTTATATTACAGAGATGAACAACTATTTCTCCTGCTAGTTGAAATACTGTAATGTTAGTTAAACAATATTTTTGGATATATTCTTTCTCTTGCATAGGTTTTTTGTTTCCATTACACAATCAGATCTTAAAATATGTATATATACTTGGAATTTTGTAGGTGGTTTAGCCTTGTAACGTCTCCACTACAAATAAAAACAAATAAATAAATTCTAAATAATTTATCCGTCCTCACTGACTACCTCCATTTAAAAAGCATACATTGATCTCAAATTTTATTCAACATACACAATATGTCAAATGTATCATAGACGAGTAACTTCAAAAAATTCGTGGAAAATGAAATTAAATGATATATCTATTTTATTGCAAAAAGTTTTAAATCTGTGCAAAGTGTCTTCAAAAAGCTCAGAAAATATATAATATGAGAAAGCTATGTACTGATTTTAAAAAATTTTTGCACCAAAATAAACCTTTTAATTCTACTTTTCCAGAAACTTTTTGAAGTAACTTCATATTTAATCTAGGTGAAAAGCTGTGTGCATCAGTAATCAATATGTTATTTCCAAAGATAATCAACTTTTATGAGAAAAAATTAATTAAAAAATTGGACTGTTTCTTCTAAAGTGTCTTGCTTCTATCAGCTTGCTTCCCTGCCTGTCTTTTTATTGAATCCATACTTTGTATTTCAGTGGCCTGTAAAATTCTTCCTGCCTTTTAGAGTTTCTTTGAAAATAGCTTGTGAACACTAAAGGAGAAAAATTGTACTGAGAATCTTGCAAATCCTCTGTGATCTCAAACCAGGACAGGGATGTCTTTGGGTTTGGTTGGATTTTGTTTGCTTTGTTTTGTTTTGTTTTTAAAGGAAGAGTAGAACATTAACACATGACAACAGTGAGATTACACAGATAATTTTTTAGTTCTTTTATCTAGTAAACACTCTAATGATCTACTTCAAAGGCAGGCTGGGAAGAAGCCTCAAAGTCTGCAAGGGAAAGCTCTTCACCACTCATATGGGAGATATGAGGAACCTTTCAATGGATCATTGCTTTTTATGAGTAGTAATGAGGTGAGAAGTATTCTAGTGTGTGGCACAGGCCTTCATTAAAAAGCGTGAAACAGAATGGCTTATGGTTAAAGGGGGTAATTTGTTCTAACATACTTGCTAAATTGTGCTGTAACCATGCCAGTTAACAGCACTATATTTTCCATAGGATTCCTGAATGCAGTTGTGCACAATTATTCTGCTTGTACAAAACTCGGGGATTTTTCCAATCACTTGTGTTAACTAGTTGACAATGCTCACTCCTTCAGTGGAAAGTACACTGAGCCCCACAGTTAAAAAGGGGTGAAAGATTCCAAAGATGTTCTCATTCTCCTTCTAAAGCCAAAGGGTTCTTGTAAAATCAAAAATTCACGAACCCAAATTTAAATGAATACCATTTGCCTAAAATGGAATGTAAGAAGTAATAGCCAGCTTAATATGTACAATGCTTAAAGTTTTCAAATATGTATTATAATTAAGAGTCCACAAGAAAGAAAATCTGATTTGGCAATTTCAAATCTTCTGTTTAAAAGAGGAAAAACTGAAATATATGGGCGATAGTTTTGCTTCATTTGTGAAGAAATTCTGCCCATAACAGAACTTGAAATTATATGACATACCAAGATTACTTGTTCAGTTCTTGGTGGGAACATTGGACAAGGATTTTATTCATTGGAAAAAAACATTTTACTCAGGGAAACATAATATAAAAACATTACATTTTTTTTCCACATGACCAGTTATTGAAAGAGAAAATACTATAAGATAGAAATGTTCAGTTTTGAACAGGATCTATTGAAAATCATTTCATAAGATTTTACAAGTGAAAAATAATTCACTTTCTTTTCAAGAAAATTGGAATGTCATAATATTTAAGTCACATTGAAAATTTTATCACATTAGATTTTAGGGGTTAACACCTCAAGTGAATCTTCCAGAATTTTATTGAAAGGCAATAATATAAATATGCATTGTTTCATAAACTACGCATCATTTTATAAACGCTGGTGCACTTTCATGACAATAGCAACATATTAAGTTAATACAATAGATATGTCTCCATGGAATGAAATTAGAAATCTAAATTTAAGCACCAAAAAACTTCACAGTGAGAAAAGAAGTATGGTTGTCTTTGCCCACTCAGTGGAATTTCTGAGACTTAGCAGCTAGGGAGAAGAGCTTCAGCTTTGTCACTTTTCATCTATTTTATCATTATTTGGTTTTTGCATATTATATATTTGACATTTTAGAAAATAGATTTACAACCATAGCTTAGTACCTGATTCTAGCTTCAAAAATAAATACTTAATAGAAACCAGACTATGGGCTTACAATAAATGCAGTAGGCTTTGCCTCTCCTTTCTGTCTTGTTTTTTAATTGGGTTTTCAGGAAAATCTATGAAAGAAATTCTAATTGCAGTTACTCCTACAAATGCTCAGGTTCTTTTAGCATCAGAGAGAGAAATGGTAGCCCTGCGCTATGTAGGAGAATTAATGATTTGATGACTTTTTTATTTTGAAATTAAATGGAATATGTGAGCATAGTAACAATATTTAATATTCATTATTGTATACAACAAGTAGCCAAACCAGAAACAGCTTTTATTTGAATACAAAATAACAAGTATCAATTAAAATGTTTTTAATCTACTTTCTGAAAAGCACAGGACAGAGAGAGAGAGAGAGAGAGGGTCTGTGCTAAATTCATTGACCTGGAACATTGTCCAGAAAGAAGAATAAATCTTATCAATGTCTGATATTACACTCAATAATCCAAACACCACTTTTTCTTAATGTAATACAAATATCAACATTCTGAGCTGAGTGACAACTAGGATAGAAAACCTGGAAATTGACCTGGGAGAAAAATATACATTAAAGAGACATTCACTCAATTTTCAACTTTCTATTGCACTGTGTTTTATTTATATCAGATTAGAGAAATAAATGCTTCAGAGACAATAAAAAGAAGCAGTATAAGGATTAGGGGAATACAGTGTGTGGTTAAGGCATTTCATTGAAATTGTTCTGAGCTAAGATTGTCTAATTCCTTTTTGATAGCATGTCTTCCCATGATTGGGAGTTCCCATGGCTTTGTGATGCAAATACCATCACTACTTGTTTGTTTCTGTTCTCAACGTCTCTCTGAAATTATTTTGGTAATCAAAAATAAAATAAGTATAAAGAAAAAGATAATAAATATTGGACAGGAAATACCCAAATATGTTGAGACTAAACAATATATAATAGGATATGAGTCCAGGAAGAAAATAATAGCTAAAATATTGCCAACAGAATTATGTCCCTACACTTGAGAAAAGCTTCTATTGTAGATGACTAGTGGTTTCAATTTCATTTGTTAAATGTCAAATACATTTAACATAACTACCACATGCTCCAAATTTCTAGCAGGTGTGAAGACTGGCAGATGTAAATGAATCCTGGTCAGTGAACTACCTGAGAAGTTGAGAAGATATAACAGCTCAATTCTCTCTGCTTGTGGGCATCTCCACAAGATTAAATCAGCACAATGCATAAGACTATCTAGGAAAACATCTAATTTATTGTTTCACCAAGCAGTCTTAAAATTTGGGTGCAGAAAGGAAGACCAATATATACACTTGCAGCAAAACTGGAATAAGCCAAAATTTTAGATCAACCAATGTTGATCTTTTGGTTCTCTTTTTTTGGCTATATCCACATATCTTTCCAAGTCTTTCTCATGGGAATCTTTTATGGATGCTAAATAAATTTGGGGATTTCTTTTATGACTTGGCACATTCAAAGTGGTACCCTGGTCTTCCTCAAATTTAGCTCTGCCATATAGTGGCTATAGCTTAAAATTTCACCTCTGTTACATCTATTCACTGGCAGTCTCAGCATACCCATTATTCCTTTATACAACAATCCAAGGCCCAACTCAGATCTCTTCCACACATAAACTGGGCTCATACACTTTCTGCAAAACATATTTTTGAGATCATTGTATTCAGTTTCTCAATTTATTATATGCTTTAATTGTCAGAAACCATTGCAGATGTATTCAATTGTTTCATGATAAACTCCTTGAGAGAAAATAATGTATACTACAATTTGGTTTAACTAAGAATAATATACAAATAAAAATAATATAAAGTGGAAAATGGAAGGAACACACTAGCCTTAATATTGTCCTCTTGATTGCAAGTATTTGTGTCTATTAAGGAAATTTTCTTGCCTTAATGCCTAACTTCTAATAAGTCTAATATTAGAAATTACAGCCCAAATAAGAAGAAAAGAAATCCAGTTGGAAAATAGTAGAAAAGTTATCCTTAGATTAATATTACTTTGTGTTACTTCCTGAAACTTCTCCCTTTATTTCTCAGTTAGCTTGAGGTCATCTAGAAAAAAAAGAAAATAAAAAAAGAAAGTAAAAATGAATTAAAATTTCAAATAACTGAAAAAGAATTGGAGATTAATTTGAGGGACTACGAGGGAATAAGGACATGCTTACATTTTCCAAAGTCACCATCAACTCTAATATGCTAACATCCTACGGAAGCATGACTTGATTTGTCCTGTTCTTGATTTCTCCAACATCAAGTATAACTATCACTATATATTGAACATCACTGTATATCAAATGACTATAAATATCATTATACATTGAATGTCTAAAAATGGCAAAGTATGGTCAGTCATGTTTCTTATTAATTAAAAACCACTACCAAGAGCATGATATGTGTTGTCATATTTGTGATATTAAAAGAAATTTCTTTTATTCCTCACTGTGCAGATCTTTATTCTTTTTAAAAAAAATGTTTTTATTTGAAAGTTAAAGTTACAGAGAGAGAGAGAGAAATCTTCCATCTGCTGGTTCACTCCCCATATAGCTACACCAAGCTGAAACCAGGAGCCAAAAGCTTCATTGGGGTCTCTCACATGGGTAAGTCTTTTATTTTTTAATCAAAATAGTACCTTTCTGAATTATGTTACCTGTTAGAAAAATATCTCCAGTACTATTATTTGGCATGTTTTAGGTCACTCATCAAAACTTCATTTGAATTATTAGTCACATATAGTAACCTGGAATTTTTAGAAGTAGGATATCTGTAGCAAGATTAATTCATTTAATCTTATTTATGCTACACATGACTGAAGGAACTTAAATAAACTACTAAATATTGCCTAATCAATTTTCTCCTTGCAGGGCCAGTGCTGTGGTGTATGGGTAAAGCTGTTGCCTGCAGTGCCAGCATCCCATATGGGCACTGGTTCAAGTCCTGGCTGCTCCACTTCCAATCCAGCTCTCTACTATGGCCTGGGAAAACAGGAAAAGATGGCCATGTCCTTGGGGCCCTGCACCCATGTGGGAGACCCGGAAGAAGCTCCTGGCTCCTGGCTTTGGATAGGGTCAGCTCCAGTCATTGCAGCCAATTAGGGAGTGAACCAGCAGATGGAAGACCTCTCTTTCTGCCTCTCCTCTCTTTGTGCGACTCTGACTTTCAAATAAATAAATAAATAAATAAATTGAAAGAAAGAAAGAAAGAGAAAAAGAAAGAAAGAAAGAAAGAAAGAAAGAAAGAAAGAAAGAAAGAAAGAAAGAAAGAAAGAAAGAAAGAAAGAGAAAGAGAAAGAAACGAAAGAAAGAAAGAAAAGGGAAAGCTATTAAAAAAAATTTTTTTTTCTCCTTGCTCAATTTCTATTTAGAAATGACTGTGATTTCATTTCCACTTAGTGGGTAAAGCTGCTGCCTGCAATGCCAGCATCCCATATGGGCGCCAGCTCGAGACCCGGCTTCTCCACTTCCGATCCAGCTCTCTGCTATGGCCTGGGAAAGCATAGAAGATGGTCCAAGTCCTTGTGCCCCTGCACCCAGGTGGGAGACCCAGAAGAAGCTCCTGGATCCTGGCTTTGGATCAGCACAGCTCTGGCATTTGTGGCCATCTAGGAAGTGAATCAGCGGATGAAAGATCTCTCTCTCTCTCTCTCTCTCTGCCTCTCCTTCTCTCTCTAACTCTGACTTTCAAGTAAAATAAATAATAAATCTTTAAAAAAAATTTAACTTAATTCCAAATACTATTCTGTGCCTTAATAACTAAAACCATAGAAAATAGCTGACTGCCTGCCAAAAATTAAGGCATGTGAGAGAAAGACTTTCAAATATCCAAATTGGTGAAATGAAAAAATCAAAATGAATACTCCTAAGGATATCAAGAAATCTCCATCATCTATAGTCTAACTTGAATCGTTCCAGTTTTCAAACTGATAACTCTATTTAAACATAGATAAAAGTGAAATGGACTTAAAGTTTTGTCTAAATGCTCTCTGGCTGTGGAGAGAGGGAAAAGCAAAGCAGTTGCTCTACTCTACTGTGCCCACAACTGAGAATCAGAGTAAGAGTGCTAATCTCCCTTGTAATTTTTCTTTCTCAGTAACAGCATACTAAAACCCAAGCATTTTTCATTATATTATTACAATTTTTTAAAATTTTGGCTTATTCAATTCTGATCTGAGAGACCTTTCTCTAATTAGTGTCTTTACAAAATTGAACACAGGCAGATTTTAATCCTTCATTTATTGATTTTATTTTAATGCTATTACTCAGCATATGTTGGCTACATTAAACCATTACAGTAAAAATTAAAATGAAAGTCATATGATTTATCCCCCTTTAAAAGTGCTCGATCAGTCTAATAAAAGTCAAGTGCCAAATACCAGATGTCTGATTTAAAAAAAATTCTGAACAAAAAGGAAAAAAACCTTTTCTTTATTCTCTTAAGATATTTAGTTGAGATTATGCCATCAAAGAAGAAATATTTACATATAAACATAGTTGTATGCATAGATTTAAGAAGATGCAAAATTAGAAATAACAATATATTAATATTGATCTTGTATTTTAAAAACTCTACCTTGATAAATAAATTGTGTTGCTTTTATGCATAATCATCTTGGTATTTTACAAAGAAAATGAGAATGATTATTCAACTGAAAATGGAGGACAAATGAGAACACCAGATGCAATTAAGAAAGACACTTAAAATCAAGTTATGGGCTGGCGCCGTGGCTCACTTGGCTAATCCTCCTCCTGCGGCCCCAGTACCCTGGGTTCTAGTCCTGGTTGGGGCACCGGATTCTGTCCCAGTTGCTCCTCTTCCAGTCCAGCTCTCTGCTGTGGCCCGGGAAGGTAGTGAAGGATGGCCCAAGTGCTTGGGCCCTGCACCCGCATGGGAGACCAGGAGGAAGCACCTGGCTCCTGGCTTCGGATCAGCACAGTGCACAGGCCATTTGGGAGGTGAACCAATGGAAAAGAAAGACCTTTCTCTCTGTCTCTCTCTCTCTCACTGTCTAACTCTGCCTGTCAAAAAAAAAAAAATCAAGTTTATGATCATTACTTTTCCTTCAAACTTTAGCTCCTCTCACTGCTTGTTTATCAATGTAATTTCTAACCAAAACCCATTGTCCAAGAAAATAAACTGATGTTCTCAGATCAACATAAAAATATTTTCAAAAGAAAGAGCCAAATAAATGCGTCAACCTTTTCCATCTTTAC
This sequence comes from Oryctolagus cuniculus, assembly GCF_964237555.1. NCBI lineage: Eukaryota > Metazoa > Chordata > Mammalia > Lagomorpha > Leporidae > Oryctolagus > Oryctolagus cuniculus. The sequence goes on from NC_091433.1 coordinate 56,515,072, forward strand.
TATACTTTTAACTCAACTACTCTGTATTCACTACTCCCCAAAGATAATTATTCCTCAACTTCAGCTTTCTCCACATTACCCTTTTTCTTCCAAAAGTTGCTGTTCCCTTTCCAGCAGTTAAGATCAAAGATGATCTCACATAACATTCCTTCCACAATTTTTTTTTCTGATTGTTCCCTCATTGCCCACCTCCCCACTCTGCCTCCCCCTCCCACCAAGATTGCCAAGGCTATAAGCCTGCTATGACTGTCACTGATTACCAGTTCTTCAACGTTTGACCTCCTTACATCTCCCGCCTCCTTTCTGGTAAGGTCTGGCCCTGTGATGGAAGATTGCTCTGTCAACAGATGGAGTGATACACAGAGCCTGTATTCAGTCCTCCCCTTCTGCTGACTGCATTTGGTTTACAGGATGATTATGGTGCAGCCACCTGCTGGAGGTGACAGTCCTGGGATTCCTGACAACTGTACAGTAGATATTGTCCTCCAGCTCGGTACTCAGGCCCAACCCACACCTCTACCCTACTGCCAGTTGGACACCACATAGCAAGAAATATTCCATTGTCTTTGCTAACAGATATTTACAGTTTTTCTTAGCATATGGCGTTATTGCAACTAATACAACTAAAATCATTATCTCTCTACTGACTGAATATCCATAATATTTTGTTTTTCTAGTCACTGTCAATACTCTTCTTATATTTTTTAAAAAATTGGTTTATTTATTTGAAAGACAATACAGAGAGGGAGGGAGGGGAAGAGAGAGAGAGAGAGAGAGAGAGAGAGAGAGAGAGAGAAAGCAAAAGTGAGAGAATATCTTCCATCCAATGGTACACTCCCCAAATGACTGCAATGGCGGGAACTAGGAGCCAGGAACTCTATCCAAGTCTGCAATGTGTGAGGCAGAGACCCAAGTAATTAGGCCACTTTCAACTGCCTTCCCAGGCGTGTTAGCAGGGAGCTGGATTGGAAGCAGAGAAGCAGGGACTCGAACCAGCACTCCAATATGGAATGCTGGCTTTGCAGGCAGTGGTTTCACCTGTTGTGCCAGAATACCAGCTCCATCTCTTCCTATGCATTAATGAAGCCTCTTCTTGCCTTTCTCCTTCAGGTCAGCAAGCAAGTCCTTTCTTTTCAGAATTTTTAAAAATTCTTTGAAATACTAAGCACAGTCTTTTAGGAGATGCCCTGGACTTGTTAACCTTTTGTTAGACTACGTCAAACTAACTGGCTCCTGATTCTTCCTTTTATTCATTTATTGACTAAAAATATGTACTACATCCTTACCACAGTTCAGTAGATACATTTGGGATATCTTCCCAGCTTGCATGTCTTCCTTCTTCTTAAGAACCCCTCCAGCAGCCATAGTGACAAAGCATAGCTTGTGACTGACTTGATCAATCTTGATTATCTCACTGAAGGTAGGCTAATTAGATTTTGTTCCAGAGAAGATTGCTAAGAAATGGCTGGTCAATCCTAGATCACAATTGGAGTTGTACCATAAATACTTAAGAGCAGCTAGCAGCTATATAATGCCATATTGACCCAGGAGCTATAGAAAAATCAAGTAATCATGTTGAAAAAAGGGCAAAACCAAGGCTGGCATTATGGTATAGAGGATTAATACTTTGCCTGCAACTCCAGCATTCCATATGGGCGCCGGTTGAGTCCTGGCCACTCTGCTTCTGACCCAGCTACCTACTATTATGTCTAGGAAAGTAACAGAAGATGGCCCAAGGATTTGGGCCCCCGTACCCACATGGGAGACCCAGAAGAGGTTCCTGGCTCCTGGCTCCTGGCTTTGACCTGGCCCAGCCTTAGCCATTGTAGTCATTTGGGGAGTGAACCAGCAGATGGAAAATTCTCTCTCTCTCTCTCTCTCTCTTTCTCTTTCTCTTTCTCTCTACTCCTCCTCTCTATAACCCTGCCTTTCAAATAAATCTTAAAAAAAAAAAATACAAAACCTAAAGGTTCTCCCTAGACTGTTTGCAATTCTTTCCCAAGGCTTGACTCGAGTCCCCCACTGTGCTCCATAGCCTTGTAATACATTGCCTATTTTGTATAAACTATTACAACTAATATTACTTTAATTAATACAACAAGATATTTTGCTTCCAGTCCCCAGGGATACAATGATGAACAAGATACACAGAGCTCTTACCCTTTTGGTAAGACCAGTAATTCAGTAATTTGTGAGGGAAAAGGAACTTATTTTTGCAGTGCTCTCAGATGTTGATATTTCTTGGATAATTTGGATTTGGAAGTGATTTTCTTTTATTTTACAAATTTAACAAGGGTTTTCATTTTTTATTTACAAAAGTATTCTTGTTAAATGAGAATAGTTCTTTCTCCTATCTTGATATTTTTTTACTTATAGCTTTGTCATTCAAGAGTGCTAAAAATTATAAAAATCAAACATCAGAAAAGGAAGCCAAACACATCAGAATTGGAAAGAGAGAACAGAGGGAAGCTTTGAACCAGGAAAATGAGATTGACGATGAGACAAAGTTGTACATATATGACATTAGTGAGATGAAAGATGCGAAATGTAGGAAGTAATTATGCACAAGTGCAACAGAAAGACTTGAAAAGGTTTCATTTTTAAAAAGATTTATTTATTTATTTATTTATTTGAAAAGCAGAGTTACAGAGAGGCAAAGGAAGAGAGAGATATCTTCCATCGACTGGTTCACTCCCCAAATGGCCACAGCAGTCAGAGCTGGGATGATCCAAAATCAGGAGCCAGGAGCTTCTTCCAGGTCTCCAGTATGGGAGCAGAAGCCCAAATACTTGGGTCATCTTTCACTGTTATCCCAAGTGTATTAGCAGCAATGTTGGATTGGAAGTGGAACAACCAGGACTCAAACAGACACCCATATGGGATACCAGTGCCATAGGCTGCAACTTTACTTGCTACGCTACAGCACTGGCCCCTAAAATGGTTTCACTTTGAGCATGTCATTAGGAAAACTGCATGAGATTGAGATATTAGTTTAAGGTGTATTGTTGCATTTAATAGAGTCTCAGCTCTCAGTGTGCATCAAGATATTCTGGAGAAGTGGATATTTGGACTGGTGGTTAACATGCCCACCTGTACCCCATATCAGAGTGACTGAGTTCAACTCAAGACTTTGCTCCAGACTCCAGAGCTCTGTATACACAGACCCTGGACAGCAATGGTGATAGCTTAAGTGGTAAGTGGTTGGATCTCTTCTACATACAGGAGACCCAAACTGAGTTCACAGATCCTGGCTAAGGCCTGGCCCAATGCCAACCTTTGCAGGTATTTGGAGAGTGAACTGGCAGATAAGAACTAGTAAATGCTCTCCTTCTCTCTCTCCCCATCACCCTCTGCCTTTCAAGTAATTTCTTCTTTAAAATGACATTATGGGAGTCAATGCTGTGGCACAGCAGTTAAAGCTGCTGCCTGCAGTGCCGGCATCCCACATGGGCACCAGTTCGAGTCCCAGCTGCTCCACTTCAAATCCAGCTCTCTGCTTGGCCTGGGAAAGCAGTAGAGGATGGCCCAAGTCCTTGGGCCCTTACACCTACATGGGAGACCTGGAAGAAGCTCCAGGCTCCTGGCTTCAGATTGGCTCAGCTCCAGCCATTGTGGCTATTTGGGGAGTGAACCTGTTGAAGGGAGACTCTCTCTCTCTCTCTCTCTCTCTCTCTCTCTGCTTCTGCCTCTGCCTCTCTGTAACTCTGCCTTTCAAATAAATAAATAAATATTTTTTAAAAAGATGTTATGGAGAGATTTCAAAATACACAAATGCCCTCACTTTCAGCACCAGAGATAATAATTCCATTGACGAAGAGGAAATTCTGTGCATTAGTGTTTTCCCAAGGCTCCTTCCCCCAGTGACTTTAATATACTGATGGAGTGGAGAATGAGCTTCATTTGAAGCACCTTCCATGAAAATGCTGACTTGTTTACCACCTAAAAGCTATTTCTATTTAAAATTAGCAAAACACTGTATAGAAATATTGAAAACCATGACATCTAGTCATACAGAATTAAAAAATAAGACAGAAGATAAGAGGATGATTGGAAATTTAAAACAAAGCAATTATCTGTTAAGTGATGCGCAGGTTGAAAGATAAGGATGTATTCTGAAAGTCTTGCTTCTGCAGTTTATTTTCTTTACTTCTCCTACTGAAGCTCCTGGCAATTCTGAAAATCCAGAAGGTGGCGAGGCTACCTGTGAAGTAGTTGAAGTCTGACTTCAGTTCCCCTTCTCTGAATTCTCACTCTCTCTACCTCTCAGACCATGCTGAGTGCCTACCCCTTCCACTGTCACAGGGAGCTGCTTCTGATGTCTCCGACCTCAGGTTTTCTTCATTGTTCTCTGGGATAGACCAAAAGCAATATCATGATGTAAGCAATTAGGCAAAGCATCATTAATAATAGCCTCTAGATAATTATCTGCTATACATACTGAATTGGTGAAATGTTGACTTGAGAATCAATTATAATTTTTTCCTGGTTCTTCTCCTCAAAAGGCAAAAAAGAAGATTTTGTGACTGAAGCTTAACTCAGTTTCCCACACCACGCAGGGCAGACTAAATAGATAAGTTATCAATGAAGCAGAGAATGTAATGGAAAAAGTGAAAATAATGGGTTTGGTTTTAATGGTGTTTTGCAAACAGATACCTCAAGTCAAATTTCATAACAATAAAAGCAACAGAAGTCCACACACACAAAAAAATCATGGGGTGTATGTGTGTGTGTGTTTGTGTGTGTGCATGGGGAGCAGGATAGATTCCTTTTCAAAGTATGCAGGGGAAAAAACATACTGTGCCACCTAGTGGTCAAAAGTAAGCCAATTTTTAAAAATAGAGCAAAACAACTTTGCCTTTAATTGGAAGGTCAAATTATTCATTAAAGTAGTAGAATCTTGATGTGGTAAATTACATAGTAGTTAAAATTTAAATGCCATGGTTATGTTTTAATTTTTCATCCATACATGGTGTTAAGAAATATAATAAAATCATAGAAGCCCCAGGATCAGCAATAGGATGACTCCCATTTATCTTCCCTAGAAGGTGACTTAACAACACTCGAGCCCACTGTCCTCCACAGAGAACAGGAGAGATGGCTACTTAACTATTATTTTGCTTTTAAATGCCATGTTTCAAAGTAAGCAACAGATCCTATAATAGTAATGGAGTCCGGGGCTGGCATTTTGCCATACTTGCAATGTCAGCATCCCATTTGGGTACCAGTTCAAGTCCCGGCTGCTGCACTTCCAATCCAGCTCCCTGCTTGTGTGACTGGGAAATCAGCAGAAGATGGCCCAAGTGCTTGGGCCTCTGCACCTGCATGGGAGACCTGGAGGAGGCTCCTGGCTCCTGGCTGTTACAGCCATTTGGGGAGTGAACAGCAGATGGAAGACTTTTCTCTCTCTCACTTTCTCTGTCTGTAACTCTGTCTTTCAAATAAATCAAATAAATCTTAAAAACAATAGTAATAGCTCCCAAAGTATTTGTTTCCTACAAATAGGAAATATAAAAACAGTAAAATATTATCTTAGAATAAAAAATACTGGTCTCCCACATGGGTGGCAGGGACCAAAGTACTTGAGCCATCATTTGCTGCCTCCCAGGAGTATCAGCAAAGAAACTGGAATGGAACTGGTATAGTCAGGACCCAAAACAGCCCTCAGATAAGGAGGCTCATATTGCCAGCAGCAGCTTAACACACTATGCTGCATTTCTTAAACATTGTTAAGGATAATTTCCCCTTACTTCCATTCTCACTAAAGTGCAAATAGACATCACAAGTCAAATTTCATAGCAATAAAGTGGATACTAATATATATCCAAGTGTAACCTTGGTAAAGTGATTTAGAAAAGGAATGGAAAACAGGAGTAAAACTGAGCTGTTCAGAATAATTAATCCCCTGATATATAGACTATCCTTAACTGAGAGATAAAAATTTTGATTTTTGATTCCAAAAGCAAGAAAATTTTCTTAAAATATTTTCAGTATGCCAAATGTGATGGAAAACCAATAACATTTCTCTGAAGCAACTTTTTAAAAAATTTTAAAATATTTATTTATTTATTTGAAAGTCAGTGTTACACAGAGACAGGGAGAGACAGAGAATGAGAGAGATCTTCCTTCTACTGGTTCACTTCCCAGTTTCTGCAACAGTGGAGGCTGGATCAGGTTGAAGCCAGGAGCGAAGAGCTTCTTCCAGTTCTCCTATGTGTGTGACAGGGTCCCAAATACTTGGGGCATCTTCTGCTGCTTTTCGCAGGCTCTCAGCAGGAATCAGGATTGGTAATGGAGCAGTCAGGACACAAACAGGCTTTTATGGATGAAGTCTCAGGCAGCAGCTTTACCTGCTATGCCACAAAGCCAGCCCCTGAAGCAACTATCTTATTTTTTGCAACTATCTTTAAGATGTCAGAATCATCAGTCAGAAATTTGACTTTTTCTACACCAAAGTCTGCTGCCTCACCTTCAACCCCAACCAACTGCAGGAATAGCAAGTAGCTTTCTCAATAGCATGAGTTATTAACGCAAGGTTGTTGTTTATGTGTTTTGAGAAGCTGGTCTTGATGTTATACTCTCTTGTTATACCTTCACTGTTGACACCAAAATGTGTCACAGGTGAAATTGTGCATAAGGGAAAAATCAATGCTTCCTTCTCCAAAAATGGGACGAGTATAGGAAAGAGATTGGGCATATATTGGCACTCTACAAGCACACAAATCCGTAGTGAATATTGCTGACATTTCTGTGGTGCAAACTCACAAATAGAAGAGAGAATTTTCTATAACGAATGTATCCCCATATTTATTGAGTTACTTGCTCAACTCTCATCTTTATCTTTCCCAGACAGCCCTCAAGCCTCCAGAGACATGTGTGCAAATATATCTAATCACTTCATTTTTTTTCCTTAGCACCTTGTAATATTTCTGTGTAAGACCCCTTACATTATCTGTTTACTTGTCTTCCTATATCAGTAGGCTATTAATTACAGGAGCCAGGAACCTTATCTTTGTTAAAACTAAGACTTGGTACTATTACTGGCATGTAATAGGCACTTATGAGCTTTTATTGAATTGACTGGATTGTGTGAATTTAAACAGAGTGCATTATTAATTCAGGGATCTGACAAGTCTGTCTGTCTTCCTTCCTATTGCAAGGATGTGAATGCTTAATAGTACAGCTTCACAAATGCAAAAGCCTCTACTACATTTGAAGCTACTGGAAAATACTGCTTTCCTCAGTTCTTTCAGAGTATCAAACATTTCTAATACCTGATAGCTGGAAAATGTTTAGGAAATCTCCTTTAATGAGGTCACTGACAAGATTCAAAAGAGATTCTTTCTTTTCAGTTCTAGAATATCATGTGGCAGGGATAATCTTAAGTTTATTTTAAATACTTCATTCAGGCCAGCGCCGTGGCTCACTTGGTTAATCCTCCACCTGCGGCACTGGCACCCTGGGTTCTAGTCCTGGTTGGGGCGCCGGGTACTAGTCCCGGTTGCTCCTCTTCCAGTCCAGCTCTCTGCTGTGGCCTGGGAGGGCAGTGGAGGATGGCCCAAGTGCTTGGGCCCTGTACCCGCATGAGAGACTGGGGGGAAGTGCCGGCTCCTGGCTTCGGATCGGCGCGGCGCTGGCCATAGTGGCCATTTGGGGAGTGAACCAACGGAAGGAAGACCTTTCTCTCTGTCTCTCTCTCTCACTGTCTAACTCTGCCTGGCAAAAAAAAAAAAAAAAAAAAAAAAAAAAAAAAAAAAAACACTTCATCCCTTCCTTCTCTTATGGTAAGGAGATCTTTTAGCATAATAACATATGAATGTTAATTATATTAGTTAAAATTTTAACTGAGAAAGGTGATACTTTACTGTTGTTGATATTTTCACTTGATAGTTCACTCTGAAAAATTCTCAAAGAACAATCCAAGCTTGTTGCTAGAAAGGATTTTTCTATTACCATAAATGAAGCCAAGAATGAAGGTCAAAGAGGCTTTGATCTTAAGATCTACTAAACAGAAGCCAGGACCCTGGAACAAAGGATGAGGTGAGAGCAGCAGATTATGTAAAACAGAAGGGAGGACCCTTAGAATTATATTGGAAGATAACTCTGTCTGAACTAAAAAGGGCCATGATGGAGAAACAATTGGCAACAGCTGTCACATTCCATACATCTCTATATTAAACCACCATGAAGATTATTTCCCATAAAGTAATTTTTCTGGTAATTGTCTATACCCACATACCTTCCAGACACTGCTGGAAGTAATGGAATGACTGCACTTATAGTGTTCCTGGGATTCTAGACGTGAATAAAGAAAAAGCATCTTAGTTTTTATTAAGGCAAGGGAGGGAAGCCACCTGACTTCAACAAGCGCTGAGTGTTTCATGTCAGTATTCTCTCACGAATGCACTGCTTTTTGAAACCTTAGTAGTTTAGTAGTAAGAGCACTTTTGGGTTCCTCAACAGGACTGTCCATGGCCTAAAGAGGACAGTGCTAGTTGCTCTTTCCTCCTGATCTTCATTTCTTATTGTCATCCACAAATAGCATTTCTCCCCTGAAGAAACTGTACATGTGAAAAAAAAGTGAGTTTATTGTGGTGCTAGAATGATGCTAATACTTGGAAGAGTTAAAAGAATGCATCAATAGATGGAAATGTAGCTGTCATTGTAAAATATGCAGATAATTAAGGGAAGTATGAAGAATTACTTATCTTGTGGTTTATGATTTTAAATGTTAATAGAAGTCACTATTTTCTGAGTTTTGATTTGGTAAAAATTTCTATAGTGGACCATTTTCATATGTCATCTAACTTCATTTTCAAAAAATACCCTACAATATTGGATAAGATGAGCTTCCCTCTTTAGATTAAAAAAATAAGAATGGAGCAATTGACTTTTCTAGGTTCAATCATACCATTTGTGGTAAAAAACAGTACTTAAAGCTGGATCTGTTTGGGCACCAAGTTCCTGATTTTTGTTCCTACATCAGGGACTACTTCCTGGGTATCACTGTGTTTTGCTCATTTGTTTTATTTCATGTGTGTTTGTTTATGAGAGAGGCATTGCAGTGTTATCCTCAAGCTCATTTAAGAAATGTTATAATACAGAGTTACAATATTCCAAACAATATAAAGACTGCCCCGGGGCTGGCGCTATGGCGCAGTAGGTTAATCCTCCACCTGTGATGCTGGCATCCCATATGAGAGCTGGTTCTAATCCTGGCTGCTCCTCTTCCAATACAGTTCTCTGCTGATGGCCTGGGAAAGCAGTAGAAAATGGTTCGACTGCTTGGGCCCCTGTGCCCATGTGGACCCCTGTGCTTGGGCCCACCTGGAGGAAGCTCCTGGCTCCTGGCTTTAGATCGACCCAGCTCTGGCTGTCGTGGCCATTTGGGGCGTGAATCAGATGATGGAAGAACTCTCTCTGTCTCTCATGCTCGCTGTCTGTAGCTCTACCTTTCAAATAAATAAATAAAATATTTTTTAAAAAAGAAAGAAAGAATGTCCCAGTAAGTTCCCAACAAAATATTTTTAAAGTCAAGAAGATTCTTTTCCACTGTCCCGGGGCCGGCGCTGTGGCTCACTTGGTTAATCCTCTGCCTGTGGCACCAGCATCCCATATGGGCACCGGGTTCTAGTCCCAGTTGCTCCTCTTCCAGTCCAACTCTCTGCTGTGGGCCAGGAGGGCAGAGGAGGATGGCCCAAGTGCTTGGGCCCCTGCACCTGCATGGGAGACCAGGAAGAAGCACCTGGCTCCTGGATTCGGAATCGACGCAGCACCGGTTGTGGTGGCCATTTGGGGAGTGAACCAATGGAAGGAAGACCTTTCTCTTTGTCTCTCTCTCACACTGTCTATAACTGCCTGTCAAATAAAAAAAAATTCAAGGATCTACTTTGCCATAATTTTTACTTTATGACCATGGTCCTTTTTCTCTGGGGATATAAATAGTCAATGTTTCAGTTCAATGAAGTTCTATGCATATTGTATGTCTCACAAAACTTAGAATTAATTGTTCTAAAACAGAACACTAAATTTTTTCATCCCAATCAAATGTGCTCTTCTTCTATTCCTTATTATTAATATTAACTGAAGGAATCAACATGAATTTATTTATTTGAAAGGCATAGATAGAGCTAGAAACAAAAGAGAGATTAGAAGAGAAAGAGAAGAGGGGAAAAGAGAGAGAGGGAGGGAGAAAGAGAAATGAGAGAAGGATCATCTATCCACTGGTTCATACCCCAGAAGTTCACAACAGCAAGGACCAGGCCAGGTTGAAGGCAGGAGCCAGAAAATCTATTTAGGTCTTCCACACGGGTGTCAAGGACACCCATGAGCCATTACCTGCTGCAAGGTGTGCATTAACAGGAAGCAGGATTGGAAGCCAAGGTGGGAACCAAGGCACTCCAATACAGAATGTGGGCATCCCAAGTGGCTTCTTAACCCACTTTACCACAATACTCACTCCCTTACTACATACCATATTTGTGTGATTCCATTAATTCATAATACCATCTTAAGACAGTAATAAATCTTAAATCGATGTACCCATCCTAGAATTCCCCCTCTTTTCTTCAACAGGAAAGGAAGATCTGTAAAAAGAAACATTGTTTTCCTACTTCCCCAGGACATTCCTCCCTCCAGTGTTTAAATGGCACTAACATTCATAAAGTTCTTCATGCCAGAAATGTGACACCTACCTAAGCATCAAACCATTCACAAGGCCTGCTTATCCATCTTCAAGACACTTCCTAAATCTCTCCACTTACCACCTCTCTTTCTGCCACTTCCCCAGTTTGATCCCCCCACTTACTTCTTTCACATGTTACTACCCAACTCCTCAGATGCTTTCCTTGCCCTCAGGCCTAATGCTTCTATTTATTTTGTATGTTGACTCCAGAGTAATTTTTCTGAAATCAAATCCAACCTTTATTTACTTCACTTTAAACATTTCCATATTTTGCCTTTGTTCTCAGGGAGGAGACAAACTCTGGGCAGTGAACTGGATGTTTGTGTCCCCCCCAGAATTCCTATGTTGAGATGTAAGCCCTAGTGTTATGATATTAGGAGACAAAGTATTTAAGAGGCAACAGTGTCACAAATGTAGAGCCCCCAAGAATAAGATCAACGTCCTCATAGGAGGAACTCCAAAGAATCTCTACCTCTTTCCACCACGTAGACGTCAACAAGTTCATAGAAAATTGGACTAAAAGATACGATCATTTGGTGCAAAAAAATTTAACCCATGCACACTTTTTTCATATGTGTTTTCGATCAATTTGGACAATGAGGAATCGGCCATTTGCAACTGAATATAGAACCCTTTCTAGAGACCAACCATACTGGCATTCTAGTCGTGTTCTTTCAGACTCCAAAGCTGTAAAAAGCTCTATTAATAAGTTACCTACAGTACTTTGTTTTAGCAACCTGAACTGAAATACTCTGTCATAGTACTTCGAGACCTATTGAGAGCTTACTTTTTTCTCTTCTTCCAGCCTCATTTCTCATGGCTCCCTCCTGAACTCTAAACTTCAGCTGCCCGGTTTTGCAAGACCCTATATTCTCTCTAGTCTTTGGGCCCTGTTTATGTGTCCTACCAGAAACAGCTTTTCCTCCCCAGAACCACCTTTCACTTTAAGAACTTCACTTTGTCTTGAAATTCAACTACTGGTTCCCCCAAGAAGCCTTAAGAGCCCTCTCCACTAAGTCCAGGATAATGGTCCTTTCCATGAATTCCCATGTGCATATAATACTTCTCCTAATACACTGTTGTATTCTTCAAGTGTATATGTTCAGCACCTAATAAAGTGGTAAACATATAGAAGGTTTTCAGAAATAATTTCTGAATGAATCAGTATGATGAACAAATGAATGAAGATGAAGGCTAGAATATAACCAAAGCAAAGTCATTCATATGTTGCGGGCTGGGGATAGGGATAGAGGTGCTCACAGAGAGAGGGCTGAGAAAGTAGAAAGATAGATAACTGATTCCACCACCCCATTCTAATATTCTGTATCCTATAAGGGACATTAAAAGTCATTTAAGCAAACCAATGCATTTTAAATAATGAAACCAAGGCTTGTGATATGCGTGACATCTGATAAAATCTGTTGGTTTCACCTGATCCCATCAAAAAAAAAAAAATCATGTGCTTTTCTGTTCAGATATAGAAATGAATTTATCATACTCAGAAACATTTTGGAATTACATGAACTGAATGAAACAGAGGGAGAATCAATCATTCTGGCAATAAATCTCCAAGTCCTTCCCCACTGCATTCCTTTGCAGTCTATCCTGAAGCCCACAGAGAATGGTTTGTACTGAAATGATCCTCACTGTGTTGCCTTGTTTGTTCTGCTATACAAAACACCAACCATTAAATCCATGTAACTATATTTTAAAAACCTAAATTTTGACTGATTAAAAAATACAACTAAAATTGTATTTCCTTAGTACAGTGTTCCAACCCACATCAGAGTGCCTGGATTTGTTTTTATTATCCAACTCCAGCTCCTAACTCCAGTTTCCTTCTAATGCAGACCCTGGGAGAAAGTGGTAAAATCAACTAATTGAGTCCCCAACACCCATGAGGGAGACCTGGGTAATGACATTCATATGGGAGACCTGGGTTTGGTTCCTGGGTTCTGGCTTCAGCCTGGTTTAGTTCCAGCTATTGTGGAGCATTTGGGTACTTGAACTAGAGGATAGAAGTTTCTCTCTCTCTCTCTTTCTCCTTCCTCTTTGTGCATGTGTGTATGCATCATAATTAGATACATAAATGAATAAATTTTGATAAAATTTTTAAAACAATTCATGCAAGCCACATTTCAGGTGCTCAGTAGCAACCTGTGGCTCATCACTGCTGTATTGGACAGCACAAGAAGAACATTTCCATCATAGAACAGTTCTATTGGGCAACCCCATACAAGCTTTATAAAATTGCCCACAGTATCTTCTGACCTGGATTTAGTTACAAAAGAATAGAGTCTTGAATTGGGTTATAAGGAGAAGTTAGAAGAATGAAATGATTTATTTAGAAATCTTACCATTGCTTTCCAGCTTTTTGGCTAAGATCAAGTGTAGAAATCTTAGCCATGCCATAATCTTTGCAAGAAACTGCTCCTCTGACTCATGAAGTCATGAGAAGTAAATTGCTGAATGAGACAAAATGAAAGCATCTATGCTGGCATGGTTGAATATAATTGACAATTTTTATGGAGAGAAAACCAATATTTCACATAAAAAAGACACATTTTTCCTTTAAGTGCCAGTTAAGAATCTGAAATCAAAAGGAATTGCTCATTAATTTTACAATCAGAGGAAGTGAGAAGGGTCGAAAAGTCACCAAGAGCTGATAGAACTGCAAAAATGAATTTTTCAGATATGTGCCAAGAAATATTTGAAATCATTGAAAAGAGTAGAGCTTCTCTGATCAGTTGAGCCCTCCAAATAATGAAAAACAGAACAACAGATCATTAATTTCAACAGCAGATGAATGAGTCATATCATAACACACATATCAGATGAATTTTTCTTTTATTTTTATATAATGGCATACTTTAAAGGATATTTTTATTTTAAAATTTTCACTCAATTGGATAAATTCAAGTAGATTTCATTAAGAAAAATAATTCATCAGTCCATTTATTAATAACATTTGGCCAAGTAAATAAATATGGTATCCATATGTGAGTTGATCCATATTAAATTGTCAAAGTTTAACTGGTTTTCCTTTACAAAAATAGCAATCTCACATGATTTGACCATCTAATTTAGGAGAAAGGTTATGTTTTATCTTTGAATAAATAAAGTGGTATGTGTGTTAGATCTGGAGAATAACTATTTTTCTACAACGTTCTAAGTGGAATAGAGATCCTAAATTCTAAGCTTTAGACTTTATGAGTCTCTGAAATTGAGTTAAAGAATATAACAGAGACAATCATATCTACTACTCCAATCTGCTGTTGCTTTTCAAATTTCAATTAGTTAAAAGAAATAAATTTATCATGGCTGTAGTATCTTGTACCTGAAGTTGAATTTTCAGTTTTTTTCCCCAAATATGTAATTATGAATATTCATCTTGCTTAGAAGAATAAGGATCTATCAAGCAGCCTCAAGAAGCATGTAACAAGGCACTTTGAATTTTGCCAATTTGAAGTAAAATCTTCCCCATCATCCCTTAAGTTCACCAGGAAGGATGCAATGAGGGCTGTTAGCTTGGGAGGCTTACATGGAACTGGTCTGTGGATTCATGGCACATCTGACGCTAATTTGTGACCCGGAACATGGTCATGAATTTAAACAGATCATGAAGAGCTGTAACACTGTGGATTCATGCCTCTTGGAAGGTATTGTCCCCATTATTAACTCACTTCTAAGGAAATAACTTTATGGAAAGAGCCATTGCAAATGGAGCTCTCCTGATTTCCATAGGAGCAGACAGATCAGAGAACCAGCACCACCAACTCACCCCTTAGCCTCTACCTCCACGAGGCCATCCCCAGTCACAGAGAAAGCATGACGGCTAGCAGTGTTCTCTCTACCTCCCTGAAGCCCAAACCCACTGCTGCACAGATTCAGCTGCCTCTCAGGGAAACCCCAAGACTCACTGGAGTAATCCCAACTCTGAAAGTGTTCCTGGGTTGCTTTGTACTTAGAGAGACAGTTCATTGCCCGGGGCCACTTGCCAAAATCTCTTCTTATGACGCAAGAGGGAATTTAAAAAACATTACACAAAAAGGCCCTAAACTCATAACCTAGGATCCCCTTCTTGGAACATCACACTCGTACAAGACCATCTCACCCACCGAAGGTCAGTTTCTACAGGGAACAACAGAAACTTAGCAATGTTGTGAGCCGAGAGCCACCTGCTTTGGGAGCTCTCATGCATTGGGCTCACCTCAGCTCAGCACCATTGCTTTCCATTGCCATCAGGAATCTGAGGAAGATGGAACTTGGCAAGTAACAGAGAGGATTTGGAGACTACCATAGGTTTTAATCTGATGCCCAATTTCATGTTACTACTGGAAAGTGGAGACCTCATATAGTTGCATCATGAGAACAGATGAGAGCAGGTGAATTGTGGCTTTAGAATTAGAGGTGTTTGTACTTATTTTTACTTCAAGTTGTTTTATCTCACATATATTTATCAAGAAAATATCATCAAATATGAATATCCAAATTAGCATGCTTGAAAACAGAAGAGCATATTACAGGAGTTCTATTAACTTAGGCATGGAAATTGACCTTTGTTTAGGGGAAAATGGATTTAATATTAAATTCTGTACAAAACTCGCTTAACAAAGCTTAAACTGTGAAATGCAATAATATCCACAAGTATTCAGAACTGGTGGTTTTATATTCCAATAATTTAATAGTTTATCAAAGTTTTGAATTTCAGAAGTTAATTGAATTTATATTGTTATACTGTAACTTTATATCACATGTTTAACAAGTTATTGTTTCTTCTTTGAGCTTTATGATAGTTATTTATAAAACCATGTATTTTATGTTAGCACAAGCTATCTACAAATTAAGAGATACTATTTCAGGGCCGGCGCCGCGGCTCACTAGGCTAATCCTCCGCCTAGCGGCGCCGGCACACCGGGTTCTAGTCCCGGTCGGGGCGCCGGATTCTGTCCCGGTTGCCCCTCTTCCAGGCCAGCCCTCTGCTGTGGCCAGGGAGTGCAGTGGAGGATGGCCCAGGTGCTTGGGCCCTGCACCCCATGGGAGACCAGGAAAAGCACCTGGCTCCTGGCTCCTGCCATCGGATCAGCGCGGTGCGCCGGCCGCAGCGCGCTGGCCGCGGCGGCCATTGGAGGGTGAACCAACGGCAAAGGAAGACCTTTCTCTCTGTCTCTCTCTCTCACTGTCCACTCTGCCTGTCAAAAAATAAAAAAAAAAAAAAAAAAAAAAAAAAAAAGAGATACTATTTCAGTTGGCCAAAGTTGGGAGAATGCTAACATAAAAATGGTATAATCAAGTGCCATTGCATATATTTTAAAAATAAATACGTTATGGGGCTGGCGCTGTGGTACAGCGGGTTGACACACTGGCCTGAAGTGCTGGCATCCCATATGGGTGCCAGTTCTAGTCCCGGCTGCTCCACTTCCGATCCAGCTCTCTGCTATGGCCTGGGAGAGCAGTAGAAGTGGCCCAAGTCCTTGGGCCCCTGCACCCGCGTGGGAGACCTGGAAGAAGCTCCTGTCTCCTAGCTTCAGATTGGCGAAGCTCTGGCCATTGCGGCCAACTGGGGAGTGAACCATCAGATGGAAGACCTTTCTCTCTCTCTCTCTCTCTCTCTCTCTCTCTCTCTCTGCCTCTCCTCTTTGTGTAACTCTGACTTGCAAATAAATAAATAAATCTTTAAAAAAAATAAATAAATGTATTATGAGACCACAAGAAAACTAAAAAGCCAAACAAATCAAAACAACCTATGAGCACGACAGGAAGTATCTTGTGCACACTGTAAAAAGGTAAAAATTGAGTATTTAACTTGACTTAAATGTGTGGATCATCTTTCCACAATTCTTGTATGAACTGCATTTTCAGCCATTTTTAAGACAGATAAATTTGATCATGGATTGCACATTAAGTGATGCAGGTGTTACTGTTAATTTTATTTGATTTGATTGTGGTTATGCCCATATGTTTTAGTATTTGGGGTAAATGTTATAATCTCTATCTCTCTCTCTCTCCTGCTCTCTCTCTCTCCCCCTCTCTTTTTCTCACCCTCCCTCTCAAAGAAATGCTTTTTAAAAATAGTAAATTTTGGTAAACAGAAAACAATACAGCAACATTTGATCACTGCAAAATCTGAGAAACATATTATACATGATTTGCTGTACTGTTTCATTTTTGTCTTCATTTAAAAATATTTAAAAATAAAAATTTAAAAAAACAATTACTGGCTTTATCAAGTATCAGTACCAGTATAATGTGGCCTAAAGTGTGCCACATCGGCTACCTGTTTCCTAAATTCTCTTGTCTATTCACTTCTCTCTGTTCCTACTAATGTTTATAGACTTTTGTGATAGTTTGCCTAAACCAGTGAAATATGCTTCCAATTACTCTTCCAAACTCAAATCTCATAGGCTGTGTAGTGTGATATAGGCACCAGACATGCACCAATCAAAGATGCTGACACAGCAATCAGAAATGACTCATATAAGACAAGACATAAAGTTAAGAGAGTAGAGGTCAGACTGGTCAGAAAATATGCAGAAAGGATGAAGTTTTAGTGGTGGTCCCAATGTAGGAGAGCCTCTTGAGTCCACTAGACAACAAATTCAAGTAAGTTTGGGCCATTTCCAGGTACTATGATCGTTTTACAGGTGTTATAACCTTCCCATTGATCAAATGTCAACTATTCATATGAGTCTACCATTTACATCTGGTTCTCACCATGGGTTTTGAATATGTGGGAGGGATCTCCAGCTGGAAGGAGTGGAGAGGAGAGAGCACCTGATTGGATGGGCAAATTAGGGCCATCCATTATGGGCTGAGTGGCATGATCCACCACTTCAAATGGCCATTTGAATGAATCTTTCATATTTGTCTCAGTCTAGAGAGATTGTCTTTTTTTCTGTATCTTATTTATTTATTTATTTATTTATTTACTTTTTGAAAGTTTTATTTAAGTTATACAGGTTTTATGTATTTTGTATCTACAGATTTAGGAACACAGTGACTCTTCTCCCCTACCCTGCCTCCTATCCATGCTCCAACCCTTCCTCCTCCACCCTCTTACACCCCCATTCTTAATTTTTATATACATCTATTTTCAGTATACTTATGATCATATAATTATTCCTACTCTAAGTAAGAGTTCAACAATTAGTATGAAGAGAAAAACACACACACAAAACACACACACTATTCCTCAGTGGAAGAGACAAGGGCATAAACAATCATTGAACCTCAAAATGTCTATTTCACTCCAATACATTACATTTCAGGCACTCTATTAGTTACCTCAGATCAGGGAAAACATATTATATCTGTCTTTTTGGGACTGACTTCTTTTTTTAAAAGATATTATTTATTTATTTGAGGGGTAGAGTTACAGACAGTGAGAGGGAGAGACAGAGAAAAAGGTCTTCCTTCTGTTGGTTCACTCCCCAAATGGCCGCAACAGCCGGAGCCACACCAATCCGAAGCCAGGAGCCAGGAGCTTCTTCTGGGTCTCCCAAATGGATGCAGGGGCCGAAGCACTTGGGCCGTCTTCTACTGCTTTCCCAGCCCCCAAGGGACTGACTTCTTAATAAGCTTAATTTTCTAATTTTTCTTCAAACAAAATGGATCTTGGCAAATAATGTGAATTTCAAAGTGATTTTATAAGTTTTTTCTGTAATGTTTGAAAGTTAAAGTGCCATTGTAAGGTTTTTTTCCTTCAGGTAGGGAACATAAAATGCACAAAGATAGGATGCCATAGGGTACCAAGAAAACTACATATAGCTTTGTGGTGTGGTGTATATGTATGTTATATGGTGTGTGTATATATATATGTATATATATGTCATCTTTCTAATACTTGGCTTATAGTCAAGCATTGCATTATTTAAAATAAGGGCTAGCCAACATTTTACAATTGTAATTATTTCGATCTAATATATAATATTATATATATATATATATAATGAGCTGTAACTTGCATTAAACTCAGTTCAAGGGACACAAAGATAAACCAAAGATGCCAACACACTTTAAAGAGACAGGTACGCATTCAATGTATATTAGAAGCCAGCCACTATAATAGAGGATAAATAAGATACAACCTCAACTTACTGTTGGGGAATTTAGATGCATTGTTCATATGCTGCTGCCTGGGGGAATGGGAAGGACAAGTTAAGTTTTGTGACTATTATCAGTATGACCAGAAGGTTACTTTTGTATCTCTTGCTAAGTCTCTTTCAGTGCCTAGAAAATTGAATATAAAAGGTATTCCAAAAATAATTGTTGGATTAGAAAAGTCAAGAACTATGTGTTTCATGGAAAATTGTTTTTTATACATATCGTCTTTGTCTTTTTTATACATATCATCTTTGTATTAGAAGTAATTGAAATTAGAAGAAGAGAGATTATAGTGTCTTAACAAGAATGATTGGTTAAAATTAAAACCTTGTGGAATGGTAAATGGAAGTCATTTCTATCATTTAAATTTGCATTTTGAGGCCAGGATGTGGGTTATTTGTGGATAATTCTTTTATTATAGAATTCCACCTCTTCAACTGAACTCAGATCTTATTTCTAGTGTACATGAAAGTGGAATATAGTAATTAGAATTTCTCTTTCTCCTTATTTATTCTCAAGTACTAGTTAACAGCTCCTACTTTAGGACCTGGATGGATTGAAGGAGTATTGTAGTGAACATGAACAAGGGTTTTTAAGTGTTCATATGGAAAAGGGATTGAGGAATAGTAAAATAAAATCTCACAGGTTGAAGCCAAAAATAAAAACCCGCACAAATCTGCTGTACTTTAATGTCATTAAATTTGGAGTACATTCTTGTTTAAATGAAGGAGACCACTAATCTCTTTAAGTCTCAAAAGGGAGATTTTTAGATGGGCTATTAGTAAGTGTGCTATTACACTAAAACTCCAAAGAAATTATGGTGGAAACCAAATTGGTAGTATAAAAGCAGGAGATCCCTTTGGCCTTAGGCACTGGAATATTGCTTTTGGTTGATGAAGCACAAAAACCTGAGAAATGATGCAAGAAGTTTCAAAATACTTCCAAGAATAGATGGCTCAAATGTGTGAGCCATACTTTCATCTTAAAGAATTTTACATCAGAAAAGTTTTTAACTTGATCTGTGGAAACTAATTTTTTCAATGGGACAATCTTTAATGGGAACCAAATAGAAAATGAATCATCTTTCCAATACTTGGTTCACAGTCATTAGCACTGCAATATTTAAAATAAGGACTAGTCCCCATCTTACAATTAAAATTATTTCAATAGAATATTTTCAAGAAAACTCTAAAACAATTAAATTATTTAGTAGTCTGTGAGTATAAGTAATGCAAACCCTCAAATTGTATGACTCATTCTTGTTCAAATGTCTCTATTTTTGAAGTTGAGTGCTACATTTATTCAGTGAATGTAATGAAAGCAGGCTATTTGAAGCCTGTTCTTCAGACATCGTCTTACTGTTTCCTTAACAAATAACTAATAGCAATAGCTCCAAAAATTTTTTTACTATCAAAAAAGAAATTTGATCCAGGAAGGAAATGTAGCATCAAATAACTGATCAATTTATTTTGAAACCATTCTTCAAATTAAAGTAAATAATCGTAAACAACTATTTTACAGTGGGAAAGTCTCCTGAGATATGCAGGCACAACTCCATTTCAACAACAGAAAAAGTTTAACAGTAGTCCAAACTTGCAAGTTATGCCAATTATTTTTTTACTTTTCTCTTTTAGATAAAATTCTTACATGAGTACATAATTACATACAATTTATTTGTCTAGAGTTTCCCTACCAGAAATCGAACTAAGAAAAAAGCATAAAATAATTTAAGACTCTTTGAGAAAGTTACATTTCAAGACTCCAAATAATGAAAATATTTTTTTAAAAAGTCAAGGTTACTTTAGTTATAGAGGTAACATGACAAAAATATAGTTGGTTAAATAAAATACACTATGCTGTGGCAAGTAAAGCAACTAGTTTAAATCTGAAAATCAACAATATCAGGCCAATCTTGTGTGTATCCACTCTGAGAATTTAAAAGAATGAAATAATTTGCTTGGATATTTATGGATCTTTTTGCTTTGTAATGAGTGCTTATTGGTTGAATTAATAACTCTCAAGACTAAATATGATTAAAATAATTGTTAGAAAGTTTCCTCAAGATTTTCCAAATGTTTCTTCCTTAAGTGAAAAAGAAATATATATATATACATGATAAGAGAACTTTATGTAAACAATAAAAGATTAATATATTCTGTATATTTTGGATTAGTGTTTATTAAAATTCAAATACTACAAAATAGAATGTTTAAATGTATTTACTTACAAATTCTGTTAGTTTTTTAATAAAGATCCTACTATGACTTTAATTCTAGTATTATATGTTCAGATTTTTTTTTGCTATTTATTTTAAGAACCAGTTCATATCTTTAAAGCTCTGGAATGGTGTAAATCATTACAGTGGTTTCACATTTTCATGGGATCAAGGAAACAACAGTAAGCTCATAAAACAGATACCACTAATTATGCAGAGGAGAAGTCATAAAGTCACTGGGAGAAGCATGTTTTATATTCATGAACACATCATTAAAAGTTTAAGACATGCTATCAAATTCTACATTTTAATACTATACCCACAGCATTAAACCCTCCCAACAAGAAAATCAGATTGTTTAATGATCCTTTTTTGTCACACTGGTTTTATATGTCTGCAGTTGAAGCAGATGTGGAATTTGTATTGCTGATGTTTTTAAAAAAATCATTGAACATTTAAAATCATTTGTCTTTTATATTTTTAAAGGGTCTGAATCATCTTCCAACATATATCTCTTAAATAATAAAGTTTATTATTGAGATTATAAGCCTTTGATTCCATATTGAATAGTGGATTTTTAAAAAAAGGATTTAGATTTTCTTTGAAACATATAAAAATGTAAGGAGGACTAATAATGATAAAATGCCTTCCATTTTCAGTTAATTTCTACAATGCAAATTAAAACCGAGATATAACATGAAGTCAAATTTCATGGGGCACATATAAAAACACAAAAGTATATTATATCACTAAAAGAAAACATTGACACATCCAAGAATCATACAAGCTGCTAGTGTTACGGCAATATTTTAAGAGATGTTCGTAGAACATCACATTTTCTAATTCCAGCACAGATATTTAAACTACAGCCTTTCTTTGTACAAAGGGACTGCTGGTGATATAATATCTGAATTTTTGCACAAGTCTAAATGTTTTGTACATAAATAAATGCTTTGCATTCCACAATTTAACTACATCTTGGAGACAGCCCTAGAATACACACTTCTTGAATACTTTAATGAGAATTTTACACACTGATAACCTTCATGCTTAATCTTAAAGTGAAAGTAAAATACAGTCATGGCAAATTCAGAGAGAACAAAAATGCTGCAAATAGCAGAAAATGAAGTAAATAATTGTTGTGGATAAGAAATAAACCATGGGAAAATAAAAGCATTGAAAATACTTGAAATCTATAGGAAAGCTTTATATATCAGACCAGAGTGGAACTATAGGAACCAATCAGTTTCAAGAATTTAGCAAAGATTTATTATTGGAGCTTGGTGAAGTTGGTTGTGGCAATGGACATCCATAAGAAGACAGGCAGCCAGGGGCTGCTCTCCTTCAGCCTTGTCTGGTTTGGCAGTTTTGCTTTTCTATAATTTCGCCTCCATTCAATAATTTCTTTTTAAAATTTTCATATATTATAGTGAACTTCAAATGATGAAAACAGAGATAAAATACAATAGAAATAAAATACTGTTGAAAATGGCCAAATCTTTGATTTTTTGTTCACTAAATCAGGATACACACACACTGAAAGTTTAAAAGCTGTACTACATATTATCAAAATGCACACTTGCATGATGCATAAAAACACTTTAATTAATAATGTGAACTATAATGCAAATACCATTTCCTTACAACTATAATTTTACTGAAAAGGTAGATAGATGATAGATATTGATATTATCTTTATATACCAATTTAGATAGATAGATAGATAGATATTATCTTTATATGCCAATTTACCTTTTGATAAGACTTACTCATTCACACACACACACACACACACCAGCAATTTGCTAAACATCAGGCATTATTCTAAACTCTGAGCATGTATTAATTTATTTAATCTTGCTAGCAACATAAAAGGTTTATGTTATTAATGTTCCCATTTTACAGGAGGGAGACTGAGGTAAAGTAATCTGTCTAAAGTTTCAGAGATTGTAAATGAAAGGATGAAGATTATCAATAGTTCTCAAAATAACATGTGTTACATTGGACTGTTAAACAAATCAAATAAAATATGCAAACAAATTACACAGGTTTTGGATTATCTATAAATATTCTTACATTTAGTTTATTGGCACTTAAAGGCATGTATGTTCTATACTATATGAGTTCCACTGCGAGCAATTCTTCAGTGTTGAGAATCCACGGACACAGAAATTTTGGCACTAAATCTGTTGAACCTGTAAACATGAAAAAATGCAGATTTTGTCTTTTGAGGTTAACTGATACATAAATATTTTTAGTGAAACTACTGGTGTATGGACAAGCAACAGAACTTTTCTAAGCTTTCAGGAATCAACTTTTACATATCCCGAGCTGGTTTTAATTTAAACACTACAACTGAAACACAGCAAACTTAGGAAAAAATATGGTTACTCATTTGCATCTCCAATTTAATAATGCCTATAATTGTTCAGTTACCAAAGTTAGATCCAAATGCTTTTTCTCTGCCAAATGCAGCTGCTCGACAAAACGAACACTGATTTGATTTTTCTGCAGGGTACGTGTTCCCTCACTGTTCTCATGATGAATAAATAATGCCATGATGCTGTGGAGTTGCGGACCTTGCCCTTCTGCAAAAAGGGCTGCATCTGCTTATTCTCAGACATTCATGATCCTAAAGGAATAAGACACCAGCGGCCTGTGAATGAGAAGGCCTTTTCAGGCTTACAAAGCCTTCACTCCTGAGTCCACCTTAACCAGTTAGGAGAAAAGAGCTTTTGGCACCAAGTCATCCTTCAGGGAAAGACTGATAATGATCACTAAAGACACTAGGGGCTGCTGCCTCACTCACTTCAAAGGCTTTCTTTCTTAATCAACGTTAAATCATCATTTTGCCAGGGATATAGCGACAGCTGTACACAATCTATTTATTTTAAAACAGATTACAGACAGGTCCCTCTGCTGAAGTATAAACTTCTTAATGTTGCATATGCTTTAATATTTTTAAGATGGAATTTTATTTGTAAGTTAATGTCTCTAACTAGCATTTCTATCTCAGCTTATGAACTGCATCTTCTCATAAAACCTGAATTAATAATCTTACCAATTATCCAGATAATTTAAGTAATAACCAACTTTTTACACAAATCGCATGAATATTTCAGGCGAAAAGATAGCGAATCTTAACTATTTCCACACAGTTTGTGTGCTGTGTGCAGATTCTAGATAAGTGTGATCATCTTACTGCTGGGTATTAACTATCATGCCATTTAGTCATGTCGCCACTCTTTTCTTCTTTAAAATGCAGATATGTGTGCCCTACTTCTTTTATCTTTGTTTTTATCCCATGGCATTCGTAGCCCTCATCCTTCTTATGCCCTGGTGGTCCTGATAAGTTGAGGAAAACAAACTACAAAGGCATTTTATTACCCAATTAAAGGAAAGTTGATTTTTTTCTCAAAAAGATAATTGTCCAGGGACTTATATTTCAGCCCAAATTCATCACTCCATTTTTATACAAAAGAATGTTAAACTCACAATATCTAAAATTAAGCAATGATCACAATTTCAAAATTCTATGTGATTAGCAGGTTTAATTAAATAAATATACTGTACATTAAGCAGCTATAGCTTCTGCTACATTGAGTCAGAATCAACTAATACACAGTCCCTATTTAGTTAAATTAGGTTACAAGCAACACCGTTAACAGTATAAGGACTATATAATTAGAGAATGTTTATATTATGGAATATTTTATATAATTTTAGAGTAGTTTATGTTCAGTAATGCTATTGTGGTCATTACCTGCTTTGTGTTGATTATTGAATGGAAAAACTTGGAATAATTTTTTAAATTTTAATAAATTACTCTTGCTACAGTACTAAGTAGGAACCAACAAAACTTCCTTTTGGTCCTATAATTCTAACTTCTTTTGTCACCATCATTTTTTTATCTCTTAGTTTTTGTGAGAAATGTAGAAATGGAAAATACATGGATTAGAATTTTCTTTTCTTAAAATACATAACAGAAAACGTCATTTTATGACTCTACAGAGTCTTAGGTTTGAAAAGTCATCTTTGCTACATTAAACTTTACATTTATATCAGAATTTATACCATTTTTAATCATGGGTGAGGGCTTTGCATGTTTATTGGAACTGTTCATTTAACTTCTAATGTTGTACACTGTTCGGATGAGTTTTATAATTGAAAAACTGAAGACACAGAGAAATTAGCACCCATGGAATAGAAGGAACTAGAAAACTCCGATGGGTGAGGGCCTCTTTTCTTCTAGTCTCATTGGAAAGAGTGCCAATTGCAAGTGAAGGGGGATGCCTCTGAACCTCCTTCCAAGAGAAAATAGGGTCTGAGTCTGGACCTCTGATCCCCACCCAGGTATATGGAGAGATCCAGGAACTGAAATTACAAATCATAGCTATCCCACCTTCACATCTAATCCAGGAGGAATCTCTTGCCTCTGTCCATATTTCAAGTGCTGACACATTTCAGAAGTGCTTTAAGAAGGAAGTCCAGACAGAATTCTGTATCAAAACCATTCTAGGAGAGCTCCTTTCTTTCTCCTCTGAGCTTTCAGCCCTCCTGATAAAATTCCTAATGTTTTACACTGAATTCATTGCTTTTCAAATAGCCACTAGTGATACAGTCATCAAACAGTAGAACTGGTAAATGAAACCAAGAGTATCAAATTCATACACTGAATGCCAATCTTGTTTCTACCATGGCCTAATGGTAAAGCATTGAGATGCTACTTGAGTTTTCTTACACAGGTACTTAAGTATCGACCTTACCTATAAGGTTGGTGTGAGAATTAAATGAGGAAGCATATATAAAGTCTTTTGCACCATTCTTGCTGTATAATAAATGCTGCATAAGTATAAATTATCTTTATCACTTCATTATAAAAAGCATTCAGATCCATGAGGTCATACCATAAAAGCTACAAAATAATAATAATTATTATTAATTACAGGAGATGTTATTATCCCAATGATAATTGGGATACAACATAAGCGGAGTTTTCTTCTTTCTTTCCTGAACAAAAATGAATATGATTCCAAAATAACATAACAGTTATTAACAGTCATACTTGGGAGATAAGAGGATTTTAGTTTTGGGGTTGATTTATATGATGGTTGTAAGAGGCTGCCTTAAGTATTCTGGAAAAGATACCCACCTCCCAAGTGAAGCAATAGAAATCCTTGGATTCTGCATTCCACAAACCATCATCAAAGTGTTTATTTAGTCTGAGAGCCTAACTGGTTCATCATTTCTAAAGGTTTTATAGCTAACAGCTTATCCTTAAGTTCAAAAATTCATTTCACCAGTGGAATTTTTCCATCAGACTAAAATAACTGGGCTTCAGGGTTGAGGAAATACATTCAAGTGTTTTATGACTGAACTTCGCAGGACTGAAGTTATGTTATGTGATGCAAACATTTATTCTTTATCTTTTCTTCTGATTAGTAAGCAAAACATTTTCTCTTAGCTATTTTTCCTTGCAATAATCTTTGACTGGCATCCTGTAATTTTCATTTTTTGAGAAAAGAAATTCTATCAGTTTGTATATGTTCATAGCCAAAGTTGCACAAGTTGAAGATTGTATCCTGAGATATTGAAATAACAGAATCCTGAGTGGGAGCAATTATGGTTGATTGAAATGTTAAAGAAAGGGGGAGGGGTGGGATGCTCAGAACACCTGCAACTTAACTCTTCATATACACTTGGGCAAGAAAATAATGGACAAATTTTACTTAAAAAGGAAGCCAGGGAAATAATCAAATTAAGAAAAAGCCAAACAAGTGTCTGTTAGAGCTAGTTTGAAAAAAAAATGAAACATAAAATGAATTATTTTTCAGGTTTTTAGAAGGGAGAGAGTATTGATTAATGATATTGATTAGTAAGTATGAATAATGGTTTTTGTAACCTTTATCCAAGTAGTGAAATCAATATACACCTTGTAACAATAAATAGACATATGAAAGACACTGTGGGGCATTATCATCGGATAGCTTTATTTTGGAAGGTTAAGATTTTTATTTATTTTATTTGAGAGGTAGAGTTACAGACAGTGAGAGGGAGAGACAAAGAGAAAGGTCTTCCGTCGGTTCACCCCCTAAATGGCTGCAACTGCTGGAGCTGCACCAATCCGAAGCCAGGAGCCAGGCACTTCTTCCTGGTCTCCCACGTGGGTGCAGGGGCCTAAGGACTTGGGCCATCTTTACTGCTTTCCCAGGCCACAGCAGAGAGCTGGATTGGAAGAGGAACAGCAGGGACTCAAACCAGCGCTCATATGGGATGCCGGCACCACAGGCAGAGGATTAACCTACTGCGCCACAGCTCCGGCCCCAGGTTAAACTTCTTAAAGTAAGACTGGGTTGTCATTCTTTAAGGCAGAGCCAGCTGAGGTTGGCAGATCTGATACCCACCACTTCCTCTATTCCCCTTGTTCATTTTCTGCCATGCTTTCCCTGGCACCCTTATAATGTGGCACCCTTATATTGTCCCCTGCTGTGCTGCAATATGCTCTCCTCCTTTGCCGTTGCCTGCCTTCCAGAAAAGGATACCTGCCCTCCACCAACATGTATCTTTCCCCTGTCCAACACCAACATGTATCTTACTATGGTGGGCTGCTCATGACTGTGGGGGAAATATCTGAGAGATCCATTGATAGTGTTAACAAGCTGATTAGGTGGTTAAGGTGATATTTTGGTTAAATATTTTATGAGTATTTTTTAAAGAGTTATTTTATTTATTTGAAAGAGTTACAGAGAGCGGTAGAGACATAGAGAGAGGTCTTCCATCTGCTTGTTCACTCCCCAGATGGCCGCAAGGACTGGAGCTGCACTGATCTGAAGCCAGGAGCCAGGAGCTTCTTCCAGGTCTCCCATGTGGATGCAGGGGCCCAAGGACTTAGGCCATCTTCAGCTACTTTCCCAGGCCATAGCAGAGAGCTGGATCGGAAGAGGAGCAGCCAGGACTAGAACCGGTGCCCATGTGGGATGCCAATGCTTCAGGCCAGGGCTTTAACCCACTACACCATAGCGTGGGCCCCTTATGAGTCTTTATTTTCCAAGAATTTCTAAGAGTTAAAGTGTGATCTCTAAATAATTCCAAGTTTATAAATTCTAGAATTTCTTCCTAGTGAAAGCTTTCTGAAACCTCCTGTAAGAAATCATCTTTGTAACCTTCATACAAGTATGTTGCTATGTGATTGGTCACTTGAGACAGCATATTTAATATGTCATTTTATTCATACCAGACTATTCCTTAGAAAATTCTTGGTTCATGTAAAAGGAGCTATATAAAACCATTTACATCTGAAAGAGACAAAGTCAAGGCAACTTATGTCCAATATTCTAGTTATGTCTGAGGGAGTGGTATATTTGGTTTATTACTTAAGATCGTCTAGGAATTTTTACACATTATTTGTATTCTCTATATAAGAAGATACAATTAAAACTATATTACATAATTTCATCAGCAATGAAAGCTTTTCATGCCAAATGAAGAATCAAGAAATGTACTTTTGAAATGTACAATATCATGAAATATCTACATAATTAAGACAAAAAGGCATTCCAGACTGAACTATATAGATAATTGGCTCAATTCTCCAATGTAGTTTGCAAATATCATCACCATCAGAATGATAAAATTATATCTATTATAAAGATACCTCAGAAAACTGAACCATCCAGGTCAGAAAATTGAAAACAAAGCTAAATGTTTACTCCAAATCAAACCCAGAACTTCTTTTGAAATTCACTGAAAGAGCAATCATTTCCAATGTCTTTTCACCCTCTGGTATGAGATGGAAGTCAAACTGGAAATACTGAAACACTTTAAGAAAGGCAGTAAAACAAAAACAAGCCTTCTTGTAAGACTTCCAGATGAAAGAGTTTTGAATAAGCATTTAATCATGTGCATCCTGGTTCAAGCCAAGCTGAACCTCAAAGGTTTACCTGCACTCATTATTTAGAATTACCAATGAAATGGCAATGCATTGCATCTATTGGGAACATTGACAATGAAATGATTTGTGTAAGGAAACTGAATGTTTACATTAAATCCATAGTTGTGGTCCATATGGTAACAGGGAAAAACAGAGTGCTGAATTTCTGCCGGGCTGCTTGGAGGTAGTTTGTTCTTAACTTCAGTGTCCTCAGTCTATTCTGATACAGTCTTTTAAGCCTAAATCAATGTGCAAACTAATTTTCCTAACTGCTTTTAAATTTCTGTAGATTTGTGTAATAGAAGACTGTTTTGATGTTTAAAAAAAACCATCAGAAAGAAGTTGTTTAAACTATAACAAATATTATTAAAATTAATTATTAAATATAAATTGTTCGCAACACACAAATCTGATGCATTATAATTTAAATTATTGTATGAAGCAGGCATTTGACCTAATGATTAAAAATGCTAGTTAGGATGTTGGCACACTTCATCAGAGCGCCCAGGTTCGATACCCACTTCTGGTTTCTGACTCCAGGTTCCTGTTGATGAATACCCTGGAACACAAAAAGTAATGTTCAAGTAATTAGGCTCCTGCCATCTATATGGGAGACCTAATTTGAGTCCCCAGCTGCTGGCTTCAACCTCCAGGTTTGGTGGGCGTTTTGGGGAGTGAGCCAGCAGATGGAAATAGAGTGTGTGTGTGTGTGTGTGTGTCTTTCTCACCATCTCCCTCCCCACTCAAATAAGTAAAATCTAAAAATCAAATTTGATTACCATGCTGAGTAAATTAAGAATGGAAATCTCCACAAAGGCTTTTGAATGTGGGGTATTTTATTTTAGAATTAATTATATTTGATTGGCTGCACACTGGCAAGTCAACTTGGTCAACTCATCTTTTCTACTATGCCTTGAAGACATAACTAATAATTAAAAATGGGAAAAAATCTAAATTTTTCTGTAAGCAGGATCATTTTCCAGAACTCCAGGTCAACTTTCTTGACAACTTGTCTTAAGAAACACTGGAGATTGTAAACTGAATAAATTGGCACTACCAAGTGCCCTTAACATAATTTGGCATCATTCCAGAGCTGATCTTATTTTTTGTTCTTTTTGGAAGGTGACAGTGCCTCTTCCACAAGACAGGATATCCAACCACACTGTATATATACACTCTGAAAAATCATGCTTACAACTGTCACATGAAAGAATTTACAAAGTTACATTTCCACACTGTTTTGGCTTCCTCCATATCCTGACAATAACCAGACTATATGTTTCACTTGTTCTGAAGCCATATATAAATAATAGAATGATATAAAGAATAAAACAAACTGCTTTCCAAAAACGTGGCCTGTAAATCACGCAGTGCGGCAAGTTTTGCTTCCAAAACATCTAAACTCTTCCTGGGTGCCAGTAATATCTACCACAGAAGAGCCACTGAATTACCTTTGAAAGGGACTGGTTAATCTTACAAAGGGTAATGACAGAAAGAAAAAATACATAATAAGTCCTGGGAATACTATCTCAAGGAGTTTATTATGAGTGCAATTATATATACCACAAGAAAATGGTCTTTTTAAACAAGCAATAGAGAAAGTATTTGTTTTCTCAGAATCTAAACAATATAGGGAATTAAATCGACATTGATATTCCATTGACCACTGTTGCATTAAATCATAACTAGTAACTCGGTTTGGTATAATATAAAGTGAACTCTTTTATGGAAATATACATTCAGAAAACATGCAAGTTGCAAGTGTGCAGCCCAATGAATTCTCACAATGTAAATACATTTATGTTATCACACTTAATTAAGACATGGATCACTTTCTCAAGACCCCTCCAAGTCATTACTCCATCCTTCCTCACAAGATAATAGTGGGCTGGTGCCATGGCTCACTAGGCTAATCCTCCGCCTTGCGGTGCTGGCACAGTGGTTCTAGTCCCGGTCAGGGCGCCGGATTCTGTCCTGGTTGCCCCTCTTCCAGGCCAGCTCTCCGCTGTAGCCAGGGAGTGCAGTGGAGGATGGCCTGAGTGCTTGGGCCCTGCACCCCATGGGAGACCAGGATAAGCACCTGGCTCCTGCCATTGGATCAGCGCGGTGCGCCGGGCCGCAGCACGCCAGCCTCGGCGGCCTTTGGAGGGTGAACCAACGGCAAAGGAAGACCTTTCTCTCTGTCTCTCTCTCTCACTGTCCACTCTGCCTGTCAAAAAAAAAAAAAAAAAAGATAATTAATAGCTTAACTGAAGATCAAGAAATTGCATCTTTTGGAAGCTTTTATACACAGAATCATATAGTATATATTATTATATCTGCCTTCTTTTGCTCATTGTTATATTTGTGAGATTTATCTGGATTGTTTCATGTCAAATATCTTCATTGCTTTTCATTTGTATATAATGCCAATATATTCAGCTGCATGAACATACTACAACATGTCCATTACCTTGTTAATGGACATGTGGCTGACTTCTAGCTTTATGCTCTTACAAGTAGTACTGCTAAGTATACTTATGTTTGTGTTTTGGGCAGATTTTTATGCATTTTTGATACAGGAACCAACGGCAAAGGAAGACCTTTCTGTCTCTCTCTCTCTCACTGCCCACTCTGCCTGTCAAAAAAAAAAAAAAAATCCTGGGTTATAGGGATACACATCTTCAATTTTAATAGATGATGCTGAATAATTTTCAAATGGGTTATGCTAAATGACACCCCTGCTAGGAGTTTATAAGATTTCTAATTGCTTCACATCTTCATTAATACTTGAAGTTGTCTTTTTCATTTTAACCATTTTGATGCATACATAGTATACTATTGTGGTTTTTTCTAATGAGTGATGAGGATATATAGCTCCCCATATGTATATATTTCATTTTAGATGTACTTGTTCATCTTTGCATAATTCAGTTTTCCTTAAATTATCTCACTTTCCCTTATTTGAGGTGAAAACTTATATCTGTGGAAGACTAAGTCAGAAGCCTCCTGCTTAACCACATTTTAAGACTCCATCTTTGTCGCTCCCCCTCTTCACGGAGGAACGACACAGGACCCTGCACTGTTCTTTTGTCTACTCGGCCCTTCCCGGGTTTGCTGCTGGTTCTTCCCGGGTTGGCTGCCGTCCCTCCACCTCCGTGGAGGGGCGGGCCCCCCTGCCACTTTCCCCACTTCCGTGGGGGAGCGGCACACCTCCGGCCGGCTCTCTCTCTCGGGGGCTGCTCAGATGTTCCTCAGGTGTTCCCCTTAGATGTTCCTGGTGCATGTTGTCTCTCTCCTCCTTTATAGTCCTCTTCCACCAATCCCAACTCTGCTACCCACATGCCGAGTACGCTGCTCTCCTCCGATCAGGAGCGGGATCAGCTCCTGCAGGTTACTGGTTGAACTGGAGGCAGCTGTGTAAAAGTTGTTTTTACTCCTCTCCCAGCGCCATATTGTGGGAGAGCAGATGCATAGAATAAGTCTTAATTCCAGTAACTTAGTCTAGTCCGAGTTGCTCGCCACACATCTTCACAGCCCCTCAGGAACATCTCATCTACTCTTCCTTTGTTTATCAGTGAGAATACAGAATCACAGAGAAACAGATTCAAGGTAACAAAAGTTCATAAATACTGGAGCTAAGATTTAAATCCAGGGTTTTCTTTAACTTGATCTTTCTACTTAGATTACTGAATCTAGGGGAAATCATCATAAGTAAAAGAACAACAACTAACCAATCCTAAAGAATATTTAATGGAAAAGATGTGGAAAGTACAGTTGCATTTATTAATACCCTGCTGAGGAAAGAGGTCAGATTACACATGATAGTAAGATTCCAATAAAGCAACTCTCATAAAATGACAGAAAAAAAATGATAGACTATCAGAAACAAGGATCATTACTCACATGTACTTACACGGTTGCTCATGCTTTATGGAGGAACTTGAGTAGGTCATTGCTGCATTTGACATTTCTTCAGATCGCTAAGTTAAAGGCAGGCATGTGCTCGTTTCGGCAGCACATATACTACAGTCAGGCACATGAAGCTGGACCTTCATGTTTTACCTGCACAGTTCTGGTGAAAATATGTTTAACTAAAGAACTCAATTAAATAGAGTTAACTTTTTCATCTAGGTTTCCTAGGTCTTTTTCCAAATCTCAAGCACAGAAGACACTTTTCCAATTTCAATGATGTTTTTCAGCTGAGAAAAAGAGAAAAGAGAGAAAGGAAATCTGTCATGCCATATAAGCGCAGACAGCTGACAGGCCAAATATATGACGGTCAGTTAAGGCATTACCTAACTGCAGAACTTTTATTATGCACATTATTACAATCATCATGCTATCTGTCTGCTGTGAACATGGTTCAAACTGGTCTCACAATTTACTGTCAAGATAGATGAAAACAGTGCCATTTGCTCAGCCATCGGACCATTCTGAATCCTTCAAGATGAAAAAGACCTTGAGAGACAAATTACAAAACTTAGAGGCCAGAATTTTAATTAATGGCTTTTCTGGATTTTAAAAATATATACAAATTCATGTAGTAAACATCCTTTCAAGTTTATACTACATAATTAGAACATTTTACTATATTTTTTAATATAAATTAATTCAAAGCAATGTGGAACTAATTGCCCTGAGCCTACAAAGGAGAACTGAAAACACCCTTCCATCTGAAAACATAGCGTTCTATAGTCCTATGACTTCCAGCTGAAGATAAGATGCTAAGGTAAGTACCTGGGGGGAAGAAAGTGCTGAAAAGTGAACAAGCAGGTGTAACAGAAGCCAGTGACATACTTGGTTTGCATTTTAATGCCCCTACTAGATGTTTTTAAAATAAAT
The DNA here is from genome assembly GCF_964237555.1 of Oryctolagus cuniculus. NCBI lineage: Eukaryota > Metazoa > Chordata > Mammalia > Lagomorpha > Leporidae > Oryctolagus > Oryctolagus cuniculus. The sequence goes on from NC_091433.1 coordinate 56,548,825, forward strand.
TTTCCCATTTAATCTTCCAAAGAATTAGATGAATTGAGCATGATTCTTCCTTGGAGTGATCTCTTATTTTAAAATGGGAAAATAAGATCAAAGAAGTTAAGTTTCTTGCCAACCAGGCATAGCAGAGGTTCAAAATGTAAGTTAAGTAGACTACTTTTACATGCTTTTGTTCAATACTAAACATGGCCTTTCAGAATTTCTAAGGTTGAAATGTGCTAAAATTAAGTGATAGCATTGATAGTCATAGCACATTCAATTTAGTGTATAGTATCTATTCATATATTTATCTATCTATTCATCTATCTCGTTTGCTTTCCTACCTACATCCTCTCCAAAGACATCTGTCATAATGATATTTGTATTATACATAGGGTGAGTACACTGGTGTTTGTTTATCATAAGGACCTACAATGGCATTTCTGGTATGGTTTATCCAAAAAGATATTAATAGATGTTCTCTGAAAACTAATTCTGTTTGAGAAATACGAGGTTAGGGGCCAGCACTGTGTCACAGCCGGTTAACGCCCTAACCTGAAGCACCAGCATCCCATATGGGCGCCGGTTCTAGTCTCAGCTGCTCTTCTGATCCAGCTCTCTGCTATGGCTTGGGAAAGCAGTAGAAGATGGCCCAAGTCCTTGGGCCCCTGCTCCCACGTGGGAGACCTGGAAGGGGCTCCTGACTCCTGGCTTCGAATCGGCGCAGCTCCGACCGTTGCAGCCATCTGGGGAGTGAACCAGCAGATGGAAGGGCTCTCTCTCTGTCTTTACCTCTCTCTGTAACTCTGTCTTTCAAATAAATGAAATAAATGTTTTTAAGAGAGAGAAGGAGAGAGAGAAATACAAGGTTAGACTAAATTAAATTGGCTGAATTGCTTTATAACTTCTCAGAGCTTTAAAAATCCAATATTATCATATATTCCCTAGGGGATTATATGTTATATTATAATACCAAGAACATGGCCGGCGCCGCGGCTCAGTAGGCTAATCCTCCGCCTAGCGGCGCCGGCACACCAGGTTCTAGTCCCGGTAGGGGCTCCGGATTCTGTCCCGGTTGCCCCTCTTCCAGGCCAGCCCTCTGCTGTGGCCAGGGAGTGCAGTGGAGGATGGCCCAGGTGCTTGGGCCCTGCACCCCATGGGAGACCAGGAAAAGCACCTGGCTCCTGGCTCCTGCCATCGGATCAGCGCGGTGCGCCGGCCGCAGCGCGCCAACCGCGGCGGCCATTGGAGGGTGAACCAACGGCAAAGGAAGACCTTTCTCTCTGTCTCTCTCTCTCTCTCACTGTCCACTCTGCCTGTCAAAAAAATAAATAAATAAAAAAAAAATAAAAAAAAAATAATACCAAGAACATTTTATTACAAGTTTTTTTTTTTTTACCCATTGACATTGATCAAGCTATTAGTGTTCAACAGACCATGGTGTGTAAAATTCTTCCTTATGAGAAAGCACATAAAAGTTGAGAACAAGTGAACACAGATATCAAACTATCAAGAGAACTCTAGAAACCTAAGAACTACATTTTCACAAACACTTACAATGTAGCTTTCACAGGCCAATGGGAAAACTCATGCCCAGTTCCTTATAGTAATTCACTGAATACGCTAAATATTGAATGAATGAGTGAATATGAGTCAGTTATTCTATTTAGAGAAAATATACTACTATATTCTTTTTCTCCCTCTATGTGGAAACCAAGTTACAGAAAGGGAGAAGTGAAAAAGTACTGTGTTTTGATTGAGTACTGTGTCTCTTATGCAAAAAAAAAAAAAATAGTAAGTTGCTTAACTATTTAATTAATATTTGACAAAAGAATAAACAGTGAACCACAAAGCAAGAAAGAGGACTCTGTGGGTAAGGGACACTGGTACAAAACCAAGGAGGCAGATCCTTGAGATTGAAGACCATGTGCAAGTGCACAACACACAATCAGTCTCAGACGCCCTGTGGGAAAATTTTCTTACTCTACTGAGGTGACCATTTGAATATTTTCACTATTCATCTCTATGAAAGAGAAAGTTCTGGAGGCATAAGAACCAATTCATGTGGGGAGCTTTTATATAATTTTTAATTATCCAACCACAAAGTGTCAAATTTATTTTGGACAACAAGATTGATGGATGAGAAAAGAGAATTAGAATGAGAAATTATTTTGCATGTGAATTATTTTTTCTAATATGTCTCTCTTTCTTCATTCCTTCACAACCTTTTCATATGAACTTCCTCCCTGTTTTTCTCTATGAGCTCTTCTGGTTATTTCTCAACTTGGCTTTCTCTTTTTTTTTTTATTAAAGATTTATTTATTTTATTTGAAAGTCAGGGTTACACAGACAAAGAAGGAAAGGCAGAGAGAGAGGTCTTCCATCTACTGGTTCACTTCCCAAATGGCCATAAAAGCTGGAGCTGAGCAGGTCTGAAACCAGGAACCAGGAGCTTCTTCCGGGTCTCCCACATGGGTGCAGAGAACAGGGACTTGGGCCATCTTCTGCCTTCCCGGGCCATCTTCTGCTTTTCCAGGCCGTAGCAGAGAGCTGGATTGGAAGTAGAGCAGCTGGCACTCGATCCAGCGCCCATATGGGATGCTGGCACTGCAGTCGGCGGCTTTACAGCACTGTTGGCCTTCCCTTTCTTGGGCCGGCGCTGTGGCTCACTTGGTTAATCCTCCACCTGCGGCAGAGCCCAAGTGCTTGGGCTCCTGCACCCACATGGGAGACCAGGAGGGGGCACCTGGCTCCTGGCTTCGGATCTGCGCAGCACCAGTCGTGTCGGCCATTTTGGGAGTGAACCAACAGAGGGAAGACCTTTCTCTCTTTCACTGTCTATATCTCTACCTGTCAAATAAAAAAAAGAATTAAAAAAAAAAAAAGACGTTCTTAAATGTGGTTGTTAGTGTTTAAAAAAGAAAAGGGAGGGAGGGAGGAAAGAAAAGAAACAAAAGTAATCAGATAAGCTGGAAAATGGATCAAAGTTATTTCTGATGAAAGGGACCTTAGATGTGAAAAACTGTTCAGCACATACAGTTACTTCCAGTGATATTCTTAAGTCATGGAACTCTAAAACTAGCAGCTGTAAATGTTGTCTTCTTCCTAATTCCAGAAGATCATACATCTGGATGTGGCCCACAATAGATCATTGGTTGAGTATACCAATTAAAATTTGTTCATATTCCTTACGCATGTTTTCTCCTTTTCCTTCTCATAAAGCAAGGATCCACTGTTCTACCCCTGTATTTTTTCAACCACAATTCCTTGTGCTTTTTCAAACTGAGTGCCGGCACTGGTTACAACCATTGCAGAGAGAAAAGAGGTTAAGAGGGAGCAAGAATGCGAGTGTAAATGCATGGGCAAAATATAAAAGAATTTCCAAACTGCCTTGAGCTGCTCCATATGTTCCAGTTGTTTAGTGGCAGGCCTCAATAGGAGCACCATATCTTTCAGTCCCGTGTATAAATTTGCTCTGTAAATTAAAATGTTGGCTTGTGCTCTTCTTGTGTTTAAGAAGGTGAGTGATGACCTTGGTGGGAGTATGTTTGTGTAGAAATGTGTCATAAAAGATGATGTCTTGGCCCAAGAAATGCAGGGTCCAGGTTTAGTCATTTGTTAAAAAAAAATACCACAGTTAAACATAACTAACACATCATGAGAGTTAGGTTCTTGCCAAATGTAACTTTCTTTTGAATCTGAAATGTCAGCTTTTACTCTGTGTTTTTAAGGAATATTTTTAGCATTTTCCTTTAAAGAGTATCCCTGCAGCCTTTTGTTATTTTTAAAATTATAAAACAAAGCTATAAGCAGTGTATATTTTTCACTGATTAAACATTATCAATTGATTATTCCCCACATGTGCATTTATTGAATAACTGTAGATTCAATTAATTCAATGCAGCACTTATTTTCTGAAATGAGTAGGAACAGATAGACTTTGTGTATCCATTTATAATCTCATTTTGAGGCTTGACCATTAAAATACTCATAATATATTTGAGAGAGGACTTAACTTTCCTTTAACATCTTCTTCCTATCTTGTGTGTTACTGGTTTACATTTTGCATGTTAAGTAAAATAAGTAAATTGATGCCACCCATCCACAGACCTTTTTGGTAAATCATAGTTTAAGGAAAATCCCAATGACAAATATCCTGAACAGACAGGCTTCACGCAACCATGTTGTTCCTCAGAAAATGCTTCCCATAATGTTCCTATATTCACACACTATTTAACCTTTCTTTTAAGGCTAAAATAAAATCTATATTTCAAGTTGATAAATCTTGCCACTTAGGACGATTGATTTAATATACACCAAGATGGTATGCAGGTTAATACTGTACTGTTTCTTAAGTGGTTATGTTACCAAAGCATGTCAAGGATGAAAATTTTATAAATCTAAAAGGAAAAAAATGCTAATGATAATTAAGAGAATCACTGAATGCATTATATGTACCTGAAATCTTCAACAGGAATTTTCCGAAGATTCCCTGAGGATCTTATCAAGGATTTAATAACTCCAGGGAATGGGAAGATTGGCAAAGATTTCACAGGGAAGGAGGTGCAATATTATTTTCTGTAGTGATGGTGAAAAATTACTACTAAATTATTTGTAAGTGCTAATCAGTCTATACTTCTAAAGACTAAGCAAAATTCCTCATAATTTGTGCCACGTATGTTAACATTGTAACATTGAATGCCATGTCTGACCAGTAGAAATGAACAGGAATGCAATACTCAAAGAGTATGTTCTGCTCAGATCATGTATTCAAAATAATATCTGGAAAGTTTACTTGATTAAAATCCAACAAGCTTCTTTCTAACTTCAGTGATCACATAAACACTGCCTCTCTTCCCTGGGCAATTCTTTATCTCCTAAGCATGGAAGCTTTTCCCCTTAACTTTTAAATAATATATTTTTAACTCATTTTGTTGATTGTCTCTGATAATGAACTGAGGCACCATCTGCCTTATTTGATCATGAATGCAGCTGTCATTTATAGCCATGAAGACAAGGTCATAATTTGAACAGCACGTGATGCTCTCTTGGCACAAAAATTTCTTTTTTTATTTTATAGTAGACACACATCAAAATGAATCTGAGTCATTATTTCTGTAAGAATTATCTTTGGAGTAATCCTTTAATTTCTTTTTTCTTTTTATGATGTATATCTTTCTTAGAAATTGCTTGCTTTTAACTCTATTGGTACTTCATCCAATGATAAAATTTTTAGAAGTGGAAACAAGCACAAGAGAAAAGGCTTATTCCTCAAGTACTGGAACAGGCTGAGATGCAAGTGGTGCAAATTTCTCCATGCCCATGAAAGAACAAATGCTGAATACTCGTCGCACTTATTTTTTCAAAAGCACCTCTCCAGTTGCACATTGTGGAAATGAACTCCATCCGTGCGCCTGTGCTTGTTGTTCAAGGATGGTTTAGACACCACAGTTACTGCCGGTGGTCTCAGGACCCAAAGCGTCCACAACGTTCTCAATTACACAAAAGGAAATTCTCTTAGAAGGAAACAAAGGCCAGCAAAACAACTGCTTTTCTTCACCATAAAGACGAACAAATTAGTATTCTGTCAATGAATGGGGTTTATTTTCTGTCTCAGCACAAAACTAAAACTTAGAACCTATGGAAGTCTTTACTTACAACAGCTGATTTTAATTGAATGGTATTCGTTTCTTACAGGATAAACTAGAATGATGGGCTTGAAGGACAGAGACTTTCATAGAATAAAAAAATTCTGTAAAAAAGATAAACTGAACAGAAAAAAATGATAGGACGAAAAGCATGTGTTCAGCTAGGATATATATTTGATTCCACTGTTTTATTTTAATCCCATTTTCAATTTACAATTAAATGTTGGAGCTTTTTATTGTAACTGTTTCTAGTGTGAAACAACAGAAGTTTCCTAGTAAAATAAAAGGAGAAAATCTGAGTGATAGCTTTCTCTCACTTTCAAATACTGATATAATGATTCATAAGGTAAGGAAAGCATAAAAACTCATAAAAGCTGAAATATTTTCTTTTCTTGCCCACTTCCTTCCCTCACCTTACAACCTCCATCTATTCTACTTTTATTGTCTTTTAAAGTAAAGCTCATTTTTTAAACCTCTTCAAATCCTTTTTGATCAGGGCTCATACACTGGCCAACAGCCCAGCCATGCTTTCAAAAGAAATTCTGCAAATAGGCACTGCGGAGTTTTTGCAATTTTTTTTTTTTTTTGAAGCCTAAACTGGTCCCTCAATGCATTCAATATTTCCTTTACAAGAAGTGAAAACTAGAAATTGAGCTTGGCCATCCACTGAAAATGTTAGGCCTCTGATTCAGTTTTGCTAAAACACTAATTTTTCCCCTTTAAAAAGTTAAAAATGGCCATTGGTCATGAATTTGAAGGACAAAATTTTAACATCCTATAATTAGATAACTGAATGTCTCACACTGTAATTTTTTAAAACAATGCTAGCTTTTGATAACTGGTAGTATTGAGGAGGGCTGATGTGGGTCATAGGATGATAGTGAGAAAAAGAACAATTACACAAAAATAAATGTAAAATAAATACATAAAAAAGCAGAGAGTGGAGTGGAAAGTAATTTAAATGATAATAAAAGAAAAAACTTTTCAAATACATATCTGAGGAATGTTTTTGTGCATTATACTTCAGTTTTTATTTTTGGAAAACATGATATTGCTTTTCTTTAATATGAGGTGTCAGATTTGTATGTAAAATCTAAAACATGATAAAAAAATTTAAAGTAATAAAATATTATAAGAAATCTGATGGGTAAAAGAATTACTGATTTATTCCAATGAGAAAAGAAAAACCTTCAGGATAATGAATATGAAGGAAGTCAAAGATCCAGACAGGCCCAGCAGCAGCACAGATGCGGGCTCTGTTGTACTCACCTCTATCTTTTTTCCGTATTCTAATAAGCAGCCAGGTGAATGAGTCTCAAGAGAATCCCTTCCTGATGCAGATATCCTGTCAATAAGATAGCTGCTGTCTTTTCTCCATGTCTCGGGAAAGACATATTGTCAGTGGATAACATGCTTTCAATTGTAACTTCTACAATACTTTTTCTTAAACTGGGAGAACATGCACTGACTTATCTGCTAACAATTGCTAGCAAAGGACAAAACAACCAGCACAAAAACATTAACTTAAAAATTTGTGTAAGAGTATTTGTTTCCATGGGCTCAAAAGTTCAAGGTTATAATTGCATACTTCATATGTAATCAGCTTTCTACAGGAAAAAAATAATTCCTACTGTGTATGCTGTAGTATTTTCTGGTATTCTAGAAAAAAAATCAGCACTTTGGGGTCATTTTCACCTCGGTGAGTTGGAGAACTGACAGGAGAATTAGTTTAATTTTATTAATCTAAAGACCAATTTAAAAACAAACAAAAACAAAACAAAACCTTATCTCCCTATCTGATGTATAACAATAATAGAAGAGCATATTCTAATCAAATAATTAGGTTATGGAACAAAGATACAATGATCTTTGATTAATTCGTGATTCACACATTCCTTGAGCAAACTCTAAAGGGGCAGAGAGGATTAATAGAAATATTGTTTTTTAATTATTTGAACTGAAAAAACGGTGAGGTTTTAACTTAGATAAAAATAGAATCACTTTTGATATCAGAATGTCTTAAATGTCTACTACTTAGTTCTTTCCTTATGTACCCTCCAAGTCCTAAATAAAATGGATATACTTAGCAAAAGATTTTTTTTCTTTAGCGAGCAGTCCTCAGTATACATTTAATATGGAAAAACTTTAGTCGTATAGAACATTAAGGAAAGGGCACACAGATTGCTGCCTCATAAAATTTGTGGCTAGAATGTCATATAAATGTGCACATAGTAAACGCACAATAAATGTTGACTGGCAGAAGGGGCAAGTCTAGAAACTAAGCAAAGGCTAAAATGAGAAAATGAAATGTTAAAATGGGCAGAGCTAGCCCTAAACCACACTCCTTAACACTGTACCTCAAGCTACAGTCCCTCCTCTCAGTTTTCTTATCTGCAATTGCCATCTTTCATCTTGACAAGCAATTTAAAATGGATAGTTTGCAAAGAGATCAGGCTTTCACTAAACAAGTCCAATTCTTTTCAGAGTCTTCCTGTTTGCATTTCTTACTTGAATGTAGGAAAGTTTGCGGTTGCTCCCTAAGTAGAAAGAATGGAACACAGTGGGAGGGAAAGAGTGGCCCTATCCAGAGATCCCTCAGCCAAGGCTACACAAAGGAAAACTTAAAAAACTTATCAGAAGAATTCAGCTTCTACGTGCACAACTCTAAGCAACTTGTTGAACAGGTTTCTGAAGTTTAGAAAAAAAATTCTACAATGTGAAGACAGAGAACTGTCATACAACTGACCATCTTCTGCATGAAGTGGCTAAGAATAAAGTGGCTCTACCCCATACGGAGCAGCAACAAGAGGACAGCAGTATGCCATCTCTCTTACACGTGTGCCACAGGGAAGGAGCCAGCTTGTCTTCTTCCTGATTTGCTAGCACAGCTAGCAGGAACCAGCAATTAGACCTGGGGAATGATGGGGCAGGGTGGAGCAGGGTGCTTTATTTGATCACTGGAGACAGTGCAGCAACCCTACATTTGGAGAAAAAAAACAAAAACAAAAAAATCATTGCACTTCCTCTAACACATAGTTTCCAAAAATCCAAAAGACTTGAAAATTAAGCTTCTCTCCTTCGGTATTTTAGGTTGTGTTTCCGTTAGAAAGGTTTAATGATAACCTGTTCTCTTTGCCTAACAAACAGGTTGAGGGCATTTTTCCTCCTCCTCACTCCTTTCTCAACCTTGCTTAGGAATAGTGGAACCGTCTTACAGAATAAGCATTATGATGTGAGAGATGCATTGTGGTTTGTAAAATGTTGATTCTTTTTACTCAGTTGCTTTCCTGTCAGCTTTTAAATGATGGAATGCATGTTCTTAAAACTATTTAAAGATTTATTCTCTAGTTTTATTTTCCTTTTTATCACTTGGATACCATGTAACATGATAATATATAGAGATGATACATAAAATAGATGGATTTAGCTCCTAAAAAAATGTTTTCCTCAGATAGCTCAAACTAGACACACCTTGTCCACATCCAGAAAGTTATCAGAGTCACAAGAAATTCAATGATGTAGCAGTACTTTGAGAAAAGATGTTACCTTTAATTCATAAAAGAAATCTTAAAAATTAAGTAATAAAAGCACGTGAAATATACTAGATGTTGAGCAAAGCAGCTTAGCCATTTCACTCTGGAAAAACTGTTATTTTTAGCTGAGATAAAGTTCCAATGTCTTTAACTGGATATAAAATTAGATAACTTTATAAGCTAAATTAACTTAAAAATTGCTACATTTATGGATGTGTAATAATGAAATGCAATGTATTAATTATCTTTTAGTATTTAGTTCAAACCCTATTTTAACAAAAGAAATCTATATATTTCATTTCAATGATTCCATTTAGAAGACATGATAAATGTTGAAACTGAATTTCTACCCATTTGTTGAAAATCTGATACATAGATTTTGATATTTTTATACCTCAGCATTGTGTTAATGGAAGAAATGCCTATAATTTGCTTTTTCAAACTATCTATATCTAAAATATTCTCTTTTACTGTGTGTTTGCCTCAAGTTCTTTTTGTAACAGGCAGAGTACATGTAAACAATATCTTAAGATTGTTTTCCTAAATGAAAATGTAACCAAGTTAGCAGCTTTCTTCATTTTCATGATCTTCCAGAAGCCAGTTTAAATTTTAAGACCAAAACATGACCATTGATATTCCATTTTTCATATTTCTGAATTCCTTTTTAAAATTATTTATTGGCATTTAGATTATTGTAAACAAATATTCTGTAAGGAAACTTTTAAAACCAGTAACACTATGAAAACTGCATCACTTAAGAGACTGAAGCTCTGGTTTGGATTAGAAAATTGTTTTTGAAAACCGTCATTTCAATTTGCAGCAGGGTTGACCCAGCCTCTGATGGCATATTGTGTATCAAATGCCTGGTGAGTCTGTCTGGGAACAGTTGGGATTTTAGTTGAAGGGATAGATTTTTCTTATAAAAATCAAGATTTTTCCTGTACATTCCTAGTCTATTCATGAGATAACTATTATTCTTATATTTTCTATATATCAAAAATGTTTATCAGTCACAAGAAATCAAGTAAAGTTTAATCTTAGACATTTGGACTACAGCTCCTCTAGAGAAAATGGTGGTTTCATTCTGGACAGGTAGAAAAGAATAGCAAGATTATTATTTCCTATTATGTATTTCTTGAAATTAAGTTATTTACATTTTCCCACTTTTTTATTTTGAATAATTATCAAATCCACACACTGAAAGAGTAATACAGTACCCACTAACTTATCTTAAGGTCATCTTTTTTTAAAAATATTTTGCAGAAGCCAGCACTGTGGCATAGTAGGTAAAGCAGCTGTCTGTGGTGCTGGCATCCCATATGGGTTAGGTGCTCCACTTCCTATCCTGCTCCCTGCTAATGCACTTGGGAAAGCAGCATAGAATGATCCAAGTGCTTGGGCTCCTGCATCCACGTGGGAAACTCAGAGGAAGCTCCTGGCTCCAGACTTCCGATTGGCCCACCTCAGGTAGTTGTTGCCATTTGGGGAGTGAACCAGTGGATGGAAGATCTCTCCTGCTCTCACTCTCACTCTTGCTCTCTCTCTGTAACTCTGCCTCTTAAATAAATAAACAAATCCTTAAAAAATTTTGCTTCATTTTATTTTTCTTTCTGCCTCTCTCTATATAAATATATGATATATTTATATATCATATATATTTAATTTTATTTCAATATATATTTTGAATATATATAATATATATTAAATATATATATAGATTTTTCTGTTGAACCATTTGAAAGTTAATTGAAGTTAACATAACATTTCAACCTTGAATACTTTAGTATATATCACCTAAGAAGAACATGCTCCCACAAAACTGTAATATCACAACATGCCCAGTAATTTATGATCTAACATGCAGTCCTTCCTCATTTTTTTTTTTGATCAAGGATCCAATCAAGTATTATACTTTGCATTTGGTAATCCCTTTTGGCTCCTTTAATTTGTAATGAGTTTCTAACTAGATAAAGTAAGAATGTATATTCTCAAAATTAGTCTCTGGAGTATCATTTAATGTTGGCAGCAAATTATCATGAAATCAACCTTTAAAGCACAGCCTGACACCCAACTAAAAAAATTTGTAATCACTGATTAGGAAATTTCCTTCCAAATTCAACTCACCTCAACTGCTATGAGGTCAAGAAGAAGAAAAGCAAGTTTGAGGGCTGGCGCCGCGGCTCAATAGGCTAATCCTCCACCTGTGGCTCCGGCACCCCGGGTTCTAGCCCTGGTCGGGGCGCCGGATTCTGTCACGGTTTCTCTTCTTCCAGTCCAGCTCTCTGCTGTGGCCCGGGAGTGCAGTGGAGGATGGCCCAAGTCCTTGGGCCCTGTACCTGCATGGGAGACCAGGAGAGGACCTGGCTCCTGGCTTCAGATCAGCCCGGTGCGCCAGCCGCAGCGCGCTGGCCACAGCAGCCATTGCGGGGTGAACCAACAGAAAAAGGAAGACCTTTCTCTCTGTCGCTCTCTCTCTCACTGTCCACTCTGCCTGTAAAAAAAAAAAAAAAAAAGAAAGCAAGTTTGAAAGCAACCAAAGACTTAAATCTTACAGACTACAGACTCCATATCAGATCAGCACTTTGAATTGAACCCCAAAATGAATTGGTAGCCAGCCTATTAGTTTGTGGAGTACACAGCAAATGTGCTGGTGATCAGTAGAGTTGCTCTCCAAAAGAAATAATCATTTTGGTGGATACCTTAGGATTCACATACTCTGCTCTTCCTTCTCATTGAAATCCTCATCGTTTTTTTAAAATATTTATTTATTTATTTATTTGAAAGGAGAGTTACAGAGAGGCAGAAGCAAAGAGAGAGAGCGAGAGAAAAGGAATGGTCTTTCACCCGCTGGTTCACTCCCCAAAAGGCCACAACAGCTGGAGCTGTGCTGATCCGAAGCCAGGAGCCAGGAGCTTCTTCTGGGTCTCCCATGTGGGTGCAGGGGCCCAAGGACTTGGGCCATCTACTACTGCTTTCCCAGGCCATAACAGAGAACTGGATAGGAAGTAGAGTATCCAGGACTCAAACCAGCACCCATGGGAGATGCCAGCACTGGAGGCAGAGATTTTACCCTCTACACCACAGCAATTTGAACACATTCTGACAGCAGTTTGAAGAATGATTATTAATGAATGCTATTATATTAAATTTATGTTCCTTCTCATAATACTTCTTTTTCTCCCAGTAGCCACATTTTGAGAAAAGCACATCATCTTGACAATAAGCTTACTTTTTATTGTCTTTGGGAGAAAAATCTTCATTTTATCAGAAAGGTAGCTGTGAAAAAGGATCCAGATCACCAGATAAGATAAGTTAAGATAGTTTACAATTTGAATTTTATGTCTCTTAACATGGATGCATGCATTAAAGCATACATCTTATATTGTTAAATAAAATGCTAATATGTGTTTCACCACTGTGAACAAATATGCTACCATCAATGATTTTCCAATGCACAAATGCACATACAACAACTAAACATAATAAATGTACTAAAGTCATTTTCTAAATCCTGTGTGTATTTTGGTTCACCTGAAATACAATACATCAATAGAAAAGGAACTATTATGGTGACAGAGAAGTAATAGAAATGTTGTGCTCTCTTTCTGTTTCTAATTTTTATGTGAAATTTAAAAGTCAATCAAAGATAAGAGTGGATTTCAACTTAATAATGGACAAAAGCAGCAATGTGTCCAGTTTTGGGGGTTTCTATTGCCACCTAGTGTCTACTTTTATAATGGACCTGCCTTTAAACCTATGAAAACAGTTCAGCAACACTTTTCAGTTAAAGAATTTCTTACTCTTTTTTATTATTACCATTTTCATTTTATTTTTCAAATTTTTTCCAAAGTTTACTATATCTTTCTTTTCTACTTATTTGAAAGTCAGAATTAGAAACAGGGAGAGACAGAGAGCTCTTGTATCTACTGATTCACTACCTAAATGGCTGCAATGGCTAGGGCTGGGCTGGCCTGAAGCCAGGAACCAGGAGCTTCATCCATGTCTCCCATGTGGGTGCAGGGGCCCAAACACTTGGGCCATTTTCCAGTGCGTTCCCAGGCACATTAGCAAGGTGTTGGATCGGATGTGGAGCAGTCAGACTCAAATTAACACTCCTATGGGATGCCAGAACTGCAGATAGGGGCCTAATCCACTGTGTTACAGCCCCTCTTATTTTCTTTTAAAGATCAGTATACTGTCAGTATATAAACTGGTCCATAGGAAAATATCAAAATTTCATACAGTAAGATGTTATGATTATAATGATTTATATGCATATAGTTGTGGGGAGCAACTCGGACTAGACTGTTACTGGAATTAAGACTTATTCTATGCATCTGCTCTCCCACAATATGGCGCTGGGAGAGGAGAAAACAGCTTCTACACAGCTGCCTCCAGTTCAACCAATAAACAGCAGGACCTGCTCCTGATTGGAGGAGAGCAGCGTACTCGGCGTGTGGGTAGCAGAGTTGGGATTGGTGGAAGAGGACTATAAAGGAGGAGAGAGACAACATGCACCAGGAACATCTAAGGGGAACATCTGAAGGAACACCTGTGCAGCCCCTGAGAGAGCCGGCCGGCGGTGTGCCGCTCCCCCGCGGAAGTGGGGAATGTGGCAGGGGGAACCGCCCTTCCACGGAGGTGGAAGGGACGGTAGCCAACCCGGGAAGAACCAGCAGCAAACCCGGGAAGGGCCGAGCAGACAAAAGAACAACGCAGGGTCCTGTGTCGTTCCTCCACGAAGACGGGGAGCGACATAATGGTGCCGTGACTCGGATATGAAGCCTAGGCAGGGTTTAGTGTCGTTCCTCCATGAAGAGGGGGAGCGACATAATGGTGCCGTGACTCGGATATGAAGCCTAGGCAGGGTTTAGTGTCGTTCCTCCATGAAGAGGGGGAGCGACATAATGGTGCCGTGACTCGGATAGGAAACCTAGGAGGGAAGAAACGGGAAGAAGTGGAAAATACCGGAGAGAGACTAGCAAAGAGCCTAGGGAAAAGCCGGACAGAAAAGGTGCCGGAAGAAGCTATCAAAAGCCTAGGCATAGACTCGGATATGGACTGTGGGAAAGAAGTTAGGATTTAAAGTGAAAGCAAGAAGAAACTTAGACTCAGATACGGACTGCAGGTTGAAAGTGAAAGTGAAACCTAGAAGAAACTTAGACTCGGATACGGACTGTGGGGAGAGGCCAGGAGAAATGAGAGGGGAATGTTGTTGGAAGAAAACTTAGAGAAACATACCGGGTAGAGAAAAATGTTAGGGAGGATGAAGCCGCGAGTGCAGGCTGAAGCGGAGACGTAAGCTATCTTGGGATTCTTCAAGTCAGCCCGGGGAGCAAAAGGTGAAAATCTGGAACCAGAGGCAGAGACGTGGGCCGCCAGGTTGGAATTCGCCAGGTTAGCCTGGGGAACTTGGACTGAATGCCAGTGGTGGCGGAAACGTAAGCTGTGCTGTGTGACTCGTGGAAGCCGCCGCGTGCAGAGAGAGCACGGGGCGTGAATAGATAGGGAACGTGGGGCTGGCGCGAGGCCGTGGTGCGGGCGCGAAGGGCGTGGAGACTGCGGAGTGTGCGTGCGAAGCCGGGAAGCCGCGCAGATGAGAGAAGCGTGGGCTGAAGCGGCTCAGAGCTGGGAAGCCGCCGACAAGCAGCCTCGGGGCGGGCGCTGGGAAGCCGCGAAGATAAGAGAAACAGAAGTTTAGAAGTAAAATGAGAGAAATAGGAATGCTGGTAGATAGAAGTAAAATGGGAGAAATAGGAATGCCCGGAGATAAAGAAATAGAGAAAAATAAGTCTCCCCACAATACCGCAATGAGAAGGCTTGGATTCGGTCTGCCTGATTAGTAAGGCGATAAGCACCAGCAGGCAGCTCGACCAGAGTATGAGCTGCAGGTCACCGAAGACAGGCACGTTATCAACACCACTAAGTCTCCCCACAATACGGCAATGAGAAGGGCTTGGATTTGGTTTGCCTGATTGGTAGGGCTTGTAAGCACCTGCAGGCAGTTCTAGCAGAGCAGAGCATGCGCTGCAGGGCACCGAACACAGGCACGCATCAGCGCCTAAAAACCTCCTCACAACATGGCGAAGAGAGGACCCGGACTCGGTTTGCCTGATTGGTAGGGCTTGTAAGCACCTGTGGGCAACTCTAGCAAGCAGAGCAGAGTGTGTGCCACGGGGCACCTAAGACAGGCACGTATCAACGCCAAAAATAAAAAGAAAGGGGGAACAGTGGGGAGCAACTCGGACTAGACTGTTACTGGAATTAAGACTTATTCTATGCATCTGCTCTCCCACAATATGGCGCTGGGAGAGGAGAAAACAGCTTCTACACAGCTGCCTCCAGTTCAACCAATAAACAGCAGGACCTGCTCCTGATTGGAGGAGAGCAGCGTACTCGGCGTGTGGGTAGCAGAGTTGGGATTGGTGGAAGAGGATTATAAAGGAGGAGAGAGACACATGCACCAGGAACATCTAAGGGGAACATCTGAAGGAACACCTGTGCAGCCCCCGAGAGAGCCGGCTGGCGGTGTGCCGCTCCCCCGCGGAAGTGGGGAATGTGGCAGGGGGAACCGCCCTTCCACGGAGGTGGAAGGGACGGTAGCCAACCCGGGAAGAACCAGCAGCAAACCCGGGAAGGGCCGAGCAGACAAAAGAACAACGCAGGGTCCTGTGTCGTTCCTCCACGAAGACGGGAAGCGACAATAGTGACTTTCATTTGCATTCAAAATTAATTTCATTATTACTCTGGATCAGTATAAACATTTAGAAGGTGATATACAATGAGGGGGCCGACACTGTGGCATATTGGGTATACCCACCACCTGCAGTGCCTCATTCCCTCATTCCATATGAGTGCCAGTTCAAGTCCCAGCTGCTCCACTTCCGATCCAGCTCTCTACTATGGCCTGGGAAAGCAGAAGATGGCCCAAGTCTTTGGGCCCCTGAACCTACATGGGAGGATGGGAAGAAGCTCCTGGCTTCTGGCTTCAGATAGGCACAGTTCCAGCCATTGCGGCCATTTGGGAAGTGAACCAGCAGATGGAGGATCTCTCTCTCTCTCTCTCTCTCTCTCTCTCTCCTCTCTGCCTCTCCTTTCTCTGTGTAACTCTGACTTTCAAATAAGTAAATAAATCTTTTTTTAAAATCCAATGAGATAAGAAATATCTGTCATTATTACTCCACTGACATTTACTGAAAACATTACTTTCTAAGTTTACTTCATATAAAACAACCTAGGTTAGATAACACATTTTATGATCTCAAGGTTTTTTGTACCTCATAATTAGTGCTTAATTTTAGAAATTGAATAGTTCTTTGTATTATTGTATAAACTACTTTATCCCATCACCACCCCCCAACACCCCAAATATTCAGCAGTCCATTGAAATAAGAAATGAATGGAATAGGTTTAACTAGCATCATTGGTGTAATGAAAACACTCTAGTGAAAAGCTCCAGGAGATATGCTGCAATGTGACTGCAATCTCATGTTCCTATTCAACACACATTTTAATAGTCACTTATTTTTCATCCTTTTCACATCAAGAACACAATGCCATAATGTAAATCACAGGGTCTGGGAATGCTTTAGACTTGTATTTTATTGATCTTCAATATGGTTGTCAAAGTACAACTTCCTTCTTTCTTAAATAGATTTCTGCAGTTCGCATAGACATCATTTTCTACTATAATGGCCTGATAAAGATTAAGTTTTACTATTTAAGGTTTTGTTTTAAAGTCAGGTTGAAATTTTTATCCATTAATTTTATCTGGTAAGATGCAAGCTGGAGTGATGTATGCAAGTGATAAACACTCCTTTGAAAATAAACGGTGGGATTGGCAGAATGTCAATGGTGGAAGACTCATTCACTTGTAAAATGCTCTTTCACATACGTACATGGTAACTCCATTTATTTTTTACTTTTCTTTGTGCAAAGAGATCTGTGGAATGGAAAAAATTTGTAAGTAGAGCGCTTAGGATATATATTTCATATACATTTATATACATAATGTACATATGAATGTTAACTTTATACTTGTAAATTAGTATATTTTACCTCTTGACTTTTCTCTATAAATTACATCACATAAAATTCATGTTTTTAGAAATATAAAATATAGCATTTATTTAGTTGTGACAGATTTGTAATCATATGTCACATATTTTGTCATTTCTTATATTTTTATTTCTTTTCATTTTACTTGAAAGGAAGAGAGAGAGAAAAGTGGAGCGCTCTTTCATCCTCTGGTTCACTCTCCAAATGCCTGCATCAACTGAGATTAGATCATTCCAAAGTCAGGAGTCCAGAGCTCAATCTGGATATCCAACATGGGTGGCATGGACCCAAGCGATTGAGCCATCATTTGTCATCTCCCAGGTTACACATCAGCCAAACGCTGGGTTTGAGGGGTACTAATGGGGATTTGAACCAGGCACTCTGACTTCCCAAGTGGCAGCTTAACCACTTCAAACCCTTGGTCCTGACACACACACACACACACACACACACACACACACATATATATATGGAGGTTCTGGTCTTGAGACTATGGTATTTACATATTGTCAATCATTCAAAAACTCGGGTCTGAGTAATTTTTCTTTAGACATGATGTCTAGTTTACCAATGTGCTTATTAAATTATGACAAGTGGTCTGGATGGTTTTTTAATAAATACATAAAAATCATATCAGATATATGAAAAAAATATATGAAAATAGAAGAAAATCTGACCAGCACTAATTCTTTATGTAAAATGAGAAAAAGAAAATGCAAACATATATGACCCAAATAATATACTGCAAGTAAGATTTCCTGATAAAAATTAAGCTTTATAATGATACCTAAAATTTTTGTTTTCTTCATTTTATTTAGCAACATACAGGTATTTTCCAAGATTTGTTCATCTTTTGTCAACCACTATCCCCAAAACACAGACCCTTAAAATCACCAACTTATGAAAGTCACCCATATGTCCCCAATTTCCCAAGCCTCATAGACAGCTATTGTCCCTTCATTACCTCTCTCAAAGTCAGTATTTTTAGCCATGAAATGCCATAAGGGGGCCAAGCTCTGTCTCCGTCAGTCCAGATTAATTGTTATCAACTAGGACTTACACAATAGAAATTTATTTTCTCTTTCCTCTAATTCCAGTGTTTGGTGTGTTTTGTAGTGGCCTTACAATTGGGCCCCTGTCACCCAGTTGCAAGACCTGGATGCAGTTCCTGGCTCCTGCCTTCAGCCTGGCCCAACCCTGGCTGTTGCAGGCATTTGTAAAGTGAACCAATGGATGGGAAATCTCTCCCTCTCTCTGTCACTCTTTCAAATAGATTAACTTAAAAATCACAAGGCCAGAACTGTGGCATAGTAGGTTAAACCTCTGCCTGCAGCATTGATATCCTATATGGGCATCGGTTTGTGTCTTCTGATCCAGCTCCCTACTTATGGCCTGGGAAAATACAAGATGGCCTAAATGCTTGAACCCTTGCACTCACATGAGACACCCAGAAGAAACTCCTGGCTTCTGGTTTCGGATCCACCCAGCTCCAGCTATTGCAGCCATTTGGAGAGTGAACCAGAAGATGGAAGACCTCCCCCACCCCCCACCCTGTCTGTAGCCCTTTCTCTCAAATAAATAAATAAATTTAAGATATTGTTTTAAAAAAGAGAAATTTTTTTTCTCAGAGTTTTAGAGGCCAGAAACTCAAGATCAAAATGCCGGTATGGGGGCCAGCATTGTGACACAGCAGGTGAAATAACCACTTGTGACTCCAGCATCCCATATCAGAGCATCAGATCAAGTCCTGGACGCTGCACTTCTGACCCAGCTCCCTGATAATGCACCTGAGAAAGCAGTGACAGATGGCCAAAACAGGCAAAACAGGCAGTCTCTTCGCTACATTTCCAGGAGACCACAACAGACCAAAGCTAGGAACAAGCAATGAGGACGGAGGCCTGGCAATGGTAATTCCACGTTTGTTACTCTTAGTAGGTAATACTTCTACATTCGGCAGTTTCATGCAGCATCTGACACATGTAGGGATTCAATAAATGCTGAGAAGGAAAATGAAATAACTAATGCTTTATGTACAAAGAGAAAATGAGCAACTTTGAGGAGATTTAATGCCATTTCAGAAGACCAGAATATTAGCAAGCCACCTCAGAATAAGAAATTGTCCTTAAGTAGGCTCAAAACCATTATTAAAATAGTCTTAATTAACTCATTTTTACTAGTTTCATATTTTCAAGTCTATTGAAAAATGCAAGAAAAGTAAAGAAGATCTTATACCCTAAGTTGGGATAACCAGACAAGCAACATTTTCAGAAAAACAGAATTAAACGCCAGCTCACTGAAACAGATCATAAATGCTGACAGAGATCAGAGGAAGGTAGAAGAATGGAAATGAGAACAGTCAGGTGGATGGGAAGAAGTCGGGTTCCAAGCTCATCTTGAACAGACACTAGGACATGGGCAAGTGAAGCGAGTAGGGAAGTGAAGCCAGCTACGTTGACTCATTACCTCCTCTACCTCTTCCAATAGACACTGTCTGAGTTCCTTCTGAGGGGCACTGCATAGAGGTGTGAGGAAGGAAAGTGTTTGAGAAAGAGGATTTACATTGACTCTCTTGAAATGAGCAAGCCTTCTGCTAATCACTTCACTGTGAGTCCAAACTTAAGAAGTCTGTTGTCTACTAAAAGAAATACAAAGCACACCAGTCATGACAGGACAAGGGAAGAGATGAGATCTGCTGTATGAGAGTTATAATGTTAAGAAATTGCCAAGCATATTGACACTACTCTAGCTAGTGGAAATCAAGGAAGGCTCCACGGAGGAAAAGGTATGATTTGCAGGTCTTGAAGCTTGTATGGGATTGGAAATGAAAAAAGAATGTTGTCCCAATAGAGGAAGACAGGTTGAACCAGGCGGTGTGAGCCTTACATATTATAATGACTTAAATTGCACACTAGGGACATTGAGGGGGCACTTAGAGAGATAAAGAGTTGGAGTAGAGGTGTCAACTTTAGGTTTCCAAGGTGAAAATTTGGTGCTGAAGTCCAGAAAAAAAATCTATGTGGGATCCTTTGTTTGGAATGGGGAAGATTGGAAGAGGGAGAGATGATATGAAGCTGAATGGTAACCGAGGAAAGAGCTTCTGCAAATGTGATGTCAAAAGAGCAAACTTTGAGGCAATTATTGTGGCACAGCGTTAAACCACCACCTGGGATGCCACATACCATATCAGATTGCC
Organism: Oryctolagus cuniculus; assembly: GCF_964237555.1. Lineage (NCBI taxonomy): Eukaryota > Metazoa > Chordata > Mammalia > Lagomorpha > Leporidae > Oryctolagus > Oryctolagus cuniculus. The sequence continues at coordinate 56,569,233 of NC_091433.1, forward strand.
TGGCTCAAGTCTCAGCTACTCTGCAGTTTTGATCCAGCCTCCTGCTAAAGTGCCCGGGCGTACTTGGGTTCCAGCCAAGTACTCCAGATAGAGGTCTTGGCTCCTGGCTTTGGCCTGGCCTAACCTTAGATTTCTCTCTCTCAATCTCCTTCACTTTCACTCCTCTTCGCACTCTCTTTGTCACTCTGCCTTGCAAATGAAAAAATATTTTTTTAAAAAATGGCAAATGGGTCCAGTTTCCATCTAATAGCCGGTGACCTGCTTGTAAGTTGGAGCAAAACTTTTATCCTCCTTGCCATTTCATCTTTTCATTTATAAAGAGTGAACACTGGACAAAATGATTTTAAATCCATCATTCTTATGTGGTTAACTTCATGTTTAAAAATGACACAATTATACCCTTGTTGATATTTCTGGACAAAAAATAAAAGCTTCTATATAATAGTTCCCTTATTACATGCTAACATCCTAAGTGATCCCTTTGTTAAATTACAAACACTCATAAATTGTGAATCCTCTGGGAAAATGACAAATTACAAATGCATAGCCTCTTTGTCTTGTATTGGTCTCTAGTGTTTCTGATATGTTAAGGTCCACTCATATAAACATTTCTCTTTTTAATTAGGATGAGTCAAAAAGTATATAGCTCAGATATAATCTAATCAATGTTCAAATTACTGAACATCAATAGTAAGTTGATAATATTAGTAGATGTACCACTGAAGTTTAAAATTCAAGAGACCAGAATGCTCATCTAGTTTAACTGCAATTATAGTTTCAGAAATTCAGATATTAAAGTCATCACAGGTCAAAGTCATATAGAGACAAGATGGAACTCAATTTTCATTATTGGATCAATATACTATGCTGGGATCATAATGTACACAGAATTTATTTTTTAATAAAATAGATGCATAAACTCAGGCAAAGAATTTTGATTTGACCCTATCATCTAAATAAACCTAAATTTATATGTACATTGGGGAGACAGCAGACTATCTTGGGATTTGGAAATACAAGTCATTGCATTAGGACCTAGCTCAGCCACATGTGACCTTAAGCAAGTTACTTTAAACTCAGTTTGCTCACTGATAAATAGTGAAAACAATGTTGGCCTCCCAGAGTTTTTGCAGGATCAAAAGAGAAAAGATACATAAGGTACCTAGTGCAGTGTCTGATAGTTTACATGCGTTCACTAAGTTTTCTTCTTTCTGTCTCATTTCTTAAGGAAGTCTGGTATGCACTTAGTTCTCCAAAATTGTGGCAAAACCTGAAATTTCTGATGAAGTGTATAACCTATAGTAAATGCATATTATTGAAAGAATCACTTTTTCTGAACATGATATACCTGTCTATAGTACTTTTTGGAGTGGTGAGTAAGTGATGAATTAAATATGTGAATAACTAAAGGTTAGTGCAACACTGAAAATTCTTGCTACCCTGTGGGAGACCTGGAGTAGATTACTGGCTCCTGGTTTTAGTTTCAACCAAAGGTGTTGTGGGTATTTAAGGAGTGTATCAGCAGATATATACTCTCTCTGTGTCTGCCTGCCTATCTCTCTCTCCCCTCATGAGAGAGATGGAATAATTTCTCCCTCGTGGGGGGGGGGGGGTGTGTGTGGAGAGAAACTCCAGTTCTACCTGAGTCCAGAACTGGATTTTCTAACCAGTATGTTAAACTACTGCCCCAGTCGTAAAAGGAAATATCTCATGCTCATGGAGTTCCCAAAAGCAGCAGCCAGGGTTGTAATTTCTAAATTGGATGACTGTATATATTATCACAGCATATGCTTTATCAATATTGGCTTTATTCCCATCTACTCTATTCCAAATTTGGAATTTGAGGTACTAAGAATGGAAAATAGGACAAGCATTGTTCCATGATTTCAATCTTTAAGCACACACCCACCCCCCCCCACACACACACAAACACATACACATACACACAAGAAAAGAGCAACACAAAAGCAAGAACTCAGCTATGGAAAATGTGCACTTTGAAAACGTCATCCATGATCAAATAGATAAATACATTAGTGTGAGAAATGAAACTGTTAAACTAAAATGATGGGGATTGAAAAGGGCAGAGAGGGATGGCAATAGGAATGAACTAGTTCTATCTGTTGGGCTGCTATTTTACTCAATAGAGGCTCCTGGTGCAGATTTCTAAGTCAAAGGTGAGTCATGAATCCCATACAGACTACTCAGTCTCACATGTGGAAATAAAATCCCAAAAAGAGAACAAAAAAAAATCTTTGATAGATTTGCTAAGATATTATCCAGTCACCCCAACTGCAGAGAAAAAAGACTTTAGGAATTGCATATCTGGCATATTCTTCACAATTTTTCTGGAGATCAGTAGGTCACTCGGGGGAGGGGGAGGGCACGAAGAATACCAGAAAGGAATCATCTTTCCAGTAAGACCGTGCTACTCTCTTCCTATAAACAGTTTACTCGTTGACCTACAAAAGGCTACAATTATTCTTAACTCTTAAAACATGAACTCTGGATTTAAAAAAATGGAAAACTGGTTGAAAATATTCTAATTTCAATTTTATAACCACAGAGTTCTCTCATAATTACTCCCTGCGAAGAATGCTCATCAGTTCCTCCTCTCTTTGGGAGATAGTGTCTGATCCATTAAGTTATCATGCTGAAGCAGGAAATTTATCATAATTTATTCTAGGATATTCTAAATTTACTCTGTTGATTCCTCTATGTAAACAATGTCTGCTGCAAGCGTGGGTTGGATGATTGAATGTTGGAACTGGCGCTGATTTGGAGTTGCCATTTGCTGAAAAGCCTCATGGTTGTTATATCAGTACAAACTCCAGAGATGTCTAACAAGGGGTTCAGTAGTTACAGAAAAAAACTGAGAGCCTTCCTCTATGTGATGCTAATGGGCCACTTACTCAAATATATCTTTTTGGAGAGGCAAGTCTAAAAGGCATAAGGTTAAAGAACATTAGAAAGTGGTTTGTCCATGTACAACAATATGACTTTTTGCACTGGAAAAAAATATCTGCATAAGAAATTTGTAGAAGACAGCACTAAAAAGCTCTGTTAGGGAAAATATATTCAATGACAAAATTAAACAATGGTAAATTTTCTCGTAATTATAATAGAATCTTTAAATTAGAAAAAATGACTTGATTTTTAATTTGCTATATTTCTGTTAACGAAAATAGCATTTAGGAATTTGTTTAATCTGATCTAAAGACACTGAGCATTTACTAAAATTAATGACATCTGACTTTTGCTTTCTTTGAGACAGTACTCCTTGTTCAGCTACCTTTTTTCTCCCCTATATTTCTCTTGCTTCCTTTCCAGCATATGTCTGTCATAATTACTCTGGTTATTCTCAACCCTCAACCATCAGCATTAATAAATAATTTACTTTTTTCTGATTCTGCATTTTTAAAAAAATTTTATTTCTTTATTGTCATGTTATTTGGAAGGCAGAGAAACAGAGACAGAGATCTGCCAGTGCTGGACCACTCCCCAGTTGCCTGCAGCAGGCAGGCAGTGTAGGGCAGGAGTCCAGGCATGGAGTCGTCACCTGCTGTCTTTGAGGGTATGCATTAGCAGAAAGCTGGAATTGGAAGCAAAGTTGGGGCTCAGACTCAGGCACCCCAATTTGGGATGCAGGCATCCCCAGCAACATTTCAGCTTCTGCATCAAATGCTTGAATCTCAATTTTACGTTTAAGCTTGTTCTTTTCTATCTTTCAGAGTAAATCGATATAAAACCTTATTTCTATGTTTTTCTTTCTGATACAAACTTGATTGCTTTTCTTTGCTCCCTAGTTTTCCCCTGAGAAAAAAAAATCAGTTTTTTCCCTACAAATCTTTGCATCAGGCTAATTGTCTAATATACTAAGCTTCTTTCTGAATGACATCAATAAAAGGTTAGAAGGAAGTATTACAAAAGTATTTCCTCACCACAGCTTTCTCTTGTTTCTTTGGCTGAGCTCAATTAAAATGCACACTTTATTCTGATATCTTCTCTAGCACTGTTTTATTTGTTTTATCAGTAACATTGTTGCCTCATTGAATGTATTGTTCTTTTTTTATTTATTTGAGAAGTAGAGTAACAGACAGTGAGAGGGAGAGACAGAGAGAAAGGTCTTTCTTCTACTGGTTCACTCCCAAATGGCTGCAACAGCCGGAGCTATGCTGATCTGAAGCCAGGAGCCAGGAGCCAGGAGCCAGGAGCTTCTTCCACGTCTCCCACACTGGTGCAGGGGCCCAAGGACTTGGGCCATCTTCCACTGCTTTCCCAAGCCACCGCAGAGAGCTGGATAGGAAGAGGAGCAGCCGGGACTAGAACCCGGTTCCCATATGGGATGCTGGCACCACAGGCCAGAGGATTAACCTACTGCGCTACAGCACCAGCCCCTCATTGAATGTATTGTAAACTAAATTGATAGTTACCAACTACCTGGAATAAAACTGTAACTGGTCTGGATAACTCATGAAATTCTAAGTGTATTCACAGCCTCATTCTGTGGTTAATGGTAAGGCAAACGTTATTACTACATAAATCTGACCAAAAACTGGATGATCGAAGACGCAGCCCCTAGGAAGTTGGACATAAAGAAGCTCACTTGCCTTTATGGTGTCTTCATGAGATACTCCACTCAGTTCAATAGGAAAAACTAACCCCACGTCCATCCTGTTAGGGCAGCTAACTTTTCCTGTCCCAGGCATCGCACATAATTCTTCCACTCTTTCCTCTTCACTTTCCTTTTGCCCCGTCCTCTGCCATAGCTTCATGTTAAAGTAGTTATTTTTCCAAGATCAGATGAGATTGGGAGTATAAAGGGTGGCATGGCCATAGACTGCAGGTATTTTTAATCTCTTCAAACTTCAGGATTGAAGAGGACTTCATTTTCCCCACACAGTTTTAGCTTTAAGTGTGTTCTTATCAAAGTTTCTTCTCCATCTTTGCTCTTCAGAACGAACAGATATAATGCAACATCTGATTTGGATATTTTGGCTCCATTACAAAATTTACTTGCTTCCTTTTCTCTCAGTTCTTCCCTGCTGAAATATCCTCATCATTGCAAGGGTTGTTGGGCAATAAAGGTTAAACTCACACAGAAGAGACTAAATGGAACATAGTAGAAATCTACGGGGAAACAAAATGACCAGTTCACGAAGCTATTTAATACTAAATTAGGATTATTCCAATTTCAACAAGGCCCAGGAGTTAGACGCACTCTATCATTTCTGAGGTGTTTCTGTCTTTCCATGCTTTCCACTTGTATTTACCAGAATAATAATAATAATAATAAAACATTTACTTAAAACCTCAAACAACTTCATGATCACCCTGTAGCCTCCAAGAAAAATTTGTTCTTCAGTGAGTTTACATTACTCTCCTCTACTAACCTCAGCCCTGTTTCACCCAATTACACAATGATACCTGAGTTGCCTTCTGTAACATCAGCAAGCATGATATTGTTTTAGCTCTAAAACACTAAGATGAGTGTGGATTAATCGTGGATATATCTCTCTAAAAGTACTTAAGAATAATTCCTTGTGAATGTTTTTTGGGTGTATATTTTATGGATGGCAGGGACTCAAGCTCTTAAGCCATCCTCTATTGCTTTCCCAAGCCATTATCAGGGAGCAGGATTGGAGTTGGAGCAGTGCCCATCTTTGATGCTGGTGTCAAAGGCAATGGCTTTACTCACTATACCACAACACCAGCCCCAATGTCTTCCATTTTAAACCATCAATTATATGGCAATTCTAGTGCTGCTAAAATTCCTTAAATATTACACAATTTATTCTTCATGGTGACCCTTCAAAGTCAGCATTATCACCATTTTAGAGATAAAGAAATTGATATCCAGAAAAGATAAGTAACTATCCCCCAAAAACCACAAGATACATATTACTATAAGCTCTTAAATAGGTAACCAAATAGATCTGAGTCAGCCAAAGATTATGACTAAGATAATGACAATGTGTCTTCACTCTTCACTGACATTTTTTGTATGCAATGGCATACATTGGATATTGTAAAATGTAATCTAAAAATGGGCCATTTAGCTCCTTTCCATCACAAAATGAGTCAAAAATGTTATTGTACAAACTTTGAAATTATCCAGAGTTTGTAAACTTTGATAGAAAAATGCAAGTATAAAATAAACAAGGCTTGGGGGCCAGCATTGTGGTGCAGCAGATTAACGCACTGCCTACAATCCCCAGCATCTCATCTGAGCACCAGTTGAAGTCCCAGCTGCTCCACCTCTGGTCCAGTTCCCTACTAGTACACCTGGGAAAGCAACAGAAGATGCTCCAAGTACTTGGGCCCTAGCCACCCATGTGGGAGAACGAGATGGAGTTCCAGGCTCGTGGCTTTGATCTGGTCTCTCTTTCTCTCTCTCCCTCTCTCTCTCCCTCTCTATTTCTCTACATTTCAAATAAATAAATGTTTTTAAAAATTAATAAAATTTAAATAAACAAATTGATTACAAATATTAGAGTGTCTCTCTGCAGAATTCTTTCAATGATAGAAACAGATCTCTTTTGTACTTTTGGAAATTATATTTTTTACATAGAATAAACAGAAGTTTTATTTTAATGAGAGTGTATGTGTTTTTACCACTACAAACACACACTTTGTTCAATTTGGAAAGGTCAACCTTAAAATGAGATGTAGTAATAAATTTAAGCTCTGGCAGATAAGACCATAGCAATTTCACTTTTATCTCCAAAAGGTGGGATATCACTCCGTATTTAAATAGAAAAAGACATGGTAAATGCATAATCAAAACATAGAAATAAAAAAAACAACGTTTACAAGACATTCAGGGAACAAATGGGGAGACTTACAAACAAGCCTGGGAAAGAAGATGCAAAGAGTATTTTTATCTTCGCAGTTGGAGGTTGCAGAGACACAGAAGGCATCAAATCGGCCCATCAGTTTCACCAGAAGCACTTGAATCTCCTAGAGATTTTCCCACCAGAGCACCCTGAAAGCTATTAATATCCAGCAGCTCACACCACCAGGAAGTGGTAGTGCTGAAACGTGAATCCTAGCTGAGGGACTCCAAGAACACCAACAACAACAGGAAGAGCTCAGAGATAAAGTCACACACAAAATAGTACCTCAAAGGGTTTGGAAAGTGGAGAACGTTTGGTGAAGTGGCTAAGACATCGCTTGGGATATCTGCAACCCATATTGAAGTACTGGAGTTCCATCCGAGATCTTCTGATTCCAGCATTCCTGCGACTGCACATTCACTCAAGTATTTATTTCCTACCAAGCATGTGGGAGACTTGCATCGAGTTCCTGGTTCCCAGCTTCCACTTGGACCACCCCTGGCTGTTGCAGCATATTGGGAGAAACTAACCCTGTCTCCATATCTCTACCTTTCAAATAAATTTTTAAAAATTAAAGGTCCATGGAAATTTAGATTAAAAGACAAATTTAAGCACAGATATTGTGGCTCAGCAGTTTAAACCACAATTTGGGATGCCCACATACCATATGAGAATTCCTGGGACAGTCTTGCCTCCATCTCTGACCCAATTCCCTGCTGACGTAGCCCCAAGGCAGCAGACTGTGGCCAAGTACTTGGTTTCCTCCCTCCCATATGGGAATCCCAGATGGAGTTCCTAGCTTCTGGCTTTTGCCTGGCCCAACTCTACTTACTGGTATTATGGGGAGTGACCAGGAGATAGAAGATTTCTGTCTCTGTCTGACTATCCATCTCTCTGCATGTCAAAAAAAAAAAAAATTAAAGTAAAACATCCTATATGGGTGCCACTTTGTGTTCCAACTGCTCCACTTCTGATCCAGCTCCCTGCTAATGGCCTGGGAAAGCAGCAGAAGATGGCTCAAGTTTTTGGGCCACTGCCATTCATGTGGAAAACCCAGGTGAAACTCCTGACCCCAGATTTCAGTCTGGCCCAGCTCTGACTGTCTTGGCCATCTGGAGAGCAAAGCAGTAGATCGAAGATTTTTTTTTAAGATTTATTTATTTATTTTAAAGACAGAGTTACAGAGAGGTGGGGGTGGGGGTCTTCCATCTGCTGGTTCACTTCCCAGATGGCTGCAACAGCTGGAGCTGCACTTTTTTCTGGGTCTCCCACACCTGTTCACGGGCCTAAGGACTTGGGCCATCTTCTACTGCTTTCTCAGGCCACGGAAGTGGAGCAGCTGGGACTTGAACTGGCCCTTATATGGGATGCCGGCACTGCAGGCAGTGACTTTACCCGTTACGTCACAGCACTGGCCCTAGATGGCAGATTGATCTCTCTCTTTCTCTTTCCCTGTAACTCTTTAAAATAAGTAAATCTTTATGAAAATAGAAAAGCTCATATTTTTAAAAGTCTTGAAATCCACTAATTTCAGAAAATCTTTCCCTAATCAATTACTTACAGGAAAGGATTTTTAAATTCTTCAGAGACATTCCCAAAAGTATAATACCCATTAATGCCATTAAATACCCATTAAAAGTATAATGCTTTAGTTTTTTATATAAATTTCAATGATTTAGTGAGCAAAGTACCGGCACAGCGAGAGAGCACCAATGAGTGGTCTTCAAAGAATGTGCATTTACTCTGAATTTTTTTTTTTTTAAGATTTATTTGTTTGACAGGCAGAGTTACAGAGAGGCAGAGGCAGTTGGAGAGAGAGGTCTTCCATCCTCTGGTTCACTCCCTAGATGGCCTCAATGACCAGAACTGCATTGATCAAAAGCCAGGAGCCAGGAGCGTCCTCTGGGTCTCCCACCTGGGTGCAGGGGCCCAAGTACATGGGCCATCCTCTTCTGCCTTCCCAGGCCACAGGAGAAAGCCGGATCAGAAGTAGAGCAGCTAGGACTCGAACAGGTGCCTATATGGGATGCTGGCACTACAGGCGGCAGCTTTATCTGCTATGTCAGTGTTGGCCCCCAGTAAAATACTGATTAAAATGCAGGGGTAGAGAGCAAGATGGTTGCAATAAAAACTATCAGTTACCAAAGTTTTGCATTTTTTTTTCCTCAGATGTGTTTGCCTCCTAGAGAACCCCAGGATCAGATCACTTTAGAATACATTCCAGCTTATTGGTTGGCTTTGGATGAGTTTATCTGTTTCTAAATATTCAGCTAGAATGCTCGGGTAGTATTGAGGGATGTCAGACCTGCTGGTCAGAGAAGCCATGTGGGAGACCTTAAAAATGCTGCTTAAGGGAGAAATGCCTTTTTTTTTTTCTTTTTATAAGTGAATTTTGGACCTTTTCAAAAATCAGTCAGACTTCAATCTGACTCTGTGATTTCTCTGGATTTGTTGAGAATTGCCATGTAGAAAAGGCAATTTCACATGAATTGGTCAAACATGGCATTTGAGCCAGACAAGTTGAGGACAACACACACAGAAACAAGCACACACACACATTCAGGGGCACAATACACACATACATACATGCCTAAAAGTGCACCTCTATCTATAGTGATCATTTTAAATCTTTTTTTTTTTTTTTTTTTTTTTGACAGGCAGGGTGGACAGTGAGAGAGAGAGAGACAGAGAGAAAGGTCTTCCTTTTACCGTTGGTTCACCCTCCAATGGCCACCGCGCTGATCCGATGGCAGGAGCCAGGTACTTCTCCTGGTCTCCCATGGGGTGCAGGGCCCAAGCACTTGGGCCATCCTCCACTGCACTCCCTGGCCACAGCAGAGAGCTGGCCTGGAAGAGGGGCAACCGGGACAGAATCCGGCGCCCTGACTGGGACTAGAACCTGGTGTGCCGGCGCCACAAGGCGGAGGATTAGCCTAGTGAGCCGTGGCGCCGGCCCATTTTAAATCTTTATATTTTAAAATTTGTTTATAGTGTTTTCCTAAGCTACACAAGTAGGAAATGCATGACTGTTGCCTGTCCAGTGAATGACTTCCAGTGAATTGCTCTCATCTAAGTGATCTGGAGGAAGTAGCTCAGCTGTGGACTTCTATCTCACTATCTTTAATAAGTCCTACAATTACGTTTCCACTTTCAATAGCAAAATTGGGGATCTTAGCATCTGAGGAGGACCTCAAACATCAAGAAAATAATCAGTGCAATATGAGAAAGTTTCATTTGCCATTGTTCTTTGACCAAAAAATACATGCATGCCTCGAGTCTTTTTGAGATAAAATAAAAAAGAAGGAGTTAATGATAGTCTACAGATTAAGTAACTTCAATCATTAACTTCAATTCAAACTTTGGAAAAATGGAAAATAACATTTTTCTGAATACCTCAATGTTGAAGAATAAAAGAGACATAAAAATGATTTGTGAAGAAATGATTTTGCGAAATTGGAGATAGTTCAGCAGACGGATTGGGGTATGATGAGAAGAACAAGATTAAAGTTATATTTTAGAACCATAGCAGACAAGAATACATTATGAAAAGAGTTAAGCTAAGGAGAGGAGAGTTAAAGGCATCATATGGACACACTAATGCAGTTTAGCATACAACCTGCTAGAACATCAGTGCCTTCTGGAGGGGAGCTTTCACACAAACACAGCAAGGTGCACACAGGTAGATCAATTCTCAGTATACCTTTTAGTGTGTACTTTTTTTCTGATCCTCCCACTCCTTTAAGAGTACTGGATGAAAGGAGGAGGGAGGCAATCCCATTCAGACAGAAAGGGGTATGCTATATCTCTAGAGCTATCTAAAGGAAACGTTTGAAATGAAATTTCTTCTTTGTTGAAATTTAAAATAACCTTAAAGACTTAAAATTAATCAATTTGCATTTCAAAGTATTTATTGTCTTACACTTTATAATATATCAATTAGTTGAATAATGGTTATAATTTAAAAAGAAAATGCTTCATTCTACATATGATAAAGACATAATTTCATATTTTTCTGTAAATTTGAAGAAATATGATGGGCATACTTTCACATCTAAGATATACATTATATATACATATATATATACATTTTCCAACATTTACATAGATAAAAATGTAGCAAACAAAATCATGTACAAATAGTCAAAGAATGAATAGTGACTAGGTAAAAGCTGAATATTCTCAAATCAATATGCTACATTCTTCATACATTGCTGTGCAATTACACACATACCCAAAAGTCTACAAGTATCCTTAACACTTTTTCAAGTCACTATGTACATTTTATCCAAATACTTTGGTTCATCCACCTCCTAGAAATACACTTGCTCTTTATAACCCTTATAAGTTATACAAAGAAATAAAATCTAAATATAAACAAGTTGAGCCTTGGGAAAGAAAAAACATGTATGAGATATCATAACATTATGCCAACCACTCCAGTATCCAAATTTAATTACATATAATGATTTGAAAGTGCAAATTAATGTTGACGGTCTCATGCATCATTTTGTCATGAAGATAAGTCATACAAACTGCTCATATAAACAACATAATTAGTGCCAAAATAATGAAAATTCTAGAATTATGGTAATATATTATCAAACCCTGACGTGTTGCCCTCTCACCACATTTTCAGTAACCATTATATTAATAAGAAATTAAGATTTGGGATATTTTGTTATAGTTGTAAATAAATTTATACGTTTAAAATATAGCCATATATTATCAAAATAAAAGATGCTGATATATATTGAGGTAGAAAGAAACCTCTTTATAAAATGCTGCCAGCTATATTTTCTAGTTGTGTAAAAAGTAACATTTAATGTAAATTTGTTTACATATCTCCTAAGAAGAAATTCATTATTTTCTTCAGTCATGAATGACATCCAAAGAAATATGTGTTTGCTTTAAAACACAGCCTACCTACAGCTTTGTGGAAGCACTAAACTTTGTATTAGTAAGATCAACATAGTAGAATACTTTTGGTGTGTTTCACAATATGAATAAGGAAATTATTCATTGACTGTCCAACAATGTTTTGATTTTTTTAGTTCTGTTCAATATTTGATCAAGACCCTACTAGATATAAAAAGAACATTAAATAAAGATCATAGTCAAGAAGTAGACACAAGTTTAGCAGAAAATAGTTTCAGTGAATAAGAGATGTGTCAATTTATAAATTACACTCATGTAGTAATTCATTCAAAAATACCCAATGGAAATCTTTTTCAATGGTGATGGAAATCTAGAATTTGGATGGCTTAATTTTGTTTGAGAGGGGGACAGAATGGGGTGACAAAAGTAATATTCAAAGTCCCAATTTACATTTAGTGGCAAAATAATTAGTATATACTTAAAAATTTTAAAAGAAAGCAATAGTTTGAACTCAAAGCATCATTTTTCTCCTTAAATTGTTTTCACTTAAATGTTAAGATTTTCCTCTTCTAAGAAATCAACTAAGGAGTAAGTACAGCTGTTTTCTCTTTGAACATGGGAACAGCTTTTACAGTAGTTAGAAGTTTGATTGTATCCAGAGACAGATTCTCCCAAGGGAAGATTTATCAACTAAGTCAGCATCAAGTACAAATATTCACAAACAGTTGTTAAAACAGTTGTTTATCAATAAGAGGGAAGGACATCTGCTCTGCCTCTTAGGATGGGGGAAGGGAGCACAGGATATTTTAAGTTTATTTCTTTCCTCATAAACTTTACATATTTATCTCCTGGGCTCATTTATTGTGGTAATCAAGAAGAGAGAACTGGAGAGGACACAGAGCACATTGATCACATGGCAAAGGACCAATGTGGAAGAAAGTAGCCCAACAAGATCAGTAAGAGAGGTAAGGATATAGAAACAGAAATGGTATTGGAATTAGCATATATGAATGTATTATTTTATTATAGCAAAAATATTAGTATACTATAGTATTATATGCAACTTACACAATATTAGTATGTTATAGTAGCAAATATTGGTCATGTTGGGTTAGAGTTTGGGGAATTTGGAATGGAAGGAAAAAAAACATGCAGGTAAACCATGTTGCATGAGAAGCTAAGAGGTGGGAAAGAAAAGTTTAAAAAATATTTTGCTTGTGTAACGACTTTGGCAATGTCTTTAGAGACTGAGCATATCACTTATTTTGCCTATTGGACCGATTTCTCTGTTTGGGACAACCTCCATAGGCTGTCCTCAGGTTAAGTTCCTTGACCAGCCTTTCCCTAAGGGTCTTTGCCTCTTCCACAGTAGCCCTGAGTCCTCTGCCCTTCTCCATTTTATGTCACTGATAAGGGTCTAACATTCCAACCCCCACAAACTCAGATTGTGACTGTATTTAGAGATAGGATCTTTAAAGTTAATTTTAAATGATGTGGAGTCTAATCCAATATGATTGATATTGTTTTAAGAAGAGGAGATTTGAATACAGACATACACAAAGGAAAGACAATGTGAAGACAAAGAAGACAGCCAAGGAAAGAGTGACTCAAAAGGAACCAATCTGCCAGCATCTTGATCTTACCCTCCCAGCCTCCACATTTGTGAGATAAGAACATTGCTAGTTAAGCTATCCAGTCAGTGGTAATTCATTATGGCAAAATAATCTACCCGCTTAAAGCCTGCTTTTCTTTGCTTCAGTCTTTTCAGTTTCCCCCCTCTTTTCCTCCTCACTGCCCATGTAACCAAGGTTCTTTGTGCAATGTTTCTCACAGGCTGACAAATACTACCACATACCTTAACTCAAATGAGGGCCAGTTGTCAAGATAACGCAGACAGCCATCAAGGCTGTGAAGTTGTCAACAAAGGGGCAGGCTGCTGTAATGAATGGAGGGAAGTGCTAGGAAAAATTCATTCAGAAATATCACCACTGGGCCAGAGGAGGAAGAGACAGAAAGAAAGTGCTTGAGAGCTGGATAAATGTTTCAGCTGTGGGATGAGAAAAGGGGAAAGGAAAGTATGATTAATTAACCAAGCCCTGTGTACTTCACACTCTACTAAATTAAGTGCTATATGTTTATGATGGCAATCACCCTGGTGATTCTAGAATATAGAAGATATTAGTATTATCATTAATTCATTGATGAGGAGCTGAGGTTCAGAGAGGTCAGGTAACTTCCTCAAGGTCTCACGGAAAAGGAGTAATTGAATCATATATCAACCCTGATCCACCTTCCTCCAGATTCTGGTCCCATAATAATTATACTCTGCCCCAAGTTTCTAAAACAGATGAATAAAGGAAATTCCTAACTAATACATATGAGAAACCAAGGCTCAGTTGGTGTGGCTACCCGTCCAGGATAAAGAACAAAGACAACAACAAGAAGTAAAGGGAAAAGAGGCATAGGAAATGACACCAAGGACCAAAGTGACCACCCAGAAATTGAGCAAGTCACCTCCATGTAATCTGTCCTAATTTTGATCTTTCTCTTATTCTCCACACAAACACTGAATTTAGGTCAGATTTTACACACATGTGAACCTCCTTACCTAATTCTCAGCCACTACATGATTCCTTTTCTTACTGTCCTGGCTCCTCCTCCCCACCCAACTTTGTAGTTGCACTTCACAGGTCCTAGGAATATTTCTACTAGGCAGCCACTGTCTACCCACATAGGGATCCTCATCCATAGAACCACTTCCAACTTGCACTGACTCCTCACCTGCTAACTCACAGGCACCTGCTAACACCCAGGCATGTCTGGGGTATCTGATGGCAGTGACACTTTTCACCAGGCAAAATCTGCCTTTATGAAACACAGAAATCATAGTGAGTTAAGCTCCAGAATTTTCTTGAGCCATTAGGAACATAGGATTTCGTTTCCCAAGAAACTCTTTGCAAATTTTGCAAATTATTTGCTTTTGTGGCTAAAATAGGCAAATTCAGTAGAAAGAAAGTTCAAATGGGAAAATGCTGGCAAGTAGACCACAACCTCATAACATTCCCGAGTTCAGAGTATTTGAGCCCTAACTATTCAGTAACTGCTTTTACTCTGTTCTGGTTCCTGCAAACTAATGTTGATTAAATACATTTTCAGTGTATGTGAATAGGATTTTGCAAGATGTTTATGAATTCAAAGACTTTACTGGGGACTAAAAGCCCCTGCCCTAGACATACCACTTGCAGGGCTCATAAATCAAATGGCTAGCCCTTTCCTACATCTTCCAGATGCAGTCACAAATATTTTCAGTTGGCACAACAGCAAAAGTGAGGAAGGGACTTTAAGATACATCCACATTTTAAATATAATCATTCAAAATATTGCACACATGAATTTGGATAATGCTTAAAAACTTAAATTTTTAGTCTTTCCCATTCTAATTTTCCTCTTGTATAATATAATTTGAAGCCATAATGGCCTTGGGCTAAATATTCAAACCTTCAATAGAAGGTTTTTTTGGCACATTTTAAGATTATGGTGTTTTATTTTTCATTATTACATTCCAAATCTGTCAGTTTTACTTACATGGATAAGATATCACATAAGTAATATGAAATCTCAATACTTTATTGTTTGCTTCCATTTTTTAAAATACTACTTTAAACACTTAACAACAAGGCATGTAGAGTTCTCTGGAAAACATATTCTACTCTGATGGTCAAAATTTGATGTCATAAAGAAATTTGTATTTATCGTGCTGATCAGGGTTGTGAATGAATTTTACAACCTTATCATCCAGTTTTGACGTTTTTGAAAATATATTCCCATATACTAAACAACTACCATAAAAAGTATCAAAATATTATGTCTCCTTTAGCCCTTCAATAACTTATTTTTGTTTCCATAATTTTTAATAGTAGGGGTTTTTTTGCTGTTTTGTTTTTGTTTTTTTTTTTTATTTGACAGGCAGAGTTAGGCAGTGAAAGAAAGACAGAGAGAAAGGTCTTCCTTCCGCTGGTTTACCCCCCAAATGGCCACTGTGGCCGGTGTGCTGCGCTGACCCAAAGCCAGGAGCCAGGTGCTTCCTCCTGGTCTCCCATGCGGGTGCAGGGGCCCAAGCACTTGGGCCATCCTCCACTGCACTCCCGGGCCACAGCAGAGAGCTGGACTGGAAGAGGAGCAACCAGGACTAGAACCCGGCACCCATATGGGATGCCGGTGCCGCAGGCAGAGGATTGACCAAGTGGCACCGGTCCCAGTAATAGTTTTTAAACCCCAAATTAGTTTATGCCTTCATGGTATCATGTCCAGCCATTAATCAAGATAACAATTACAATTTATAGATTAACCTCAGTTATTAGAAATTTGCCTCTTTCTGGAAAAATGTGAACACAACTAATTTTATTTCACATTTTGCTACTAATATTACTCATTTAAACATTTTGCTTAATAGCACTTTAGAACATCTACTGAACAAAAATATCTCAGTTTTATTCTACAAAAAATCTTTTCAATGTTTGGAGTAATTTCAGTTGATCATAATGGTAAAAGAAGGAAAATTATTTCCATCCTAGCAATTTCTATGGTAAATTTCTATGGACTGTCTTTGTATCTCAGGCTAGAGTGAAATATATCAAGAAAAACATTTTTTTCAGTAGAAGTACAGATATGCTTCCTCTAAAAGAGGTGACATAGATGGTCTAAGACTCCAGAAAGGAATGTTCCAAGCTGCTGACTACCCACAAGCTAAAGAAACAAATTGATATTAGTGTTCATAATGAAACTTTAATAGTTTTACCAAAAAATGTAATTGCTTACTTGTAGTACATGTTAAATGTCTCAGGGCTAAGAAATTGTCCAGAACTTGAGGTACCAATAGGGTAACTTCCATGTAAAGTCTAGATGAATTTTTACTTAATCTTATAAAAGTAGATGAATATTAATCTTATAACTAAACAATCAAAAGATATTTTAAATTGCCATATCAATTTAGTTGTTATTTTGTTACAGATTATTTGTCTCCTTGTAATTTTTGACAATAATAACAGAGAAAAGATTGGCCTTTCTGTAATTCTTTAAAGTACATTGACAATTATCTCTCTATCAGATTGAGGCAACAAATATGAGTTAATCATCTACAGAAGTGACAAATTCTATAGGAAGATATAGAAATATAGTCATCAGAAAACATATAAAAATGAAATAGAAATGATCATTACAAGAAGGAAAATGAATAAGGACAATAAATAGTGTTACATGAGCTCAAAAGAGGAACCAATTTTTTTTTCTGAAGAACATCAGGATGGACTTCTAATACAGGTGCTGATTGGGCTCAATGTTCAGGAAGGTCGGAAAATGATCAGGTGAAAGAAAATGTGGTACCTCTAACAAAGAGAACTGAAAAGGAGGGAAAGTGAATATAAACCAACTCAGGTAGAAAGGCCAAATATCCTAAGTCACAAAATCTTCAACTGCTGACAAATCATGCAAATATTAAGATAAGGGAGATTTGTTTAAATCTAAATCAAACATGTGAGCAGCCAATACTCTATTTTAAATTAAAAACCAATAAAACAAAAACAAACTTTCTCCAAATTTATGATTTAACTAACAAACATGAGAATTAATAAATGTGTGCATCTTAACATGAACACAGCAAATTGGACTAGTGTCAGTATATTCCATTCTTAAACTAACCCTTCTATCCATTTGAGTGACTTGAGGAAAGTTATTAGATGGGACTTTCTGAGTCTCATCTACAAATAGAAATAATAAAATCTACTTCCCAACCTTGTTGAGGCCAATTAAGGAAAATTAAATTAGGAAGAAATAAACACTTTCAAAAATGTATTATCAGGTAACAAGGTTAATATAGCAACCTACACCCATGTACCATACTGAAACATAATGCTTGCATTCCTCATTTTTTCACACACTTGGAAACACACATACACACACACACACACACACACACACCCCTATAAGTGTACACACTGGTATTTGATCTTCCTTCCTCTCTTCCTACCTGCCTTCCTTTTACTTTGAGAATAGAGTGAAAGAGATCATGAATAAGGACATACTGAACAGAAGTATTATTTTTTTCCATGGCTACAAGAACTTTCCCACAACTTGATCTTCCTTCCTTCCTTTATTTTTCACATGAGAGAGAGGAAGAGAGAGAGAGATTCTATCCACTGGTTAACTCATCAAATAGCTACAATAAACTCAGGAGTCAGGACTTAATCCATGTTTCCCATATAGGTGGCAGGAGTTCAATCAGTTAGGCCGTTACTGCTACCTCCCAGGATCTGCATTAGCAGGAGGCTTGAGTAGAAACCAGAGCCAGGTATCCAACTCGGATGCTCTGATAGTTGTCTTAACCACGAGGCCAAACACTGCCACTGATCTTACTTTAAAATAGAGCTTAGTCTCACTCCCAGCAAACATTTGAAGACCCATTGTAAACATCTATCAGGGTTCTGAATCAACTATTTTAGTCAGAAGTTTAATGTCATCTAGAACAGTGACTACCAGATCCCCAAGCTACACAACAAAGGCTTCTTACGTAGATATTAAGAACTTTCTGTGTTTCTTATTTCTTCTTTTCAGTCCTGTAAGAACAAAGGGTTTAGGCCAGCGCCGTGGCTCAATAGGCTAATCCTCCACCTGCGGCGCTGGTACACCGGGTTCTAGTCCCGGTCAGGGCTCCGGATTCTGTCCCAGTTGCTCCTCTTCCAGTCCAGCTCTCTGCTGTGGCCTGGGAGTGCAGTGGAGGATGGCCCAAGTGCTTGGGCCCTGCACCTGCATGGGAGACCAGGAGAAGCACCTGGCTCATGGCTTCGGACCAGCGTGGTGCGCAAGCCCCAGCGCGCTGGCCACAGCGGCCATTGAGGGGTGAACCTATGGAAAAGGAAGACCTTTCTCCCTGTCTCTCTCTCTCTCTCTCTCTCTCACTTTCCACTCTGCCTGCCAAAAAAGGGGGCGGGGCTTCATTTCCACCAGGAATGAATTATCAATTAGAATATAAGATTAATGTGCAGTATAGGATACAAGATGTATATATGGAACTCTTCCTTACTGTGGATTATACTTTTAAAGTATTATTTCATTGTTGCGTCCCTCGACCAGCAAGGAAGACACTACCCGAACTCTTCTTCAAGCAGTTTATTCAGGAACCTTGAACAAGCTTCTTCTTCCGCCTCCTTCCCTCTCCCATCCCTCTTATAGCCATCAGCACACCAATCAAAAGCAGCCAAGTGGCAAGGATTGATAGGTACAGCAATGCGGAAGCCAGAAGGGAGCTCAGCCATCTCCTTATTAGGAGTTGTTTGTTTCTTGCCAGTCCTTCCGGGAGAAAGGAGCCGGCACCATCTTTAGGGCGTGATGCAATGGCTCCCCACATTTCATTGTTTTACTTATTTGAAAGGCAGAAAGAGGTAGGGAGGAAGAGAGAGAGAGAGAGAGAGAGAGAAATCTTCCACCCACTGGTTCACTCCCTAAATGCTTACAATATCCAGAGTTGAACTAAGCAAAGTCAGGAGCCTGAAACTCCATTTTGGTTTCCTACATGGGAGGCAGGGACTCAAGTACTTGAGCTATCAACTTCTGCCTCACAGGATACACTTTAGCAGGAAGCTGGATTGCAAGAGGAATAACCAGGATTCAAACCAGGCACTCCAATATGAGATGTCGGCATCATAAGTGGTGGCTTTACCTGCTGCTCCACAATACCCACCCTCTGTGTTTATTGCAGCTCAATTCACAATAGCTAAGACATGGAATCAACCTAAATGCCCATCAACAGAAGACTAGATAAAAAAATTATGAGATATGCACTCTAGATAGAATACTATACAGCAGTTAAAAATGAAATCTGCTCATTTGCAACAAAATGGAGGAATCTGGAAAACATGCTGAGTGAAATAAGCCAGTCCCAAAGGACAAATAGAACCCAGTGTTCTCCCTGATCTGTGACAACTAACTGAGCACCTAAAAGGAAACCTGTAGAAGTGAAATGGACACTATAAGAAACAATTACTTGATCAGCCCTTGTCCTGACTGTGGAGGAACAACTTACTACTTTGTTCCTTTTAGTATTTTTTTGTTCTACTTAATACCATTGATTGAACTCTTTAATTAACACACAATTATTCTTAGGTGTTTAAATTTAACTGAAAAGTGATCCTTGTTAATTATTATAGTGGGAGTAAGAGAGGGAGGAGATGTACAGTTTGGCACATGCTCACTCAGACTTACCCCTAATGGTAGAGCTAGAAATGTTGCAGAGGATTCCAATTCAGTCCCATCAAGGTGGCATGTACCAATGCCATGTTAGTCAAAGTGATCAGTTTAAGTTCATAATTGGTCAAAATGATAGGATTAAGTGTCAAAGGGATCACATAAGCAAGACTAGTGCCTGCTAATACTAACTGCTAGAATTAGAAAGGAGACAACGATCCAACATGGAAATCGGGATACACAGCAGACTCATAGAATGGCAGATGTCCTAAACAGCACTCTGGCCTCAGAATCAGCCCTTAAGGCATTCAGATCTGGCTAAAAAGCCTATGAGAGTTTCTCAGGTATGGAAAGCCAAGACACTGTGGCAAAAAAAAAAAAAAAAAACAAACAAACAAACACCTAAATGAAAGATCTCTGTGAGTGAGATCCTAGTGGAAAGAATGGGCCATCAAAGAAGGAGGTACCTTTCTCAAAAGAGAGGAGTGAACTTCCACTTTGACTATGGCCTTAACTAAATAAGATCAGAGTTGGTGAACTCAAGAGGCTTCCATAGCCTTGGCAGCTCATGACAAGAGCCTCGGGTGATTACTGACGTCATAAATAAGAGTGTCAATTGTGAAATCAACAACGGGAGTCATTGTGCACTTACTCCCGATGTAGGATCTCTGTCCTTAATGTGTTGTACTATGTGAATTAATGGTAAAACTACTACTCAAACAGTACTTTATACTTTGTGTATCTGTGTGGGTGCAAAGTGGTGAAATCTTTACTTAGTATATACTAAGTTGATCTTCTGTACATAAAGATAATTGAAAATGAATCTTGATAAAGAATGGGATGGGAGAGGGGGTGTGAGATGGGATGGTTGTGGGTGGGAGGGAGATTATTGGGGGAAAAGCTACTGTAATCCAAAAGTTGTACTTTGGGAATTTATATTTATTAAATGAAAGTTTAAAAAAGTAAAAATTTTTAAACTGTTTTAAGCAATCATCTTGTAATCTTTTAGGCATGTATTTACTTGAATAATGTAAAGTACTATCTTGTTATACACTACTAATATCTAACTTGTAGAATTCTTAAATAAGTAAAAAATCTTTCTAGAAAGAATAAAAAAGTCAGGTGTAAAAATACCATATCATAGACTCAATAATAAAATTTCAAAATCTGACAATATAAAGTAAATATGCACAGTGTTGCTACATACTACTCTAAGAAACTGATGACATAAATATACTTTTATAACTAATAAAATTTAAAAAGGGTGATTTTTAAAGCACTATTTTCAATTGTGCTTGTTTTGTATCTGTGTTTTAATTAAATGGATTTTTGAGAAAAGAAACGGATCCACGTCTTTTGGATACATGTATCCTAGATTTCATGACTAGGTCATGTAATAACAGCAACGCTAATTTTCTTCCTCTAAACAATCATCTTTCCTAACATCTCTGAATGACACAATCCTCGGCAAGGTCTTCATCAGCTGTACAGCTGTGACATGAGACAATGTGCAGCATAATACGTTCTGCCACATCTGCTTGGTCTCTCACATATTTAACTAAGCTTTCATCTCCAAAGTACAAAGATAATTACTTCCAGAAGTCACTGAAAGGAGCTTGACCATTGGAGGAAACGAGGTGTTAGAGATTTTCTTGACTTTCAGTGAGAAAAAGTGAAAATCTCCAAAAAGAAGGATCTGCGAGGTTCTATAGAAAATATATGTTTTACAGTATCATTTTTGTCTTAG
Source organism: Oryctolagus cuniculus (assembly GCF_964237555.1). Lineage (NCBI taxonomy): Eukaryota > Metazoa > Chordata > Mammalia > Lagomorpha > Leporidae > Oryctolagus > Oryctolagus cuniculus. The sequence goes on from NC_091433.1 coordinate 56,590,929, forward strand.
AGCACAAGAAATCTACTACATGTCAGGAAATCTGACAAGGGCGTAGGGAGGCATGCTGTTCAACAGTCATTCCAGTGATTTGGAGAGTTCCATGAGCATTCAACAAGGGAAGAGTGAACATATTTTGAAATACTGAAAAGCCCCTAGTGGTGACTTGGTTCTAGGCTTGGCCTAGAGTTGCACACAAGCTCGGTATGAGCAAGGTGGACTGTAATAAATGAACATTAGTTTAAACACTTCTGCCAACAATGTTACAATTTCATTATATCATATAATACATCTTATAAATACATTATGTGATTATTGAATTTCCTTTTATTAATAAAGCAAGTCAAAATAGTTAATTGTTTAAAGATTTGCAGGTGCTTTTCATTTTGTTACTATCATGACATTCAGAAATCACCTAATCATTTCTTTCAACCCATTCTAGATGACTCGAGTATGACAAGATATAAAAGTAATTACCAGTAGGAATTTCATCTATTTGTGGTAAATAATGAAAGGATTATTATCATTACAACTAAGCCAGAAAAAAAATCAAATAATGAAAGGATTATTACAGTTTCAACTAAACCAGAAAAACAATCAACAAATAGCAGAGACACACTTGATTGTTATCCTGTTAAAGACATAAAAGTTAGAACTATTCATTTTTAAAATGACATGTGTACATCAATATTTATCTCAGTATTCTCATGTTATTAACCACTACTTTGTAATGATTATCATTACAATAATTATTTAAACACATATTATATGGGAAACACTTAACAAAGAACTTTGCTTGCATTAGTTTTTATCTCACTTTAATATTTTATTATGGAAACTTTCAAAAACAATGAACTCCCGTGTATCTAGTCATTCATTTCTACACTACAAATTCATGGCTAATCTAGTTATTCCTATACCCTCACCCATTTCCTCCCATCTATACTATCTTGAAGTAAATCCTAATCCTTCTATGATTTCATCTATATACATATGTACATCTATATACATACATTTAGTATGCAATATTTACAAAATAAGGATTCTGCTTTTAGAAACAGTATTATTTTACACAAATCCAAAAACAATTTCATACATTTGGCATTCAAATAGCCCATTTTTCAAATGAGGAAGCTAAATCTTAGAGGTGTAAAGCATGCTGCTCAAGGTATACAGCTAGTGCGAATCTCCTTGTGATTCAACTACAGCTCTCTCTAAATCCAAAATCCAAGCCCCTAAGCATTACACCGACCTTCTAATATATGTCAATTTCCCTCTCTAGAAATTTTTCCAACTTTCAAATTCCTTAATACTTACTGGTTCTTGGCCGGCGCCGCAGCTCACTAGGCTAATCCTCCACCTTGTGGCGCCGGCACACCGGGTTCTAGTCCTGATCAGGGCGCCGGATTCTGTCCCGGTTGCCCCTCTTCCAGGCCAGCTCTCTGCTGTGGCCAGGGAGTGCAGTGGAGGATGGCCCAACTCCTTGGGCCCTGCACCCACATGGGAGACCAGGATAAGTACCTGGCTCCTGCCATCCGATCAATGCAGTGCGCCGGCAGCAGCGCACTGGCTGTGGCGGCCATTGGAGGGTGAACCAACGGCAAAGGAAGACCTTTGTCTCTCTCTCTCTCTCTCTCTCTCTCACTGTCCACTCTGCCTGTCAAAAAAAAAATACTTACTGATTCTTCATTGTAATAAATACCAGGGAAATAAACCATATTGTTAATTGCTTCAGGAATAGAGACATTTATTCAGGGTGCTAGATGACATGGATTTCTAAAGACCAAGGTCGTCACAGAAATTATCATGTGCTCTTTCTTGCTATTTTCAGTTCATTGAAACTTATGACATAGGCAGACTTTTGAGATTCCATTTTTAAGGTTAAAAAAATCTGTTGATTGGTACTCTCAGCTACAGAAAGTGTACATTTATAGTCAGTCCTCATTCCTGACATATGGCTAGTGGCCTAGGGTAGAAGGTTGATCAAGAAATGGATAAGTCTCAAGAATTCATGCTTCTATGGGCACCGGTTCAAGTCCCTGCTGCTCCTCTTCTGATCCAGCTTTCTGCTATGGCCTGAGAAAGCAGTGGAAGATGGCCCAAGCCCTTTGGCCCCTGCACCTGCGTGGAAGACCTGGAAGAAGCTCCTGGCTCGTGGCTTTGGATCTGTCCAGCTCCAGGCATTGCAGCCATCTGGGGAGTGAACTAGTGGATGGAAGACTGCTCTCTCTGTCTCTACCTTTCTCTGTAACTCTGTCTTTCAAATAAATAAAAAATCTTAAAAAAATAATTTATGCTTCTTTACAACTTCAAACTCTTCTACAACATTGTGTATGTCCTAACAAGGTCAAGGTAATATATGGATGCTGCTAGTTGGTGCCAGTTTTAATTTGCTTATTTTTAATGTTGCCATTTTATATAGATACCTATTCAAATAAAGCATACCTTTTAGAATAACTATTCACGCCTGAGTATGAATTACTGTACTACTCGTAAAGCCACCATGGAATTACTCTTGTTCAGTGAGTATGAAAAATGATTACTAACATAACATGAAACCTCTCAGCTGAAACAGAGCTACATCACTGCAGCAATTTCCATACAAATTATCCAAGACATCATTCTGACCTAGAGAAACATACCTGCAATTTACATTTGCTAGGCTACATAGACATGGCTGTCACAGAGGCAGGCAGACAGAATAGTCAAGGGTTCAGTAACAAGGGAGATTTCTTTGGGTGCATGATGATGGGATGTCTAAGGAAATGGGACTGAAAGAAGGGAGAACTGCTAAATCTTTGCTTGAGGGTTTTAACATTAAGTCCAAGTCTTTTGAACACATTAACGATTCATTCCCTTCCAATACATATTAATCTACACAAATACATCAAAAATACCCAGCGACTTTTCATTTCCCAATTGATTTTCCTTTCATTAGGCTTACTGCTTTATATCATTCAATTTCATAAATATGTACACGCTCTGCCTATGTACATGGTAAATACAAATATGTGTAAATCCTAGATTTTCCCTGATAATCTGGTAGAGTGAAGCTTACTGATGACTAGAACACATTGTAGCATAAGATGTCTCTTATGAGATGAAAGGAAATATATGTAAAGTGTCATTGGTTTGGAGATGAAGGTCAAAGGAAGGGCTGATATTATCCAACTGAAATGTAATTTTAAAATCATGGCATTTAGGACACTGTCTATTTGTCTATTTTACTCCTATTGTTGCCAAGTCTAAAAGAAATGTCACCGAAGTCATTTGAGGTGGAAAACTAAGTTGGAGATCCTAGGTAAGTAGTGAAATTATGTTATTTCTTGGGCTGATTGGTTAGGTTATTGAACAAGGAATTGCTTTTAATTATATATTTGCATTGTTGTTCCTTAGGATACCTCAGTTCATTGATTTTCACAATCAGCCTGAAAACATATGTCTTATTTATTAGTTGTAGTAATAGTATTTATCATTTTCTGATATATCCTTTGCTCTTTTGATATATGAGTAGATTTTTTGAATTTTCCACACTTTCTTAAATCAGGTCCAGTGCACAGGACTTTCTTGCACGCTTGCAAATCAAAATTCAGTAACACACAATTTTTTAGTTTCTGAACTTACTGTTTCTTCATTGTTCACAGAAATAACTACAGACTTTTCTTCTTCACCTTGAATGGTGAGGATGGCATTGTCAATATTGTGGAAAAAAATACTGAGGACATGAATATTCTAGAGATATCCTTTCAGAAAAGTCTGTTTAAGGGAAAAGTGTAGGTAGAAGACATTGAAAAGCATACCTTCCTTAGATGCCCTTCCTGTAGTGTATCAGAGTAGGGAAAAATAACATGACCAATGAAACTAAATGAAATAGGAGGATAAAAAGCATAGTTTTGGGCAGACAGTATAGTTTGTAGTCAAGAACATACATTCTGGAATTGAGTCCCAGTTTTGACATTAATTCGTGATCCTAAATGAGCTTTTTAACCACTTGCAGCTACAGTTTTCACATACTCATGCAAAACACCTGAAATAATAATTGTACCAACCAATTGGACTCTTGGAAAAGCTAAAAAAAACCTTGGTAAAACATCTTTCACAGCATCTGGCAGACCATAAATTCTCACTAAATATTTGCTATTATTATCATCATCTTCAAGTTCAGTTGGCGACTCATCTTTATAAAAAATTTTCTAGGTAGCATAAATCATAATCAGTATTGTACATGAGTTTACTAATGACATAAAAAGTTAGCAATATCAGTCTTACATATTCATTATGTTGTTGATATGGCTTTTGTTAGCCAAGTTTCCTAGAAACAGAGCCCAAGGGAAAGGATATTTGCTATCACTTTAGTGAGAAGTGCAATCCAAAAACACAGGAAAAGATAAAGGAGATCAAACACAAGGTTATACATTATTGTGCTGGATCCAGTTCAATGATAAGCTAGTTGATCACTTTCACAAAATATCTCTGCTGCACATTTAAGAAGCTTTTGGATATGCAACGTCTTTTTGGGATAAAAGAAGAGAGAAGACCATGTCTACCAGTACTCCCCACTGTCCAAAATTTGCCTCAAGGACACTAACACTGAAAACTTGCACACAGACATTGGCTCCCATTGGATATGTTAGCATCAGGCTAGTTAGTAGCAGGGAAGGCATAGGACCAGAGCAAAAGGGGCCCACTGAGGAAAGTGAGCTGATGCTTTGTGGGTATGCCCAAGAGCAACATGAGGAAATGGGGAGCAACTGGCACAGTGGTCCCATTCATCTATATAAACAAGGATACTTCCTGTCAGAGAGCAAGGGGAGTACAGGGACCTGGCAGCATGCATTAGTTGACTCCAATATGCATACATACTAAGAGTTCTGAGTTAGGAGAAGCAAGATAGAGAATTTGTAGATTAATCAAAGCATATCTCTTAATGTTGTAAATTCTCTGGGCCTGGGATATATCAAGTTTCTCTGAATTTCTCAAGCACTCATAAATGCCTCTATATGAGAGTTTCCATTAGACTCCATGAAACCTACTGCTATAATTAATCTTCAGGATTTTCAAACGCCATTTCACTGTACCATGTGAATGAGCAAAATAACAAAAAAATCAGCTGAAAGTTGTAACATAAAATAGTACACTAAGAAAACATGGTACACAGAAAAGAGTTTTGTCAATTATTGCTTCCAGAAATAATGCTAAACATTGATCATACTGAACAATATTTGTACAATAGTATTTTTAGGGCTTCTTTGAAAGTGGGTATTTAACAGACATTTTACTGTGATGCTATGATCCCTACATGAAAACCAGAGCTATTTGGGGGTATATCATATGCCTAAGAAATATCTACTGTATTTCAAAGAAAATCTAATATAATTGGAAAGCTTTTAGTGTGTATTTTGATTAAATTTGAATGGGAAAATAAATGAAGGGGATGAAAAATATTACCAAATGCAGACAAATTGCCACTGTAGTGATGTAATTTTGAGCATACGATCCACAAAAAATAATTTCAGTTTTAGAAATGGTAAAGAATTAGAGAATGGTGAACTTGATAATCTAAAGCCGTTCTCTATCAAGTAAGAGTAAAAATAGACAAAACACACAAAATATTTGTTTTAAGACAAGAATGCTAACATGATAATGGTAAGTTACTGAATCAGGATCTTGGAATATGAAAGAACCAGAAAAATGAGCCCAGCCCTGTGACCACTTTCCACCTGTTCTGTGGAGAGTTTTCCCCATTAGTTATAGAAAAGAAAGGTGGGTGAATTTGTGGTATTTTCTTTTTGTTGTTGTTGTTTTAAACTATTTATTTATTTATTTATTTGAGAGGTAGAGTTACAGTGTGAGGGAAAGACAGAGAGAAAGGTCTTCCATCCACTGGTTCACTCCCCAAATGTCCGCAATGGCTGGAGCTGTGTCGATCTGAACAGGAGCCAAGTGCTTCTTCAAGGTTTCCCATGTGGGTGCAGAAGCCCAAGCACTTGCGCCATCTTCTACTGCACAACATATTCTACATCCACAACAGAGAGCTGGATTGGAAGAGGAGCAATCGGGATTAGAACCAGCACCCATATGGGATGCTGGCGCCTCAGGCAGAGGATTAAGCTACTGCACCACGGCACTGGCCCATGTGGTGTTTTCACAGAGAGAACAGAAAGAGTCCTAAGCCTGCCAAAGGGATTTCCCAGGTGCATTACCTTCCTGTTGTGTTTGAACTCTGAAGGAACACAACTTCCAATGATAAGGGTAATTTGTAAGACAAGTGGTGGTGAAGTATACGGGATTTGTAGAAGCTACTCTTTAGGGACTGGTGTTGTGGCATAGCAAGTAAAGCTGCTGTCTGGGATGCCAGCATCCCTTATAGGCTTGGTTCAAGTCATATCTGTTCCACTTCCCACCCAGATCCTTGCTAATAGCCTGGGAAAAGAAGCAAAATATATCTCAAGCTTTTGGGTCCCTGCCACAGACATGGAAGACATGGATGAAGCTCCTGGCTTCTGCCTGGCCCAGTCCTGGCCATTGCAGTCATCTGGGGAGAGAACCCATTGACGGAAAATGTCTTCCCCCTCCCCTCATCTTTCTCCCACTGTAATCCTGGCTTCCAAATAAATGAACAAACCTTAAAAAAAAAGAAGTCACTGTTAGCATAAAATCATATCAATACCTGCAGTGTGTCAAGATGACCCCAGCTTGCTGGTGTTACCAGGTGCCTGATGGAAAGAAAAGTAAATTCTCTCTTTAAATTATAACCTTATCCTATTTTTCTATAATATTTTAACAGCAATATTGAAAACATAATGTTTAGGCCGGCGCCGTGGCTCATTTGGCTAATCCTCCGCCTGCGGCACCGGCACTCCAGGTTCTAGTCCCAGTTGGGGTGCCAAATTCTGTCCCGGTTGCTCCTCTTCCAGTCCAGCTCTCTGCTGTGGCCCGGGAGGCAGTGGAGGATGGCCCAAGTGCTTGAGCCCTGCACCTGCATGGAAAACTGAGAGGAAGCACCTGCCTCCTGGCTTTGGATCGGTGTGGAAAAGGAAGACCTTTCTCTCTCTCTCTCTCTCTCTCACTGTCTAACTCTGCATGTCAAAAAAAACAATAATAATGTTTAGAGAACAAATTTCTTAAAAATCAGACACAAAGAGCAACAATACCAAAAAAATAACAAAAATAAACAGTAGAAACCAACTGACAGTAACTCCAAATTTTGAGTTGATGATTACTATGTTCAAGTATATAGCAGAGGAAATCTCAAATTTTAATAGAGCATGAAAATCTACTTTTTTATAATTTCATAATAGAAAATACAATTACCAAAGTTGCAAGCTCAATGGACAGGTTTTATCTATTAAAGATGCCTAAACAGAGAATTTGCGCACTGGGATAAAAGTCAGCACAAATTTTTCAGAGTTAAATATGGAAAAACTAAAAAGCAAAAGAGAAAATAAAAATTATAAAAGTATATTGTATAAGAATCTATCATAAATATAGTATGAATTCCAAAAGAAGAATAAAAAGAGAATGAAAGAGCTGCTATGTTTAAAGAGAAATGGCTAAGAACAGTCCAAACTGTCAGAATAAATCAAACTACAAATGCAAAAACAAAAACACCATAAGCAGTACAAACACAAAAAAATACCATCAACACTTCCTCACAGCATAGCAAAATTGATATTGAAATTCATGCTGAAAAACAATCCCAAAAGAAAATTTGTAAAGCAAATTAAAGAGAAAGAAATGAGATGCACATTTGGTATAGCACTCAAGATGACAGTTAAGATATCCACATTTCGTATCAGAGAACTTGGATTTACTACTCAGCTGGCTCCTTATTTTAGCTGCCATTCAATGTAGACCCTTGGAAGCAAAAGGTGTTGGCTCAAGTAGTTGAGTCCAGCCATCCACGTGGGATACCTGGATGTATTTCTCAGCCCCCAGCCCTGGCACAATCCAGCGCTGGATGTTGTGGGCATTTCAGGAGTGAACTAGTAGATGGGATCTCTCCTTCTACACCCTTTATCTTTCATAAATTTTTAAAAATATTTTTAAAGGGAAATATTATCTTCAAAGGAGCAACAATTAGACTGACAGTTGATACTTAAACAGAAATAAAAATGAACAACAACAACAAAAAAAAAAAAAACAAGAGCAAACAACAAAACAAAAACATAGGAAGCTATATTTGAAGTATTGGAAGGGACAGGCATTTGACCCAGTGATTAACAGACCATTTGGGATGCCTGTATCCCACATCAAAGTGCCTGGGTTCATTATTTGCCTCTGGCTCCAAATTCCAGTTTCATGCTAATGCAGAACTTGGAAAGCAGTGGAGATGTTTCTAGTTATTGGGCTCCTTTCACCCTTGTGGGAGACCTGAATTGAGTTCCCACCTCCCAGTTTCAGCCCAGTTCAGACATAACAACATTTACAGGCATTGGGGAGTAAACTAGCAGATGGGAGTGCTCTCTCTCTCTCTTTCTCAAATAAAAAAACTAAAAATTAAAATGAAAAAATTTAAATTTAAATTTAAATAAAAGAATTATCTAAATTAGAATTATATATATAGCAAAAATATTCCCCTAAAATGATGATGAAGTTAAGATTTCTTCAGGCAAAAAAGCTGAGAAAACACATTTCCAGCTGACTTGCATTTAAAATATTGTTCAAGCTAAAGAAAATTTATTACTGAGGGAAACTCCAAGATTCAAGAAGAAATAGAGTACAAAATTTAATAAATATGTGAGTAAATCTAAATGAATTAAGTATCTAATAAAAACTTCCATGATAAATGTCTTCATGACATTGCTATCCAAAGACTAAAACATGGAAAGTAGACACCAATCTCAAATGTGCCTCCAAGTTAGCATACCACAGTCATGAGTTCTGCTGTCCTCACTGTAGAGCTCTGTTGTCTAACTTAGTAGCCACCAGCCATGTATGGCTATCATGCTCTTGAAATATGGCTAGTCTTAATTGAGATATGCAACAAAGATCAAATGCACATTGTGTTTTGGAGAACTTAATTTTTTAAAAAGGAAAAGAACATAAGTTTCTTAGAATGTTCCTCTAAATATTGAGATAATGCTAATATACTGGCTTAAAAACGTTATTAACTTCTAATTTCATTTGTTTCTTTTCACTTGTTCAAGTTTGGCTATTAAACCATACAAATCTCTGCACTAGGTATTGTAGTGCGGTGTTTAAATGCCACTTGGGATGTCAGCAATCCATATTGGAGTGTCTGAGTTCAAGTATCTATTCTACTTTGAATCCAGCTTCCTGTTAATGCATATCCCAGGAGGCAACATATGATGACTCAAGTACTTGGTGTCCTTCTGTCCATGTGAGAGACTAAGATGGACTTCCTGGCTCTTGGATTTGGCCTGGTCCAGCCCTGGCTGCTGCAGAAATTTGTTGAGTGAACCAGCAGATGAAAGATTCTCATTCTGTCTTTTGAATAAAAATAAATAAATAAATAAACAATCTTTTTAAAACTACTACAAATCTTAAAGTTACATATTTTGTATTACAAATATGTTTTGTATTACAAATATTTTGTATTTGTTATTACTTACTCTTTTCTTATTGAGTAGTAATATCCTAGAGCATGAGTTCCATTACTGTGAAATAGAAAGCTTCATATATGATATACAGGTGGAATCCTTGTAATCACTGTACAGAATTTATTAATGAGAGAGGTGATAACAATTCATGAACAGTCTATAAACCATGATTGTGAATGTTCACACAGAAATGTGAATGTTGAAACAACGTAGAGAGAAATGTGGCTAAAAACATGATATGTCTGTATATGTAGATGTAGGAACTCAAAGCACATTTACTATGCTTCTCCTTGTGAGTATTCAGTAACCAGTTACTTGGAAGATAAAATTTGTTCCATGACATCATCTTTTCTCCTCATTCCAAGCCCTGTTCCTTTGAAGGTCAGCATGTGCTGAGATAAATAATTTGTGCTTTATAAGTTTTACCAACTGCTAGTGAGAACAAAAGTAGTTCTACACTTTTCTATTCATACCCAACATGAAGCTGGAAATATGATCCAAGGACTACACTGACATCTCAACTTGACAGAAAATGACATGAAGTTATGGGAAAATAAATGAGAAAATATTTTCATGTGTCCCTAAATTAACTCCCTAAAGTATTTCTATGTTATTTTTTCAAATTATCTGGTCTAATATTTATGCTGATATTTTGCATCTTCAGTCGTTCACAACCTGACCCATGTCTCCCTTGCAGGCATCTCACATTGCTTTCCCTGATCCCCTTATACTCCAGAAACACCAACCATCTTACACTTCCCCGAGCATGCCATTTTTGTCACACTTACACTTCTTTCAACATGCTTTTCTTTCTATCTGAAGTGTTCTTCCTTATTTCCTCTGGTGGCTTAAATCCATTTTTTTTTATCACTAAAGTCAAATTTCACACACTCATTGTAACTTTATCTCATAAAAAAAACTATTCTGAAATCCACTTTAAAACATTTTTAGAGGCCAGTGTTGTGGTGTAGTGGATAAAGCTGTCACCTATGACACCAGCATCCCGTATGGGCACCTGCCCAAGTCCCAGCTGCTCTACTTCCCTGCTAATGTGCCTGGGAAAGCGACAGAAGACGGCCCTCGTCCTTGGGCCCTGCATCCTTGTGGCATGAGAGACCCAGAACAAGCTCCTGGTTCCTGGCTTTAGCCTGGTCCAGTCCCAGCTGTTGTGTCCATTTGGGGAGTGAACCCCTGGAAAAAACATTCCCCCTCTCTCTCTCTTTCTCCTTCTCTAATTATGCCTTTCAAATAAGTAAATCTTAGAAAAAGAAAGAAAGAAAGAAAGAAAGAAAGAAAGAAAGAAAGAAAGAAAGAAAGAAAGAAAGAAAGAAAGAAAGAAAGAAAGAAAGGAAGGAAGGAAGGAAGGAAGGAAGAAAGGAAGGAAACATTTTTAGACGAGTCTATGGAAAACATGGGAAAATAATGTAATGCAACCTAAAATCATTTCAAGAATCTTCTTTATATTTACTCAAATTCAATGAACTTGTGTTAAAAGCCTGGAGTATACACACACATACTTATGTATGAATATTTATTTATGCTTTGAATTGCTCTTAGAGAGTGATGTGAAGAATTCCGTATACACAAATGTACATTCACATACAGATATTTGTATTAATCAAAAGACACTATATTTGTTAATATTTTGTAAATATAGAGACCAGTGTTGCAGCTTAGCAGGTCGAGCTGCCTCCTGCGAGACTGCATCCCTGTGGGCACCAGTTAGTGTCCCAGCTGCTCCACTTCCTATCCAGTTCCCTGTTTATGGCCTGGGAAAGGTGGAGGAGGATGCCCCCCGTGTTTGGGCCTCTGCCATCCATGTGGGACAGCCAGATGGGCTCCTGGCTCCTGGCTTCATCCTAGCCCAACCCTGGACATTGTGGTCATCTTGGGGGTGAACTGGCAGATGCAGGATCTCTTTCTGTCTCTCCCTCTCTATAACTCTGACTTTCAAATAAATAAACAAAATATTTTAAAAATAAAAAACATTTTAAAAACAAAGTAGCTGGAGATGTATTCACCATTATTTTGTTAGATTTCCTCATTAAAATAACCCAAAAAAGTTAGCTTGTGATGAAAAAATAAACTACACAATATGCAAAGGGATACCAAATAAAAAATTTAACTTCAGTCATGACAACAAAAACATGTTTCTCTTCAAATTTAATTTCCATGAGAAACTATTTTAAATTAAAACCTTCCAGTGCAGTGTCCTTCCATTTTTTGCATTTTTACTACCTAGAGATCAAACAGTTTGACACAGCAAAAATTCTGGTGAGTTAGGAAGAAATGCTGATTGGTTTGTTGGCTGGTGGCCGGGGGAATGTTATGACCGAGTAATTATGTGTTCTGGACAGATGCATTAACCAGGCTTGGGGCTGGAGCCACTGGATATTATTTTAGTCATAAGGCTAGAGGAACTGAATCATTTTCAAAGCATTGGCTGGCTGACATTGCCTTACTGATGCCTGTTCCAATGACTCTTTGGCAGTAACTTCCAACGCTGCACTTATGACATGGTAAACAAAAACTACATTAAAGGTTTGCTTTTTAATCATGAAGGAGTTCAACATTTCCACTAAGCTCTCTTGCTATTCATCAAGTCACATTGAAAGCTATTGCAGATTTTCACAGTCCTGTCTTCTGATGGAAGAATTGTAGCAATGTAACAGGCAGAAAGGTTTAGTTTTTCAACAGTGATAAAAATACACATAATCAAAACTTCAAATGGTAATACATTTTTGGAATTGCTTTTATCTGAAGACTGAAAGTTGATAGTGTCTTCTACCTTTTACTAATGATTTATTTCAATTCACAAAATGCCATGGTTTATAAAACAGATATGGTTAATTATTAGAACACTGGACAATACAATAAAATAACACAATCAACATGATGGCTTTTGGCTTCTAGGAAAAGATAATAAGTTCCATAATCATAAATCAACAAACAAATAATTAGTTGCAGATAACTTATGTGTTGCCTAGAATTAGATTTTTATTGTGACATCAGGTACTAATTAGAAATGTAATAGTCATTCAATGTGAATATACTTAGTTATTGTAAATATCTTACATTGATTATTAAAAAGCTTAAATAATGCAACTTTAATGTGATTAAAGATAGATGTATCTTTGCCTTCTTATAATTGCTTGGGATTATGAAGTCAAAGTGAAATTTATCTCAAATGTAGCACTACTAAAGTGAAATGCAAGTAATCAAATCAGCTTTTCAGGACATTTGGAAGTCTTGAATAATTTTTTTCATATTAGTAAATGATTGATTTTAATACATGGCAAAGTAGGTGATCAGTGGATGATGGGTAAATGAGTAGATAGATATAGGTGATGCTTACAGATAGATAAGATAGAAATGTTTCCTTGCTTTTTATTTATTTCTAGAGTTTAACAACTTCAAGCTTTAAATCGATTCAAGATATTCATAATAATAGTAATTCAGAATATACTTCAGAATTAGGTGTTTTTAAACACATTCTTTGGAGATTCATCATTTTTGATCAATTTCTTGATATTAACATGCCAATGTATGTGTGTGTTTTGTTTTGGTTATTCACAAAGATCCAAAGCACAAAATGAAAAATCACTTTTTCTGATAGAACTTTTTAACTCAATTAACCATCAGAAATGAGTCTATTTGAGTAATAATCAATGCATACATTACATGTATATTATATGTAACTATCAGTGCATATGTTATAAGTAAGCCCTATGTCTTTTAAACAACTGAAATGAAATTTCTAAGAAAAATACTGTAAAAGATAATTTTAAGTTAGTAGCAATGCATTCATATTATCACTAAAATTACTGTTTAAATTTACTATTTAAATGGAAGTATTAGTCCCTTTTAATAGAGTTATCAAAAGTCAGGAGGCCTTAGCTAATCAGAGGTATTTATTAATTTATTTTCTTAAGAAAAATTTAGAAAAACTGTCTCCTAAATCAAGAAGCAGCTCAAAAAACAGGACAAAAATAGACATTTTGCATGCTATTCATGCAGAATTTACTGAGAGAGGATCTTAAAATGTATCTGAAAATCAAAAGTCTATCAATGAAACTACAATAATAAAAGTGATTAATGAAAAATTTCTTTCCTTTAACGTGGAGAATGAAGAGATGGAAAGGAGAAAATTCAGTTGACAGCGCTAAATATATCAATTGAATTGTTTCAAATAAAAATACATCTTTTTAAGAAAAGATTATTATTCCCAAATACAGAAGATATAAATTTTATTATATTAAGGATTATATTAAAGTATTAAAATACATAAAATTACTATACTATTATAATTATTATACTATAATGAAATATGATAGTCTACATTAGAACTTAACACATAACCAATATAATTAACTGGAAAGTTTTTATAGAGAAAGAATACAGTCTTATCCTAACATAGAGATCACAGTGCAGAAATCTCTCATTTTTTATTTCTACTTCCTTATTTTTACTAGGGACTCAAATAGTCTCAAAAATACAAGTTTTTAAATATTTTATTCATTATAATAAGCTTCTTTTGCTTAAAATTATTACTAATTCACTAAGAGTGTTAATCAATGGAGCAAGGTACTTGTCACTTAAATCAATCATTGGAGAAAAAAGTGGCATATGATTAGTGTAATTTTGTCCTAGGTGATGTATCCAATTCCTTTAAGAAAAAACAAGATATCAAACCAGTAGTAGTGTTGCTTAGATCACAAAATTTTGAAAACTAAAATACTTAATGTAACACATGCCACATAAAAGATATTTAAGAAATATCTTGAATGAATGGATTTTTTGTTTGCAAAACCTAGCCTTCAGTATTTGTTTTAGTATTTACTCATGCATTGCTTTCATTCAGTGTATGTACTGGATATTTATATCAATTATAATTATTCTATGTTTAAACGTAAGAAATTCTGAGGCTTTTAAAAAAGTTTTTATATGATGCTTCTTGGTTTTAAAGTCTCTATTCAATAAGATGTTTACCCTGGTGAAGTACTAAAACAAGAGGGGGTGAGTGGAAGAGGGCAAAGAGACTTTGAAAGAAAAGTCTTTGAAATAGCTAAGTATAAAATATGGTGAAAATGTTTAAAGGGATTTTATTACCATAAGCTGCAGTAAATGTGAATTTGGCATGGAGCAGCCTAAATTAAATACAGAAACTTACATAATATTTTCTCAGATGAACCTAATGAAAATACAATATTTAAGCAAATTTTTAAAAAGAGTACAAATAAAAGAATATCTGTTAATGGGAACTGATCCTTCACTAATGATTTTCTTAAAAGAAAAAAAAAAAGGTTCTTTCTACAGGGCCTAAAACAAGACAGAAAAGACACCCAGACACACATCTGTCATATGTTTGCTGCTTTATAGTTACTGCTTTAAGAAAGGATGTGAGTTATGAAGTGAGTCCTTTTGTAAACATTCTAATAAAGCCTGGGTAAGATATACAAGGCATCAAACCCTTCAAGCTGCTGTTCTTTAACTAATACTATGAGTGATATGAGTCTCTGAGTTACTACAACTACTCACAACTCCAAGCTACTTTATCATTTATTAAATCCCTTTCAGAAAACCTGTATTATTCTTCCATTTGGCAAAGAGGTGAGACCACAGCAGTGAAGAATCTATAGTTTAGAAGATGTCCTTGCTTTTTGGACAGAGGGGCTAATACAGTTAAATTCTAAGCCTGAACTCTTTTCACCCCAAAACCTCAAATGATGAATTCTACAGAGAATAACAAAGATGACGTGAACAGAGCACATCCTAAGCATTCATTCTTATGAAAGAGGTTGGTAAAGGGAAAGTCCCACAGAAAATCTAATTAACCTCCCACTACTTTACAAACTGTAGTTTTAAAAACTCCAATAAAGAGACATTAAGATTTTGAAAGTGTAAGACAAGTAAAGAACACTTTCTCTTGGTCTCACTTGTCCTTTTTTACTATTTTTAAATTAAATAATTGAAAATCTTTAAAATTAATCTCACAGACTGTTCACAGAACTTAGATTCCTTCCTATCGTCAGACGGTATGTTGCTGGTTTAATCCTGTTCCTAAAAATTCTAGTGACCCTTTGGTTTGCTTATTTTTATCATTCAATCCTGCACTAAAATCCACTCCCCAACATGAAAATGTTAAAATTATAAAAATCTATTCCAATAACCAATTGATGAAAATATTGTTTGGTTTGTAAGAACACTTGAAGGGGAGGAAATGATATGGCTTCGTTCTGAAGTTGAAGTAAGGAAACAGACTTGATTCAAATTGAAGAACTATTATCAAAGTACAATAATATTAAGAAGATTTTTACCAAAATATAACTAACAGGCTTTAAGTGTTTCATGATTATTTATAATGCTCCCAGTTGAAAAAAATAAAATACAAACATAATAATGGGAAAAATAAACTACAATCTAAGTGAGGATTAAGGATATTGGTTTATAAAGTATATGGAATTACCTGTATAATCAGCTTAATGTTTCTCATCATCTCATAAGGGTTTATGTTCCATAAAATCACTGTTAGATTTAGTCTGTGAGTCTCACGTCATGCATTTGTTTCTATGCTCTCCAACAGAAATAGCCTATGGGAAAGCACGGCTTCTGCACAATTAGATGTTCAAAAAAGAAAACTACATAAAGCACTTTTGAGACTATGGAAATATCTGAATTCTTGGCTTTCTATGAACAATGCCAGTGACTCTGGGACCTCACCCACTTTGACTGATACTATAGAATATTTATGCGTGCATGACAACAAAATATGTTTCAATAAAAATATATTTGAACTAGCAAAGCAAAATTGCCTTAAGCTTTTGATCTGTCTCATGGCTCACATCTCTGAAAGTCTTTTCCTTTCAGCAGTTACATTCAAAAAGTCAAAGATATACAGCTGACGATTCAAGCTGAATGACACCACGATAAACTATGGTTTCTCCTGCAGATAAAATACATCATAAATCGATGCAACACTTACCTCATTTTAAATATTACTGTCTCCTTTTATCAGGTAACACTATATGACCTCCCCTTACCTCCCTTCTTCCCATATTTTACATGGGAATTTAATTCTATACCATGATCACAACCAGAAAATTTTTTTAATTAAAATAGGATATATGGCTTTAAAGGCTTAGGTTATCTGATAGATTTAATTTTAAGAAAAAATAACGAGGACATGCTGACTTCTTATGCCCTGGAAAATGCGACAATAATGGAATTATATCAATTTAAAAACTTTAATAACTCTTTATACTTAACTGCCATTTATCACATGATATAAAATAATAGGCAATGCTGTTTAATAAAACAGAAATGCATCCACAATTAAAAGACAAAGAGGTATTTCTGCAGAGAGTGTATGACAACATCATATGTAGCTTTTTTTCTTTAAAGTATCTCTGTGAATTACAGTGGCCTTATCAACACTGTGTCTCCAGTGAGGTACTTGATTTATGCTGCCCAGTGTCTAGCCAGAAGTCACTCTTTTTCAGGATACTCAAATCTGTATTAAACTCCCCAAACTGTTAAATGCCTAAATGTGCTTGTTTGACTTGTGATTGCCATCTCCACAGCTCTGGCTGGGTGTCCTTTGTCCTGCCCAGCTTATGGAGAGGTGGGCTTTCACACTTGGCTGCATTTCAGCGGAAGGGGGGCTCCCCTGGTCAGAAGAGAGGAGTTGTGAGTGAGGTACGCAAGGTCATCAGACTTCTGGCTGCCTGTCCGCCCTCGCCAGCGCACAGCTGCCCCAAGGCAGACATTAGTTCTGGCCTTCCAGATATATCAGTCTTGTTGATCACCAAGAAAGATCAGTCACAAAGGCTTTTCCCAAATTCCAGTCATTTTTAATTTAAAACTGATCTTGGAATTATTTCACACAATTTTAAGGAGAGGCCCAAACCAACCAAAAATCTCTTTTCACCTCAATCAATCCTTTCAAATTACTTTTTGCCACACATTGATTACTATGTGATAGCTTTACATAAGTAAATAATATATCCTCTTTTAAAATAATATGAAAAAAGAAATAAATGCCTTTTACAATTCTATTAATTTTAAAGATTTCCATTGAGGTCATGCCTTCTGAGGGTTTTCAGATTAGCAGTGATGGACTTCTGTTAATATACAGCAAACTCTATTCTACCACTCCAGGTCCTATGAAACCATACCATGTATTTGCCACACCACTGCTGTGAGTTGACGTGGAGTTAATAGTCCAATCTGCAACCTTGAAACAGAATGAAGACAATTAGTCTTGACATATTCCCTCATTGGCTACTCTTAATTTCCACTCCTGCAGCCTCACCGCTCTCTTATGGTGAGGAGCCAAGATTTGAATATTCTCCCAATCTCAAAATAGCATCACTTCTATGTTGTAGATCTCTTTTCTTTTTGCCCGGCTCAAAAAATTGGTGTCCTTCCTTTACATCAGTAAATCTCTTCCCCTGTAACTATCTTTTCTCTTCCTCTCCAAGGATTTTGCATCAATTCTTTGTCTTGTCCTCACCACAAACTCCTCCCAGTATGCCTTCGCAGCCACCTGCATCTAGTTGAAAAAAGTATTTTATGTGTTCCTACCACCGTTTCTCCATTTCTATCCTTCCTTTTGTTGCTATAAACTTCCTGAGAACCTATTATTCTCCTTCTATGGCTCTCATCACACTGATGCACTCACTATTAATTGCTTTTCTAATGTCTGTTTCACAAGATATCAACTCTATAAAAGCAGAGGATAAGTCTGTCTTGTTCCAGCTTCAGTTATCAGTGACTAACACACTTTATGACACATACAGGGGGCTTCAAAAAATGCATGGAAAAAGAATTAAAATGTGTATTTTAGTGTAAAAATCTTTGAAATCTATGCATATGGGGACCTTCAAAAAGTGCATGGAAATACATTATGATAAAACCATGGACAGATTTCAAAAATTTTTACACCAAAATGAAATTATCTTTTAGTTCCATTTTTCCACAAACTTTTGTGCATGCTTTCATATTAAGCCTTCAAAAAATAATGATTATCCTAGATTGTGTCATAATAGTGTTTTTTTAAAATAATTATTTTTTTAAAATAATTTCCATTATAACTCCCCAAAATCTGGTTTCCACCCTCTCCACTCTCATGAGCATATACAGTCACCAAAAATATGTAGTATATACTTTCTTAACAATTGCCTACAAGTCAATAAATAAAAAAACATTTGGGATGGACATCTGACACAGCATTAAGTCACTACTTGGGACACCCTCATCCCACATTGTAGGGCCTGGTTCTATCTGCTTTTATCCAACTTTCTGCTGATGTGTGCCCTGAGTGGTATTGCTGATAGTTCAAGTACTTAAGTCCCTGCCACCCATGTGGGCGACCTGAATTGAGTTTTGGGCTCCTTGCTTTGACTTCAATCAGGCCTGGATGTTGCAGCCATTTGGTAGTGAACCAGTGGGTGGAAGATTCTCTCTCTCTCTCTCAAATCCAAATAAATTAAGCAAATAACACTTTCCAGAAACATAACATTTTCTCAGCCCCTTTTCTTTATGACCCTTAAGAATCTGACGTTGATGATAACCCCTCTCTTTGGGGATCCTCCTGGGGACTGGTTCCTCTTGCCTCCTAATCTCTTTACCTCAGCCTCCTTCCTACAACCTTCACAAATCAATCCCACCACATCTACCTCAGCCTTTTTGCTTGAAATACTCTACTGGACTTGAAGCTCTCCCATTCCTAGCTACACTGAATATTATTAGATTAATTTTCTCTGTTCAAAAATCTTCAAAGCTTCTTGCTGCTTATATTATTAAAAGCCTAGACTCCTTATCCTAGCATTCAAGGTCCTTCATAATCTGTACCCTAATCTCTCCAGACATACTCCCAAATTACTTGTCGTCAGTCCCACTTAACTAACACCATAAAGTGCCTTATACTTCCCTCTCTCTGACTTTTGTGTCATGTCAGTTGTCCTGCCCGTAATGCTTCCTCTTAGCTTCAATCTATCCTCATATAGCTGTTGATATTCTGGTCAGATTACTGTTTCTTCATTAAGGCCCAGCCACTCACTGAATTATTTTTATTTTATTTTGTTAGTTTCAAAAATAGTTTTGTAAAATGTCCTCAAGTGTCCAAACTTCAAAGGGCACAAAAGTATACGCAAAAAAATATTGTCTCCCTCCCAACCCTGTTCTTCAACCAGCTAGGTGTCACCCTGGAAGTAACTAGTATTATCAGTTGCTTGTGTTTCTTTCCAGAGATATTGCATTAGAAACAAATAGAAGTTACCACCCTTTAATATGATTCGTATGTTGTACCAAATAAATATGCATCCCTTTATCTTCTCTATAGAGATTTAACATCTTATGTACTTACATATTTTCCTCCTACTTATGCAAACTGTGTGCCTTGGCTTCTTCATAGAATGTCTCTCACACCAATATCCGTTGGTCGTGCAATCTTTTTCAAATGTGAGATAGACTATTCAATGGTAAGACTGAATCTCCACCACCTTTCTCCTCAATTAAGAAGGATAAAAAAGTAAGCAGCAGTTTTTTAAACACTTCCTCCCCATACACAGCCATTAAAGGGAAATTAAGGCATGACTAATCACATATGCAGATGTGCATTGTTTTACTGCGATAGTTTAATATGTTCCAGATTGGAGCACACATTACCATATTTCCTCTGGTTCTGATACAAATGCTGATACAAAGATTAACAAATCTACTGATTTGTAATGCATG
This sequence comes from Oryctolagus cuniculus, assembly GCF_964237555.1. Lineage (NCBI taxonomy): Eukaryota > Metazoa > Chordata > Mammalia > Lagomorpha > Leporidae > Oryctolagus > Oryctolagus cuniculus. Next base: position 56,611,217 of record NC_091433.1, read on the forward strand.
ATTGTTTCATGTTAGAAATCTCCAATTTCTGCAACATTCAAGTTCACTGAAGGTATGTTTGTATTGAAACTTTTTTCATAATTGCGTCCATCTCCATTTCACATTGGACATATTAAAAATGACATGACAGCCCACCCACCTTGTTACTGCTTCTTAACTACCTGACAGTTTCCTATGGTTTTTAACATATATACCAAACAGTGAAATGATAAAGTTTCAAAATGATTTTTAATATAAAGAATGAATACCTAAGAGCCAAGAGGTAGAAATAAGTTGTTTCATTCATATTTAAACATTGTTCCTAGCAAAACTTACTTAAGGATTACACAGTACACAATAAAACAGATGTTTGGAACCAAACATGATCAATAGAAACAAGGTAACTTGGAATGCTTCAAAATCCATTAGTTAAAGAGACTTTAACTATCCCACTGGCTTGTTTTTAGCCAACTAGCTGGGTGCCAGATATTTCCTTTACTTCACACTATACAAAACAGAACTTTCATGTATACTACATATCTGTACTTTGAATTAGGATACTTCTATCTTACTAATCTTGTATTTAAATGAATGCCCAACATTTAAATATTAATGACAAAGATCAAATTTTTCTTAGGAAAAAGTATCTTGAACCAATAAATAAAATTCTACTTAAAAATTAATTTAGATCAATTTTATCTATACAACCATTTATAATTTTAGAAACTTAAAAATATTGTTTCTTCCAACCCTGAAAAATACTAGTATTTTAGACTTACAATTTTAGTGGCCCATTAAATCAGAATCATAATACAGCTCTAGTTTATTATTTTACTTAATGATTCTTTCTTCCCCAACTGAAATACATAACAATTTTGTATGAATTTACTCTTAGTTTTATGAGCCCTTCACCCAAAATAATCTCATAAATATAAAATTCATAAATTATTTGGGTATGAGAAAGGTTATGTGGTTTCTTTTTATTCTCATCATAAAGATTGGATTTATTTTTATTCTCAATTTTGATATATTTTGTTTCTTATTTTATTTCAGACTTTGAAGATATACTGTTGTAAATGGTTTGAATATTTACCAACAAAGAAACTAAGTAATACATAATAGTTAAACATATTGCTCAAATGAGATGTTAAGACCCTGTGAAGGTAGGTTGGAAGCACTTAGCTTTGATAGGCATGATGTATAGCTAGGGAAGTAAGTGTACCCGAATAATTATGCAGTCTTTGAAAGAGGGGCTTATTTATAAGTAGAACAGCCAATGAGAGCAGGGCAGTACTTGTCAAATTTACAGGAAGTAATTAAGGAAGCAGAGATTCTCATCTTTTACTGGCTGTTTCTGGATTCCATACAGATTATGAAGAGCGACAAGAAAAATGACAAGGCAGCCTAAACAGCCCATCAAATTTTCAACTAAGAAAATTGTTTTTCTTCATAGGTAAACTTTCTAACAAAAATACTTATTGACTTATAATTTTTATCTTACACTCAATTGATAGTAAGTTTGAAAAAGTCTGATTTCAACATTTTAACAAAAATGCAGAGATGTTTATCCCCCAAAGGATTTGTTCCCTGTTTCACCAGGGTTTTATAATCCTCTCCATTCAATCCCTTTGGTTGGCTGCCATCTGGCATTTTGCCTTTGATTTTATGAATAAAGTCCCCAATTGTTTCTGCAGCTGTTATCAGTGCAGGCTGACCTGTTTTGAATGGGGATAACAGAGGAAAATATCTCCACAACATTCACAGCATTTCATTCCTGTGGCTCTCTTCCCAGACCTCAACCCAGATGTTGACATTACTAGACCTTGGTTCAAGGAAGACACAAAAGTGAACTATTTTCAGTAATCATTATTTATAAATATGTTTATGAATTAATATGATTTATTAATTCTATACGTATTAACGTACACATACATGATCTCATTAATGGTACTAACAGTGATTCTAATTATACAATTTCTACCTCCAACTAGTTGTTTGTCATGTCTATAATGATGTCTGTAGCTTCCATCCTGACTTCATGCAAAACAGTCTTCAAACTGTAGTCCAAGGAGCCAGGGGAAAATTAGTTTGTGAGGGTGATGGGCTCTTGAGAGTTAGATCCATTCCCCTCCTTTCACCTAGGGCAGTTCCTTTTTTATGTTTATAGATTTGTTTTTATCTATTTGAAAGGCAGAGGGGTAGACAGAACAAGAGATAGAGATCTTCCATCTGCTGGTTCACTATTTAGGTGCCTACAACAGCCAGGGTTGGGCTTCCATGCTGGAACTCCATCTGGGTCTCCCATGTGGGTAACAGGGGACTAAAAGTTTGCCCCATAATCTGCTGCCTCCAAGGATGCATTAGCAGGAACCTGAATCCCCAGTGCAGTAGTCAGGACTTGTGGGTGCAGGACTTGTGGGTGGCTTAACGTGCTATACCAAAATGCCAGCCCCAGAGCAGTTCTTCTTAATTACCTTCATGTATTAGACTTCCGAGAAAGATTTCATTTGAAAAAGGGATTTCACTACTAATTTAGGGGATAACTGAACCCACCTACTATTAAGGGGGCCGAGGGCCAGTACAAATCAAAAAGATATTATTATAACTAGAGTTATCTTTATAGAAGCAAAATTTCCCCCTAAAAATATCTTTTTTAACTAAAGCTCCCTAAAATTTCCACTGCTAGTGCCACTTTCTTTTTTAAGACATTGAGAAGTGTAGGGCAGCTATAATGTGTTGGACCCGCAAATGTGTAAACCATCCATCAGCATCGTGTAAGACAAAGTTATTCTTCTAGCTCTTGAGACTGCCTACCTAGTAGAAAACCTAGAATGCTTTGGTGGCAGTGAATAGAATCAAAAAATGTTTCTGAGGTCATTTACTCCCGAGAATTGTCAGCTACACTGGAGCTGAGGAGTGAGGTAAAGGTGTGGAAAAGAGAAAGAATGTCACTCTGAGCAGTAGAAAACAGTGATAAGAAACCTAGGCCGAGACTTGTGTACAGAGCAGAGGACTGTGGCCTATTAAAAGGGAGGGGGGAGGGCACTCCTCATCTCCTCTCCCCTTGGTTAAAAGAGATCTTACTTCAGAATAACAGGTTTTTTCCCTTTCCTAATATGAGTAATTCATTCTTCTTGTCGTGTCATTTCTAAGTGTTTTTAACTAAATTTTACTTTAAAAGTTTATTGTTGTCAATACCAGTAATAAGTCCTTAACACATATTCATCCCGAATCTGTCCTAAAACATCTCCAGTATTCCCCAAATTCAGGTAGCAAGGTTCTCAAATCTCTACACAGAATTTTCAGACCTATGAAAGGTCCTCACAAGGTTCATGGAAAGTGTTTTCTATGAAAACCAGTGGGTGGATTTCACTTTTATTTCACCAAAATAAACTACCTTTACATTTCATTTTTCTTTGAGCTTTCTGAACCCCACTTCTCTTTTTGCAAAGAAAGTTACTGATAAATGATCACCTGGGTGCTAGGGTTAAATGTAACAACATTATATCCCTAATTATATTCTTCCCAGAGCAAGATGTGGGTAGAATATTTAACTTCTTCCTCAAGTTGTTTAAATGGAGGGAGAAAAGCCTGCTGGGGCTAGTTTTTACATTATATTAAAGTGGAAATAGGAGTGAGTTATAGTCATGACTCACTACGTGCAAATTGTTATTCCACATCTCCAGGCCTGCACTGGAGGAGATTCCCTGAAAGCATTCTTCTGTACACACAGGAATTCTGTGCTTCTGAATTGAGGGTGATCCCTAGTCAATTTCAAAGCCAAGTTTGTGGGCAGCTTAGTTTTACAAAGAAGAATAAAACAACAAGACTGTATTTTATAAGTGCAGTTTCAGTGAAGGCCAACTTCAGAGAAGAGGAGTACAGAAGAGATGACAGAGACCTTTCATGAAACAAAACCAGAACTCTACCTGGTACTGTCTTACCAATTGTCCCTGAATTTATATCTGAAAATTTTAGACGCGTATAGCAGGAATGCTGCACTCCAGTTCTGTACCGTTGACCAAGTGCTTTCACGTGCATTTTCTCTTTTCTGCAGGTGGAGATCCCTGCACGCTCAAACCCACGGACACATCCAGGATGCCACTGAAGAACAGCGCTCCGGGTCCCCAGCACTCCGGGAAGTGACCTACCAGCGCGCGCACAGCCTCGCCAGCGACGGGCTAGTGCGTGCGTTTGCCTGCACGGTGTCTACCGCACGCAGCAAGGGGAAGGCACGGAACAGCTGTACCTGCCTACAGGTAAGAGAGTTCCCTTCCGTCTTCCGCGTTCCGAAGAAGGCATAGCGAAATCCAAGGACCTTTCTGAAGTTCTGAGAGCTTCCCAGGATGCAGAAATAGTTGCCTTGCTGAATTATCCGTTCCTTTGATGATCAAATAAAATCAAGCCCGGCTCTCCGCTGTTTGATGTGTGGCTCTGTCCAGTTTCTCGTGGGCTGCGCAGGCCGGCGGCGCCCGCGATGACTCACTCAGTCCTGGCCTCCCAGTCTTGGCCCCAGCGAAGGTAGCGATGCTCCACGCAGCCCTTCCTCAGCGCTTCGTATTCCTTTTTTTTTTTTTTAAGCTCTATTTATACAAATGTCTTTCTTCTTCCTTTCATTAAGCAGCCAGGATTTATTTTCTTTTCTGTCTGTATCAACGTTGCACACATTCAGTGCTGAATAACCAGTCAAGGTTTTGTGTTCTTATTTATTTTTATTTCTGATGAGGCAAGTGCAAATGAAAACAATGTAAGAGAAAATAATCAAACAGCTCGCCGAGGGCTCACGCCTTTGTTTTTATTCGAGTTTTCTTTTGCAGATCGTTTTTAAACTCTCTCTTATCAACTGGGTAATTAAGTTGATAGCTCTGAATTCAGCACCAGCCAAAGCAAAAGCCACTCAGGCCCAAAGGCTTCCTCCTTCTGGTGTTCACTGCACACTGGAGGAGGCTGGAGACAGAGAGAGAGAGAGAGAAAGAGAGAGAGAGATTGAGATTGAAGAATGTTCCAGCAAAGTCAGTGACTAGAGAAACCCAATCAGTCTGACTACCGTTGAGGAGTGGCCAGTGCTTCCCCAGGCAATTCTCTTTTGCCAGAGAGGAGCAACAGAATGAGATCCCAGGGAGGCAAAAGACCTAAACTCAGGGCTAATGGAGCGAGAAAATCTCCCCTTTCCATCAGGGACAGAACCTGCTTTTTGTGTCCAATTTGGCTTAAAGTCGCTGAAGATTCGCAGGGCCAGGATTCCTTCGAAGACACCAGAAAGACTGAGCTATTCAGTCCGTGGCTGTATAATGAGGAACCTCAGCAGGCAGTGACACAGAGCACCCTCTAAATAGCCCCACGGATGAGGATGGGCTCAGACAAAAGAGGGATGGATAGAGGGGGTGTGACATGCTACTGAGTGCATCAGCTACATCCTGGCAAGACTGGGGGTAGCAAGGCAGTATGATTTAAACTGCACAAAGAAACCTCTAGGTGACAAGGAGAAACAACTTCCAACCAGGTGGCTGGGACTGTGCCTTACTCGTTTATTTAAAAAAAAAAAAATCACCTCCTATCAGTGCCCAGCCCAAAGTGAATCTTCACCTCAACCTGACCCCCTGCAGAGTGAAAACTCCAGGAGAGGGCGTGAGTGTGTTTAACAGGCTACGCCCAATGCCTACGGTGATACTTTCACCTCCTCCTTATCGCATGGGAGGGAAATCACCGGTAGAGGCGGGCCTTCCCTAGTCTCTGGGGGAGAAGAAATCTTGGAACAGGGGGCTCCGTTGGAAGCCTGCACGGTCAAACCCACGGACACATCCAGGATGCCACTGAAGGTGGCATAAACACCACCTTCCTAACATTGGGTTTCACAAACGCCAAACATAACCCTGAGACTACTGTAAAAGTAAGGGAGGTCTTCCCACTTAAAACACGACTGCTTAAATGGCTGTTGGAAACGGCCGTCGTAGGAGATGCACCGGCTGGGACCTTCCAGGTTCTATCCCCGTCCTGCTTCGCACGCTGGGTCCTCACGCAAAGGGAAGGCCCACGGAGAGCAACCGCTTCCCTGAGTCGATCCGGGCGGAGCCAGCGGACCCCCTCCGTCCTCTCCCGGGCCCCAGTCCCTCGCACCACACCCCTTCGCCCCAGCTACTGACAGAGGCCGTGTGCAGCTGCCATAATGTGCATAAAAGCGTGTCTCCCAGGCTTTGCGCTCTTCTGTTCTTGGAATACTTTTGGCAGATCCTCCGCGTCTCCTGGGAGTTTGAACACGCATTTTTCTGGATTTCAGACGGGAGTCTGAAGTGTTAACTGTGTGTTTCCCGCCCCCAGCCCGCGGATCTTTCTTTCCAGCGGCCGCCACGGGGATGTCAGCCTTTTTTTGATCTTCCTCCAGCTGAACCCCGGGAGGAGCGCGCAGGAGTCTAACTGCCTCCGGCAGGGCGCTGCACCGGCTGCCCCCGGGCCCAGGCCGTCGGCCAGGAGGCGCCGGTTCCTCGCGGGGTGCACCAACCTCTGCCCGCAGTCGAGGAAAGCGCTTGGGGCATTTGGTCCCCGCGGTCGGCGGAGAAAAGGGGCCGCGGCGGGCAGAACCCGAGCTGAGGATGGGGGGACTCGGGCGCGGGGGGAGGAACTGGAAAACAAGAACCGCCCCCCACCCACCGCCACCACCGAGGTCGCCGCGGCCGAGTAGCAGAGCGGAGGACCCCGGAGTTAGTGCACTTGGGCGGCAGCGAGGTTGGGCGGTCTCACGCCCCACCCCCGCCGCCGGCGCTGGTGGATGCTGGAGCTGGTTACGGGTGTTAAACTGGTACGCGGGTGGGGCAATTCATTAGGCAAGAAATGGATTAGTTGTTTATTATCTATAAACATTCCAACCGCAGCAACCTGTCATAAAACCACGGAAGGGCCTATAAACTCGAGCAGCGGCGAAGCCTCCATGTGGGCAGCGGGGCTTAGCGACTGTGCCCCGGCGATCGGGGGCCCGTTAGAGCCGCCGAGGGGCGCGCGGCCAGCACGCCAGTCGCCGGATCGCGCTTCCTACGCTGGGAATCGCGACCGCTCCGAGGCGGGTGCGGGAGGGAAAAGGTTGGGGGTGACAGGAGAAAGGATTGGAGGGCCGCGGTGGGATCCTTAGAGAGGCGGACGCCGGCAATAAAAGCTGTTGATTAAATAAGGAGAGCAATTTGGACCTTGCTTGCTTCGTGAAATACTTAGTCAGCAACCATGAAAGCGGCCTCGTAATATTTTATGGAGAGGAAAAAAAAGACGTTTAAATCCTTCTGGTGGCAGAAATTCACTTTTGAATATGTCTTTTTACAATTCGTGTTTGGAATAAAAAGCTTTCGAAGAGGAGTTAATTTCCAGCAACTGGCAATTTTTTAAGTATAAATTTTTTAGCCAAATAGTTACTTGTTTCTTTGAGTACTGCTTAAAACAAGCTTTAAAATCTCATTGCGTATTTGACATTTTACTATACAACAAACAGTATGCTGGTTTCCAAACAACCAATTTAAATATAGTTTTCCATTGTTATGCAGAAATCAAGCTATTTAATTTCTTAATGCAATTTAGCAAATATACTGGTTTGAAATGAACAGTTTTGGAAGATATTGATATACACACTCATCACACTTTCTCATTTCTCCGATTTTAAAATGTCTTTATAACAGTTCAGAAACCGGGCACAAATCGAAACTGAAGAGCTTGATACATTATAAAAAATAAGACATCATACAGCTTCCTAGATGAAGCATTATAGGTAATCTAGGAGCTCCTCTCCTGCAGATTTTTTTTTAATTCATTTGTTAAGTTTTATTTGCGGAGGGATGTTGATATTTAAGTAATTGCTCAGGTGTTTGGATTTCTGTTCAGTACTGCTAAGGTGCGTTTTTTCCCTAGGTAGTATTTCTTAAATTGTAAATACAATGCTTTGAGAGTCTTGAAGAGATAACAAATCAGTCTCCACGTCCACGTTTTTCCCCTCTGGCAACAGCCACCCCTCGTCCCTGGCCCTCCTTGTTCCTTACTGGGAGACATAACAAACAAACGATTACATGTTGGAAAACACATCTGAAAACAGAAAGGTCACGTTACTACCGAGTCCTGGGCAACATTAATCTGGTGTTTTGAAAATAGTTGACAGTTGAAGGTTGGGGTTTTTCTCTGAGAGAGGGAGAGAGAGCATTTGAATGAGAATCAAAGGGAAAGAGTCTACTCTGGGGCTTTCTCACGTGAGAAATTAATGATTTGGGGCTGCCAAACTTCTATCTCACATTTAAACACACCGCACAACTGGGACTAACAGAATCTGAAATGGCTCCCGTTCGTGTGTGTGTGTGTGTGCGCTCGCGTGCTGTCCTGGAACAGCGCGAACAGTAAGAAATAACCATGATAGCATCAAGCCCCGAACCCCCTGAGGGCGAGGCTGCCGGACAAAAGCCAGTCCCTTCCCTAACAGCTTAGGAAAAGGTGAAAGTTGATTGCCTGGCTACTTGCCTCGCTGCCACAGTTCTCCGAGCCAGCGCCCCAGTCTCTCCCCGCGCTGCGGTGGGCTCTCAAGTCCTCTCGCGAACTGGGTTAGGTGCAGGTATCCCACCGCCTAGCGGCTAGGAGTCTGAGACCCACGCATCCGCCTGTGCCGGCCTGAGACAGCTCATCTGACTTGGTGAGGTGGCATGAGAAACAGAATCTGAAATACATTCCTGGGACCGAGATTGAAAATGATTCTATTGAAAGCCGATAAATTGCAAAGGCAGCAAAATAGTGAATCCTTTACAGGGATCCTCAGATCCTGGTATCTCCAAGCCTGAATGAATTTTCAGGCGTGATTCATGGGGAGAGCCAGATAGTGAGAACGGGAATCGAGGTTCACCAGGGTTCTGTGTGGCCTGGGCGTGTAGCTGTAGCCTGGACGGGCCCAGGTTTCTCCACGCACAGCGCGCTGTGTTCTCCGGCTGCACAGCTCCCGAGGCCAGCAGAAGATGCGCTGGATTTCTGGAGCCTTCCCTCCCACCCCGTTGGCGTTCCTGTTAGAGCTGTAAACGAGGTGTGTGGGAGACTGTGGGGCAGATATTTTGGGCTGGGAAATTTCGCGCCGCGTTTGCTTGGGTTCATCTGCCCATGGTGGAAATGCTCAGGGCGAGCCGAGCCGGCGATTTCCACGCCTATGCGTCTCCATTGGATTTCAAACACTTTGGTCAACTGGAAGCACAGCCACTTGTAGCCAAACCCCAAGCCCCTAGGGGCGCTTGCGTGAGTCTGGCGCGGTTCCCGTGCGCTGCAGAGCCGCGAAGCCATGGCCTTGGCCAGTCCCTGAGAGCAGAGGGTGGGGACGATACGTCCCAGAGTTCAATGTGGATTGCGCTGACAGTGAGAGGTTGGAAGGGGCGGGCTGTTTGGGCAAGGAATCCCTGATCATTTATTGTAAGACGTAAACGCACCCGGAGTCCCGCAGCCTGAGCGCCAGCTAAGCAGCCAAACTGCCATCCCTAGGAAAGAGCCAGACTGGTTCTATCAGGTTAAGAATATGTGTGTGTGTGTGTGTGTGTGTGTGTGTGTGTGTACATACATACATACATACATTTAGGTGATCAGACTTCGAAGCGCTTCTCTTGCCATTCACAAATCTTGGCAGCCTGCCTCACGGAGCTCAGGAGGGCATCACCAACTCTGCAAAGCAAACGCCTTCTCCCTCCAGGCAGACCTCCGGTGGGGGCCACTGCTGCCACTTGACTTCCTACCGCGGGGCCTCCGATGTGGTCGGTGGGAGCTGACTTGACTCTTCCAGATCCCTTCCGAGTTCATCTCTCAATCCAGCAGTTCAACAATTAATGGCACCGCTATCTCCATACAAAAACGCACGACTGAGAAAAATTCTACACAAACTGGCAGACAGCCAAGCTTTGGAAAGGTTTTCCCTGGAGACTAGGGGAAAGGGCTATCCCCAGTTACAATCCACCATATTGCTTCTCACGTTGTCATCGCGTACTCTTCCCCCAGTGCGAATTCCTGGCCCACTTGGTTTCAGAGCGCGCAGACTAGGCCATGGAACAGAGCGCGGCGGAACGAGCGGTCCCTTTCCCGCCGGCGCCAGCGTCTGGTCCTTTCCTCACCCCGCTTACGCCTCCACCCCATTCCGGAGCTGCCGAAGCAGATATGCAGGAAAAGTGGCCAAATCCTGGGCACCAGGTCGGGCAGTGGGGAGATGGTAAGATAAAGGGTGAGACAGTAAGGCCTTAAGTACTTCTTAAAGATAAGGCATCTTGGAGGAGTTTAGCCTGGCTTCCCTACTGCTGCTGCTGGCCTCCTTTTACAGCCCCTCACCCCACCCATGCCCACCGCTTACTCACCTGGTGGAAGAGCCCCTGGATCAGGTGCTCTCAACTCCCTGCAGGCACAGCCTTCCAAAGTCACGGGACCTGCTTAGCTCTGGTAAAAGCCACAGGAGATGCTAAAGAGAAAATACAGCAATGGTCTGGGAGAGCAAAGCTGAAAGGAGACTAAGGAGTTGTTATTCTCTTTGGGACCTGGCACTGTGCTTCAGACTCCAAGAGGGATCAGGTAGGGTTCGTGCTAGTCACGCACTGTAACACTGTTAAAGTGAAATGAAAAGAAGGAACCAAGTGTTTCCAAAAGAAAGCACAAAGCATTTAAGGTAACCACATCCAAAATACTCCCATAATTTTTATTAGGGCATTTACAACTAAGAAATTGCATTTCCATATCATAAAATTTAGTTCTTTCGGTCATTTATTCAATTTTTCTAAATTGATGACATTCGGTTATAAAATTTTACTTTGGAGGCAAATAGCATGTTTGTTCTCAACACACATAATTTTTTTGAAGCAAAATGTTAACGACCTGGCAGCATACACAAAACAGTTAAAAAAGTTATATTTTAAAAATTATAACACATTCATCTTTGTGACATAATTCACCCCAACTAAACAGGAATGAACTTTTAACTCTTGCTTAGATAACTTTTTCTTCTTAATTCCAAGATATGGATTAGAAAATAATAAATGTATATTTATCAGAAATTTTCAAACATCAAGATAAAATACTGTGTATTATTCCTCATAAACATAACATACATACATTTCATATCTGATCTGATCATACAAAACTGCCATTTATAAATACTGAACTTTTTGGAAATAAAATTCACTTAAACTATTTGCATTTTATAGCAAAATGGAAAAGTATAAGATCACTTACTTTGATATATTTTTCTTTTAAATGTCCTGCAAAAAGAGATAGCTCTTGTTTAAACAATAGTTTATACTGATTTAAAATCTGAAGGTATTAGTTATTTAAAAGTCTTTTTGCAACTTCAGAGATTATATTTGTTGAGTTACCCCTCTCTCGCTCTCTCTCCCGTAGTTTACACTTGTGAATATTTGAGTGGCTTTCACTATTTTTCCCCTCCTAAGTCATGCATATTAGGCAAGAAAAAATTAATTTGGGAACTCTTGTTTATTTTTAAAATGACATAAGATATTGTGAGGTGAGGAAGTCAAATGTGGTTAATTTTTTTAGTCACAGTGATTCAGCAAATAAATATGTCATTTGATATTGTTGGTGTTAAAAGGTAAAAACCTATTAGCATAAGAAAATCAACTTTCTTCTTTGATTTAAAAAAATGTGCATTGAGCTCCTTGATCAGGCTTTCTGTATATTCTCTCTGTCTCTCTCTCTCACTGTCCACTCTGCCTGTCAAAAAAAAAAAAATAGCTTTTATAGTATGATAAGGCTTCAAAAAACATGGGAAATTTGCGTTATCTTTTCCTTACATTTTTTTTTGAAACTTTGGAAGTCACCTCAGAAATATTAACACTGAGAATACAGAGTTAGCTTCATTCCAGTTAAATAGAGCTTCTGACTCATACAAAGAGTGACAACATCTCCCCTACAGGTTCACACCCCAGTGTTTCTATCCCCCCCCCCCCGCCGTGCAGAAGCAGTAATCTGTTTATTCCATCAAAATGGCCATGAGCCTTATAATACTGAAGAAATGCTTTAATCGCTTACCTGAAAGTCTTGTCAATGTAACAGGAACTGAAATTATGACTGCTCCATGTTGCCTATTACAGTACAGAGTTCTGTACTGTATTGCCTTTGTGAAGGCTGAAATAACTATGTCTGACTAGGGCCTCTTGGGACCCTTATGAAATTGAGATATATAGCTCATTTCAATAAATGCTGTAGATCTTGACTGGGTGATATAATTGAGGAAAACAAAATATTTCATATATCTGAAAACATAATTAAAATGTTATCCTGAACTTTGATGTGTATTATTTTGTATATGCATTTAATGTTATACTCAATCACGAGGATATATAACAAATGGTTACTTAAGCCTCTTAATTTCAGACATGCAAATTATAAAAAGCAAATGCCTCACAACTCTCACTTTCAAACTCTTTGAAGGTTGACTGTTTTAATGAGTAATAAAACTTCCTCAGCCACAAATCTTTTGGCTTCTTTGTAGCCGGGATTTTAAATTTTTCTGTTTTGTAGAACATGCATAGAAGATTGCATTTCCCGTTGACTATGTCACCATATAAGAAATTTTATTTGGATTTAGTATTTATTTATTTGTATGTATATTTGTTGAAAGCTATGAACTCTGGGGCAAGTTTTAATTCTATACAGCGTAAATGAGTTGTCTATAATGAATAAAGCTTTAGCTAATAAAAGATTTATATCAAGGATATATTATTAAAATGTGTTAGGATATTTTCAATCTAAGATCAGCTTGATTTGAAAACAAAATGAATAAATTATTTTAATGAACTACTGATTTCATAATGGAAAATTATACTGAAAAAGCAATTTGAGGTGGATTACTGGTAAATTTTTTCCAGCCTAAGTTTAAAGGTGCTAACACATCATAATGTATTTTGTTCTTAAAATATCATTTTCAAATGAAAATTTCAAAAACAAAAAAATTAGAGGAATACTCAATTTAAAACTTATGACCCCTTTCTCTCTCTCTCTCACTGTCCACTCTGCCTGTCAAAAAAAAAAAAAAAACTTATGACCATTACTCTGCTTTATTATTACCAACCTTTGTGCCAGAAAACCCATTTTTAAAAGTTGTTACTACCTGGGGCCGATGCTGTGGCATAGCAGGTAAAGCCATCGCCTGCACTGCCAGCATCCCATTTGGGTGCTGGTCCAAGTCCCAGCTGCTCATCTTCTGATCCAGCTCTCTGCCGTGGCCTGGGGCCAAGTCCTTGGGCCCCTTCACCCCCGTGGGAGACCCAGAAGAAGCTTCTGGCTCCTGGCTTCGGATGGGCGCAGCTCCGGCAGTTGCGGCCATCTGGGGAGTGAACCAGCGGATGGAAGACATCTCTCTCTCTCTCTCTCTCTCTCTCTCTCTCTCCCTCTGCCGCTCCTTCTCTCTGTGTAACTCTGACTTTCAAATAACTAAATAAATCTTTAAAAAAGTTATTAATACCTGGAGCAAGTGTTGTGTATCCGGTAAAACCTCCTTCTGCAACATTGGCATCCCATATAGTTCGAGTCCCAGCTGCTCCACTTCCCATTCAGCTCCCTACTAATGTGCCTGTGAAAGCAGTGGAGGGGCTGGCGTCGCAGCTCAATAGGCTAATCCTTTGCCTGCGGCACTGGCACACCGGGTTCTAGTCCCTGTTGGGGCGCCGGATTCTGTCCCAGTTGCCCTTCTTCCAGGCCAGCTCTCTGCTGTGGCCCGGGAGTGCAGTGGAGGATGGCCCAAGTGCTTGGGCCCTGCACCTGCATGGGAGACCTGGAAGTAGCACCTGGCTCCTGGTTTCGGATCAGCACGATGTACCGGCCACGGCGGCCGTTGGAGGGTGAACCAACGGCAAAGGAAGACCTTTCTCTCTGTCTCTCTCTCTCTCACTGTCCACTCTGCCTGTCAAAAAAAAAAAAAAAAAGCAATAAAATAAAAAGTAGTGGAGGATGGCTCAGGTGCTTGGGACCCTACACATATGTGGGAGACCTACAAGAAGGTCTGGCCCTGACCCAGCTGTTTCAGCAATTTGGGGATGAACCAGTGGTCAGCAGAACTCTGTCTCTTTCTCACTCTCTGCGTTTCAAATACATTGTTAAAAAAGAATAAAAGTTATTAACACCTTAGGCTCATTGAAGAAGAAGCATGGATAACATTTCGAAGAAAGGAAAAAAGACAAACACTCCATACATAAGTAGATGTAAACTTTTTAAAAAGTGGATTGAAAGGATGTCATAATTTGGGGCAGCTAGCCAAGGAAAGAATAAAACTGGGAATGGAGATGAGATGTTGGCCAGCTGGTTGAGTAAGTGGATAAGATAGCAGTGTCCTATATCCAAGTATCTGGGTTTGATACCCACCTCTGCTCCTGACTCCAGCTTCCTGCTAATGCAGACCCTAAGAGGCAGCAGGTCCCTGCCATCCATGTGAGAGATGTGGACTGTTTCTGACTTCAAACTTTTACCTGGCTCAGCCCCACAACTACAGATACTAGGATGAGTAAACCAGTGGATGAGAGTTCTCTCTCCTTTTCTCCACTCCCCCCAAGTAAACAAACAAAATAGAATAAATAAAAGTAAAAAAGCTGGGGCCAGTGCTGTGGTGTAGCAGATAAAGCCACAGCCTGCAGTGTCAGTATCCCATATGGGCACCGGTTCAAGTCTTGGCTGCTCCACTCTGATCCAATTCTCTGCTATGGCCTGGGAAATCAGTGGAAGATGGCCCAAGTCCTTGGGCTTCTGCATCCACGTGGAAGACCGGAAGAAGATCCTAGCTCCTGGCTTCAGATCGGCTCAGCTCTGGCCATTGCAACCATTTGGGTAGTGAATCAGCAAATAGAAGACTCTCTCTCTCTCTCTCTCACTGTCTCTCTCTCTCTCTGTCTTTCTCTCTCTCTGCCTCTTTGTAACTCTCCCCATTCAAATAAATAAGTAAATCTTTTGAAAAAATAAAAGCTAGTAATTTTTTAAAGATTCATTCATTTTTTGAAAGAGCTACAGAGAAGAGGGGAGAGAGAGAGAGATCTATCCATTGGTTCACTGTCCAGTTGGATACAACAGTCAGGGCTGAGCCAGGTCAAAGCCAGGAGTCAGGAGCCAGAAGCTGCATCTGGGTCTCCCATGTGGGTGGCAGGGACCCATCTTCTACTGCTTTCCAGCCCATTATCAGGAAGATAGATCACAAGTGAAGCAGCCAGGACACAAACTGGTAGTCAAATGGGATGCTGGTGTCGCGGGCAGTGGCTTAACCAGCTTCGCCACAGTGCTGGTCTCTGGTACTGGTTTTTAACAAAGGAGAAAAAGCACTTTCTATGGAAGCTGTAATTTTATTTTGGGCAGTTGTGATGAGAGAGTCTCACTATCTGAGTGAAACTATTTGTATTATCTATCTACATGGAGCAACAATGACGTCTTCTCTTTTTAATGAGCTGTGGATACGTCTCTAACATGAGAATATAGACCCCGCCACTTACTTTTAAAGTAATTCAGAACGTTCCTTTGTCCCTTGTTTGATAAATGGTTTATACAGGATGTAGAAAAACTTGTAGAGTTGTTTAATTGTAGTTTGAGGTTTTCCTGTGCTTATTTAGCCTATGAAATTAAGATCTTTCCAGATGAATGTTCTTTAATTCTAAAAGTGAGATGTTAGAGACAAATGTTTCTGTATGTGAACATGCAATCTCTGATCTCTGTTCTTTTTCTAAAGACATAATTAGTAGAACATTAACATTTCAATATATATATAGCTTAACCCTTTTTCCTTACATCATCATTTTGGCTATGGGAATTCTCAATACATTTGAAATCTGAGGTTTTGATAAATTGTGAATAAGCAAAGGAAAGAAAGATTATTTTATACATAAACTGAAAATGTTGGTTAAGTTGTCTGGTGGATGCTGGCACTTTAGAATGATCAGAGTTCTATGGTAACTATTGTTCTGGGGAAAATGAAAATATTTATGTAAAATTCAGTTTGTATTCAAGCACCAATCTATATCTGCTCTATTCTGCTCAGAATCCTACACAGAGTTAAATAAATAACTTTGCTAAGTAATAATTGGGATTTATTTCTATAACACTTATTTGTAGACTTTAATTTAATCAACCAAAGGGGGTGGTGTGATGACTTGTGAAAAATCCATTCTTAGTGATTTTAATTGTAAGAAGGGTTCACCTGTAGTTGGTTTGAACAAAAGAAGGGACAATTCCAGGATGTCCAAGTATATGAAGTGCGCCCAAACTGAAGATAGCAACCATTTGTGATCCATTCCTACTGAGGGCAAAACCAGGAAAAGCATCAAGTTGAAGATTAGAGAGACCCAGGGACTATATGAGAGAAAAAAGCAAAAGAAAAAAAATAAGAAATAAGATTGTAAGTGATGGAATGGATAAGAATAGGAGTTCATGGAATCTCCTTCTGTTGACGTTTTTGTATTTGCTTTTTGGAATAATTTTTATTTGATCTTGAGCTTTTTGCTTGGTTCACTCTAGAGTGCAACCTTATAGTTATGTTAATAGCAAGTTCAGGGCTACAGGACCATTATAATGTTGCTGATGCTGGTAAAACGTCATCAGAAGCTATGAATATGACTCAAAGGAAGAACAATTCATGAAGAAAACACTACAAAAACTATCCCATTTTACAAATCACTCAATTATTACAGATAAAAAATGGCAGTTACTGTTACTAGTACTAGCTATGGAACACTTTTTTTTTTTTTTTTTTTTTTTTTTTTTTTTTACAGGCAGAGTGGACAGTGAGAGAGAGAGAGAGAGAGACAGAGAGAAAGGTCTTCCTTTGCCATTGGTTCACCCTCCAATGGCCGCCGCGGCCAGCGTGCTGCAGCCGGCACGCCGCGCTGATCCATCCGAAGGCAGGAGCCAGGTGCTTCTCCTGGTCTCCCATGGGGTGCAGGGCCCAAGCACTTGGGCCATCCTCCACTGCACTCCCAGGCCACAGCAGAGAGCTGGCCTGGAAGAGGGGCAACTGGGACAGAATCCGGTGCCCCGACTGGGACTAGAACCCAGTGTGCCGGCGCTGCAATGTGGAGGATTAGCCTAGTGAGCTGCGGCGCCAGCCCACTTTTTTTTTTTTTTTAAAGATTTATTTATTTGAAAGTCAGAGTTACACACACACAGAGAAGGAGATGAAGAGAGAGAGAGAGAGGTCTTTTATCTGCTGCTTCACTCTCCAGATGGCTGCAATGGCCAGAGCTGTGCCCATCCAAAGTCAGAGAGAAAGTTAAACAGAGAGGAGAGACAGAGAGAGAAGTCTTCCATCCACTGGTTCACTCTCCAATTGGCTGTAAAGGCTGGAATGGCTGGAGCTGTGCCAATCTGAAGCCAGGAGCCAGGAGCTTCTTCCCAATCTTCCACATGGGTGCAGGAGCCCAATGACTTGGGCTGTCTTCTATTGCTTTCCCAGGTCGTAGCAGAGAGCTGGATCAGAAGTGGAGCAATCAGGACTCGAATCGACGCCCATATGGGATTCCAGCGCTGTGGCTGGCGGCTTTACCTACTATGTCACAGCACTGACCCCTGGGACACTTTTTAAGAAACCTGTAGAGAAGGAATTGGAAACTTGTGCAAGCTAGTGTCTCCATCCACATTCTTTAAGTAGAAAACATTTCAAAGTTAAACATCGTTTTTTGTTTTTTTTTTTTTTTTTTTTTTTTTTTACAGGCAGAGTTAGAGAGACAGAGAGACAGAGAGAAAGGTCTTCTTTCCATTGGTTCACTCCCTTAATGGCTGATACGGCTGACGCTACGGATCCGAAGCCAGGAGCCAGGTGCTTTCTTCTGGTCTCCCATGCGGGTGTAGGGCCCAAGCACTTGGGCCATCCTTCACTGCCTTCCCGGGCCACAGCAGAGAGCTGGACTAGAAGAGGAGCAACCGGGACAGAACCCGGCACCTCAACTGGGACTAGAACGCAGGGTACTGGTGCCGCAGGTAGAGGATTAGCCAAGTGAGCTGCGGTGCCGGCCAAACATTTTTCTTATCCACAGAACAAAGCTAGATCGACATCCATTTGATTTGGTATATTTAAAGTGATACATTTTCTTCCTGAGTAGATATTTCAGTTAACTTTCTGCAGAATATAAGTAACCTGAAATTCATAGCAAAATACAGCAACGTAATGAGTAAATGCAGTGCGAATGTGTTAACTGTAGAAGGAATCTATAAAGAATTGCCAAAATAATTTAATTATGTTAAACATTGTATAATACAGTATTTAAATAGCTCTGTGACCAAGAATATAAAAATGTTATATTAAATGTCATTTTACTTTTAAAAATGATTTGTTTATTTGAAAGAGTTACAGAGAGAAAGAGAGGGAAAGACAGAAAGAGAAAGAGAAAGATCTTTCATCCATGGTTTACTTGGCCCAGGCTGAAGCCAGGAGCCTGGAATTCCATCCAAGTCTTCCACATGTGGTTGGGGCCCAAGCACTTGAGGCATCCTCTGTTGCTTTCCCAGGCACATGAGCAGGGAGCTGGATTGGAAGTGAAGCAGAGGGACTCAAATCGGCACCCATATAGGATGTCAGCAATGTCTTAAACCTGCTGCATCACAATGCTATGCCACAATGTTGGGCAGATTATCTTCTTTTTTTTTTTTTTTAAAGACAGAGAAAGAATTTGTCCTTTTGTTCTGTCTCTATTTTAAAAATTATTTGTAAGTTCGAGAGAGACAGAGAGATTTTCTATCTTCTTTCTATCTATCTTTCCATATGGGTGGCTGGGACCCAAGTACTTAGGCCATCACCTGCTGCCTGCCAGAGTTCACATTAGCAGGAAGCTGAAATTGAGAGCTAGAACCGGGACTCAACCCAGCACTCTGATACAAGACATAGGCATCCTAAGTGGCACCTTAACTGTTCCTAAATGCCATTTTAAATATAAAATCTGCTTTTTGTGTTTATTCACAATACTGCAATTGATACGACAACAAATAATAATTTTCATGGATACAACAATATGAAGGCAATCTACTTATGAGAAAATAAGTCACTTGTCATTATTTCACAGAATAGGAAAGTGGTATATAATCGGTTTTAGGATGGGCTTTTGGTTATTCAATAACTTCTTCACAGAATGGATAAATAAAGCCATTTGTTTCCTCAGAGTATACTTGTGGAGTGTAAATGAATTAAGGAAAACACAACCCTTACCAGAGTAAGTATAATAAAAGGTATACATTATTTATAGTTTTCATTTTAGCAATATTATTGCCAATTAAGTATTTCCATAGGTTTTTTTTAGAGATTTCTGATACTCAGTTCCTTATGGTTGAACAAACTGCAAAATGAGATCCTTTACAGGAATCTCGTAGATGCTAAGATGCTAGAAGAGGACTGTGTGGTATGATATAAAGTTGCCCAGCCTAACAGAATGGATACCAATTGGAAATTAAATTTAGAAATGCTTTAGATAAGAAACAAAATTTCACACTTCAGTGCATTACATTCAACATGTTTTCACTGCACCGTTAAACTTCTGTTATTACATTATCACATTGTACGATAGTCATGGCTAGGTTGACCATATATCCGGATGTAGTTTATATCTGTTGTCTTGAAGTACCATCTGGTTTATCATTTTAGCACTCTCAGAAGTGTCATGGGTTAGACAATAAACTCTACAATGCCAAAAAACCCACAAAATAAATAAGATGCTAAACATTGGTACTGGTAATTTTTACAAATCCAAATAATGATACGTATAATTTTATGATAAATTGGAATAGACATTATATTTGGTATGTAACTGGTGTAACTACATTTGTTTAATACTCAGTTTATCACAGGTACCAAATACAATAAGTTCATACAACCAAATACCAATACTGAAGCAAAAATATACAAAAATAAGGCATTTTACCACCTAATAACTAGATATTTTCAGTAATTTGGTCTAGCTAACTTTGAATAGGTTTTAAATTTGATTACAAAATTATGCCATGTTTTTGTCTAAAAGCTGTTTTACCTTACTATTGGCACTTTTGTCTAAAAGTTTTCAAAAATGAAAAATTACTTTTTAAAATGGATTCAAGAACACAACTTGCTCTGATTCCATGATCATCAATCACCTTACCACAGCTTGGCAAAGAGAGAGAAGGTACTGATTGCATTTGGTAAGCAATCAATAACATTTTCTTCAGTTCTGGATTTAAAATCAGGGTCATGAGAAATACACATGTATGGGGCAGACATTAAGGCACAGGAAGCTGAGCCTCCACTTGGGAGTCCTAGGCTATTCTATGTTTCACCCAGCAGCAGATAACGGCCCATGTACTTGGGTCCCTGCCACCCATGTTGGAAGCCTAGATGAGTTCCCCAGCTTTAGCCTGGGCATTTGGGGACTGAACCAATGTCTGAAAGATCTGTGTATCTCTCTTTCGTTCTACTTTTCAAATAAATATCTTTTTTTTTTTTTTGACAGGCAGAGTGGACAGTGAGAGAGAGAGACAGAAAGAGAAAGGTCTTCCTTTTGCCGTTGGTTCACCCTCCAATGGCCGCCGCTGCAGCCGGCGCACCGCGCTGATCCGATGGCAGGAGCCAGGAGCCAGGTGCTTTTCCTGGTCTCCCATGGGGTGCAGGGCCCAAGCACCTGGGCCATCCTCCACTGCACTCCCTGGCCATAGCAGAGAGCTGGCCTGGAAGAGGGGCAACCGGGACAGAATCCGGCGCCCCAACCGGGACTAGAACCCGGTGTGCCGGCGCCGCAAGGTGGAGGATTAGCCTATTGAGCCACGGCGCCGGCCTCAAATAAATATCTTTAAAAAACACATATACATGAGGTGCTTTGACAAAACCCAATTTCTAAGCCTGAGAACCAAACCCAGAATCAATACAAATCCATCATGGTGATAATAGCACCCCGTGAGGGCTTTGGGCTTCACTAAATCTAATACAAGTTTGATCTCAATCAAGAATTTCTTACTTTTCTGGTTTAATGTTGACTGTGGCCACAATCTTTTCTCAGATGGAATTATGGGAAATAGTATTCGTTTATCAGTTGCAAGATTAAAGAAAGGATAAAATTATATGTAATAATATATAATAAAAATCTCCAAAGGGAAATGAGCGTTTCTAAATTCCTTTGTAAACATGATTGTGTGAATGAATTAGATGTCCATTAGATTTTGCAGTCCTATTTTTTTGGGAGAAATATGTAATGTAGTACATAAACTGCAGTAACACTAAAATTCACACTTTCAAGATAGGGTATATAATTTTTGAGGATTTTACAAATGCAATAAACTATCTAACACCTTTAGAGCTGGAAATACTTGCTTTAGAAGAAACTTACTTGATGGCCATTATGATGGGTGACAATTGTGCTGGTATATACACATAACTACTTTATTTTGCTCCTGTTAATGTCTGCCAATAAGAACAGCAGCCTTAGTAAACATTTCTATGCTGCTCCACTTTTCTTGATGTTTTTCAGACTACCTACTGCAGGTAACTCAGGCATCTATCTACTGGTAGCCTGGCCGTGAAGAGGGTCTTCTCAGGGAACACAGTCATGCAGCTTAGAAGACACAACTACACTGAAACTGTTCAGCGTGAAGGCATTCTGTTCATTTTGTGTGGATAAAAATTGTCAGTCACATGATTTGAAGTTTTTACAAAAGTAGTCTTAGGGTATCTATCATACACTCAAAACCTGCCCTGTGATAATTTAAGAAATCCCTTTTGCCTGAACTGCTTTGGAAAGATTTTAAAATAAGATGCCAAAAACAAAATAAATTAAATAAGATGCTAAACATTAGTACTGGTAATTTTTACAAATCCAAATAATGATACGTATAATTTTATGATAAGTTGGAATTGATACTATATTTGGTATTAGTTGGTACTCAATATGTAACTGGCATAAAAACTACATTTGTTCAATACTCAGTTAATTACAGGTACCAAATACAATAAGTTTGTCCAACCAAATACCAATACTGAAGCAAAAATAAACAAGAATAAGGCTTTTTACCACCTAATAACCAGATACTTTCAGTAAATTGTTTTTAGCTAACTTTGAATAGGTTTTAAATTTGTTTACAAAATTATGCCATGCTTTTGTCGAAAAGTTTTCAAGAGTGAAAAATTACTCTTTAAAAATACTTCATTTTAGTTCTTTTAAAAAAGAAAGAAGTAACCTGAGATCCTAAATTCTTTGTTTATTTTAATTTTTCAAACAAATTAGAGGAGGGAGGATCATTAGTAAAGATTTGTCTTCAAATAGTTTCCTTTGGAAAAGGTTAACAACTTCAATATTTTAAAAGTGATTAACTCCTTACAAAGAAACTGAAAACACTATCTTAGGGATGTGTCCCTAAACATTTATATTTCTTATTTGGACTTTTAAACTGTCAATATTGAGACAATGCCACTGACGTGTACCTGGCTCTAGTCCTCCCAGTTAATTTTTTCCCTGGAGAGTGGATTTGGGCGACAGCGTGGCGTCCCGGCTTCCCAGGTTGTTGCACTGACAAACTGCAGTGGTGGTCAAGTCAAGGAGCCTGACAAAATCTCATTAATCATTTTAAATTAAATCCAACCTTCCTGGCCAACCATGCTAAGAAGAAAGCTTTTTTTTTTTTTTTCTTTCTAACAAATGAAAATTTCCTCACTAAGGTTTGAGATCTTGTTGGTCTTTAATTCAGTTAGACAAAAATAAAATAAAACAATCTACTTTTCTAAGCGTGAAAACAAAACATCTGTCCAGATGTAATTTAAGAGATCAACCAAGTGTCTTTTTAAAAATAGAACATATTTCGAATAAAAATACAAGGAAACATTCTGAGGGGAAATTACAAGGGAAATTAGGAACATTATTTACCTTTATTTTCTGAAGTTTGATGCATTTTTGTTCTAAATTATATTATCCTTAATATTTTAAAGAGGAAATTAGACAAAATCACTGCACCATTTTGGTACGTCCTATTCCAGTTTCTTCTGTTTGTAGGTTTTGCACTGTTTTATATAGCAATATGCATGCATGTACAGTTGTCTTTTTAGTAGTTATCATGAGTATTTTCCTGTATGAATAAACAACATGGCTTCATGATAATACATCCTGAGGATGTACTTTGGTCTTTTGACTAGTGCCTACCACAGGGTCTGGGACATGTTACACACTCAAGTATTTGTTAGTTATTTGTTAAGACTGTCTTACGTTTTGGGCATTCCAAGTATTTCTATCTGCTTGTTCTTTAAAAACAGTGTGATTGAGGGTGTGCACAGCTGTCTTTCCCATACTTTGGATTATTTCCTTAGACCGATTTCCTAGCAGAGGGCATTATAGTATGAACGCTTGAAAAGAAAATGCAGGCAGTTGTGTTATTAATAATGAAATTTAAGAGAAAGTTCATTTTAGACCCAGGAAAACAGAGTCCAATTAAAATAGATTATTTTAAATATTAAGACTTTCATATAAGCTTTATCCTCACTGAGCACCATATTCATATTTCCAAAAATTTCAAAGATCAAATAAGAGAAGCAACAAGATCAATGATTTAAACTCTTGAAGTTATTAAGAGTATATAATCTTGAAGCAGCAATATACATTCAGATATTTAAATGTAGAAGTCCCCAAAAGAAAAATGTACATGTAGGGTGTTTTTTTTTTTTTTCTGACAGGCAGAGTTAGACAGTGAGAGAGAGACAGAGAGGTCTTCCTTTTTCTGTTGGTTCACCCCCCAAAGTGGCCGCATTGAGATCCGAAGCCAGGAGCCAGGAGCCTCCTCCAGGTCTCCTATACGGGCACAGGGCCCAAGGACCTGGGCCATCCTCCACTGCACTCCCGGGCCACAGCAGAGAGCTGGACTGGAAGAAGAGCAAGCGGGACAGAAGCTGGCGCCCCAACCGGGACTAGAACCCGGGTGCTGGTGCCGCAGGCAGAGGATTAGCCTAGTGAGCTGTGGCGCCGGCCAATGTAGGTTTAATACATAAGTTGAACTAGTATTAATATTTTTAAAAGGTTAATATATTCTGATTTGTAAGTTATGTACACCTGAAAGTTCTGAATGTATTTAAAAGTACAGTTTCTCTTATGTGTCTAACTAGCATGAGACTATGATTCCTGTATGTTCTTTTTAAAAATGGAAATTGTAAATCCATTTTTCTATATGTCTTTATAGAAACTGAGCCAGAGCCAAAGTAACTCAATTGGATTTAACAAGAATCTGTTCTGGGCACTGTCTGGAAAAGGTACTGAATGAGATATAAGATGAACAACATTCCCACCTACAAGAATTAAGAAAGTTGTCCTGGAGGGGAAAGGCTGTGAGAAACTTCTGAAGAGCAGATAGTATTTCAATCAGCAAATATGGGGGAGGGATTAACAGTTCTGCAGAAGAGAAAAAAGAAAAATTAGTGCTGCTTTTAACAGAACACTCAAGTAAAATCCTGTTAGCTTTTAAGCATTTTTTTCCATTCTTCTCCCTTTCTCTCCTCTCCTCCCCATCCCCTTGCTTCTTTGTTCTCTTCCTCCCTTTCTTTCCTGCTTTCTTTTTTTTTTTTCATTTTCGATTCTCTTTATATACAGAAGATCAGTTTAGCATACATTAAGTTACTCTCCCTCTCTTTTGTATTACAACCTGCATGATAGAGAATATTTCTGGTACCTGTGAATAGTAAGGATTCACCAACAGTACCTACTTGGCATGTTATATTCTGGGCTCCAAACAGCACAGCACAGCACTTATTGAAGAAGGAAGGTGTGGACAGGTCCAAGCTGCAGTGGACATAAGCACTGTTGTGGGTTTCAGCAGAGCTCAGATTACGCCTTGAGTAAGGGAGTATTTTTCTAGTGACAATATAAAAGCCTTTAACAGTTTTGTGATCTTCTGGCCTCCAAGAACTCAGCCCCTTCCCTGTATATAAATTTTTAAAAAATGTCTTATAGCATGAAAGAAATAATAAAGAAAAAAGACTCAGCTCCAAGTGTAAAAGATAGATTCAAAAAGGTTAAGTATAAAAGGGTCTTCAAAGAGTTCATGTAAAATGTGTATTACCAAAAAACTCACAAAAACAAAACAAAAAAATGGAAAAACTATCCATGTATTTCAAACTTTTTTGCACCAAGACACTTATCTTTTAATTCCATTTTTCCATTAACTGTTTGAAGTACTTTCATAGATGGTTAAAAAAAAAACTACTTGGGCTACAACAGAAGTAAACTTCACATCCTTTTGGATACTTTCCTTTCTCAGCTCTTTGGATTCTGGTCCTTGTAAAGTTTTCTTTTTTATTTTTTCCTCTCCCAAACCCTGAAATGCTGTTTCCAAGTTTCTCTTTACTCCACATATTCCCTAAGAGTTACCTTTTCCTATGCTTCACCTAGCATACTCTAAATACTAAGGGTCCAGACCTATATATCTAGCTCTCATTCTTCAAAATTCTATTCTTTAGTTGCAGTGTAAGAATATTCTATTTTTTAAAAAAGATTTTATTTATTTATTTGAGAGTTAGAGTTACAGACAGTGAGGGGGAGAGACAGAGAGAAAGGTCTTCCATCCACTGGTTCATCCCCAAATGGCTGCTATGGTTGGAGTCGGGCCATTCTGAAGCCAGGAGCCAGAAGTTTCTTCTGGGTCTCCCATGCCGGGGCAGGGGCCCAACCGCTTGGGCCATCTTGCACTGCTTTCCCAGGCCATAGCAGAGAGCTGGCTCAGAAGAGGAGCAGCCGGGACTAGAACTGGTGCCCATATGGGATGCTGGCGCTGCAGGGAGAGGATTAACCTGCTGCACCACAGCACAGGACCCTGAAAGTTCTACCATTAAAATTTTCAAGTTCCTGGCGCCTTGGCTCAATAGGCTAATCCTCCACCTAGTGGCGCCGGCACACTGGGTTCTAGTCCCAGTCAGGGCGCCGGATTCTGTCCCGGTTGCCCCTCTTCCAGGCCAGCTCTCTGCTGTGGCCAGGGAGTGCAGTGGAGGATGGCCCAAGTGCTTGGGTCCTGCACCCACATGGGAGACCTGGAAGTAGCACCTGGCTCCTGCCTTCGGATCAGCGCGGTGCGCTGGTCGCAGCGCGCCGGCTGCGGTGGCCATTGGAGGGTGAACCAAAGGCAAAAGAAAGACCTTTCTCTCTGTCTCTTTCTCTAACACCATCCACTCTGCCTGTTAAAAAAAAATTTTTTTTTCAAGTTCCAATGGGAATGTGGTTTATTCCATTTCATACCACCAGTTGCTTTTCCTAGTAACTATCTTAGATAATAGGACAGCCAGACCCTAATATTAGACATTGTTCTTAAAACAGCTAACGCCTATCAAATTCTGTGGTTTTAAACATTCTTCCTCTCTAAATTCTTTATATTTTCTTAATTCAGCCCTTAAAATAGACCCTAACAAGCAGAGAACAAACTTCAACCGTAATATATTTGAAGAAAAAGTTGAGCATGTAGAAAATTACGGTATGGGGCTGGTACTGTGGCGTAGCATGTTAAGCCACTGTCTGTAGAGTTGGCATTCTATATGGGCACCAGTTTGAGTCCGGGCAGCTCCACTTCAATCCATCTCCCTGCTAATGCACCTGGAAAGCACTGGAGGATGGCCTAAGTGCCTGGACTCCTGCACCCACATGTGAAACCTGGAAGAAACTCCTAGCTTCAGATTGGCCCAGATCTGGCTGTTGTGGCTATTTGCAGACTGAACCAGCAGATGGAAGCTCTAACTCTGCCTTTCAAATAAATAAATCTTAGAAAAATTGTGGTATAATATTATAGATATATACAAAGTGCTACAGTATAGAGAAAAGCAGCAAGTAACACTAGTGGTATGCATAATAGACACAGTCTTCAGAATTTTAATAAATTACATTTGAGATAAATATTAGATAATGGGTAGAGGAATGTTAGAAATAGGGGAGAGAGGGCCGGCGCCATGGCTCACTTGGTTAATCCTCCACCTGTGGCACCAGCATCCCATATAGGCACTGGGTTCTAGTCCCGGTTGCTCCTCTTCCAGTCCAGCTCTCTGCTGTGGCCCAGGAGGGCAGTGGAGGAAGGCCCAAGTGCTTGGGGCCCTACACCCACATGGGAGACCGGGAAGAAGTACCTGGCTCCTGGCTTCGGAGCGGTGCAGTGCGGGCCGTAGCGGCCATTTGGGGAGTGAACCAACGGAAGGAAGACCTTTCTCTTTGTCTCTCTCATTATCTATATAACTGTCAAAAAAAAAAAAAAAAAAAAAAAAAGAAAAGAAAAGAAACGGGAGAGAAAAGGGTATCAGAGAAGAAAGGCAAGCTTGGGAAATGCAGAGACTAGACAACTGGTGAAGATTGCGACTGATAAAGCTTTAAGGGTAACCTGAAGCCAACTGTGAAAGGTCTTATATGCTATCCTAAGGAGGCTACCTTTAATATTGTAGGAAAAAGTGAAAAATTGGAAGCCTTTAGACAATGAGATGTCATCAGATTTGCTTTTGGAAGATCAAACTATTACATCTGAAAGATGCTACGGTTCTCAACTTTACAAGATTCGCTCCTTGAGGAGGGACTTGAAAGCTTGGGAGTATAACTTGCATGTCACAATGACTGGGGATGCTACTAGAATCCAACAGGCAAAATCCGGACATATTTATGACCTATACTGCATGGAGCAGTTGCCCATAATGAAGAACATTCTTTGCCAAAGGCAGAAGGACCTCTACTTGCTGGCGCTGTGGCTCAGTTTAATCCTCTGCCTGTGGCGCCGGCATCCCAAATGGGCACCGGTTCTAGTCCCAGCTGCTCCTCTTCTGAGCCAGCTCTCTGCTATGGCCTGGGAAAGCAGTAGAAGATGGCCCTAGTGCTTGGGCCCCTGAACCCACATGGGAGATACGGAAGAAGTTCCTGGCTCCTGGCTTCAGATCAGCGCAGCTCCAGCTGTTGCGGCCATCTGGGGAGTGAACCAGCAGTTGGAAGATCTTTCTGTCTCTCCCCCTCACTGTCTGTAACTCTACCTCTCAAATAAATAAATAAAATCTTCAAAATAAAAAAAAAGGACCTCCACCAGACAAATTTTCATTATTAAGGTTTTTATTTTTAAAGATTTATTTTTTTATTTGAAAGGCAGAGTTAGACAGAGGCAGAGGCAGAGGCAGAGAAAAACAGAGAGAGGCCTGCCATCCGCTGGTTTACTCCACAGATGGCTTCAACGGCCAGAACAGCATGAATCCAAAGCCAGGAGCCAGGAGCTTCTTCCAGGTCTCCCACATGGGTGCAGAGGCCCAAAGACTTGGGCCATCTTCTCTTTCCCAGGCCATAGCAGAGAGCTGGATGGGAAGTGGAGCACCCAGGACTCAAACAGGCACATATATGGGATGCCAGCACTGCAGGAAGCGGCTTTAGGGCTACACCACAGTGCTGGCCCCAATTATTAAGGTTTTTGATAGAACATGTTAAAATTTTAATCCTACAACAGATAAATGTGTGGAGTTTTGACAAAATTTAAAAATCAGCTACTTGAAAGAGAGCAGCCAAAGGCAAGGTTGATCCTGAGAGATAACACTTGGAAGCAGAGAATAATATTAGGTGAGTTTCCCCACTTATTTAGAGATAGGCTCTTAGCATGAGGGCTGGGTTGTTTGGATAGTGTATTTTTATTGTCTTGAAGAATCAAAGGACAGAATTTGGCAGCTTCTTAATAATGCCAGGGAAATCTTGGCAAAGAAAAGAACCAGAGTACCTTCAATTCTGTATGTGAATTCTGTCCCCAATTCTGGCTGATGTCTCAAGTATGTATGTATGCAATGAAGCCAGTTTAAAGAACTAAACTAAATTGAGATTGAGCTGCCACAAACCACAGGGGAGCCAGAATGGGCAGCTGGGAGTTCAGCCAAATTAATTGACCGCTTTTTTTGAGGAAAAAAAATTAATGCAAACTTTGGAGAACCATCAGATTTCCGGGTTTCTGTAACATTTTATTCCCCATGCCCAGTCCATAATCTAAATGACTTAATGTCTGAAAAAAACAGAAAAATTTTACTCATCCTGAAAGAAGAAAAAAATTCACAGAACATGGACACTAAGCTGATCCAGAATACTAGAACGGACAGACAAGCAGTTGAGAGCAGCTTTTATAACTATTCAAGGAGGTAAGGGAAATGTGCTTATAATGACTGAAAAGAAAA
Organism: Oryctolagus cuniculus; assembly: GCF_964237555.1. Taxonomy (NCBI): domain Eukaryota; kingdom Metazoa; phylum Chordata; class Mammalia; order Lagomorpha; family Leporidae; genus Oryctolagus; species Oryctolagus cuniculus. The sequence goes on from NC_091433.1 coordinate 56,640,297, forward strand.
AAATTCGGTACAGAAATATAACTTGCAAAAACTAAAGGGACTCTCTAGAACTACAATAATTGAAAACAAAACAGTTCACTAAGTGGTATAAAACAAAGAATGATTACAGAAAAGTCAGCAAACTCAAATATAGATCAAGAGAAAAAAAATCCAGTTGTAGAAAAAAAAGGAGTAAAAGATTGGAAAAAAAAATTAACACAGCCTCAAGAATCTAAGGAAAACATAAAAAAAATCTAGTATGTAAATGGAGTTTCAGAAGAAAAGGAAAGAGAAAATGAGGCTAAAACAAAATGTTTGACTTGACTTGATGATATGGAACTCATACAAGAGGAACAACAAATTGATAACTGACTCTCAACAAGACTGAGACACACTGGGGTAACATCCTTAAAGCACCCAAAGGGGAAAAAGCCCTGTCAGTCCAGAATTATATTCTCAGGGAAAATATTGTTCAAGAAGGAAAGCAAGAAATATTCAGAAAAAATAAAACTATAGTAATTCACTAGTATCCATTAGGGCCTGAAGTGCAATAAATGCTAACCAAAAGTTTTCATTTTGCAAGGAATACTACAAGGAAACTTGAGGTTGAGGAAGGACTAAGAGTAACAAGAAATGATAATCTGGGTAAATAGTAAAGATATTTTTTATCTTATTGTGGAGTTTACAACATATATGATATGCAATACACGTGAAACCTGTAAGATAATGGATGGGAGGATGGGGAACTTCGGTCTGTATAGTTTTAAGGTTTTTATATTTTATGTAAACTGGTACAATATTAACTGTAAATATTTTTGTAGGGGTATAGTTTGCAGAGTGCATAGATTTTTTTAAGACTTAGTGAAGTGGTTAGTAAATCCAAGATTATTTATGCACAGAGGCAAATTTTACCTCAAATAAAAAAATAAGTGGCCTTCAGCTAATGATATGTAGTTTAAGTCTTCAGGATTGAAGTGTGCTGATGTCTGGAACTTATTTTCACCTGCATCAAGCCAGTAAGAGGGTTGACTGATAGAGGTACAGATAAATATGTGGTGAGTAAAGACAGTACAATTTTAATTGGGTAATCTAGGTATGGGTATAGGCATTCTCTGTAAAGTATTTCAGCTTTTCTGTATGTTTGACATTTTCCACAAGAAAATGTTGGCAGAAAAATATTGCCAATCTACACTTACCCCAAGTTCATATATACAATCAGGGTGGAAAAATAAATCAGGAAAAAGGAAATAAAATTGAGAAATGGAGATGTGTGTACATAAGTGAGAGAGTGAGAGCGAGAGAAAGGAAAACAGAAGTAGAGAGAAATGGGTACTAAGAATAGAGGGCCAGTCTTGTGGTCACAGGATTAAAGCCAGAATTTGCAATGCCAGTATCCCATATCCATGGTCTGGTTCAAGTCATGACTACTCTACTTCCCACCCAGCTTTCCTGCTAATGCACCTGGGAAGGCAGTGGAAGATGGCCCAAGAATTTTGGGCCCCTGCTACCCATGTGAGAGATGAGGATGGAGTTCCTGGCTTCTGGCTTCAGCTTGGCCCAGACCTAGTTTTTATGGCTATTTTGGGGGTGAGAACTAACAGATGGAAGATCTCTCTTTTTCTCAAATAATAAATCTTAAAAATACACAAACAAAAACGTATAGAAAAGAAGTGATGAAGATAGAGAGCACAAGGTATCACTCACTGGAAAATGGGAACCTTACTAACATGTTATCACTACTTTCTTTTTTTTAAAGATTTATTTTCTTATTTGAAAGGCAGAGTTACAGAGAGGCAGAGGCAGAGACAGATAGGTCTTCCATCCTCTGGTTCATTCCCATAATGGCTGTAACGGCAGGAGCTGTGCTGATCTGAAGCCAGGAGCCAGGAGCTTCTTCCGGGTCTCCCACGCAGGTGCAGGGGTCCAAGGATTTGAGCTACCTTCTACTGCTTTCCCAGGCCATAGCAGAGAGCTGGATCAGAAGTGGAACATCCAGGACTTGAATTGGAGCCCATATGGGATGCTGGCACTGCAGGCGGTGGCTTTACCCACTACACAACAGCACTGGCCCCCACCTTTTGTTTTTTAAACTTAATAGTTTCAAAGTTAAAAATTAAAAAATATTTTGTCACAGAATTCAGGGTTATACACATGAGAAAATAATTTAGATATTTGCTTCAGAATCTGAGAAGCTGTTTATTATCAATCTAAAAGTACTCTTGGTATTCAAAAGTTTGATTATCTGTGCTTTGTCCTTGAAGAAAAATCTGTAGTATACTACTCCAGTTGTAATACTGACAACCACTATTGGACTTAAGAGCTGGATCTGAAAGGAAGCCAGGATTCCATACCTCTAGTCAGGAACTTCCGCTTCACCAACTAACTGGTAAACCATCAGTTACACTCAGCATACATTGTGTATCATTCCAAAGCTCATGCTTTTTACTCAGGCTAACTCTTAACTCACCATATAAAAACACTGTTCTATCACCCAATGCTGTGTATTTTAATTATTAAATAATTGTTAATTAAAATATACTTCATACATTTGTTTTCCATTAAGTAGTATTTTTCTTCTGATTACTCATTCATGCACTAGTACCTAACACAGTTCATAAGTGGAAATATCTTGATAAATAACTACTGAATGAATGAAGAGAGTTTACTGTCATTCACAATATTTCTTCATTAGTGGATCCTGAACAGAGGTTGGTATTAGAGAAATAGTCATTTTACTAATTAATTCATATATAAACAAGCAAAGATTTACCAAACTTCTGATAACATTTTATTCTGTTTTTCTAAAGTTAAATCATAAATTTTGACACTTTTTCTTATTTTAAATAGTTTAAAGGACTTATTAAAAATGGAAAAAATCAGTTGATAAATTTATATTATAAAAATAACTGCCAGTTTTGCAAATAATGTGGTAACAAATCAACATTCTGCTTTCAAAGTTCAGAGGAACAGAAAGTTAGTATTGGTTTTTATCTGAAGTCAAATCCAACTTTTATGAAAGACAGAAATAATTTCAGATCAAACTCAAATAAATTTCAGAATGCAGTTTGAGAGAAAAGGAAAAACTTTAGTCAAAATCTTTACAATAAAATAATTATGATTATAAATCTCTTTAGTTAAATATATACACATAACATTAATTTTAAAAAAGAAGGGAAATGAATAACATTTTTCAGGCAAATCTAATACACAAAAACACCACCTTTCAGAGTAATATATGTCAGTTTAACAATCTTTAACAGCTGTGTCAGACAATGGCTCTGCTTTGTGCAAAACATGATAAGCAAAATTAAGGAAAATTCAGCAAAATTATTTAGTTCCCCAAGAAAATTACTATAAAAGAAAATAGTGAAAGAAAAAAAAATGTTGTACAATCAAGTTTGATTGTATAGAGTGGCTAGAATGACCAGCACTGATGTGACCCCCATATTGACTAAATGAGTCATTGGTTAGCTTTAGTCTGAAGTAAAAAGTAGAAGTCCTAGCAATTGTGCTTTTATGCAGCCACATGGCCAATAAGGTAGATATTGTCATAAAGGTGCCCTACAAAATCCTCACTAATGTTTTGAGCAGCACGGCGGGTATTTCGAATAAATTCTCTTTTTGACATTTTATTCTTCACATGAGGGCTAGTGAGGTCAATGGAAAGTAGAATCAAAGAGTAGCAGAGTACATAGACAGCATCTGGAAAGAAAAAAAAAACACTCTAAATTATTAACTAATTTTAAAAATTATCATTCCAAAGGCATAGGGAAAAAATATTCTTAATTCCAAGAGATCAAGATTACCATAGATAAATAAAATGTGACCAATCATTCCAGCTTGCCTGGGCTTTTCCCAATTTAGCATTGAAAGTCCTGTGTCCTGGGAAACTATTCAGTTCAGGACAACCTGCAACTATCAATACCTTAACTAATCACCAATTCAGTGAACATTTTAATTTGAAAGAACTTCACAATAGTTTAGGGGTTTATAGTTAAAAGTCATTCTAGATTTAAAAATGTGAGAATTGGCTTCATTTTCAAATTTGTTACAAATTCAATATCCAAAAAGTAAATTTGTACAGTCAACATATTTGTCTCTCCATTCAAAAAGAAAAGAAACATATGTATTTACATTAAATGCTTTTTACAAAAACCTAGTTTAATTTGAAAGTATTTTTTAAAGATTTATTTATTTTACTTGAAAGAGTTACACAGAGAGAGGAGAGAGAGAAAAAGGGAGAAAGAGAGAAAGAGAGAAAGAGAGAGAGAGAGAGAGAGAGACAGGGAGAGAGAGGGAGGTCTTCCATCTGATGGTTCACTCCCCAATAGGCCACAACGGCTGGAGCTGTGCCGATCTGAAGCCAGGAGCCAGGAGCCTCCTTGGGGTCTCCTACATGGATGCAGGGGCCCAAGGACTTGGGCCATCTTCTATTGCTTTCCCAGGCCATAGGAGAGAACTGGAGAGAAAGTGGAGCAGCCAGGTCTTGAACCGGCACCCATATGGGATGCTGGCACTTCAGGCCAGGGCGTTAACCTGCTGCACCACAGCGCCGGCCCCTGAAAGCATTTTTAATGGCAAGAAAATGTGGTATCTTGGTACTAGAAAATAAAATATAAACACTCTAACATCATTAAATTAATATTGTCATATAACATATTTTAAAGGACTCTGAAATTTTACATATTAATTTCTTTTTCTTTTTTAAAGATTTTATTTATTTATTTGAAATTCAGAGTTACACACAGAGAGAAGGAGAAGCAGAGAGAGAAAGAGAGACAGGACTTCCATCCACTGGTTCACTCCCCAATTGGCCGCAATGGCCACAGCTGTGCCATCTTGGGCTACCTTCCATTGCTTTCCCAGACCATAGCAGAGAGCTGGATCGGAAGTGGAGCAGCCAAGTCTTGAACTGGTGTCCCTATGGGATGGTGGCACTGCAGGTGGCGGCTTTACCCACTATGCCACAGCACTGGCCCTGAGAATAGTGCTAAGTTAAGCTAAGTTAAGCATTACATCTTGTAAAGAATGTTCAACAAGCTTCATGATTGGTGAATATTTTGTAATATCTGCTTAATCAGATAAGCACAATAAAATTTTTCATATGAAGAATTGAGTATATTAAATAAAAACTATCTAGGAGACAGGCTATATCACGCACATACATACTCAAGGGTACTTCTAAAATTTCATGGAAATAGAATTAAAAGAAAAGTATTTTGGTGTAAAATTTTGAAATCCATGCATAGCTTTAGCCATACTATTAACTTTTTGAACAACCCTTGTACAGTATGCACATACAAACAATGAAAACTAGTTATATTGGGGTTGGCGCTGTGGCGCAGTGGGTTAATGCCCTGGCCTGAAGTGCCGACATCCCATATGGGCGCCAGTTAGAGTCCCGGCTGCTCCTCTTCTGATCCAGCTCTCTTCTATGGCCTGAGAAAGCAGTGGAAGATGGCCCAAGTCCTTGGGCCCCTGCACCTGTGTGGGAGACCCAGAGGAAGTTCCTGGCTCCTGGCTTCATCAGCGCAGCTCTGGCCGTTGAGGCCATCTGTGGAGTAAACCAGCGCATGGGAGACCTCTCTCTGCCTCTCCTTCTCTCTGTGTTTAACTCTGACTTTCAAATAAATAAATAAATCTTAAAAAAAGAAAACTAATTATATAAAAAACATATTTTAGGGGCCAATGTTGTGGTGTAGCAGGTAAAGCTGCTGCCTACGATACCAGCAGCCCACACTTGTTTGTATCCTGGCTATTCCACTTTCAATTCAGTTCCCTGCTAATGGCCTAGGAAAAGCAGGCAAAGACAGACCAAGTGTTTGAGTCCCTGCCATCAATGCAGAAGACCTGGATGAAGCTTCTGCTTTCTGACTTTGACTAGGCCCAGTGTTGACCCTTGCTGCCATCTGAGGAGTGAAGGAGTGGATGGAAGCTGGATCTCTCTGCATCTCTCCATCTCTCTGTAACTCTGACTTTCAAATGAATAAACAGATTTTTTTAAAAACATATTTAGGGGCAGCCATTGGGGCAGGGGTTAAGATGTCCTTAGGACACCTACATTTCACATGAGAATGTCTGGGGTTGTGTCCCCACACAGCTTATAATCCTGGTTGTTTCAGGCTTTTCGGGAGTGAAATTAGATGGAAGATCTCTCTCTACCTGCCTGTTTGTCTTTATGCCTTTCAAATAAACAAATAATAAAAAAATTTTTAAAAATAAATAAAACAGGGCTGGTGTTGTGGCGTAATGGGTATAGCCACCACTTGTGATGCTGGCATCCCACATGGACACTGGTTTGTGTCTTTGCTGCTACTTTTCTGATTTAGTTCCTTGATAATGGTCTGGGAAAGCAGCAGAAGATGGCCCAAGTGCTTAGCCCCTGCCACTCATGTGGTAGACCTGGATGAAGCTCCTGGCTTCTGGCTTTGGTTTGGCCCAGCTCTGGTGATTATAGGCATTAGGGGAATGAAACAGCGAATGGAAAGTCTATTTTTCTCTCCCTCTCTCTCCGTAACTCCAACTTTCAAAATAAATAAAGAGAATCTAGTATGAAATGGTGCTATCTATGCACTATGTGAATTATTAGAGCTTTTATAACATCCGAATTTTCAAGTTGACTAGTAAAAATATCCAATGCTTAAACATAAATACTCTTAAAGATTTTATGTAGCTAAGTCCAACTTTCTTTCTAACATAGTGAGTTTACTCATAGCAGTAGCTATGACAAGCTAACATTTTAAAAATATTTCAAATACTTAAAATTAAAACATTTTTCCCTACATTTGAGAAAAATGCCTTAAATATTACTGTTTTTATTTAGAGGTGGGTGGAGGATGAGGTGGACCAAGGATCATACTCTGTATATTTTCTTACCAGGACTAAGGCCAAGTTCTCGCATTAAATCAGGGTTACAAGCACAGAACCTATGTGAGAACTTTGTTATAAGAGTTTCAAGATACTCTCCACGCTCTTCAGGGGCATGGATATGACGAAAAAATTCTCTCAGTGCATTTGGCAAGAACTGATTTCTAAAATTATGCAGTGTTACAAGGTCGTCCAAGACATCTCTCCTGTAGAAATACAAAAAGATGCAGCTTTAGTTAACTTCTCTCTGTTAAAAAAGGTAAAATCATTAATGGCCATTTTTTGGATAAAACACTATATTACTAATTACCATATAAACTAATCCTATAAAAGTATGGTTAATTACTTTTTAAACTTTTATTTAATAAATGTAAATTTCCAAAGTACAGCTTTTGGATTACAGTGGCTTTTCCTCCCCATAATTTCCTTCCCACCTGCAACCTTCCCATCTCCTGCTCCGTCTCCCATTCCATTCACATCAAAATTCATTTTCAATAGTTAATTACTTTTTAAAAATCTTAATTATCATTACTTAAGAAGCTTAGCAATTTTGAAATTTTTCAAAAATAGCTTACAACAAAACAAAAAAGATAAAAACAATTGTACTTATAAAAAAAGGAAAAAAGCACTTGCAGTTTTACAAGGGATAGTTTATTTTCAGGTATTTTCCTGGCTAAATCCAAATGACACTAAAATAATCATGAAAATAATGAGAATCTCTATCTAGCACACCAATCCACATCTCCAGAGGTAATAATTATTTATGTGAACTTTTTAAAGTATCTATATATACTACATATTCTTCTAAATCTGCTTTTTTCACATAGTATATTGTGAACAGCTTTCCATATTATTTCACACAGATGCACCTCATTCTTCTTAATGGCCTCACAGTATTCCATCTTATGGATATAGCAAGTACATCGATATATATGTTTATATTACTTAAAATCACATAAATATTTTTAAATGTAAGTTCGTGTCCATATCATTTTAAAAATAGCATTCTACTCTATAGTCACACTTTGATACAATAATCTTCAATTCTTATTGAATTCAATCACTATTAAATGATTATAATATTGTCTACCAATTGCTTATGGTAGGACAAATTTGGCCCGCTGTCTTTTTTGAAATAGCCACACTAATTTGTTTACATCTAGTCTGTTTGCTTTCACAACACAGTGGTGGAGTTATGAGTAGCTGCAATGATTACAGAGCTGGCAAAGCCTAAGAAAGAAAGATCTGGTTCTTTACAGAAAAAGGACAATTTCTGGGTAACTGGAATAAAGACAAGAACAGTTAATGATAACTTTATTATGTAAGAGATTTCTTCAATGACTAGTTTGCTGGACTGTAAACTTCTCAAAGATAGAGATTATATCTTATTTATCTACATATCTCTTCTCTCTGGTAAAGTTTCTGGAAGAATATAATGAACATTTGCAGACTGTTGTTGAAAAATCCTGAGAAGTCTCTATCAGAACAGCATGTAGTCATCATCTCTATTTGTGTAACATACATTACCAAATGTCACATTTTCGGAATTCCTAAACTTGTACGTGACATTTCTGTATGGTATCTATCTGCAGATATATTCATATTTTATATCCCTAGGGTCTGTGGGACTTATAAGTACAATTTGTCTTACTAGGGCTGCCAAGTGTCTCAAAAATATTTGATTTTTGTTTGCTATTACAAAGATATTGGGCTACCATTTTGTATGCACATAAGAACTTTTTTTTTCTTTTTACTTTTACACTGGCATCTTCCTTTTCAGCAAGTTAAAGTGAACACACAAAGGTATAAGGGACAATAATCTTCTCCCTGCCTTTTAATCAATTTTTCAACTAAATGTTTGCTATGTAGTATAGCTTTTAAAGTAAAATTTAATTAATCAAAAGTATTACATAATTTATTACTGGTGAAAACTTAAAAAATCTTTTACCTTTCATCAAGATAGATTCTCAGCTTTTTCCAATTTAAAGTTCTTGTACAGAAGATAAACTTTGCTATTTCCTTTGGTGAATCATCTAGGATACCCTTTGACATAAAGTAGTTTACTCCCTAAGGCAGAAAGACAAGTCTACATAAATAAAATCAGTCTTTATTTATAAATTTTAACAATTAGGCAATAGCAGAGCAGCAGCTATAAATTCTTTCCAGCATTAATAGACTTTTTATAGCTTTATCATGCAAAATACAAGCTAGAACTTGAACTAAAAGTATTATTTGTAGTTGATAGTTTACATGCAATGAAAAATAGGAAATTCAAAGCCAAGACTCTTAAAGAAATCCTAATTTAATTTTCTGGCTCATGTCAGGTAAAACTAACTCTACAGAAATATGGCATAATAGGGATGGGAGGGAAGAAACTATAATATAGACTTTAAAATAGCCTCATAACAAACTTTCCTCCTGCCTAATAAAAAACATGATTTTTAAAGTTCAAATACATATGTAGCACGCTTTTAAAGGAAATGGCTTCTTGGGGGAAAAAATAACAAGTAATAGTTTTATTCTGGAAAGAAAATTATTTAACTTAAGGTAGGTCCAGTTCCAGGCCAGTTTATGGTTGTATTACTTTGGCTTTAGTGATATTCTTTAAGAATCTAGTTACAGTACACATGAAGGCAAAACATAATAAGACAAAACAGTTTCAGTGTTTTTTTTATAGGATTTTATCTTTGAATTTCCTTTTCTCTGCATGCAAAGATTTCCAGAGAAGCATTATTCACATTTGTACCTCTTTAAATCAACAACAACAAAACATGAACAAAAAAATCAAATGCTAAAACCAGTGTTCTCTCGTGTCTAAGGAGGTCACATTCAAATAAATGTCTTAGGTGGATTTGAATGTGCAGTTATTGAAATAAAAGGCATGTGTGTTTATTTCAACCTGCAGCTATCCAGATACATGCATTTCCATGGACGCTTATGTCTGGATACTAGCACACTGTATGTAGTTAATTGGTAGAGAAAATGATATATTATATACACGCAACACAGTGTTTTCACACATAAATTCCTTCAGCATTTCTTCACTTTACAAACACTTACATAGTACTTAGAAATATTGTGCATATTAAGAATTTTAAAAGTTGGAAGAATTTCTATAAAAGGCTCTTAGAGATAAAAACTTTCTCATAAAATTTTTATATTAAAATATTTTAAAAGCAATTTGGTACCATGATGTAATGTTTTGGAAACTTATAATTATGTGTAAATTATAATTCAAAGGTAAGGCTTTTTATGTAAAAGTACTTCTATGAGCCATCAGGATAGTACCCAATGTTGTTATAATTTCATGCAAATTTTAAAAGAACAAAAGTAATGCTAGGGCACAGGTTTTAAGAATGTACTTAAAAAGCAGAGTGTGTTAACATGAAACTTTCTTGTCAATTGTAAGTAATATTTTAGATCAAATTCTGGAAACAAGGATTAGAACATGTAATCTAATCAAGACAGAAAGCTAAAAAAATTGGTTTGAAATGAGGCTCAATGAGGGAGAATCAGAGAAATATTAGTGCGTGTTCCATTCTTTCCTCCATTAGTTTGAATAATCGAGAGTTGACTGTATAATTAATATGCTTGGCAAAAGTGAAGTCAGGTCTGTTTCTAAACTTCCTTAGTTTAAAAGAATAACAATATTCCAAAACAATTTCCAGTGTTTAATTTTAATTGAAATAATTTAAAGACAAAGAATGTCAATTAAGTATTATTTAATAGATAGTTTACTCATACTTAGATCTATAGTTGAGACATAAAATAGACATTTAAAAATTATGTAAAATAAACAAACCCACTAATATGATCCATGTTGTTTAAATATCATTTGTTGCCTCTATAAAATGAAACCAGCATTTGCCTTATATAAGCATCATGAAACACACTGTTGGATATTTCCTTTTTTTTTTTTTTTATTTTTTGACAGGCAGAGTGGACAGTGAGAGAGAGAGAGACAGAGAGAAAGGTCTTCCTTTGCCATTGGTTCACCCTCCAATGGCCGCCACACTGCGGCCGGCGCACCGCGCTGATCCGAAGGCAGGAGCCAGGTGCTTCTCCTGGTCTCCCATGCGGGTGCAGGGCCCAAGGACCTGGGCCATCCTCCACTGCACTCCTGGGCCACAGCAGAGAGCTGGCCTGGAAGAGGGGCAACCGGGAAAGAATCCGGCACCCCGACCGGGACTAGAACCCGCTATGCCAGCACCGCAAGGCGGAGGATTAGCCTATTGAGCCACGGCGCCGGCCGGATATTTCCTTTTCATAGAACATTTATTTTGAGAATTTCATACCTAATTCAACCTGGGTTCTCCAAAATCAATGAAATGCACAGAAAGATGCATGTACATAAAGTGTTTTAATCTCATTCTACACTGCAAACACAGCTTGAAACAAGCCAACTCTGTTGGTTTATGAGGAAAGGAAGTCTTAGTATCAAGCTTAAGATTCCTTTGGAGAGGAAGGTTACTTTAGAAGGGCTATCAAAGTGAATGGTGGCCGGCGCCGTGGCTCAATAAGCTAATCCTCCACCTAGCGGCGCCGGCACACCGGGTTCTAGTCCTGGTCTGGGTGCCGGATTCTTTCCCAGTTGCCCCTCTTCCAGGCCAGCTCTCTTCTGTGGCCCAGGAGTGCAGTGGAGGATGGCCAAAGTGCTTGGGCCCTGCACCCGCATTGGAGACCAGGAGAAGCACCTGGCTCCTGCCTTCGGATCAGTGCAGTGCGCTGGCTGCAGCGCGGCGGCCATTGGAGGGTGAACCAATGGCAAAGGAAGACCTTTCTCTCTCTCTCACTGTCCACTCTGCCTGTCAAAGAAAAAAAAAAAAGTGAATGGTAAAGAAACAGCCAATAGAAGAAGGCATGGGGCTAGATTATAATTGTCTCAAATAATAAACTGGGCAAGCATCTGTATTCCTATTTTTTAAATATAATAATGATATTAAAAATATCAAAGCATGAGATCTATTTATTTAAAATGTGGTATAAGTATTTTTTAAAATAGTTTTAGAAGAAGAATGGTACAGAGGAATCCCTAGATCTCATAGCTGTCACTAATCTGTCAGAACTAGAACTCTCAGCGGTGTATGTGTGTGTGTGTGCAAATATACACAGATGTATGTGTACATGCTTGTGCACCCAAAGACACACACAAGGCTGTGAGGTGTTTCACAAGTAACATAAGTCATGTGCATTCATATTAGTCTATATTAACATAGTTTCTGGAAAGAGGGTTTTAGCTTAGTTAAGTCTATATAATTTACTATAAAAGTAGCCAATTTTGGACATCCCATTTCATAAAAAATATTGAATTATCTGGATAAAGGAAATCAGGAGACGTTGAGATTGCTGAAGTGTGCAGAACTCATGTTGTATGAGTTGAGGAGTGTATGAGTAATAGGCCAAAGGACATATATAGTAAAGATTTACTTTGTGTGTAGTTCTCACGAAGATTTTAAGCTTTTTTTGGGGATCTTGGATGCTTCTGAGTATGATGGAAGTTATGAAACTTCTTCCCAGAACAATGTAATCATGCATTTTCAAAATGGAAATTGAATACCTGAAGTCAAAAGACTACAGGTTAGGAATCCTTATTTCAGATGAGTGTAGGGATATAGTCACTGATGGTCAGTTATAGGCATTAGCATCACAGAAGAAAGGGCATGCATTGACATGTGAATTGTTCAAAGGCCAAAAGTTTGTCATTTGCTTGATTTTTTTTTTGCATTTTGAAATAAGTTTAAGCTTCAAACATCACCATTTTGATTGATTAATCCATATGAATTTCAATTCACTTATGTAAACTCTACTTGGTTCAACTAAACTGTTGCAGTCACAGCATAGTTCTTTTTCCTCATGTGGTCAGAATTCCTAGACATTTTTTGCCAAATAACTGAGATAAATCATGATGGCATCAGTCCTATAATTGGCTGGTTCTATAGCTTACAGGTACATTTTTGCCAGCTGAAAGAAAACTATTGGCCAAGTGACTGAAAAATAGTTTTAAAGTAACCAAAGGGTAAATAAAATTTATATTGTGATACTAAATATTAGATCTAATGTCTTTGGAAAAAGTCAAACTGGTAAATAATGTTCATGCAAGAAATTTTAATTTCTTAGCAATTTTACTGTTTTTAAAAAGCATTCATTTAGTTATATAATGGGACTTCAAGAAATTTGGGCAAAATAGAATTAAAAAAATACACTTATTTGGGTACAAAAAATTTGTAATGTATGCATTTTTTTTCATTCCTCCCACCACCCTCCATTTTTGTAAAAGTTGTATTTATTTATTTGAAAGAGTTATATATAGAGAGATCTTCCACCCACTGGTTCATTTCCCAGATGGCCACAACAGCTGGGGCTGGGTCAGGCAGAAGCCAAAAGCCAGGAGCTTCTTCTGGGTTTCCCACATGGATGGCAGGGTTTGGGCCAAACACTTGGGCCATCTTCCATTGCTTTTCCCAGACCATTAGAAGGGAGCTGGATTGGAAGTAGGGCAGCCAGTACTTGATCCAGTACCCATATGGGATGTTGGCATCACAGGTGGTGACTTTGCCTGCTGAGATACAATGCTGGGCCCCCATTTAGTTCTTTCAATCTCTTTGATGACCTTAGCAAGGATAAATACTCCAATTTTTATATAAAAATATCATAACTGAACATGAAATTAACAAGTTATTTTGGCACAAGAAGTCTTGAAATCTATGCATCTGAGCAGTCTCCAAATGTTCATGTAAAATGTGTATAATGAGACAATTATGTATGCATTCCAAATTTTTTTGAACCAAAATACCTTTTAATTTCATTATTTTCCTGGAATTTTTGGAGTACTCTAGCATTTAAAGTTCTCTAAATGATTAAATCAAACAAATACATTAAGGTGGTCTATATCTTCATTTAAAATATATTAAACACGCTCGCTTGCTCGCTCTCTCTCTCCCTCTCCATCTCCTAAACTCTGTCTCTCTCTCTTCTCTGTCTTTTCCTTCTTTGCCCCTTCCCTCTATTCTGTTGAGTTTCCCCCAATAAACTCTTTCCCTTAAATATATATATATATACATACACACACACACACACACACACATATATATATATTAAACACACTAAAAAGGGCAGGTTTCTGGTACATTGGTTAGGGCGCTGCTTTGGACCCTTTCATCCTATACTGGAGTGCCTTGGTTGAGTCTCAGCTCCATCTCCATTCCAGTTTCATGCTAATGGGCATCCTGGGAGGCAGCAGTTGATGGCTCAAGTACTTGTCTCCTAGTCCCCTATGTGGGAGACCTGGATTGAGTTCCTAGATCCTAGCTTTGGCTTGTACCAGTTGTGGCAGTTGAGGGCATTTGAGAAGTGAACTAGCAGATGTGAGAAGTCTACTTGTCTTTCTGTCTCCTTGTTTCAAATGCAATGAAAAGAAAAAAAAAAAAACAGAAACAAAAACAAACATGTATGTTAAACACCAGGTATAATACAAGGTATTCAGAGATAAACATTGAGTAGAGTAAGACAGAGTTTTGTCCTAAGAAAATTTAAGGTCTATCTGTGTATGTGCTGCCAAAGCGAGCACAAAGTCTATCTGTGGTGATGAGACAGGTATATAAATAACTAGAATACACATATGTGACACATCACTGATATAAGGTAGTCAAGTTAAGGCTTAAATGATCGTCCGTACTTAATGAAAGGGAAAAATCACCACAGGACAGGACATTTGGAAAAGTCTGAGAGAATGGTAGGGGTTTAGTTATCTTTGTGGGAAACACTAGGAAAGAATCTTTCAATTAATACTGCATTATATGAATAAAAGCAATATAAAAGAAAACCTCAGGCTATTTCCAGAAAAGGTGAAAATATCTTGGATTTGAGAATAAATCTAGAACTAGACTGTAGTAGAAACAGCACTGAATTTTAAGACAAGACTTTTTAAATATAGTTTGTATACATATACAACTGGAAGCCTGTGAAGGCTTCTGAACATGATGTAACCATGGCCTGTACTGTGAATGACAGTATAGCAGAAGTCCCTCCTTAAATGTAGCTTTGTTTTCTGCAGTTTCAATCTATAGCAGTCAACTATGGTATGACCTTATTAAATGCTAAATTCCAGAAATAAGCACCTCATAAGTTTAAAATTGTGCGCCATTCTGAGTAGCATGATGAAACCTCCCATTAAGCTGTCACTGATCTACATAGTTTATGATAGGGTCTATAAGTCACTTGGTAATCATCTCAGCTAACAGGTCAACTGTTGCAGTATCATAGTGCTTGTGTTCAAATAATCATTACATTACTTTAATATTGGTCCCAAAGTAAATAGAGTGACCATGAAATTCAGATATGCCAAAGAGGAGCTGTGAAGTGCATCTTTTAAAGATGCTTTAAATTGTACTACATCCCACATTAGAGTGCCTGACTGAGAGTCTAGGCTTAGCTTCCTATTACAGCTTACAGCTAATGCATACCCTGGGAAGTAATGGGTGCTGGTTCAAGAACTTGGGTCCCTACAAACAATGTGGGAAACTCAGACTGAGTTGTTAACTGCTGGCTTTACCTTACTCCAGTCTTAGCTGGTGTGGGCATGGAGAGTGAAATCAGCAGATGGAAGATCTCTTTCTTTCTCTCTCTGCTTTATAAATAAATAACAATGAATAAATAAAAATAAAATAAATAAAAATGAAAAAAGAAACATGTTGTAAAGGTGAAATAAAAATATTTCTGTGATAAAAAAGTGAGGGTTGAAGAATGGTTGCAAGAAGAATCAGTAAGGGACTAGGTAGCAAAGAGAATGACAGAACAACATTCCAGAGGCCAAGAGTCTTTGAGACTTAAAAAGAAGACTACATTATCTAGTGTAGTTAAGAGTATAATATTCAGAGGAGGGATCAAACCATGGCTATGCCACTAGATGATATGAACGTAAATAATTTATTCAACCTTTAAGCCTCAAACTCTTAATCAGTAAAAACCGTAGTTAGATATTGTGAAGATAAAAAGAGTGGGTAGCAAAGGGAGCATGTCCAGTTTCCTTTTCCTTTTCAATGGTTCAAGGAGCCTGAAATAAGAAAAGAAGGCACTGGATTTGGTGACTGGCAGAAATTAAAGTTGGGACTTGAATTTCAAGAGTTCTCTTTTGGGGTCGGTGCTGTGGTGTAGTGGGTTAAGCCTCCATCTGTGGTGCTGGTATTCCATACGAGTGCTGGTTCTAGTCCTGGCAACTCCTCTTCTAATCCAGCTCTCTTCTATGGCCTGGGAAAGCTGTGAAAGATGGCCCAAGGGCTTAAGCCCTTGTACCCACGTGAGAGACCCCCAAGAAGCTCCTGGCTCCTGGTTTTGGATCACCCCAGCTCCAGTCATTGTGGCCATTTGGGGAGCGAACCAGCAGATGGAAGACTTTTCTCTGGCTCTCCCTTTCTCTGTCTGTAACTCTACCTTTCAAATAAATAAATAATATCCTAAAAAAAATTATGAAAACAAACTGAAATATAAGTTCATTAAAAAAAAGAGTTCTCTTTTGGCAAGAACAATGGAGACTCAAAATCAGACAGAAAGCGAAGGAATGAACTCATGGTAATGAAACTGAATAGCTCTCAAACACTTGAAAAATTTATTACTACAAAAGAGGGAAAAATAAATGGTAAAATTCAGGGGCAAAGAGAGAAAACGAAATTTTTCCAAGATAATTTTGAACTATGCATGTCAGAAGACAAGAAAAAAGAGTTAATAGAAAGAGGAAAACACTGAAATGGAGGAGAAAGATTTCACTGTAGAAGCAGTAAAGCAGATAAAAAAGAAGCATGAAAGTACTACTGGATCAGAGACAGGTTTGTTAAGAAAGTGAAAAGAAGAAACCAATAAAAATTTGGTTTTCTTCTTAGGGAAGACTCCATTTGGGGAGAGCTGGAAAGGAGAGTGCTGATTTGGATCCTCAGGCAAAGTGATGAATTTTTATCAGCAATGGTACAGATATAACTGGTAGTCCACTAAGAATAAATTAAAGGAGTCAAAGTGGCAATGACAATACTAGCAAAGTTCATGTGCATTCACTCCATTTCATGTTAAAGTTCAGCAAAATCACATATATGTTCAGAACCAGTAAATACATATTTGGTAACAGAGAGAATTATAGAAAATTAAGCATACAAAACCAAATGAAAAAGTATTGACTAAGAAAGTTGTGGCTCAGTGGGTTAAACTACTGCCTGTGACACTGGCATCCCATTTGAGCGCAGGTTTGAGTCCTAGCTGCTCGACTTCAGATCCAGCTCCTCACTAATGTGCCTGAGAAAGCAGCAGAAGATGGCCCAAATGCTTGGGCCCCTGAACCCATGTGGGAGACCTGGAAGGAGTTCCAAGCTCCTGGCTTTGGCTTGGGCTAGCCCTGGACATTACAGCCATTTGGGAGAGTTAACCAGTAAATGCAAGATCTGCCTCCTTCTCTCCTTTGTAACTCTGACTTTCAAACAAAAAAAATAAAGAGAAGGAGAGGCAAAGAGAGAGAGGTCTTCTATCCGCTGGTTCACTTTCCAGTTGGCTACAACTGCTGGAGCTGTGCTGATTTGAAGCCAGGAGCCAGGAGCTTCCTCTGGGTCTCCCATGCGGGTGCAGGGGTCCAAGGACTTGGGCCATCTTCCACTGCTTTCCCAGGCCATAGAAGAGATCTGGATTGGAAGAGGAGCAGCCAGGACTTGAACTGCTGCCCATATGGGATGCCAGAACTGCAGGCAGCAGCTTTACCCACTGCGCCATGGTGCCAGTCCCATAAAATAAATCTTAAAAAAGAAAAAAAGAAAGTACTGGTTATTGGCACAGATACCTGGCAGAAACACTACATAACAGCTCTTCTCAGCAGATCTCATGGAAGAAATTTCATTTTTGTTTTAAAGATTAATGGTTGTAATGGCCAGGGCTGGGACTGGCCAAAGCCAGAAGCTAGAGCTTCTTCCAGGTCTCCCATGTGGGTGCAGGGCCCCAAGCATTTTTGGGCCATCTTCTACTTTCTCAGGCACATTAGCAGGGAGCTGGATTGCCTATATGGGATGCTGGCAACACATGCAGTGGCTGAACCTGTTGCGCCATGACACCAGTACCCAAATTTCTTTTTCTAAAGAACCTTAAGGGAAAATTGATTTAGCTTTTTTTTTTTTTTCAATTTTGTTCTTATATACTATGTAAAGTCCAGTACCATAATATAAATCTATCTTTAGTGTATTATATAATAGAAATCAAACTGGATACTATATTTATTATTGTTGCTGTTTTAAAATTAAGATTTTATTTATTTAAAAGGCAGTAGGGGAGGGGGGAATTGATCTCCCATCTGCTGGTTCGCTCCTCAAATGCCTGTTGAAGCTAGCACATAGGAACTCAATCCAAGTTCCCCTTGCAGGTTTTAGGGACTCAACTACTGGAGCCATCATCCACTATCCCAGGGCAAACACCAGGAGAAAGCTGGACTGGGGAGTAGAGCTGTGAGCAAACCCAGGCATTCTAATATGGGTGTGGGCACCCCATACGGTATCTCAACTGATACCTCAATTTTATTTTTTAAAGGACATTTAAGATTTTCAAAATTAACAATCCTTAAATTTTAGCAGTAAATATATATAAAACAAATAAGTTCAATCTTAATTTCTTACTTTTCATTCAATATGGGAACTGATATTACTACCATGTATATATTTTAACTACAGTAGAATGAACCAATGAAACTTAATTTGATAGGTAACATTTTCACTTTAAAAGTAATGTAAAAATGAAGATATAATGTTATGAAAACTTTACTTTTTAGATAATAAAAATAACTGCTACATCATAAGGTAGCTCTCTGCAGGTCAAATGGAAATATTCCCATTGTCTTATTTGAAAAATAGCAGCAGTGGTAAAGATGTGTGCTTTGATATTATTTCTTCTTTTCTACAGTGCTTTCAGACTGCTAAAGTAAATGGAAAAATCTATTAATTTTGTTCAGTCTAACAGTTCTCTCTCATTTAATCAGGACATGTACTCCATAGTTAAAGGAAAAAAAAAAACTCTACAGAATTTGAATAACTGAGCATAATATATCTAGGGTTGCTTATTCTTAAATAAAAAAGCAATGCCTTGTTTTTTGGTTGCAGGAAAATAAATGCATAATATTTACTAGTGATAAAATATAAATCTATATGTCTATGTTTTTATTTTGTTATTTTATTTCATTCTTCTAACTGCTGTAATGCTTTCTCATTTCTGGGCATATTCATGCCCCTCCCCTATTTTTAATGCTGACATTTATCACC
The DNA here is from genome assembly GCF_964237555.1 of Oryctolagus cuniculus. NCBI lineage: Eukaryota > Metazoa > Chordata > Mammalia > Lagomorpha > Leporidae > Oryctolagus > Oryctolagus cuniculus. Next base: position 56,659,418 of record NC_091433.1, read on the forward strand.
TAATCCAGAAGTGTTACACACTACTTTTGAGAGAGATCAAAAAAGATTATCCCTGTAATTCCAGATTGCTATTCAGAGGGGCTGCAGATGTAGAATGGCTCCAAAAAACCTGCCTTTTTGTAAAAAGAAATTTATGTCTCTATAAATTAGTAAACAGCAGATGCTGGCAGTAGCTTAGTTCTATCTGATATTCCCCATTTGCCTAGGAAAGATCTTTCTAGAGTAAGAAGAAACTGGGCCAGACAGATTATCACAGGTGGTCATATGATGATGGCTACAAGAGAGACTTCATCTTCAAAATACAACCTTTGTTCAATGGATTTGCTTTCCCTCACCCTTCTGTAATTGGCAAAACCACATATCCCACAGCAGTCTCACGTCCCCATTTCATTCTGTAGCTCATCGTGATATTTCAGTTTCAACCATCTGCTATTTTCTTCAGGTCTCATGTTTTGTGTATGGCCCCTATGTTTCTGCAGGTCAATATATTTGTATGCTTTTTTCTTTATTAATATGTCTATTGTTAGCTTATTTCACAGATGAAATTATCAAAAATTCAGAGGGAGAGACCTGAATACTTCCTTATACTTCTATTAATTATCAGTTAAGGTGTTTATACATATTATAACTGTTATTAATAATCTAGTTGCTGGATTCAAAGAATAAAGTAAGATCTGGTCTCAGGTTTTTAATATTGATGTAGAAAGATTATTCTTTATTAGTAACTAGGTTTCCTCTTACTGACAAACCCATAACTAGGCTATCTAATGGAAGACTAGAGGAAAGAGGGTAATGAAAACTGGGAAATTAATGTAAAGACAATTTTGATTTCCAGTTCAACTGGAAATCTAAACTGCAGATTTCAGTTTACTTTCTTCCCTAGGAAAAATAGAGTATAAATTGTTCATTCTTATATGGAAGAAATGTGAACAGATAAGACAGTGTCAATATCCTGTAGCTAATGCTCTCTGACAGAGTTACTGAAATGAATCATAACAATATAACATTATATTTCATATGAAGCATGATGAAGAGTCACATTGTTTGGTTTAGAGTATTTGATATGGAAGCAAATCAGTTTATGGCTGTTGTTTCTATTGGCAAGGATTTCAGCTTCTCAGCAAAATTTATGGAGGACTTCAGCAGATTAAAGGTCAAAATGCTGAGAAATTATTAAGAACAGTCACATATACACCATAAACTATTTGCTGATAAAAGATATCAATAGGAAATCTTACACAAAGGAAGGACAGTTGAAGAAAAACTAAATGAAAATGGAAAACTCTATTCAATGGAGTCCAGGGAAAATGGAGGAGAGGTATGACAGATCTTTCTCCTTGTTTTTCAAGAATTAGTAAAGACACAGACAAAATCACAATGGATCTCATTATTGAAAATTTTAAATAATAACAGCCTCTATTAATTAGTTCTAATAGCCTCAAACAGAAAAAAGAGCTGTATCAGGATAGGTTAAACTGCTACTTGGGAAGCCCACATTCAATGTCAGAGATTCCTTTTTGAGTCCCAGCTACTCCACATGTATAATCCAGTTTCCTGCTAAAGTGCCTGGGAGGCAGCATATAATGACCCAAGTACTTGAGTTCCTGTCATCCACATGGTAGGCCTGTATGAAATTCCTGGTTCCTGACTTTAGCCTGGCCTCACCTTAGCTGTTGTGGGCATTTGGGGAGTGAACCAATGGATGGATGATCTCTCTCTTTCTGTCTCTCTCTCTCTCTTTCTTTTAAATAAATAAATAAACTTAAAAAAAAAAAAGCAAAGCAAAAGGCTCACATCTCTGTATCTAGTATCTCCCACAGATACACTGCAATAGGATGGATCAATAAGATGATATGAAAATACTTCTTAAATGACAAATTACTACTTACAACTAAATATAGCATTAATTATTCTAATTATTATTGAAAAAGTTTCTGGTAGCTGAAGCAGGTTTCTTAGAAAATCCTTTTCTATTTCTAACCTGTTGTTAAAAAGCAGTGTCCTAATAAAAACATGGAAATAAAACTCCATTAGGTTAAGGTATGATTAATAACATTCAAAGTGATGAGAAAACAACAGATCTAAACATTGATATTAGCTAATTTAGAATTCTTGCTTTACAAAAACCACACACAAATACTGCATTTGCCATATACATATAAACTATTTAAATAACTAATAAATGAATGTTATAGTTTTATCACATTACTTAGATTCTAATAGGTACATTTATGAACAATTTTAATAGCTCTGAAATGATTTTAACATACATAACATTACAAAAAAGTCCTTAAAATAGACAAGAGAAGCAATTTGGGATTTGCTGGTACATGTGTGTATTTATTTCTGTAATGAAAGATAGGTTTATCCTACTTCCATTTTAGCCAAGATACATATTCTAATTTAAATATGATTTTGGACTCCTAATTATTTTTAAGATGTATTAAAAAAAGATGAAGCTAAGCATTACCATTGAAATAAGGTGTTACTGTGTATGCAAAAGACTGCTGGCACATGTTAGAAAACATACTTAGAGATAAAGGGTACAACAAAACTTTTAGATGTTGTGACTGGTATATATTTCATAAAGAACTATTACTCAGATGCCAAATAATTATCTGTTGGAATTCGAAGTTCAAGGAGAAGAACCAAAGGGCCTAGAGTAGTCCCTGGCTCTGTGTATTTTAAGTCATTATATAGCTACATTTTGATGAACATTTACAGGCATTAACACTGAACATGTTTAATCTTCAAAAAACTAGATACTATTATTGTTATTATATGTCTAGATACTATTATTGTCCCAAAATTACAGATGGGAAAATTGAAGCATAGGGAGGCTAAATAATTTGCCTAAAGTCAGTCACATAACTGGTAAGTAACTATTTATATGTGGATGAATAGTTGAATCTATGTCTACAAAGCTTACAGCTGGCTTTTAAGACAAGTTGTAAATTTTTACAGATTATATAATTCAACTAGAAGGCAAAAGAGGAAAATAATGTAAAGTCATCCTCCATCAAAAATCTGTAAACTGGACCAATATGAAGGGTAGATAAAACCAGAACATATCTTGAAATGTCTCAAATTACACATTCCCAAAAGTTGGAGTCACCAATCCAAACCATCAAAAGCAGCGTATCACTCTGATGCCATTTTTAACTGCTAATGGCCAAAAGTGGTCACAAAAATGTTAACAATTGGATTATAATGATGCTTTTATTTTGAAAAAGCTTATAATATGAAAGAGCGAATGGTTATTTAATCTTATGGATAAATGTACATGATAGGTAGTTTCAAAATGTAGTGTTTCCTTCACATTCCCATATTTCAGTAGCTGCAATTAAGTTGATGGATGCCTTACAATTGGTGGAATCCAAGAATTAAGGAAATATTGTTTCTCAAATTTCTGATAAAGCCCTCATATTTTGGAATGACTTCTATTGTCATTGGTAAAACTGCTAAATGTAGGGAAGACATGTAGAAGAGACATTAGAGCTGAGACCTTAAATCTATAAAGTGACACCAAGTTTCCTGGAAACTGTGGTCATATCAGACACAGGAAAAAATTTTGGAAGTATCAAGGTGGTCACATAGGACACAACAATTTAATAAAAGGAAAACATTTTTCTCTGAAATGTACTAAAAATACTCAAAGCAACATTATAAAAATCTCAAGGTACATTTATTTAATTGACAAAAAAGTAAAATTCAAATAAAAATGCCTTGTTCATTTTAGCATTTCAAATTTATAATTTGCAATTTAAAAATATTTAGGAAAACAAGATCAAAATGTATTAAGTGGTGTGACTGATGAATATGCTATGGAATACTGCAGGGTCTAAATCTCGTTTTCTCAATTAGATTATGATTAGAAAATGGTCTAGGAAATATATTTCATTCTGAAGTTTCCAAGAGTTTTACTCTGATTGTACAAACTCCTTCTGTGGACTGATTCAACATCTAGTGTCTGAATGAGTCCTGGAGACAAGGGAGGAGGTGGACTGCCATAATGGAAGACTGTTAGGGAAAGGTGCAAAATAAAATTTACCTAACAGACACAGGATAGAGTTGCCTTCTTAACCATATAATCACCTGATAGATCAGAATAAAAAGAAATATGATACACACATATCTATATACAAATCCACACATACCATAGTGCCCTAAAAAAGTGAACGGTTTAGCATGACTTGTCTAGTAGGAACTAGCTGGTTGACGGTATTGATTTGTTTAGACAGAGGATGGTACAAATTTGTACTTTGACTCTAATGCTGATCAAGGGAAAGGGCTTTGCCAAAGAACTTGAACATTTTAGCCCCAATGGGCAAATAATTCTCATACAGGGAGAAGTTAGTTAAGCTGCATTCAATTATTCTCTATTAGCTCCTTCTACTCTGATTAAATTCTCATCAGCAAATCTGAAGATGAACTAATTGATTTGCTAATAAGGATTAACAATATTTATTTAAAATATTTTGCATTCAGGATGTGTTTGAGTTGTAATAATGATAATAAGACGACATCAACATGGCTTTGATTGTAAACAAAAGAAACCCCAATTCAAAACAAGGAGATAAATTCACTTTAAAAAAATATCTTGTATAATGAGTTCCAAATTAATATAGCTCCAGGATGGTTAGTCCTATGTTATCGCAGACCCAGTATTTTCTTTCCAATATACTATTCTCAATACGCTGCTAAACCTCTCATAGCTGTAAAATGACAGCTGGTAGTCCTGTAGCTGATTTATAAAGGGGGGAATTGGGTATTCCAAGCAGCAGCCCCCAAAATGTGGAACTGACTGAGTGCAACAGAATAGTAAAGAGCACTGAGAACTCAATTATTCCTAATAGATTTAGTTTCTATCATAGCCAATAGATTTAGTTTCTGTCATAGCCAAAAAATAAGAATTTGAATCTATCTTCTTCTTTATGCTATCAGGCATTGTTCTAAGAATGTATCTGTCAACCTGGTTCACATTCTACTGCCCATACACAGGTTTATTTCTGAGACTGATCTACTTTCAGTAGAAAGATAAATTTTTAGACCTATAGAACTATGGATAAAACCTCAAAAGACAGTATATTTTCCAAAATAAAAAGCATCTTAGTGGCCTGTCATCCTTCACTGAGAATGCTCCCATAGTGCAAGAGACACTAAGAGTTAACAGTGCGCAAAATGAGATACTAAAGATAATGATACAAGCTCTATTAGGTCCAAATTTTTTGGCATAGACAGACCAATATCTACAGATATTTGAATTCAGTATTGTTTTCACTTTCACTGTCCTATTCTTAAGAGAACATTTTTCTTAACAAATTAAATGGCAGTCAAAATACAAAACATGGAAAATTCTTTTCAGTCTGTGCAGACTCAATTCAACTCTCAGTTTTTTTTTTTTTTTTTTTTTTTTTTTTTGTAACAAGTGCTAACAGACCAAAGAAAAGAAAACAAAGTAATTCAAAGTAATTACATACCTACAGACTTTCAGAAGAGAGGCTACATCAGAAATTTGCAAATGAAAAGCAGAGCATTCTAATCATTCTAACATACCTGTTTATATACAGTTAAGATTATAATCGACACTATTATATCTCTAAAATGTGGTATCTGTAATGGTCCTTTCCGAAAAAAAGAGATGGGAGGGGGACACACACAGTGTCAAATACATTTGGGTAATACTGTATACAACATCCTTTGTTAGAAATTGGCAACGTGCATCAATGAACAAAAGTTTTTTTTAATAAAAAAACCTTATTTCTCTTTTTTCTTTTTTTCAGATTTTACTTATTTGAAAGTCCGAGAGATCTTCCATCCACTGGTTCACTCTCCAAATGGCCCCAATGGACAGGGCTGGGCCAGGCTAAAGCCAGAATCCAGGAGCTTTATCCAGGTCTCCCTTGTGGGTGCAGAAGCCCAAGCACTTGGACCAACTTCTGTTGCTTTTCCCAGGTCATTAACAGGTAGCTGGATGGGAAGTGGAGCAGCTGGAACTTGAACTGGCACTTATATGGGATGCTGCAGTCTCAGTGGTTTAACCCATTATGATAATACAGGCCCAAAATTAATAAAAGTTTTTGAAAAATTATATTATAAATGCTTTGAAAAATACTATAAATAAGCATATACGATAATCAATACTGTTATGCTGTGTAGTACCAGTAATGAACATTTTGTTGCTGTATACTAAAGTAAAAAATTCAGTAAAAATCAATACTTGATACTATTAATAAAAAAAGTGAACATAAACTCCTGAGATGCTTTCTATACTGGCTAGTTGTTAGAAATTTCTTGTTTACACTAAAGCTGGTCCAAAATCATGCATTTTCATCTAACAATTGTGTGTAGAGGTGATGTGGTGCTGGTTAAGATAACCCATGCGCCAAGACAGAGAACCAGGGTTTGATACCCAGCTCTAGTTCCTCACTCCAGTCTGCTAATGCAGGCCTAGGGAGGAAGTGATGGCTTAAGTAGTTGGGTCCCTGACATTCTTCTGGGAGACCTGTATTGAGTTCCCAGTTTGGCCTGGTTCAGTTCTAGCCATGATAGGCAACTAGAGAGTGAACCAGAGCATGGGAGTGCTCTTTTCTCTAACAATCTGTCATTATCTCTTTCTTCCTACTATTTTCCCTCCTTCTCTCTCAAATAAACAAGCAGTTTGTATAGGTCAAATTCAAAACATTTTGCATAATCAATTTCTACCAAAGATCAATCTAGCAAAACATATTTGGGTGTTTCTGTATGAAAAGAAGAAAAATTATGCCTACATATTTAAAAAAATCCCAATTGTTTTTTATCTGACCCCAATGAAGATACTAAAAAAACAACACCTGCTTAAAAGCACATTTATACAATCAAAAATAAGCCTATAATATAATGAAATTAAACCATGTTCACTACCAATTTTTGGAACTCTAAATTTAATTATTATATCAAGAAAATGGTTTAATTCAAAACACAGATAAGGAATAGAGCTTACTCATTGGTAAGTAAAATTACTTTATTGTATTATTGCTAGTAGCATAAAATTGACACACACAAATTGTACATGCAGAGGAAATACAACTTAATGTAAACAGATGATTTTCAGCACATTCCTTTACTACACTGTAGTCACCTTCCACAAAATACACAAGCTCATGCACAAGGTCAAGACGTTACATACAGCTGAAATCACAATGTCATGCATATAACAATAGCGTGCTGGTAATCGTACCACAAACTGTGCAGATGTTCTCCCCCACCCCATAAGCCACTGCCAGCAGTTGCTGTGAAGTTTGGTTACCCATATCCGTGACATGAACGGTGTCCTTTGGAGAATCTTGTTCCCTGTGGCTGTAAGTATTCTTATTTTTATAATATTTTAATGATGTTTGCTATTAAAATGTTAAGTACAAAACTAGAAATTATGGGAAAGTACACTTTTTATAATACTGAGCAATTATATACATCTTAGGCATCTGTAACAAACACCACTTACATTTAAACATTTCATCCAAACTATTTTACTGCTTGAAGTTAAATGAACCCAAAATAATGTTTGATGTGCTCCAGTGAGTGGGGGGAAAATCAACTTCTAAAAAAGTACTCCCTTATTTCTAGTACTCAAAAACTTGGAAAGAGTCATTCTAATGACCTGGCTAAAGTATGACTCAATACAGATAATTTTTATGTAAGACCATCTACTAGAACTCTTTCACTAACATGATTTCAATATAAGAATTGACTTGGTAAGCAAACCAAATTGAGATTATTTATGTTAGTCAATAAAAGAAAGTATATAGTCATAAAAATAATTCCAAAACTGTTAAATGTATTTCAGTGTCCTTTTTTGGGGGGAGGGGGAAGAGAGCCTATTTATATTCCAAGTGCATTCTGGTAAAGACAAAATTCTATTTTGCTATTAGGTAATACTTGCCAAGCAACTGATATTTATAAAAGCATAGAATCAGAATTTTAGAACCACAAGACACTTTGTGTGGTTCAGCTCTATGCCTCTTGGCAGTGCTTTCTGGCTCTTTCAGAATGGTGAAACAATACTCCTAGGATGCTCCAGAATATGTTTAAATAAGGCCAGTGAGCAAAAAAAATACAGCCAACTCTCAATAACAATGGAAGGTAGGATGGATAAGTAAAATCTGAAGATCTAAAAATCTCACTTCTGTTAATAACTCCAATCCTCTTTCTTAGCAAGCAAGCATTTGACTTAAGAATTGAATTTTCTTAGTGATATCAGGAAAAAGACTTGAATTATACTTCTTTTTCTCTGCCTCTGTCTTCCAAACATTCTAGACGTTTAAGCAAGAAGTCTATAGTCTAACATATGTAGCTATAAAGATGAAACATTTTTATATCTAGTTTCTCTAATTTATGTATTTAAAACTATCTGTATCATATTCTAGGATATAAGGACTTATATCTACATGTGTTTATGTTTTTGGATAAGAAAAGAGATTTTATAATTGGTTTTAAAAACTGGTACTTTAACAAGGAAAGACTACTTACCACAACCAACATCTGCAGTTACCAATTTTTTTGATTTTGTAAATGTATAATTTAATACTTACCAAGTTATATTTTTTTTTAGAATGTAACATTTCCAAAGCAGATGAATTGAAGATGACTGCTTTAGTCATTACCAGTATAATTTATGATGGGTCAATACGTCTTGATAAATTGGGCACAGTAAGACTGGAGCTTACAAACAGCTGCCTTTCCTGATTCTTACATACAGAGTCAAATACTGTGCTCTATTCTGTCCCAGTTCTTCTCCAGTCATCATCATTCAGTTATATCAACAGTCTGATGCAAAATATGTATCTTATTATAATGTTTGTCAATTAGCAGCAAGTAATAAAGAATTCAGAATAATGAAGTCTCCGAAACCAGGCCATTCATTGAATTTGGAAGTGGATAGGTAACAAAACCTAAATTGATGACTTTAATCCATTCATTTACCTTTCGATCTAAAGAAAGAGCATTAGATTCTGAAAATTGTATATTTTTTCCAAATGTATAATTTGAATGTTAACCTCTTACAAGTCATTCTAATTTCATTATGAGAATCAGATTCCTACTCACTGAAAGAGGAAGGGTAGATTAATGGATACTAAGTTAGGGTTCCATAGGAGTAAGAAGTTCTGGTGTTCTATTGCATAGCAGGGTGAGTACAGATAAAAATCTCTTGAATTTATGTATTAGGCTTTATAATACTTATTCTCATATTTGTAGGGATAAGCATTAACTGTTAAGAAGTGTGTATATCAGCAATATTTTGTAATGGTATTTCATTTTTATTTATGTAAAATAAAAAGTGAACAGCAATTTTAAAAATAAATCATTGGTATTAATGCATTTTATAAAATCAATATTTCTGCTTAAGATGCAAATACTCTAATGGGAGAGACATTTCCTGAATTATAACAAAAGTTAAGATAATTAAAAATAATTTAGCTATATGATATAGACATTCCTTAATACATCTATAAAAAATAAAAAGGATTAGTTTCTAAAAATTAATTAAAATTATCCTGCCACTGAAATTTTATCACAGAAAATAATAGACTAAGAAAGAGTACCTTTGAATGTTGTATGATTTGCACTTAGGTTTCTAAGAATAATGTTAATAGATATTTAAACACTTCTGAAAATCTGAACTTTTCCAGGATACATTAAAATGAGAATAGAAAAAAGTCCATTTTGATCATTTTCCCATATTATGTTAAGAATCAAATAACACACATTCAGTTTTACAACAGAATTTAAAACTAGTTTCCATGTCCACATGGAATTTACATTGTTAAGGGCATTATTAAAAGATAATATTTTGATGTGTCAGAAGGTACAATGATAGTCTTTGTGATTATCTCTGACAAATAAATATCACTGCTGAACAGAAACAATAAATAGTAAGAAAGTACTGCAGAAAAAATTTAATGAACATATTCTGGGTTTCCATCAAAATTTTATGTTCTCTACCCATGATGGTTTTGTATAAATCTCAATCAGGTCAGTAGACAACTGCATTTATGTTATGGAAGCTGCTACACAAAGTGAGAAGGTGAAAAGATTAGACTATGCCATAGTAAGGCTGAGAAAAATGACTTCGTCATACTAGCAATAACTTAAAATATATTGGGCTTTTCAGCAATTGAAAAGGTATTTTCAATGGTTTGGTATTTTTACCTGTAAGTTTATTATGTTGGAAATCTGTAGTAAGATAGTAATAACATCTACATGAGAAAAAAAATTTAAATTCTTCACTTACCTCATCTGGGTTGGCATTAAAGGTGAGACTACCTTCATCCAGCTGCATATATAGTTTTCTAAAAGAAAATCCTAGAGGTGGGTTCTTATTGTATATGGAACAGTGACCCCAAGTGGATTTGCACAACCTGTAAAAATGAAAAACAATGAGACAGGAAAACATTACTAGCTTTCATTTTCTAAATTCAATATTCATACACATGATAAAACAGTAATCTGAAATGACATAAAAGTGGATTTTATAGCTCTAAAGTTTAAAATTTTTATTTTGTACTTGTTTTTTGCACTGGAGTATTATAGATGCCTTAAATCTAGCAATTTTGATAGCGTCTAATTAATGGTTACAAAGATTAAACATGATGACATATTTATTATGTGTTCCCATTAAAATTTTGCACTCCTCACTTATATAACGTAACTAATACCTATCTCAATCAGGTCAACAGAGGACTGCATATATATATCATGGATGCTGCCATATAAAGTTAGTAGCAACAGGAATAAAAACTAACAGTTACTAGATTATAGGTATTATTTTAACTATTTTAATTGCATTAACCTGCTTCATCTTCAATAATTCTCTGATGTTGGTGCTACAGCTAAGAAACACAGAGACAACAAAGTTGCCTGATAGAGGCAGGATTTGAACACAATGAATGACTCTTACTCCAGAGCTAACAATTTTTATCAAGAAGCTAAATGGGATTTATTAAGTATTGTGAAATAAAACTAAATTGTGGAAAAAAAGATTTTCTGGGTGGGGGGGGTCAATCTTTTTCACAGTACATATATTAACAACACAAAATTAAAATAAATCTTTAAAAAAAACAACAGAATCAGAAATTCAAATGCCATGACTGCAATACATACATCAAAAGCTATGATATTAAGGAAAGCTATTTTTAAGATTCTACTTCAGGGGCAGGCACACATCAGAGGATTCACGTTTAATACCCCACTCTGGTTCCTGATTCCAGCTTCCTGCTAATGCAGACCTTGGGAGGCAACAATGATGGTCCAATGATGGTCCAATGATGTGTTCCTGCTACCCTGTGGGAGACCTAGATTCAGTTCCTGGCTCCCAGGCTCCATCCTAGCCACTGCTGGCATATGGGCAATGAACCAGTGGATAGGCACTCTCTCTGTTTTTACTCTGCCGGCCTTGAGCAAGAGCACGCGCACACACAGAGCACAGGAAAAAAGAACAGTCTATCACATCAAAATGTGTGAGGAGAGGTAGCTGAAATATCTAATTTTATGAGATTACCCTTTCAATAGTTAATTTATACTCTTGAATTTTTTTATCAACCAAATGAATAACTGATTCTAAAGTGGCAACTGTAATGAATTTTCTAGGAAATTAGTATTTCAGAAGTCTTCAGTTACATCACTAAGCTATAGCTGTGAAAGCCATAATCTCCCAATATCAGTAAGTATTCAACACACTTAAAATTATTAAATAAAAATCCAGCCAGCATTTAATTTCAAGTATAAGCAATTTAACATTAAGAAAAAATTCCAAGTATCATAAAAATGGGCATAATTATGCAAACAATAAAGGAAGCATTTCTTTCAGAGATAAACAATCTAGATTTAAGCCTCAAGTGAGAATACATTCTGAATGAGCACAGAGAAGTTTAGATGTAAATATTTTTTCAAGTTCAAATATATTAAGACAAATTAAGCTGGTGGTGCCTATCAAAATGTAGAAAAAGAGACTATAAAGAAATGAGTCAGATTTAAAGTACTTTCATTTCTTCTTATGCTCCTTTGATAAAAAACTTATTTCATACACTAATTAATACCATTTCTTCTCACAGTATCTTCACTATAAGAAGTAACTGAAGAATAACAAAATGATACTAATAATTGTTATGTTTAGCCACTGAGAAGTGATCAAGCTAATTTATACTATAATTCAGTGATATTACCCAATGATTCCTTTAGGTTTGGTAACATTTTCATGACTCAAAAAAAAAAAAAAGAATTCACATACTCATAATTTTATATAGGTATGTGATACTATCTAAGGACTAATAATTTACGCTCAATAAAACATTCTATTTACCTAAATCTATATATATGAAATGCATGAAATTTGATATCAAATAAAATTTAAAAACAAAACAAACAAAAAACCACATTCTATTCAACCACATGTTGGTAGTTTCAATTTAATCTGATGTAATAGCTGCTAAAATTTCTAAATAATCTAGTTTAAGTTGAAAATGTAGATTATTTATCTCCTTTCTTATTATTTACATATGTCACTGATGAAATGGTGGGTTGGAGAAACAAAAAGTTGGTAAGATTTTCACGTTAGAATTTATACTGACAGGCACCTTTGATAAAATATATAAATAAGTAAAAATACATATATAAAAGAAATAAGTACATAAACAAATAAGTAAAAATACTCAATTTGCTACCAACGAAGAAAATAGCATTTGAAGACTACTGATTTTTAAGTTACACTGATTCTTCAAATGGGATACTAATGGGAGGCACAAACTATACCAGGGAGTGAAGAATCCAAGTTTTGGACTGTGACTTCTCACTTCACAACTTTGTCTTATTTTTAGAATAAGCTAACAATTTCTCATTTGTAATAAAACAACACATAACTATTTGTAACCTCTCATCTAATTGTAAAGCCATTATTGTATTTCTTTTCCCAGTATCAAATTTGACTATACAAGTCAAATCACACTTTCAGTTTTCTAGGTTCTAGCAACATAAAGCACAAGCCCAAGTTAAACATATTTCATAATACTTATATTACAAAAAGCATAATTATGCTTAGAGATATCTGAATCAAACATTGGTGGGTTTAACTTACCCTTGCCAGAGAAGCTCATCATTAGCAAGATCCTGCCAAACACATGAAGCTAAGCAGAGATCAGTTGCATTCAGGTAGGATAAGATGGTAAAGCTTAGTTCAGGAGGCAACATTTCCAAATTAATGAATCCTTCCTGTTCTTTAGATTTCCTTGCTTTCAAAAGATGATATATATCTATGCCTCCTTGGACTTGTTTACGATGACTGGTGTTAGAAATGTTGCTTGCAGCCATTCTTCTGCTCTGCTCTCTGGTGAGGTAGCCTTGCTCACTATAGCCTTCCTGTTGTAGCTGCTGGTTTCTGGCCACTCTCCACAGCCCCTGACCCATCTGCAAGCCTGTGAAAAAGCCAGAATGTAATAAGGGTGGCATTAAAAAAGTAACCCATCTTTCCCAGTGGTATAACAAATCTGACATGAAGCATTCATTTATCAGAATTAAAATTCCTTATTAAAGCCTATTAAAACCAGTAATATACCACCAAAATAGAACACTGTGAATACAAAATTAGAGTAGCTTTAGAAACATTTGGCTTGATCATCTCCTTTATTCCAGCTTGCTTACTACTTCTAAAGTCCACAGGTGACATAATCATTTTTCACATGGTAAGATTTAAAAGTTACTGATATCCTAAAGTCTCTTACAAATTATAACTATGTGGACTTATGGGCCTGTATTAAATACAGCTCTGATCAGAGCACAGGAGTTCAGTTAAAAGGCCTCCAGACCCTGCTTTTTATCACAATTCAGGCTAAACTAAGCTAGCCCCTTTTAACCAAACTCCCAGATGCATAACAGCTGTGAAACAGGCTTTTAGTTTAATTCTTGCCAGTCTACACTTATGTTGTAGACTGTAATAAAATGTAACATAGGCCCTGAAGTCTAATTCAGAAACCTTATAAATTAGACACCTTCAACTCCATGATAAATAGCTCAGTAATAGCTGACTATTTGGTTTTGTGGTTGCTTTAAATTAAACATCATAATTTAGACTAATTTTCCAGTTCTTGTCTACATAGCCATTTGGTTCCTCAAAGGTACCTGGAAAAAGAGGCACAAGAAGAAGGTGTGTTCCTGTCTTTCCCACTTCCATTTGACATCCAACAAAAGCAGCTCTACATTTATATACTACACATACTGGAAGTTTCCATACATACTGGAAGTCTCCAGAAACAGATATTTAGAAAATAACTGGCCTAGACTTATTTGGTTTTGGCTTTAGAATAAGTAGTTTTTCCTGAAGAAATAAATTCATTGAGAAAAAGTAAACCAGTAAGTTTTAAAATGACACAAATACATGCACTCCCATGATTTTTTTTTTTTCTTTTTTAAAGATATTTACTTGAAAGGCAGAGCTAGAGAGAGGTAGAGGCCGAGTTAGGTCTTTCATCCACTGGTTCACTCCCCAGATGGCCACAACGGCTGAAGCTGTGCCAGTCTGAAGCCAGGAGCAAGGAGCTTCCGCTGGGTCTCCCACACAGGTGCAGGGGCCCAAGGTCTTGGGCCATCCTCCACTGCTTTCCGAGGATATAGCGGAGAGCTAGATTGGAAGTGGAGCAGCTGGGACTTGAATCAGTGCCCATATGGGATGCTGGCATTGCAGACCAGGGCTTTAACCCACTGTGCCACAGGCTGGCCCCTCAATGATCTCTTTTAAAAATATATCATTTTATTAACTCAAGTTGATTACTAACACTTGTTGTATTTAAACAAATTAGAAAAAATACTGATTCTTCACAGAAAGTTATGAAAATAGTCAAAATTTGTAGCATAATAGGAACTTTAAATGTCTGTCTTAATTAACTGCTTACAATATAATAAACAAAAATGAAAGTGAAAAAACCAGAAAGAGAAAAAAAAGTGGTGACCAGAAATTTTGAAAAGTACTGGAAATAAAATTGAGCAAAACTTCAAAGAATGTCACACTTTTTTTTTCTAAGATTGATTTATTTATTTTGAAAGTCGAAGTTACAGAGAGAGGGGGAGAGACAGAGATCTACCAGCTGGTTCACTCCCCAAAAGGCCACAAAGGTAAGGCCTGGGCCAGGCAGAAGCCAGAAGCCAAGAGCTTCATCTGGATCTCCCATGCGGGTGGCAGGACCCCAAACACTTGCTGCTTTTCCCAAGTCATTAGCAGGGAGCTGGAACGGAAGTGGAACAGCTGGGACAGGAACCCGTGCCCATGTGATGCCGGAACTGCAGGTGGCAGTTCTACTCTATGCCACAACGCTGGTCCCATCACACACTTAAAAAAAAAATATTTAAAAAGGAGTGCTCCACATGCCCATTTACTGAATTGTTGTCTGTACAATGGCTACTATATTAAGTCAATTGTTGGTCAAAATAGAAACAAAGCCCAAGATAATTTATAACTCCTCTTTATGTTAAGCTGCTTGGAATTGAAGCAGCTTATGCTATGAAAGCAATGGGGCAGGGTGGAGTGGGAGTGTGGCAAGAAGAGAGGAGGTAATACAATGAGAAGGGGTATTTCAATGATTTTTAGGTTTTTTTTTTTTTTTTTTTTTTATACAGGCAGAGTGGCCAGTGAGGGAGAGAGACAGAGAGAAAGGTCTTCCTTTGCCATTGGTTCACCCTCCAATGGCTGCCACGGCCGGCGTGCTGTGGCCGGCGCACCGAGCTGATCTGATGGCAGGAACCAAGAACTTAGCCTGGTCTCCCATGGGGTGCAGGGCCCAAAGACTTGGGCCATCCTCCACTGCACTCCCTGGCCACAGCAGAGAGCTGGCCTTGGAAGAGGGGCAACCGGGACAGAATGCGGTGCCCTGACCAGGACTAGAACCTGGTGTGCCGGCGCCGCAAGGCGGAGGATTAGTGAGCTGCGGCGCTGGCCTCAATGATTTTTAAATGTGGGAAAAAAAATTGCTTTTGTAAGGAAGACACAAAAGATAACCCTTCCCTGCTTACTACACATACCACAACAATGAGATCAATTCCTTAACTGGAGGTTGAGGATTAAAAGTAAATTATTAAAAAATATAGAATATTAAGAAAATGAAAAGACATGCCATAGAATAGAAGGAAATCTTTTCAAAACACATATACGAATAACTGCTATCCAAATCACACAAAGAACTCTCAAATCTCAACAATAAGAAAAAAATGAAACATGTATAAAATGGGCAAAAGATAGAATATACACCTCATTGAAGAAGGTATACAGATAGCAAATGAACGTAAGAAAAATGCTAACCATCTTAAGCCATTAAGGAATTGTGAGTAAGAACAGAGAGGTACCAGTACATACTTATTGGAAAGGTATTCCACAAGCACTTACAATACCAAGTATTGATGAGGATGAAGGAATTCAAAATGAGTCACTTCCTAGTTTATCAGTTTCTTATAAAATTAAGCATACTTTTACCATATGAATCAGAATTTATATTCCTTGGTATTTATTTAAGTAAATTGAAAATATAGGTTCACAAAAAATACAGATGAATATTAATAGTAGTTATAATTCCCAAAACTTGTGGGCAAAGAAAATATACTTCATTAGGCGAATGCATCATGAACTGTGGTATATCCATACAATGGAATATTACTTACACTAAAAAGAAATGAGTTATTAAGCTATGAGAGGACATGGGGGGAAACTCCAGTGCATGTTATTAAGTGAAAGAAGCCAATCTGAAAGACTCCATATTAATGTGATTACAATTATGTAACATTCTGGAAAGGCAAAACTATGGAAATAGTAAAAATACTTAACAGAAAAAAAGGAGAATGCCAACAAAA
The DNA here is from genome assembly GCF_964237555.1 of Oryctolagus cuniculus. NCBI lineage: Eukaryota > Metazoa > Chordata > Mammalia > Lagomorpha > Leporidae > Oryctolagus > Oryctolagus cuniculus. The sequence goes on from NC_091433.1 coordinate 56,676,281, forward strand.
ATCTGAGGAATTTTAAAATTGCTTAATGCTATACTACATAATGGAACATTATAAAACAAGTACGACTCAATTTTGACATAAAATTCATTATGGATATTTGTTTGACTTTGCAAGAAAATGCCTAGTAATCACACTAACTGCTGAACTAATCTAGTCCTTCCAAGTACTTAAATTCTTATTTTTATCTGTATCACTAAAGATAATTAATCCAATATGGTAAATGTGGTATTTGAATGCACAAGATATAAGGTGTTTAATAACAATTTTTGTGAATCTCCCTATAGCATTTTTTTCTAGCAGCATATAGTTAAGCAGCTGGTGTTACTCTCAGGGCTGTTGCTAGGAAACAAAAATTCAGGGTGATTTCCCTAGGTTCTGGACTTTAATGAGGATCACTTAAATTAAGCCCTGGATAATGTGATTCAGAAAGCATCCAGCAGGTAGAAAGAGGTAAAGCCAGCAACTGGTTCTTAAAAAAAAAAAAAAAAAAAAAAAAAGCTGGGGATGGTGGAAAGTTGAGGCTTATGTACTTATGTATACATAGTGCAGACAAAGAAAACTAAGATATATCTAATTTTCTATTCTCCTACTGCTAAATCAGACTGCAAATTGCCCCTTTGGGACTTGCCTTTCTCTTTTAAGCAGTTTGTGATGCTTTAAAGAGAAAGTAGGATAAATCACTCTCAGAAGACGAATATTATAAGCTCAGCATTTGGAAAAAGGAAGGGCTGTCAATGATGTTCTATCCACACTCCCAGTATTTCTTAGAGTAACAGAAACGTGGAATATGGTGTAACTGTCAGATAAGTAATAAAACTTTCAAAAAGACATGACATCCATTTTGTTAAGTTATGATGCAAGGCATGGAAGGAACACAGTATTGTGGACTTTGAGGTTGGACAGATTTGAGTTTGAATCTTGAATATGTTAGTAATTACAGGGGCTTTGGTGGGGAGAATTACTCATCTATGCTAAACTTCAGTTTCTTCATTTATAATATGGAAAAACTGTCTCTATAGCTTAAAATCTTGTTTTATTAGATAATGCATGAGAAGTTCACTTCATGGGTAATAACCAATACATGTTAGTTATTACCTTGTTTTGACAAAAATCACATTTTCATAAAATGAAAATGACAGCACTTTCATAAAACTTATTTAATGATAGATGACTATCCTGATGTCCTGCCTGATAAATAAACTTATTTGTTCATGTTCATACTTGTATGGCTTTGGTAGGGTTTGTACACAACTTTTTACCTCCTTTAGTTCTCAGGTTTTGTGCATGTTTATATTTTTTCCTTGTAAATTTTTATGTCAATGACCAAATCAAAAAATAAATAAGTAATCCTAAAAATAAAAATATCATGGTCCACAAAAATTTAAGATTTCAACATACCCAACAATAGTTCCAATAGCTATGTGGTGAAATGAGTCCTTGTGTTACCTTTAGTAGCTCTCAACATCTGGCTCTGAAATAAATGTAAAATATGATACAGTTTCACATTGGGTTCCTGCGTAATTTCAATTCTTGAAAACACATGTTCTGATAAAATCAATCAAAACTTGACTTCAACATATAGTCTTCAGATTTGTCTTAATAGTAATTATTTGATAAAAAATCAGTTGCACAGTGAATATTTAAACTGAATATGCAAAGATTTTCCAATTAAAACACAAAGTACATATTTGCATTTGAAATCACTAGCTTTGGTGTAAACATGGATTTCAAGATGAAACTATTGCTGAATTAATCACTCCAAAGAGACTGAGGAAAGTAGAGAATTCTTTCTAAAATAGATTACTCTTACAAGAGTGTAGTTAGTCCTTTTCATGTATATAGTTGATTCTTTTTATTCATAGATTATATGTTCTATAAAGTTGCTATAAACACTAATTATTTAATACTGAATCACAGGAAAAATACAGGGTTAAGTTTTTATAAGCACCTGGTTACAATGTTTTTGACAACCAATTAATACATAACCTTGTTTTATGTGCATTTCTGTTTGAAGACACTTTAATATGTATTATTAACTCACTAACATTGAACTCATGGCCAACAGCACTCACGGTAATACATGAAGGAAGATTATTTCACAAATCTATGTTCTCTGTAAGGCACACCACTTGTCACTTTGGGGCCTTCTTAATTTTCAGAATCACCAACAAAAAGCACAAAAATGTGAAAAATGTGGCACTCAAGAGGCCATGAAAAGGACACTTGTATACAAGAGTTAAAATAAAAAGGAAAGTCTCCCCATATTCAACTTTAGCTGAGAATGTGTACCTTGAACAGCTCAGTTTTTTTGCAGCTCTGTGTATGCCACTAACAGCTAGAAAAGTGGCAGGGGTATTTTTTTTTTTTTTTTTTTTTTTTTTTGACAGGCAGAGTTAGACAGTGAGAGAGAGAGAGACAGAGAGAAAGGTCTTCCTTTTCCGTTGGTTCACCCTCCAATGGCCGCACAGCGCTGATACGAAGCCAGGAGCCAGGTGCCTCTCCTGGTCTCCCATGCGGGTGCAGGGCCCAAGCACTTGGGCCATCCTCCACTGCACTCCCGGGCCACAGCAGAGAGCTGGACTGGAAGAGCAACCTGGACAGAATCCGGCGCCGCGACCGGGACTAGAACCAGGTATGCTGGCGCCGCAGGTGGAGGATTAGCCTAGTGAGTTGCTGGCCATGGCAGGGGTATTGATTGGATCATTGAAGTGAGCAGACAAGCTCACAAATCCAAAATATAAAAATAATGAGATTCAACTGTAAATGTATGCTACTGAAATATCCAATCTTTTCTTCTAAATTCAATTTATTACATTTAAAGTTTTTGAGAAAATAAATTGAGGGAAATAATGAAAGCAATTAGGACATCATTTTTTTCCTCATTTGTCAAAATGGTTGTAAAATTAATACATTCTTCTTAAAGATTTATTTATTTGAAAGGCACAGTTATAGAAAGGGAAAGAGAGGCAGAGAGAGAGAGAGTCTTCCATCTCCTAGTTCACTCTCCAGAAGGTCACAATGACTGGAGTTGTGCCAATCTGAAGGCAGGAGCCAGGAGCATCCTCTGGGTCTCCCATGCACGTGCAGGGGCCCAAGGACTTGGGCCATCTTCTACTGCTTTCCCAGGCTATAACAGAGAGCTGAATTGGAAGTGGAACAGCTAGCTGGTGCCCATATAGGATGGCGGTACTGCAGGCAGCGGTGGCTTTACCTGCTACGTCACAGCGCCAGCCCCTAAAATCAATACTTATAACCAAAGATTTGGATACAATTTACTAAATTTAAATGTACACTTTACCGAGAATGATCAGTACAAAATAAAACAGGTCTTAGAGTGTCTTCTTAAATAGGATGAAGTTCCAACTGAACAATGGCCAAATAGGTGAAAAAACAGGGTTCAAGAATTTTTATTTTCCTGGATCCTTGACCATTAATTTGACCATTTTAATACAGTATTCAAGTAACACTCCTGGTGTCCAGAGTTACTACATTTTTATTTAGTTTAAAGGTAAAATATTCATGCTTGCCTTTGCACTGCCTGCAAATACACTCATGTAAGCACAACTGTGGATTCCAAAGCCTAATACTAATGGCAATTGAATGAGGATTGCCAATGAATTGAGTGACCTTGAATATTCAGTGGTACTGTGTATGAATGTGTCAAAATCAGCTGAGTAATACATTTTTATGAATTTAATCTTATAATAAGAATTTCATATTTTGGTTTATTATTATATTTTACATTTCAAATTTAACTTATCTGCTCCTAAGGCTGAATGTTGCCATGGCACAATAGATGGGATGAAATAAGTGGAAAATAACACAGTTTTAGGAAAAATACAGACTTATTTGAAAGTAATATCATTGTAAAATATCTACCTATGAGATTGAAAAAAGTTTGATTTAGCTAAAGATGTTTTTATCCAGCAAAGAGCAAATGATCTGTTGTACTCTTACACGACAATATTTTAATTATGTTACAATTAACGTGCCTGTATGGTATTTTTTCTTCTAAAAAAACTCCTTTGGTATTACATAGCTTAATTTTTTTTAAAGATTTATTTATTTATTTCAAAGTCTGAGTTACACAGAGAAGGAGAGGCAAAGAGAGAGACAGAGAGACAGAGAGACAGAGAGAGAGAGAGAGAGAGAGAGAGAGGTCTCCCATCTGCTGGTTCACTCCCCAATTGGCCGCAAGGGCTGGAGCTGTGCCAAACAGAAGCCAGGAACTGGGAGTCTCTTCTGGGTCTCCCACTTGGGTGCAGGGCCCCAAGGACTTGGGCCATCCTCTACTGCTTTCCTAGGCCACAGTTGAGAGCTGGATTGGAAGTGAAGCAGCTGGGACTCAAACCAGTGACCATATGGGATGCCGGCACTGCAGGCTTTACCCGTTATGCCACAGTGCCGGCCCCATATATAGCTTAATTTTAATATTCTAAATTTTAAAATTACTTTGACTCATGCTAGTTAGCATTGCTTTAGGAATATGTTTTAAACCAGGACTGGGTAAGTATAAACGGTAGGGTATCATCTCATTAACACAATTTTTCATTTGCCAGATACCAGTTGGACAGGTAATCAGAATAAATAATGTTCTGACTCACTTTCTTTTTTTTTTTTTTTTTCATTTTTTATTTTTTTTATTTTTTATTTTTTTATCTTTTATTTAATGAATATAAATTTCCAAAGTACGACTCATGGGTTACAATGGCTTCCCCCCCCATACCGTCCCTCCCACCCACAACCCTCCCCTTTCCCACTCCCTCTCCCCTTCCATTCACATCAAGATTCATTTTCGATTATCTTAATATACAGATCAGCTTAGTATACCTTAAGTAAGTATTTCAACAGTTTGCTCCCACACAGAAACATAAAGTGAAAAATAATAGATGATTTTTTTTAAACGATGATGAAATCAGATCAGACCTATTGTCATGTTTAATCCCAGTGAGAGTCAAGTTGGGAATTGATAATTTCTTTCTTTCTTTTTTCTTTTTTTTTTTTTTTACAGAAGATCAGTTTAGTGTACATTAAGTAAAGATTTCAGTCGTTTGCACCCCCATAGAAACACAAAGTGAAATATACTGTTTGAGTACTCGTTATAGCATTAAGCCTCAGTGTACAACACGTTAAGGACAGAGATCCTACATGAGGAGTAAGTGCACAGTGACTCCTGTTGTTGACTTTACCAATTGACACTCCTGTTTATGGCATCAGTAATCTCCCTATGCACCAGTTATGAGTTTCCAAGGCTATGGAAGCCCCTTGAGTTCTCCGACTCTTATCTTGTTTAGACACGGTCATAGTCAAAGTGGAGGTTCTCTCCTCCCTTCAGAGAAAGGCACCTCCCTCTTTGAAGACCTGTTCTTTCCACTGGGATCTCACTCACAGAGATCTTTTTGCCAGAGTGTCTTGGCTTTCCATGCCTGAAATACTCTCATGGGCTTTTCAGCCAGATCCGAGTGCCTTTAGGGCTGATTCTGAGGCCAGAGTGCTATTTAGGACATCCGCCATTCTATGAGTCTGCTGCTGACTCACTTTCTAAAATATCTTTTATGTTCAACTCTTGGCCTCTTGTGAGATGGAGCGTATATATATTTATTGCTATTCCCTTCTATTAAAATGACAGAAAAGGAATAAAAAAGGTAGAAACTGTTAGCCTAAAAGATAAAACAGGATGGTGAGTACCTATGAGATTTCAACATATATCTGTAACATCAATAGTGGAAGAAGGAGTGGGTACAAACAAAGCCAGGTTGAGAGAAAAGGGCAGTCTGGAATAGTGCAGACAGGTATGCAGAAGCTTAGGTACCTTGTAGAACCCTCAAGAGGTTTTGGTCTATAAAACATTCAATAAGGAATAGAAAAATTCAATGTAAAATGAGCAATAAAAAATCAGAATTGTAACACTTCTGAGTCACGCTTCCTTTTCTATACAACTACAGTAAAAATATTCCTGTTATTTTTTTGAGAAATAATTTTTGTATATAGAACAATAGACTACAACTCCCCCCACCCTTCCTGCCCCTATACATACATATCACACATCTAGAATGTTGACGTTTCTACCCAAATCCTTTCCCTCACTCAGGCTCAATGAAGTAGCACATTCTTCTCAAGAAACTGAATAACCCTAGAGAAAAGACTCCATTCTATCACCTTCCTAACTTTTATAAGTCACCCAGCACGTCTATCAAACTAATCACCCCAAAGCAAAAGCCACCAGCCGTTTAGGGTGCACACATATATAAATCAACTTTTTACTGCCTCTAATATCCAACGTTCAATCATTAAAGTGTGTGTAAAACACACAATTATTTGTTTGATTTTTCCTATTTTATCCAATGACTCTCCAGTAAAAAACAGTAATTTTAATCATTATTTCAATGGAAATAAACTTTTATACTCTGCATATTACATATTTTTTGAATTTGTAGTAGATAGCTTCTGAAGCTCTGATACATATGAATAAAGTACATCTTTCTGGTTCACTTTTGACTTGTTTAGTGTCTATCAGGAAACCTCTCTGACGCAAGTGATTGGCACATTGAGACATCTGCATCTCCTTTAGGAATGCCTGGGTTCAAGTCCTGGTTCTGCTTCGAATTCCTGCTATCCGCAAATATACATCCTGGGAAGCAGCAGTGATGGTTTAATTGCTTGGGTTCTAAGATTGAGTTCTGGGCTTCTGGTTTCATCCTGGCCCAGCCCAGGTTGTTGTGAGCCTTTGGGGAGTGAACTAGCAGATGGAAGACCTTTGACTTTGTCTCTCTCTCTCTCTCTCTTCCTCTCCCTTTAACACAAATGAAAAAGAAAATTCAAAGTTATCAATAAATAGATAAATAAAGGAGGAGGAAAAGCTTTTGTAAGAGAAGAATGCTGGGAGAGCACTGTGGCACAGTGGGTTAAGCCACTGCTTGAGATACCAATATCCCATATTGGAGTGATGATTTGATTTTCAGCTGATCTACTACCCATCCATCTACCTGCTAATGTGCTTGGGAAAACAGTGGATGATGGCCCAAATAGTTGGGCCCTAGCCACCCAAATGGGAGACCAAGATGGAGTTCCTTGGCTCCTAGCTTGGGCCTGGGCCAGCTTTAAATGTTATAGCCATTTGGAAGTGAACCAGAGGATAGAAGATCTCTCCCTCTGTCTCTTTCTCCCTATATCTCTCTGTCACTCTGCCTTTCAAATAAGTAAATAAATCTTTTTTTTTTTTTTTAGAAAAAGGAATGTTAACTAATAAAGATAGGGTAACAATGGAATTAGAAAAATAATTTTTAGGGCCCAACGCTGTGGTATAGTAGGTTAAGTTGCCGCCTGTGATGCTGGATTCCCATATGGGAGCTGGTTCAAGTCCCGGCTGCTCCACTTCTGATCTAGATCCCTGCTAATGCACCTGTGAAACCAGTAGAAGATAATCTAAGTGTTTGGACCCCTGTACCTATCTGGGAGACCTGGAAGAGCTCCTGGCTCCTTGCTACAGATTGGCTCATATCCAGCCATTGTGGCCATTGACAAATGGATCTCTTGTACTTCTGGACATGATACACTGAGGACACAACATCAATTATGAAGTAATCCAGCCCCAAATCCATAACTTGAATTTAATGATAAGGATTATCAGTGAAACTTAAATGCAGCCTATAGAAAATATAACTTTTTCTCCAAAGCTATGAAAGCCAACTGATCAACAGTTCCAGATTCCAAGAGATCAAAATATAAAATATGACATCTAAATGCAATATGTGGACAGGATCTGTGCTGGAAAAGTCGCTATATCAGAGGATAAATTAGGATAATTGAGAAAGTAGATATTTGGGCTGAAGACTGGGTAAGCATATCACCAACAATGTTACATTTCCTATATTTGGTAATTATACAATGATTTTAATAAGAGTACATTCTTGTCCTTAGGAACTACACATTGAAGTGTTAAGGCATGATGTTAGCAACCTATGCTAAAATAGTTCAGAAAAGCCTATAACATTTATGTTTATTTTTTTAAAAAAAGATTTATTTATTTGAAAGGCAGAGTTACAGACAGGCAGAGGTGAAGAGACAGAGGTCTTCCATCTGTTGCTTCAGTCACCAAATGGCCACAATGGCCAGAGGTGAGCTGATCTGAAGGCAGGACCCAGTAGCTTCTTCTGGGTCTCCCACTTGGGTGCAGAGGCCCAAGGACTTGGGCCATCTTCTGCTGCTTTCCCAGGCCACAGCAGAGAGCTGGATTGGAAGTGGAGCAGCTGGGACTCGAACCAGCAACCATACAGGATGCAGGCCGCAGCTTTACCCCTACTATGCCATAGCGCCTGCCCCAAAATTTATGTTTCTTTTTTGTTTTTTTCTTTTAGATCTTATTTATTTATTGGAGAGGCAAAGTTACAGACAGTGAGAGTGAGAGACAGAGAGAAACCCAGATGGCCGCAACGTTGCACCGATCTAAAGCCTGGAGCCACGTGATTCTTCCTGGTCTCCCATGCGGGTGCAGGGGTCCAAGCACTTGGGCCATCTTCTACTGCTTTCCCAGGCCATAACAGAGATCTGGATAGGAAGTGGAGTATCCAGGACTCGAACCGGCGCCCATAAGGGATGCCGGTGCTGCAGGCGGAGGATTAACCTACTGCACCACAGAGCCAGCCCCCCAACATTTATGTTTCTACAGACAGAAGCAATACAGCTAAATGTTAAAAATTGGTGAATCTGGGTGAAGGCTATGCAACATTTTTTATTAATTGTACAACCTTTCTGTAATCAGAAGTCTACTGGTTGTGGAATTCAGATATGTAAATTTGAAAAAGCTCTGGCTTGAGTCTGGGCACTCAGCGTTAAGAATTACTGCCCTAGGGCTCATATAACACAGATTAAGAAGTTAAAAATTCAACATTATTGTCTAAGAGTAGTAGGAAATCATTCAAAATGTCAAAGTATTCAAAGAATCATTTTTGCCATTTTTCATAAGGATTTTTAATTTTAAAGGACAGAGAATTTCTTTTTCAATAGAGTAGAAAAAAACACCCCTTAAACACTTTGTTGTGTGTGGAGATTTAATCCCTGGAATTCCTGGCTGAGTTCCTCCCTTTTGCTCATAATATTAAACATATAATATTTATACAGTATCTCTTTTTAATCCACACAGCAACCTTAATAGGTATGTGTTATCTTAATCTTTTGGCTGAGAAAAGAGTGGTCCAGAGAAGTTAAGCAAACTTGACTGAGATCACATATCCATCTAATAGAAGATTTAGGATTCAAACTCAGATCTAACTGAGTTCAAAGCTTTTATTCTTCACCACCAAACTCTGACAGCCCAGAACTGTCAGAGTTCATGAACAGAATCAACAGTCATTTGTTTCTTCATCACCGGGTCTCAACTTTTTACCTCTGTCACCTCTTATATCTCTGTTGTGGCTTCCAGCCACAGATGCTCTTTCAGGCATTGTTCTCATAGAAAGCACACAGGCTTGGGTGTGAAGTAAGATCTAGATCTAGTTCCTTTTCTCATTAGTTAAGTAACAAATAATGCTTATCCTTTGAAGGGCTAACAGAGAATCTAACCCATAGTAAGTAGTTTACAATGAAATAGTATTTGTTCTTCTGCTCCCTTTAAATGCTAACTATTTATTTTGGTTCTTCTATTTCAGGGTACACCTGATTATTGTGGATTTAATTATCTAAGTAGTCACAATCATGGTCCCAAATTTCATTTATTTAGGACCTGCAAATTTTTAGGTATGCCATTTATTTTTGCCAGTAGACAAAAATAACAATGAGTAATCATATAAAATAAGCTGAAGCTAACTTGGCTTGTATAGCTATACTGTAAATATAAGACACAGATTGGGAGTCTGTCGCTGTGGCATAGAGGTAAAGTTGCCACATGCAGGGCCAGCATCCCATATGGGTGCTGGGTCCAGTCCCGGATACTCCATTTCCAATCCAGCTCCTTGCTATGGCCTAGGAAAGCAGTAGATGATGGCTCAAGTCCTTGGGACCCTGCACCCATGTGGGAGACTCAGAAGCTGTAGGCACCTGGCTTTGGATCAGCCCAGATCTAGCGTTGCAGCCATTTGGGGAGTGAACCAGCAGATGGTTCTCTCTCTCTTTTCTCTCTCTCTCTCTTTCACTCTCTCTCTGCTTCTGCCTTTCAAATAATAAATAAATAAATCTTAAAAAAATAATCCAAGCAGACAGATTTAAAAAAAAAAAACAACAACCACAGACTGTCTAATAAGGTCAAGTATTTAGTCAACAGCCTGTGATAATAGATATAACCTTTTGGCAGTTAAGTAATATCGCTGTATTATAATATTTAATCATTACTGACATGTTTCTAGAAGTAACTCCAAAATTTCATGGGAAGATTCAACAAGTCAAAGGTCCTTTTGGAAGTTATCATAAAACATACTTGTCAATTAATAAGAGGGGCCTTCAATGTGGCTTAATGGGAAAAGCCGTTACCTGCAGTGCTGGCATCCTAAATGGGAGTTGTTTTGAGTCCTGGCTGCTCCACTTTTGATCCAGCTCCCTGTTAATGTGCCTGGGAAAGCAGTGGAAGATGACTCAAGTCCTTGGACCCCTGAACCCATGTGGGAGACCCTGAAGAAGCTCCAGGCTCCTGGCTTCAGATCAGCCCAGCTCTGGCCATTGTGGCCATCTGAGGAATGAACCAGCAGATGGAAGACCTCTCTTTCTCTCTGCCTCTGTCCCTGTAACTGTGTTTCAAATAAATCTTAAAAAAAAGTAATAAGAAATTTCTATTGAGATTTTTGTAATATACTTACATCCCCAATAATTTGATTTAAAGTATTTTGTGGAAAGCACGTCAACTTCTTTGGCTTTTGAAATCAATGCATCAATTGCTAATATCAGTATTATTAAGCATTTCTTAGTTACAGCATAATATTTACCCAATTATTATTATTTGGTATTATAATACCAAATAATTGGGTATTTTGGATCTTATCAACTTATCAACTCCATTAACTGTAATATGAGGAACTGATCCCAATCAATAGGCTATATGAATAAATCTTATATTGAACACAGTGGCTTGAAGATATAAATTGCTCTGTAAATATCTGTTGACTCTGGCCGGCGCCACGGCCCAATAGGCTAATCCTCCACCTAGCGGCGCTGGCACACCGGGTTCTAGTCCCGGTCGGGGCACTGGATTCTGTCCCGGTTGCCCCTCTTCCAGGCCAGCTCTCTGCTGTGGCCCGGGAGTGCAGTGGAGGATGGCCCAAGTACTTGGGCCCTGCACCCCATGGGAGACCAGGAGAAGCACCTGGCTCCTGCCATCGGATCAGCGCAGTGCTCCGGCCGCAGCGCGCCGACCGCGGCGGCCATTGGAAGGTGAACCAACGGCAAAAGGAAGGAAGACCTTTCTCTCTGTCTCTCTCTCACTGTCCACTCTGCCTGTCAAAAAAAAAAAAAAAAAAAAATCTGTTGATTCAATAGATGGATAAGTGGTAAACACTGATAAAACATTAAATTAAGTGAACTTGATCAAAATCTGACAGCTTTTACAAAAATTAATTCATAAATTTAAATTTAAAATATAAAATTAGAGAACTTTAGAAGTATACATAAAAGGAACTTTAGGATCTAAGGCTAGGCAAGGAATTCAGAAGCAATATCTATAAACATAAAAAACTGAATAAACAGACTTCATCAAAATGAAAAATTTAGTTGATGAAAGTATACACAATCAACTGAGAGAAAATAACCCACAAATCGCTTATCTTGCAAAGGACTGGTATCTAGAACATATAAGCAACTCTTAAAATGTTAACAGGAAAGCAAACAATCCAATTAAAAAACAGGAACAAAAGAAATTTCAGGGGAGAAGATGTACAAAGGACAAATATGCATATAATTAGATAGTCCACATCAGCTAGGACAGAGGTAAGTGAAGTTATAAAAGGGCAGCAGGAGGGATTCCTGTGGTATTAAAACTGAGCACTGAGGAGTTGGATATAAGAACCTGCATAGAACTTCATACACATTTACATGCATATTGTGTAAAAAATAAAATCTGACAAATCTAGATGAGATAGGTGTATTGTATCAACATCTATATTCTGGCAGTGACAATATACTAGTTTTGGAAAATACCATCAGGGAAACAGGCAAACTATACAAGGGATCGCTCTGTAAAATCATATTTCATGGTTGAGTTTCAGAAAAAGATATTCATTGTATATTAACCATTTAGAGGTCATTTAAATAACAAAATATTGTATTGTAAAAGATCTGAACAATTTTAAAACAATAAAGATTTGAACCTGTAAATGTGTGTGCCTTTTAAAGGAGGATACATTTTTAATATATTTGAGTGATTGCTGGATTGCTGGGGAGTGTGAAGAAATTGTTCTGAATAATATCAAAGAGAAACTTGTTTATTATGGAAATGTTTAACTGTATACCATGTAACAGGGTAAAACAGTGTTGTGTAGAATAGAAATGTGTAAACTAGATATTCAGAGACATTGTCATTGAACAAAGGTATTTAAATGGGTTTATTGAATTGGATGAGACTTGTTTCAGTTTTGTTGCTAGCAAATAATAAAGTGATTCAAAAATATTTAATTTCTTCATAATAATAAGTTAAATATTTTTTAAATATATGTATCTAATAGTACAAAAATGGAATAAACATAGTGTATAGAAAACTGAATTTGACAACATATTAATGAATAAACGAACAAATGATTCCAAAAAAAAAATTTCTTGCAATACCATGTATATCTACAATCATCTAAGAAAATGAGAAATGAACATTTAAAATAGGTGCATCTTATGGTATAAAAATATCTCAATAAAGAATTAGAAGAAGAATTCTAATGAATGTTTTCAAGAGGATGACTAAGGACAAAGCAAGTCTAGTGTCATTTGACAACTAGTAGCCATTTTAGATTTCAGGAATTCAAATAATTGTTAAGAATCTTCAATCTAGGGGCAGGCGCAGTGGCGCAGTAGGTTAATCCTTCACTTGCTACGCCGGCATCCCACATGGGCACTGGTTGTAGTCCTGGCTGCTCCTCTTCCAATCCAGCTCTCTGCTAAGCCTAGGAAAGCAGTAAAAGATGGTAGGATCTCAATCCTTAATTTCTTGTACTATGCAAATTAGTGGTAAAACTACTACTCAAACAGTACTTTATACTTTGTGTATATGTGTGGGTGCAAACTGTTAAAATCTTAGTGTATACCAAGTTGATCTTCCGAATATAAATATAATTGAAAATGAATCTTGATGAAGAATGGGATGGGAGAGGGAGTTTGAGATGAGATGGTTGCGGGTGGGAGGGAGGTTATGGGAGGAAAAGCAGCTATAATCCAAAAGTTGTACTTTTGAAATTTATATTTATTAAATAAAACTTAAAAAAAAAAAAGATGGCCCAAGTCCTTGGGCCCCTGCACCCATGTGGGAGACGCAGAAGAAGCTCCTGGCTCCTGGTTTCAGATTGGTGAAGCTCCGGCCGTTGTGGCCATTTGGGGAATGAACCAATGGAAGGAAGACCTTTTCCTCTCTGTCTCTCCCTCTCACTGTCTGTAACTCTACCACTCAAATAAATAAATAAAAATCTTAAAAAATAAAAAAATCTGCCACCTATATAAATCATCTTTATCTTCATGGAATTTATCATATAGATCAAAAGAAGATACAATAAAGGAACAAATCCTTCATGATATAAATCCTGTAATGATGTTTTGACTATAAAGGATGTACTGTTGATTGGATTAAGGAATAAATGCAAAAATATTGCTATTTGTGTGCCTCTTACTTGGTCTAATGAAGAAGACAACGTAAACACAAAGTACATTAATTAGTGAATTAATATAATTATTCATTAAAAACAAAGACATAAGTTAATGTGAATTAATATGGATTGCTTCAAATATTATACTTCTAATAAGTATATCAACAATTTATTTAATGACAATATTTTCAAAATCAGGATGCTTTACTTAATTTCCAAAAATTAATACATATGCTTATTTCTATTAAAATAACAGCAATACTATTTTATTGTATCACTGACCAAACCCTTAATGGAAGATTCAATTTTTTAAAAAATCTATATGTAAGTATTGAGTTATTTTTGATTCTCTAAAAATTAATTTCGAATTTTATTGTGCTGAAAAATTCCCTATTTTCTTAGAGAATGTGTGCTATAATGTCTGTTTTAGAAAAAATACTTAGGTTTTCTTGGAACTGCCATTGTGGAGAGTGACTTTAAAACTCTCATGATGCCATGACTTGCTTTTTGATATTAGGTGTTTCAAATAGAATTCTGAGGTTCTATTTCCTATAAAAAGGAGGAAATCACTCCTTATCTATTTCATAGTGCTGAAAGAAGAAACATAGACAAAAATATGTTTTAACTGATAAAGCAGTATATAAGTCCTGGCTCAATTTCTCTTTTTTTAACTATAAAAATCTGAGAACCAGCTATACTATTTTGGTATGATTTTAGATGCCATTTTTACATTAAAAATATAGTTTTTGGTCTAAACAAATCTGATGTAACATAGTACAAACAGATTTCCATCCAGAAAGCACTATAAAGATTAATCACCAATAATGATACCAGTTACTAATTTATTAAAGTTTATGATAATAGTCTTTTGTACTATGTACTTGCAGCAGAGGACTGTGTTTTGACGAGACGGCATTTTTTACTGTATCTGTAATATTTTTTTCCTTATTTCAAAAGGATACAATATTTCCACAAAAGAATAAGCCAGAAATTATTTTATTGATAGTTACTGGTATATCAAATATAAAGTCTATTTGTAAAATATTAAGCAGCTTAATCAAAGCACCCATACATAACTAGTTAAATAGCAAAGTATTTGCAGAAGTAAAGAGTAATTTTACTAAAACTTGGTAATTTCACAGCACTGAGCACTCAAACAGCATGAATTCTGGAGACAACTACATGAGGGCACTACAAAACGTTCATGGAAAATGGAATTAAAACACACATTTATTTTGGAAAATGCATATTGTGAAAAAAATTATGCATGAATTTCAAAATTTTTCTGCAGCAAAATAAACTTATCTTTTAATCCCATTTTTCTACAAACTTTTTGAAGTGCTGTCATGTACTCATATAATGAACAATGATCTCCATACCATTAAGGTATACAAAATCTACACGGGGAAAATAGGAAGAGAAAGGAGTCTGGAGGTCTTAAAAAACACTCTGTTTTAAATACTTTTGCTTGAAGCAAACCAATTCCATAAAGTTCTTGTGAGCATACAGTGTTAAATCAATGATATGTGATAGACATATAAATGGCCTTATTTAAATACTCATTATAAATTGTTTTCTTCAATATTTTTATGCTTAAATTCCAAAAAGTAGAATTTGGAAGTAAATGTTCTATCTCTGATAAAAGCCTAAAACATGTACAAAAGAACTACTCCTAAAATACAAATTCCACTGATACTTAAAAATATTCATTTATTTTTATATTTTTAGAAATGTTCAATGTTTTTCAAGTAGAAAGCAACAACTAGGTTTTTGGTTATTTTTGTAAAAGGTGCAAGATTTATATGATCTGAAGAGAAACCAGAGTATTGCTTATTTTAGATATTAAAAACCTTTAAGTAGTATTTTTGTGATATTATTCAATTCTGTAAGAAAGTGGAATGGTCTGTGAGAAAATGTATTCTGTAAGACATTTAGAATCAAAGTGGCAGGGCAGCACTTATTTCTCTACTTCCAAAAAAACAGACCACCAAAGTAGTTTAGAACAGACTGGATAAAGAAATTTCAAGAACAAAAGAAAAAAAATCTGATAACCAATCACACTCCTAAAATTTAAAGGCAACAACCGTAGGAAAATGAAAGAAGGCTAAGTCCACAAGGAGGTCTTTCTAAGGAGAAAAGGGAAATAGCTAAGTACTAAGAGGTCACAAGGTACACTTAAACACATAAAAAAGCACCTACTCATTAAATTTAAAGATCTGGTCCTGCAAGAGCAGTTTTTGTTACTAAAAGGCATACCCTTTATAGGTGTTTTTTTTTTTTTAATTCAAAAAGACATACACTATTACTTTGTTTTCTGAAGATTTATTCCCCATTCTTCAATTTCATTTTATAATGAGTGCTACCAAAATACCATTTCAACAAATACAAAAAATATTTAAATATAGCAAAAAATTTTACAATTTCAGGTTCATTAAATCTCTGGTTGTTTTGCAAGATACGTGGTCTGTTTTAACTTGCAAATAAAATGTAGTTAACATACTTATCTCCAGAATTATTTCTAATTACACTGGAGCTTACTTAACTGCACTACTAGTTACTCAGCATGATTGTAAATAGCAGCAGCCATGGTAGCATATGGCAACTAATCTCCTCTCACACTTTCATGTCCACTAAACAAGATGGCCATTCCCATGAGCACTGCAGAAGTAAAAATAAAATAAAACAAAATATAACTCTCATTGTATTGCTTTTATACAAATAAGAGCATTAAGATAAATACTGAGGACAACCTGAAACAGATGGACAATCACAAGTGAGATGACACATCTACTTTTCAAAAGAGACAACGGAAAAAAGAAATTTATTCTATAGGCATACCACCCTGAACATGCCTGATCCTGTCTGATCTTGAAAGCTAAGCAAGGTCCAGCCTGGTTAATACTTGGATGGGAGAAAATAGAAATTTGATTAAGACTCCACTAGCTAGTTATGAGCACTGGATTTCCTGACCTATGAGACAAGGGTTTTGACTTTCAAGATCTCTTTTTGTTATAAAATGCAATGGCTCTAAGAGGGAGGAGTCAAGACAAAGAAATAGAAGACATCCAACTTAGAAAGAAATAAAATTATCTGTTCACAGATCTTATGATCTTACATAGAGAAAATTCTAAGGATTCCACTAAAAAAGCCCTTAGAACTAATAAATGAATTCATCGAAGCAGCAAGTTACAAAAGTCAACAGAATCATCTGAAAAGGAAATTATGAAAATAATTCCACTTATAATAGCATCCTGAAAACAAAATACTTATGCATTAACCAAGGATGTGAAAGACTTCTAAAATGAAAGGTAAAAAGCATTACTAAAAGAAATGAAAAAAGACAGAACAAATAGAATACATCACATGTTCATGAACTGGAAAATTTACTATTAAGATGTCAATATATAGAAAGCAGTCTGCAGATTCAATTCAATCTCTATCAAAATCTCAAACCTATTTTACATCACCACCAACTGTTCATGAATGAAGAATGGATGAGAATAAGATGGTACATATACAGAATGGAATGCTATGAAGTCTTAAAAAGGGAGAAAATTTTCACATATGCTAGAACTTGGATGATCCCTGAGGGCATTACACATGAAATAAGCAGTCACAACACAACAAATAATATGTGATTCCTTCTAAATCAGATACTGAAGTAATATAAATCATAGAGACTGAAAGCAGAATGGTGATTGCCAAGGGACTATGGATGGAGGTGGAGACGGGATATGGGGTGTTACTGTTTAACAGGCATAGGATTTCAGTTTTATGAGTTATAAGGATAGGGACCAGGGATGTGACACTGTGGGGTAAGCTGTGGCCTGGGATGTCAAGCATCCCTTGTGAACCTACCCCTTGTGGGACCCTCCTGCGCCACTCTACTTCTGATCCAGTCCAACTCCATGTTAATATGCCTCGAAAAGAAGCAGCAAAAGCCGTAAGTGCTTGGGATCTTGACACCCATGAAGAAACCTGGATAGAGTTCCAGGTTCCTGGCTTCAGGCCATCATGGTCATTTGGGGAGTGAACCATATGGAAGATCTCTGTTTCTCTCTCTCTGTAATTAATTCTGTATTTCAAATAAATAAACAAATCTTTTTTTTAAAAAAAAGTTATAGGGATGGTGACAGCAGCACATGAATACATTTAACAGCACTGAATTATATACTTAATGATGGTTATGATGATAAATTTTGTTATATGTACTTTGCAACAATAAAAAATTGGAGAAACAATTTTATGGTTCCTTAAAATAAAATCTGGGGGGTAGTGCTAAACTCTAAAAATAACAAAAACAAATAGGTGATGCAGATAGGGGTGTGCATGTGCATGAGTTTACAATCTGTGTTTCCTCTTGTACTCCCTCTTCTCCCTCCATGTTCATGAGGTGCATGAATTACTTCTCAGTACTAACTGCTAGAGGCTCTCCAAGCTTGGCTTACTTACTACTTAAAATCTGTTTCCCTCATTCAAATAGCTTATAAAATCCAACGTAATCTATTAGTGACTAATATACACACTACTCATTACAAAAAGAGTTAAACTCCATAAACCTACTTTCTAAACTTGAAGCCACAAAATAATACTATCTCTACTATCACTAAAGTACTTTCCTGAAATATGATATAAACTTACTCAAGTCAGCAATGGATGTTTTAGTTTCTTATAGAATCAACATCTAGAAATTTGTCAGAAAAACAAAATGACAGAGAAAAAGAAAAAAATCAGTTAGGGAAGATCCATTTCCAGAAACATATTTTTCATTAGAATGAATAAAAATAATACTTGAGGGGCCAGCGCTGTGGCATAGAAGGTAAAGCCACCGCCAGCAGTGGGCGCTAGTTCGAGTCCCAGCTTCTCCACTTCCAATCCAGCTCTCTGCTTTGGTCTGGGAAAGCAGCAGATGATGGCCACGTGGGAGACCCAGAGGAAGTTCCTGGCTCCTAGCTTCGGATTGGCACAGCTCCAGCCATTGCAGCCAATTGGGGAGTGAACCAGTGGATGGAAGACCTCTCTCTCTCTGCTTCTCCTTCTCTCTGTGAAACTGACTTTCAAATAAATAAATACATCTTTAAAAAAAAATATTTGAGTAAACTAATTCAATGTAAAAACAACATGAGTTATATGCATACTTCTTAGGTTTTAGTATTAATGATTTTGATGCATTATCATATGACATCTAATGAGATAGTCCCATTTCCAAATATGAATCAAGATATAAAAATAAACATAGCTGTACATTTGAATGACAAATTTCAATGCAGTGTGATATTGTGGAATGAAGGAGCTGAAGGTATCTTTTAACCCAGCACAAACATTATAAACAAAAAACATTCCCTGTTAAGCTTAAATTAAATATATTATGATTAATATTTTGGCTAAATCTATAAGTTATTACCATAAAACATTTTGTAGATGCAAGCAGTTCAACTGTGTTACTTTCTCAAGCATCTGTCTGAACTTTTGTATATATCTAAGGGCCAAAAGTTACTTCAGTCAATTGGCTATAATCTACTATAAATGAGGTATGATAACCTCATGGGGAGTCCCAATACAAAAGCTGAATTTATAATTACCAAATGAAGGCTGGTGTTATGCACTTGAGGTACAACAGGTAAACCTGAATTACATTTTACTGATGATAAGGATTTACAACATCTTTCTCAGCTGGAAGAAGCATAGGCAATTTTACATTGAGTCATAGCAAAAATTGTTTCCCAACAAATCTGAAGTACCTTTTATTTCCATTAGGTTATATGCTTTATTGACAAAAGCTGTCCTGGTGATGTGAAGCTTGGTAATACAGAAATAATGGTTAAAAGCCAGCCTAGATACATTTTCAAGACATACCTCTCCCATTCCTATTTAATCACATCAACATAAAGGCCATAACTGATTTGCATAGATATACTTATCTCTAGCCATTTGTTAACTTTCCTCTTTTAAAAGTACTTTACCCAATAAAACCTTATCACTTCACACACACAAAAAAAGTACTTTACACTTATTTATTTTTTACCAGCTTCAAACACAAAATGGCAGTGGGTAAGAAACACACATCTCCAGTTGTGACATGCTCTGTTCATGTATACCCCAAAGGCAAAAACATTTCAATATATCATCTTCCAGGCAGTTTCACATGAGACATAAAAAATAACCTCTCTTAATTAGTAGGAAAAAGATAATTTATAGGAAAAAAGGATAAAACAATATTTTTCTAAAAGAGATAATGTTAGTACAGGTTTATTTCTTTATGATCTGACATGTTTCCTTGTGTGACTACATTTTTTATAAGCATATTTTTTGTTCAGTTAATCCCAGCTATTATCTCCTAAAAGTTATCAGCCAGGTTATTTGTTCAGGTAGCCTAAAAAAAAAAAAAAGAAGAAGAAGAAGAAGACCCCAGTGATCCCTTCCTCCTAGTATTCATGTAGTTGAGTAATCCCCACTACTTCCTCTCAGTTTTGGGTTGGCTCATTTCTAACAAATCCAATAAGGCAGTAGTAATGGGATATCACAAGATTAGGTTACAAGAACCTGTATCATCTAAGATTGGTAGTCCCAGGGAAGCCAATCAACATACTGTGAGGTTGTCCTACAGAGAAACTCCTGTAATTGCAAACCCAGGCCTGCCAAGAACTACAGCAAAGTGACTGCCAACAAAAACAACGTTTTCTATGTGAGTGCTTGGAAGCAGATCCTCCTTGCCCCTTCGTGGAGCAGTCAGAAGAGGTCACAGGCCCCAGTTACAGCCTGGCTGCAACTTCGAGAAAGAACCTGGGTCAGAGGCTCTCTGATAAATTTCATTCCAACTCCAATCTACAGAAATGGAGATGATAAATATTTATGTGCTTTAAGCGGGGGTAAATTGGGGGTAATTTATTATTCAGCAATAGGTAACTAACTTAGTATCTCATCAAACAGTCAGCTTTCCAGGTTAAAAATGAAACTTTGACTCAACCTGAAAAATATATTCTTCATTCTGAAACCTGCTTTATTTTGTAAACCATTTGCATGGGGGGAGAGAGGAGCTCCTATCTTAGAAATACTTGCCCAGTGAATAATATTCATTGAGTACCTACTGTGTAAGATTGGAGACATCACAGAAACAAGCCAAACGAAGACATTACCAAATTTCATACCAAAGCTTACCACAGCAACGGGCAATCCGTAATGATTCTAACTTTGTTACATTCACATTACTGCCAAGTAGTAAAGAACCAAAAACTCTGCCTAGGCACCAAAATAACCCTATCCTTGAAAAGCAACACTTGGCCTTGGGTAACATTTGCCGCTTCTCCGCTTTATTTCAAGATGACGCCGGGTCACAACCTAGGGTCTTAAACCGACTTACACCCCAATGGCCTAGAAAAAGAAGAAACACAACCATTCACGCCTCTTGATACTGACTCTTCATTTTCATAAGTCCCTACTGCTGTCACTCAATATGCTTTGCAGCGTCATTGGTGCCAAACTCCGGCTGCTCGGCCAAATTCTGCCAACTGGCAGGCACAGGCTTTTTTCCAAGAAAAGTGAGTATACAAGGGAGACAGGTAAGAGATCTGGAAGACCTAGGCTAACGCTTGTACCTGAGCGACCTGCGATCTCCACCGCCGCCGCGACGAATCGGCCTCTGCGTGGGGGCTTCTCGCCAAAAAGAAAATGGCTCAGCCGGGAACGGGTGCCCAGGCCATAGAGAAGCCTGATCAAACTTTACTGGCTCACGCCGGTGGAGCTGCTAGCAGAATGAGCACCAGAGTCCTCCGAACTTCACAGCACCTCAAGCTGTAGAGGCCAGAGTCGCCGACTCTCCCAGTTTTGACGTTTCCTATTGTTGCCGGAAGTGACGTTTCTGCTCTAACCCTTAAAGAGGAAGCATTTTTGTCTCCGGTATGTCCGATTCGCTACAGATTGTTCCTTTTTATCTTCGCCTCCCGAGATATTCTGACAATCAGAATTACAGAAATTTCTACATTACAATTTATAATCTGATTGGTCACTGGGAAGTCTCTCTCATAAGTCTCATTTTCCTCAGAATTCTGTACGGACGTCGTGTGGAATCTGCAGCGAGGCATCCAAGAGCGCTCCCGAGCCTGCCGTTTGGAAGGTCTTGCCGCGGTGCGTGGCGGGCCAGAACCCACGGTTCCAAATACAAACGGTCGGCGCGAGAAGCTTGCCTGGGAGCGGGCACTGGGCGGTAGGAACGACTTGCTGCAGCCTGGGTCCCAGTGACTGTCTGCCTTTTCTCCTTCCTCCTCACTTTGTTGTGCCAGGCCACAGGCCTTCGGTGCCGGTTTCTTTGCTCTTTATCGAGGGCTGCTGGGTGAGCCCGAGGGAGATGGTGAGGCTGCACCCCATATTGGGCAGAGGTCGTGCTATCCGCTGCCTTTCTTGAGTCCCGTAGCAGGTGCGAATGAGGTCTGTCTTGTTAGCCTTTTTCAGTCAAGTGGCGGAGGGTAGGGGGGCGTTGTAAGTGGCTTGCCTCTATACACAGCTGGTATATGCTTTTGATAACGGTAAAGAAGAATCGAAGCATTTTATCCCGAGAATTAGAGTGTGATTTAGGGTTGGGAAATTACAGGTTTCCTATGATAGATTCCTGTTGGATCCTCTGAGCCGAGGATCCATACTGCTGTCCAAATGCTGACTGGAAGGAATAGGTGAAAGCAGTTCATGTAGTCCTTGCTTGCATTTTCGTAATGTTTCACATTCCCTCCAACCTTCTTCAAGGACTGCAGATTTGTCCTGACTGTAAAAATTCTGAAATTATGGCTGTAGTAGATTATTGTTCCAAAATTGTCTTCAAACGGTCTTATACGTGGACACAGCAGTCCCAACTGAGCTCTGTACTTGTTTTTATTCTCCTTTCTTCCCTAATTATTTTAATTTCTGAAAGTACTGTTAAAATGTGCATGAGTAATAGATTGGATTTTAATAACTTAATTTTAGATTTCAATAAATTTATTACAAAATTTATTAAGGTCTTTAATGAAAATGTAGAGCAATAGTCAAATTTTTTCCAATACTTATATTTTTAGAAATTCATTTTTTCTATACTCTCTTATAACTTATTTCTATCACCTACAGACCCAAGATGTACTTTTATTTTACTCTCCTTCAAAATATATTCTGGTGGTACTGAAGAAGATATGTTCCTGGAACATATTTGATAGAAATTTCATTATCAGAGTAGAAATAATCTAAGAGACATTGAAATGTATTTCAAGACATGAGAAAAAGATTCCACGAAGTACTGCATAAGACGAAAGCACACGTACTGGGGAGATGGATTATATATCTGGAAGCACTAAAGGAAGTCTCTTGGAAGAGTTAAGATTTATATTAAAGTTGTAGAATGTTAATGAGGAGGAGACATCCCAAAGAAGAATTTGTTTTGTCTGGAACCTAAAATAAACTCAGACCTCCAATTCTGGCCATTGGCAAAATACAAGAATAGGTATTTGCAGTTACAGCCAGATTAGTTCTCAGTCTTGCCTGCCTATGGGAGGAATGTCCAGAGAAACTTGCCAGCGTAGGGTCATTTGTGCACATTTCTGGGAGGAGCAGAATAACAGGAAGCAGTCAATCAGAGGACTGGGACAAAACCCACCAGAGGTCCTGAACTGCTATCCTGTCTAGTCTGCTGGGTGATAAAAACCCATCAGAATGGTGGGATTGGCAATTTCTTCTTGCCTATTCTCATAAGTAGAAACTCATCAGAGTTTTTGGAGCTATAATTTTGTCAAAGGCAACTTTTGGGGAGAAGAAAGCATTTTGTCCACTAAAGGGCTTCTGCGCCTTTTCTCATTCCAAGAGATTCCTGACCTAACTGTATATTAGGCCATCTCATTCCTCACAACCTGGGATTTTTATGACACCACCGTAAAATTCCATGTGGAGCTTAATATGCATATTTATGTTGTGACTTTTCCCCAGGTCCTGGATGAAAACTAGGCATTTCAGGAAAAGGGGTTTTCTGATTGACAAGTAAGATAGAATTACATGGGGCAAGGGCTTGTGGTTTGTGAACTCAGCTCAGCCAGCTCGCTTATCCCATGTCAGATTTACAGTAAATCTAGAAATAAATTTGTGAAGGGTGTGATGTAAGGATTGCAATTTATTTATTTTATATATTCAACTAACACATGAGTGTTACTATGTATTAAAAAAGGCCATCATTTCTCCACAGCTACTCCACTTTGCCTTTGTCATAAATGTGTCAGTATATGTTCCATTGGTTCTGAACTGTCTGTTTCTATATCTTTTTTTTTGTTTTGTTTTGACAGGCAGAGTGGACAGTGAGAGAGAGAGACAGAGAGAAAGGTCTTCCTTTGCCGTTGGTTCACTCTCCAATGGCCGCCGCGGCCAGCGCGCTGCGGCCGGCGCACCGCGCTGATCCGATGGCAGGAGCCAGGTACTTATCCTGGTCTCCCATGAGGTGCAGGGCCCAAGCACTTGGGCCATCCTCCACTGCACTCCCTGGCCACAGCAGAGAGCTGGCCTGGAAGAGGGGCAACTGGGACAGAATCGGGTGCCCCGACCGGGACTAGAACCTGGTGTGCCGGTGCTGCAAGGCGGAGGATTAGCCTAGTGAGCCGTGGCGCCGGCTCTCTATATCTTTTTTATAAATAGATAGAATTACATCTTTTTTGAAAAAAGATTTGTTTATTTGAAGGGCAGAGTTATAGAAAGGCAGGCAGAGAGAGAGAGAGAGAGTTAGAGAGAGTTGGTCTGAGTCGGTCTTCCATCCACTGGTTCACTCCACAGATGGCTGTAATGACTGGAGCTGGGCCAATCTGATGCCAGGAGCCAGAAGCTTCTTCTGGGTCTCCCATTTGAGTGCAGGGGCCCAAGCACTAGGGCCATCTTCCACTGTTTCCCAGGTCATAAACAGAGAGCTGTGTTGGAAGAGAAGCAGCAAGTATTCAAACCAGTGCCACAGGGTGAGACCTAGCCTACTATGCCACAACGCTGGCCCCCAGCTATTAATTCTTTAAATATTCTTTTCTCTTTCTCCTTACTTTCTCGCATTCCTTTAATGTGCATGTTGGTTCACTTGGTACTGCACCGTTAATTTTGTAGACTTTCTTCACTGTTGTTCATTTGTTCATCTATGTTTTTCCTTTAACTGGATAATTTCTGACCTGGCTTTCAGGTTGCTGATTCTTTTTTATTTGGAAAAGTCTGTTGTTAAAGCTCTTTATTGAGTTTTTTTATTCAGTCATTTTGTTTCTCAGCTCCAGGATTTCTGTTTGGTTCTTTTTTGTGCTTTTTGTTTATTGAATCTCTCTGTTCAGATATTGTTTATCTGACTTCAGGTAGTCTGTGTTCTTTTCCAGCTCAGAGAGATAACTGTAGTATAATTATTCTGAATGATTTGTCAGATCTCAGTTTAAGGTCAGATAATGTGGCTTTATTAGTTTTATTTGGTGATGACATTTTTTGTTTGATTCTTTTTGATACTTTGAGCCTGGAAGTATCTGAAGTTTTTAAGGAGCAGTAAACTGTTCTGTTCTTTAAAGACTGATTTCAAGATAAAGGGCTATTCCTGTTGGGTCCTTGTACAGATGGGGACTACCTTCAGAAGACATTGAAACATGTAGAGCCAGGTTAAGGAGCTATTTCTATGTCTCTAGTCAGGCCTGTAATTGTCTGGCCTATTACATAGAACATAGGCAGATTTAAGTTCCCGCTGGTTCCTATCCTGACCGCTCCGCGTTCAGTCCAGCTCCCTGCTAATG
Source organism: Oryctolagus cuniculus (assembly GCF_964237555.1). Classification (NCBI taxonomy): domain Eukaryota; kingdom Metazoa; phylum Chordata; class Mammalia; order Lagomorpha; family Leporidae; genus Oryctolagus; species Oryctolagus cuniculus. The sequence goes on from NC_091433.1 coordinate 56,701,794, forward strand.
GTCTGGGAAAGCAGCAGAAGATGGCCCAAGTACTTGGGCCCCTGCCACCTATGTGGGAGACCCCGAAGAAGCTCCTGGTTTCAGCTTGTCTCAGCCCTGGCTGTTGTGGCCATCGGGGGAGTGAAACAGCAGATGGATGATCTCTCTCTCTCACTCCCTATCTGTGTAATTCTGGCTTTCAAATAAATAAATGAACCTTTAGGCCGGCGCCGCGCTCACTAGGCTAATCCTCCGCCTTGCAGCGCCGGCACACCGGGTTCTAGTCCCGGTCGGGGCGCCGGATTCTGTCCTGGTTGCCCCTCTTCCAGGCCAGGTCTCTGCTGTGGCCCGGGAGTGCAGTAGAGGATGGCCCAAGTGCTTGGGCCCTGCACCCCATGGGAGACCAGGATAAGTAACTGGCTCCTGCCATCGGATCAGCGCTGGCTGCAGCGGCCATTGGAGGGTGAACCAATGGCAAAGGAAGACCTTTCTCTCTGTCTCTCTCTCTCACTATCCACTCTGCCTGTCAAATAAATAAATAAATGAACCTTTAATAAAAGAAAAAAAAAAACCCAAAGCAAGAAAATACATGGACTTAATCAGTGTTTCATGTATTTTTATTTTTAGGTGAAAAGTTAGATTATTTCAAAGTTGGAGTTGAAGCTAATGTTAAATAATGGCAACAGGTGACTTAAAAAGAAGCTTACGGAACCTAGAACAAGTGCTTCGCATGATAAATTATCCTAAAGAGGTGGATTCTGCAGGGTAAGTTATAGTATCAAGCTTATTTGTATTCTTTTTTCTAATGACTTGAAATTCATTTGACTTGGGAGAAGTATCTAAATAAAAATTTTTGTTTAGGTCCTACTTAAGTTTACTTTGAAATGATTAAACTATTTGAGAAAGTAGGAAATTTTAGGAGTTTGTTTCCAAGTATGATTTAATGAAAAATTCCAACCCAAGAGATTTTAAATATTTTCATAAGCATAGTTATATGTTGATAATATAAACTACTATCCTTTCATATTCAGTTGGATGGTTATTTTTAAACAGATCAAGAATGAACAGAGATTGATGCCATTTATTATCCATTTATTTCTTTGTTATTCCTTTTATAGAATAGATTTTATACATTTAACCATGTGTTCTTTGTGATAATACAAATTCTTATTAAATTTCTTATGACAGCCTACACCATGCTTGAAGATTGTTATTAAACTCTTCCATTTAGCACAATTCATTTTCCAACAATGAACTACTTATTGTTGTAAAATATAGTAATAAAACCTTTTCTTATATTTATGTAATCTACTGTATTATGTACTTCTGTTATTATTTACGTCTGTTATTATGTACTTCTGTTGTTCTTGTAATACTTAGGTTTCTTCACAGCATTTATTCACACCTGTTTTCACTGGTTCATTGACTGATTAACTATTTCCCCTATCAGAAGAATATAAGCTAAAGTCTCAGATTTTTTTTTTCTTCACTGCAGTATCCCCACACCTAGAATTGTGCCTGGCACGTATTAAGAGCTGACTAAACATTTATTAAATGAATGGGTGTTAAGGGACAAGCCTAGGTTAAGTATATGTTCTAGTAGTAGAGTAGAACTGTTAAGCTAACTACCAAGTAGATTCCTCAAGTAATGGGCTTTACATGTAAGAATGCATTATTCTAATACTCTAGGGAGAGCTAACCTCAAGAGAATACTACAAATGAAAGGATAATTAGGAAAATAAGGAGAACGTTTAGCTCTAATTACTGTTATTACAGGCAGTATATGTGAGAAGCAGAAGGAATGAAACAAATGCAGTCTATGATATGAACGAATCATCTTGCTTTCTAAAAACATGAATATCTTGATTATGTAGAACTTGAAGAGGCTTAGCTAGTTTGGGCAGTCAAGTTTTCTCCTTATGACTTTAAGCACATTTTAAAAGGTGTTTTAGATAGGAATAGCCTACATTAAACAAATATTCTCCTGTTTTCCGAGTACAGTGTTTAAACATACAATTTTCTTATTGGTCCTAGAATATCATTAAGAACAGTATTTTTCAGGTTATTTTTTTTTTTTTTTTAATTTTTGACAGGCAGAGTGGACAGTGAGAGAGACAGAGAGAAAGGTCTAATTTTTTTTTTTTTTTGACAGGCAGAGTGGACAGTGAGAGAGAGAGACAGAGAGAAAGGTCTTCCTTTGCCGTTGGTTCACCCTCCAATGGCCGCCGCGGCCGGCGCGCTGCGGCCGGCGCACCACGCTGATCCGATGGCAGGAGCCAGGAGCCAGGTGCTTTTCCTGGTCTCCCATGGGGTGCAGGGCCCAAGCACCTGGGCCATCCTCCACTGCACTCCCTGGCCACAGCAGAGGGCTGGCCTGGAAGAGGGGCAACCGGGACAGAATCCGGCGCCCCGACCGGGACTAGAACCCGGTGTGCCGGCGCCGCTAGGCGGAGGATTAGCCTAGTGAGCCGCGGCGCCGGCCGTTCAGGTTATTTTACAACATAGTATTATCTTCTGGATCTATTGAGATAATGTTACTTGCTTCTTCCACAAAGAGACTCAGATTATCCACTTCTGTCACATACATACAAGTATATACACAATGCCCCCAATCTAGCTCCAAGTTTTGATTCTTTCTCCTTTTTCACATCTTAAAGTTTTTCTTGTCATTTGCTCTTTTTCTTACTGTTTCTAATGAACTAAGTTCTTAGAAACTATACAACAAAAGTTTTTAAGGTTGTTTCACATAAGGAATGTTAATAGGCCTGGCTGTCATCTGTTCTTTTCTTTTTTTTTTTGTAAAGGATTTTTTTTTATTTATTTGTAAGGCAGAGTTACAGAGAGGCAGAGGTAGGGAGGTGGGGTCTTCCAACCACTGGTTCACTCTCCACATGGCCACAATGGCCAGAGCTGTGGGATCTGAAGCCATGAGCAAGGAGTTTCTTCTGGGTCTCCAACATGGGTGCAGGGGCCAAAGGATTTGGGCCATTTTCCATTGCTTTCCCAGACCATGGAAGAGAGCTGGATTGGAAGTGGAGCAGCTGGAACTGGAACCAGAACCCACATGGGATGCTGGTACTGTGGCTTTACCCGCTATACCACAGCACCAGCCCTCATCTGTTATTATGCATAAAATACAGATTTTGCTGTTTGAAAGCATTTTTTTTAAATTTCTATTTGGGGCCTGTATTTCAAATAGCTGAGGTTGCCAGGGCAGTTTTCTCATTAGGCAAAATACTGTGCCTATAAAGAAACAGAAAGAGGAAGCAATTTAAATTTGTCATGAAAGAAAAATACAGTGTTATAATCATACATTTTTTGTCTGTCTTATTAAGAATTTGGGAAGGATGGATTTATGTACATGTCTTGAGTTTTATAGAAAATGCATTTGCGTATGTTTTACATAAGTACAGTATTACTTCAGTTGAACAAATATAAGTGGCTAATTGAAGAAATGCCTCCTGTGCTTTGAGGAGGGACAATTAGTGAATGTATTTCACATTGAGAAAATAAATAGACACAAAACACTATAAGACAGAGGCAACAGATAGGGAGTTTCCTGGGAGTCATTCTCTTGAGAGATAAATATGGATTAGAATCATCATGAGGGCCTAATAGAAGGCTTAAGATTTGACAGATGCTTAATAAAGAATAAGTAGTAGTTCAGCAAAAAATAATTAGACATCTTTCTAAATGGGAGGAATTAGTATAGCCAAGAAGGTACAAATTTGAAATGATCAGTAGGTGGAAGATACTTGGGGTAAATTGCTTAGTCTCATGATGATACATGCTTTTTCCAGTCTGCCTGTCTTCATGTGTAACTTGAATTTGTAATATTTACCTTTGCAAGTTTGTGCTAGAAAGCAAGTGAGATATTATAACAAGTTTTTGCAAAACCATGAAGTGTACTTGAGTGCTGCAAGTTAGAACATTTATTCTATTAGTAGGAGAAAATGGAGTAAATTGAGTTAGATTAAATTTTAGATAATCAATAAGTATTCTGGTAAATAGACTATTGATATTAGAGAACTATAATAAGCTTTAGAACAGTGAAGCAGTAGTGTTTCATAATTTGGCTAGGCTGGCTTAGAGTGGGTGATGAAATCTAGAGGGTCATGCATTACCTAATTATTATGGCTGTAATGTTAACTTAAAAATTACTGACAGCATTTCTTATACTTCCTTGATTTTCCAACTTTGTGGAATTATACTCATTCAAAGTCTTCTTCTTTTTCCCTAACAGTTTAATAAAAGGAGAAACAGCAGCATCTTTGCCTATCATCAGCTATTCGCTTACCTCATATTCACCTTATGTAGCCGAACTCCTGATGGAATCTAATACAGAGCTCGTAGCAAAGAATGACTTGCGCTTTATAGATACTATCTATAAGGTATTTTGAGTTTATAACACAATAAATATTTTAGAAGTTATTGAGTGATTTTTAAAAATCAGTGTTTTAGTAATATCTCTTTAAATACAGGCATGCATTGCTTAACAATAGGGATACATTTTTGAGTAATGTGTCATTGGGCAATTTTCACATTGAGCATGATATAGTACACTTATATAAACCTGGAAGGTGTAACCTACTGCACACCTGGGCTGAATAGTATAATCTGTTGCTTTTAGGCTACAAACCTATATAGTATGTACTGTAGTGAGTACTGTAGACATTTGTAAAGCAATGTATTTGTGTGTTTAAGCATAGAAAAGGTACAGTAAAAATGCTAGACAGTGGAACTTTCCTGCTTCATGACTGTCTTATAGGGCCACCTTCATATATGTGGTCCATCATATTTATGGTCTTTACTTAACCCATATAGCATTATGCAGTGCATGACTGTATATGCAGCATGTAGTTGACAGAATATTTTCATGTGCATTTATCTCATTTTAGTGTAGTTCCTAGTGAAGTCAAGATGCAGTTCAACTTTATTCAGTGAATGTTTCTTACTCTAAAAATACAGCAACTGGTAAACATTTGTCATTGGCTGTCATTTGTTCCTTTTCTATCAAATTTTAGTAAATTTTGTATAGTGGCATGAGTTAGGAAGAAATGTGATTATATTTAGTGAAAATTGTAGTTCATTGAATTATGAGTTAACTACATTTTAAGAAGGAACAGAAACCTTGAGATATGTGTTCTTTGAGGTCTCAGACCATGCCATTTATTTACCTTTGTAAGTCCTGTGTGTTATAGATACTGAATGTAATTTCATATCTGCATTTTTAAAAAAATCAGTGTTAATCATAGGATCTATAGTTTTTTCATGAATTTATTTTTTAATTTTAAAATTTGAAATTTTCAACATTTTGGCACATTAAGATGCATGCATATATAAACTGAATTTTTTTGAAAACAGGGATGCTTATATCACAAAATATGGGATTCATGGCAGTGATCATAATGTAGGGATAGAAGGGTACTTGTGTTGTATATGGTATTATTCAGGGGACTATTTTCTTTTTTTTAATGATAAAGACTGCTTATCTAATCTAAATGCATTTGATGAAATGAGAGCTGTTATATGTGGAGTCTCTAGTAAATCTTCCTGCACTTTATTTCTGGTCCTAAAAGGCTTCTATGGGAGCCAAAATGGCACTACTAAGAAACCCTAGGTTTCCAAACTATAAATTTTTGAAACTAGTAGAAGCTAGTATTTCTGTTTACAAATGAGAACGTGAGACTGAAGAACTTGCTGACTCATCTAAAACTTATGTAATGGAATAATTATAAACAAAATTATGATTTTCTGACGTGAGGTATCATATTCTATTGAGCAAATGAGTTTTTATAGTAACTATGTGGATCTTTCATTTTTTGATGATTGACTGTTATGTTTCCATCTCTCTGGACAGCCATCTCTTCTCTGGAACATCCTTAGCTACCTGTTTTCCACCTGGATACCTCTCCTACCTGGTTAAGTCTCAAACCAGCATTATAAATCTCTTAGTAACCTTTAGTTAATGACTTGATACTCCTCTCCTCTTAAAGGTAGCCATTACTCTCTTGACCAGTTGACTATTTATTGCCTTGGACTTTAGAAACAAAAGGCTCCTAATTATTACATCTATTTCTTTCCTCTTTACAGCTTCTTCGTGATCAATTTAATTATAAACCAATTCTGACAAAAAAGCAATTTACCCAATGTGGATTTGCAGAATGGAAAATCCAAATTATTTGTGATATTTTGAATTTTGTTATGAAAAAGCACAAGGAATTGAGTGGTTTGGAGAAGGTAATTTTATAAATAGGCTTTTTTAAAAAGATTTATTTTATTTATTTGAAAGACAGAGTTACAGAGAGAAGCAGAACCAGAGAGAGATTTGCTGGTTCACTTCCATTCTCTGGTTCACTGCCCAAATGGTTGCAACAGCCTGAGTTGAGCTGCTCGGAAGCCAGGAGCCAGGAGCTTCTTCCAGGTCTCCCACATGGGTGCAGATGCCCAAGGACTTGGGCTGTCCCCCACTCCTTTCCTAGGCCATAGCAGAGAGCTGGATCAGAAGTAAAGCAGCCGGGACTGAAACTGGCGCCCATATGGGATGCTAGCACTGCAGGCCAGGGCTTTAACCTGCTGCACCACAGCTCTGGCCCCTATGAATATGTTTGAATGCTAACTTATGTTAAGTGGCTACTGTATTAGTATATAAAATTAATATCCTACGTAGCAAATTACTATATAGTACAATTACTGCATTATTCAGATTTAGGTAACCTTATAAAGATTGTTAGTGTTTTAGTCATCTATTTTTACATATCTATGACTTGAAATGCTAGTCCTAAACTAACAGTTCAAACATAGTACATTTTTCCAAAAAGATTTATTTATTTATTTATTTATTTGAAAGGTGGAGTTACAGAGAGGGAGAAGCAGAGAGAAGAGAATGAGATCTTTCATCTGCTGGTTCACTCCTCAAATGGCAGGAATGACTGGAGCTATACCAGTCCAAAGCCAGGAGCCAGGAACTTCTTCTGGGACTGCCATGTGGATGCAGGGGCCCAAGGTCTTGGGCTGTCTTCCACTGCTTTCCCGGGTGCATTAGCAGGGAGCTGGATTGGAAATAGAGCACCCAGGTCTTGAACAGGAGCCTCTATGGGATACCAGCGCTGTAGGCAGCAGCTTTAGCCACTACACCACAGTACTAACCCCAAAATAATACATTCTCATAATTTCTTAATTTTTTTTTAAAGATTTATTTGTTTATTTGAAAGAGTTACAGAGAAGCAAGGAAGAGAGAGAGACAGAGAGAGAGAGGTCTTCCATCTGGTTCATTCCCCAGTTGGCTGCAGTGGCCGGAGTTGTGCTGATCTGAAGCCAGGAGCTAGGAGCTTTGTACTGGACTCCCACACAGGCAGGGGCCCAAGGACTTGGGCCATCTTCTACTGCTTTCTCAGGCCATAGCAGAGAGCTAGGCTGGAAGTGGAGCAGCTGGGACTTGAACTGGCGCCCATATGAGTTGCTGGCACTGCAGGCGGCGGCCTTACCCACTATGTCACAGTGCCAGTCCCATTTCTTAATTTTTAAATGATACATAGTTTGGAGGACATTTGGCATGGTGGTTAAGATGCCACTGGGGACTCCTGCATCCTGTATCACAATTCCTGGGGTAAATTCTTGGCTCAGCTTCTGATTTTAGCTTCCTGCTAATGCACATTCTGTGAAGCAGCAGGTGATGGCTCAAGTACTTGGGTCCTTGCTACCTACATGGGAGACTTGGATTGAGTTCTGAGCTCTTGGCTTTGGTCTGCCCAACCATGATTATAGCAGGCTTTTGGGTAGTGAACCAGCACATGGGAGATCTCTGTCAGTCTGTTGCTGTCTCTTTCTCTCTCTTTGAATAAAAAAATCAATAAAAATATGTTTTTTAAAATATAGTTTTATTATTTGTCAGTTATATTTCATAAAAAAGAATTTAAATGATAGTCAAATGTATATAATACTTTCACACAAAATTTGTTACTATGTCTAATAACTTTGTTTTTTAAGACTCCATCACAACAAAGAAAGAAAATCGGTTATAGTAAGTCAGAACCCTCTTCAAGCGGTGAGAAAACATCTGAAGAACCTGTTGGCATTGACATTACTGGCAGGTTTCTGACTTCAGGAAAGGTATGAAAATACAAAGAAAATGTGTTTTATGTATTCTTTAAAGTTATCTATGTTGTTAATCTAATATATAATTATCACTTCTCTAGAATATATTGAAACTTTCTAGTCAGACATTAACATGTTAGGATTCCCTTTTTTTAAAGATTTATTTATTTGTAAGGCAGAGTTACAGAGAGGCAGAAGCAGAGAGAGAGAGAGGTCTTCCATCCACCAGTTCACTCTCCAGATGGCTGCAATGGCCAGAGCTGGGCCAATCTGAAGCCAGGAACCAGGAGCCAGGAGCTTCTTCTGGGACTCCCATGTAGGTGCAGGGACCCAAGCAGTTGGGGCATCTTCTACTGCTTTCCCAGGCCATAACAGAGAGCCAGATTGAAAGTGGAGCAGCCGAGACTCCAACTGGCACCTGTATGGGATGCCAGCACTGCAGGCAGTGACCTTACCTACTATGCCACAACGCTGGCCTGTCATTATGGATCTTACAAATGCAAATAAAATAATTATGTTAATTAAAAAGAAAATAGAGAAAAGCAAAAGGAAGAGTCAAAGAACTCATCCCAGGAAGGTTGGAATTTTTAAATGATTATTAATAAATAAGAAAAATAAAGAAAACACTGTTAAAGGTGAAACTAAGAGGGAAGACAAAAAGATTTATACCAGGAGGATGGAAATCTTTAGGTGGTTATTATAAATGCGGTGAGCAAGATGGACACTGATTGAATTAAAATGAAAGATTTTTAAAGCTTGCTTTTATTTATTTATTTGAAAAGCAGAGTTACAGAGAGAGAGAAGGAGAGATAGAATGAGAGGTCTTCCATTTCCTGGTTCACCACCAAATGGCTGCAATGGCCAGGGCTGGGCTAGACTGAAGCCAGGGGCTAGGAACTTCATCTAGGTCTCCCCTGTGGGTGCAGGGGACCAAGCACTTGGATCATCTTCTACTGTTTTCCCGGGTGCGTTAGCAGGGAGCTGGATTGGAAGTGGAGCAGCCAGGTCTCCAACCAGTACCCACATAGGATGCTGGCATCGCAGGCATTTGCTTAACCCACTATACCATGCTGCAATACTGGCCCTGAAAACAAATGTTTTACTATAGCACTATTGGGGCCAGCACTGTGACATAGCAGGTAAAGCTGCCGCTTACCATGCCGGCATCCCATACAGGTGCCTATTTGAGTCCGAGCTGCTCCACTTTTTTTTTTTTTTTAATTAATTTATTTTTTCTCAAAGAGACTTTTTATTTAAGGAACACAAACTTGATGTATTTCATAAGTACAACTCTATTGTGATTCTTCCCACCATACCCACCCTCCTACCTGCACTCCTACCTCTCTTGTCCCTTTCTCTCCCATTCCCAGTCCCATTTTCCACTGGTATCCATTTTCAATAAACTTTACACACAGAAGACCAACTCTATACTAAGTAAAGTTCAACAATTTGCATAAAAAAAGAAACAAAAACTGTCCCTCAGAAGTCGAGACAAGGGCTGTTCATAGATACTACATCTCGAAGTTAATTTCACTTTTTTTTTTGAGAAACTTAATTAACTTCAATGAAGTACATAAGAATGATACATCTTTTGCGAGTATTTAGACATAACTATAACTTATGAGATGTATGCATATCATCCATTTAATACATTAAATAAAATAAATCCTTGAGAGCAAGTTTTATCATTAATTATAATTAATTTTCTTGGGAGGCACCCAAGAAAGCAAACAATGGAGTGGATCTTTAGGCTTAAGAAAACTTAAGAAACTTAAGAAACATAAGAATGTCCTCCACTTAATACACTAAAATTAAATAAATCTTAGAGAATAAGTTTTACTGTTAATTCTCATAATACAACTCTTTGAGGACAGAGGTCCTACATGGGAAGTTAGTGCAGAATGATTCCTATTGTTAAGTTAATAATTATCTTATTATGTTTGATGTCAGTGATCACTTATGAATCTTGAATGAGCTGCCTAGGCTATGAATGTCTTTTGAGTTCACAAACTCCGTCAGTATTTAGACAAGGCCATTAGCAAAGTGAAAGTTCTCTCCTACCTTCAGAAAAAAGTATATCCTTGTTTGACAACCACTTCTTTCCACCGTGGTCTCATCCATGGAGATCCTCATGTAGGACATTTTTTGCCACAGTGTCTTGGATTTTCATGCATGAAATGCTCTCGTGGGCTTTTCAGCCAGAACAGAATACCTTAAGGACTGATGCTGAGGTCAGAATGCTACTTAAAGCAATTGTAATTCTGTGAGTCTGCTCTATGGACTGCTTCCCATGTTGGAACAGTCACTCCTTTTTAATTCTGTCTATTATTATTACCAGGTACTTATTCCTATTTATATGATCACTTTAACACTTTTTTATCACCTAGCTTAAGGGGATTTGGGGTCCCATGGCAAGTTTTTAAACTGTACCCTTAGAAGTAAGTCCATAGGAATGTATACAGAATGATACAGCTTTACAGTTAGAAACTTCATACACGTCATAATTGCAACTTTAGGAACATGTGATTCTTCCTACCATCTCCACCCTCCTACCCATACTCCTACCCTTCTTCCCCCTCCCTCTCTTATTTTCACTCTTATCTTTGACTAAACCCTATTTTCAATTAACCTTATACACATATGACTAACTGTATGTTAAGTAAAAGGATCAACGAATAGTATGGGAAAAAAAAAAAAGACTGTTCCTCAACAGAGAAGAGAGAAGACAAGGGCTGTTCAAAGTGTCAGTTTCAGTTCTACAGATTGCCTTTTAGGTGCTCTATTAGTTATCACAGGTCATGGAGAACATACGATATTTGTCCCTTTGGGACTGCCTTATTTCACTAAGCATGAAGTTTTCCAGATTCATCCATTTTGTTGCAAATGACCAGATTTCATTTTTTTTAATTGCTGTGTAGTATTCCTTGGTGTACATATCCCATAATTTCTTTATCTAGTCTTCAGTTGATGGGCATTTGGGTTGATTCTATATCTTATCTATTTTGAATTGAGCTGCAATAAACATGGAGGTACAGATAACTCTTTCATATGCTGATTTCATTTCCCTTGGGTAAATTCCTAGGAGTGGGATGGCTGGGTTATATGGTAGGTCTATATTCAGATTTCTGAGGTATTTCCACACAGTCCTCCATAGTGGCTTTACCAGTTTACATTACCATCAAAAGTAGATTAGGGTACCTTTTACCCCACATCCTCGCCAACATTTGTTATTTGTGGATTTCTGTATGGAAGCCATTCTAACTGGGGTGAGGTGAAACCTCATTGTGGTTTTGATTTGCATTTCCCTGACGGCTAGTGATCCTGAGCATTTTTTCATGTGTCTGTTGGCCATTTGGATTTCCTCTTTTGAAAAATGTCTAAGTTCTTTGCCCATTTCTTCACTTGGTTGATTATTTTGTTGTTGTTGAGTTTCTTGATCCTTTTATATATTCTGTTTATTAATCCATTATCAGTTGTATCCTTTGAAGATATTTTCTCCCATTCTGTCAGTTGTCTTTTCCCCTGCTGATTGTTTCTTTTGCGGTACAGAAGCTTCTCAATTTAATGTAATCCCGTTTGTCAATTTTGGCTTAGATTGCCTGTGTCTGTGGGGTCTTTTCCAGGAACTCTTTGCCTATACTAGTGACTTGTAGGGTTTACCCAATGTTCTCTAATAATTTGATGGTGTCAAGTCACAGATTTAGGTCTTTAATGCATTTTGAGTGGATTTTTGTGAAAGGTAGGGGTCTTGCTTCATACTTCTGCATGTGGAAATCGTTTTCCCGGCACCATTTGTTGAAGAGACTGTTCTGCTCCAAGGGTTGATTTTAGGTCCTTCATCAAAGATAAGTTTGTTTTTTGTGGGGAGCAACTGGGAGCAACTCAGACTAGACTAAGTTACTGGAATTAAGACTTATTCTATGCATCTGCTCTCCCACAATATGGCGCTGGGAGAGGAGCAAACAGCTTCTACCCAGCTGCCTCCAGTTCAACCAATAAACTATAGGACCTACTCCTGATTGGAGGAGAGCAGCGTACTCGGCGTGTGGGTAGCAGAGTTGGGATTGGTGGAAGAGGACTATAAAGGAGGAGAGAGACAACATGCACGAGGAACATCTATCTGAAGGAACACCTGAGCAGCCCCCGAGAGAGCCGGTCGGCGGTGTGCCGCTCCCCCGCGGAAGTGGGGAAAAGTGGCAGGGGGAACCGCCCTTCCACGGAGGTGGAAGGGATGGTAGCCAACCCGGGAAGAACCAGCAGCAAACCCAGGGAGGGCCGAGCAGACAAAAGAACAGCGCAGGGTCCTGTGTCGTTCCTCCACGAAGACGGGGAGCGACATAATGGTGCCGTGACTCAGATAGGGAACCTAGGAGGGAAGAAACGGGAAGAAGTGGGAAAATACCGGAGAGAGAGACTAGCAAAGAGCCTAGGGAAAAGCCGGACGGAAAAGGTGCCGGAAGAAGCTATTGAAAGCCTAGGCATAGACTCGGATACGGACTGTGGGAAAGAAGTTAGGATTGGACGTTAGGATTGAAAGCGAAAGTGAAAGCTTTCATAGACTCAGATGCGGACTATGGCGGGGAAGCTAGGAGATTGAAAGTGAAAGTGAAACCTAGAAGAAACTTAGACTTGGATACGGACTGTGGGGAGAGGCCAGGAGAAATGAGAGAGGAATATTGTTGTTGGAAGAAAAGTTAGGGAAACATACCGGGTAGAGAAAAATATGTTAGGGAGGATGAAGCCGCGAGTGCAGGCTGAAGCGGAGACGTAAGCTATCTTGGGATTCTTCAAGTCAGCCCGGGGAGCAAAAGGCGAAAATCTGGAACCAGAGGCAGAGACGTGGGCCGCCAGGTTGGAATCCGTCAGGTTAGCCTGGGGAGCAAAGGACGGGAAGCCAAGCCGAAGGGCGCAGATGTGAGCTGGGTTGAATTCGCCAGGTTAGCCCGGGGAACTTGGACTGAATACCGGTGGCGGAAACGTGAGCTGTGCTGTGTGACTCGTGGAAGCCGCCGCGCGCAGAGAGAGCGCGCGGGGCACAAGTAGATAGGGAACCCGGGGCTAGCGCGAGGCCGTGGTGCGGACGTGAAGGGGCGCGGAGACCGCGGAGTGCGCGCGCGAAGCTGGGAAGCTGCGCAGATGAGAGAAGCGCGGGCTGAAGCGGCTCAGAGCCGGGAAGCCGCCGAGAAGCAGCCTCGGGGCGGGCGCCAGGAAGCCGCAGGGATAAGAGAAACAGAAGTCTAGAAGTAAAATGAGAGAAATAGGAATGCTGGTAGATAGAAGTAAAATAGGAGAAATAGGAATGCCCGGAGATAGAGAAATAGAGAAAGGCCTCCCCTCAACATGGCAATGAGAGAGCTTGGATTCGGTCTGCCTGATTAGGGAGGTGGTGAGCACCTGCGGGCGGCTAGCAGCTAATGCGCCGCAGGTCACCGAAGACAGGCACGAATTAACATCAGTAAGTCTCCCCACAATACCGCAATGAGAAGGCTTGGATTCGGTCTGCCTGATTAGTAAGGCGATAAGCACCAGTAGGCAGCTCGACCAGAGTATGAGCTGCAGGTCACCGAAGATAGGCACGAATCAACACCAATAAGTCTCCCCACAATATGGCAATGAGAAGGCTTGGATTCGGTTTGCCTGATTGATAGGGCTTGTAAGCACCTGCAGGCAGTTCTAGCAGAGCAGAGCATGCGCTGCAGGGCACCGAACACAGGCACGTATCAGCGCCTAAAAACCTCCTCACAACATGGTGAAGAGAGGACCCGGATTCGGTTTGCCTGATTGATAGGGCTTGTAAGCACCTGTGGGCAACTCTAGCAAGCAGAGCAGAGTGTGTGCCGCGGGACACCGAAGACAGGTGCGTATCAACGGCAAAAATAAGAAGAAAGGGGGATCTGTGGGGAGCAACTGGGAGCAACTCAGACTAGACTAAGTTACTGGAATTAAGACTTATTCTATGCATCTGCTCTCCCACAATATGGCGCTGGGAGAGGAGCAAACAGCTTCTACCCAGCTGCCTTTCACCAACTTGACAAACTGTAGGACCTGCTCCTGATTGGAGGAGAGCAGCGTACTCGGCGTGTGGGTAGCAGAGTTGGGATTGGTGGAAGAGGACTATAAAGGAGGAGAGAGACAACATGCACGAGGAACATCTATCTGAAGGAACACCTGAGCAGCCCCCGAGAGAGCCGGTCGGCGGTGTGCCGCTCCCCCGCGGAAGTGGGGAAAAGTGGCAGGGGGAACCGCCCTTCCACGGAGGTGGAAGGGACGGTAGCCAACCCGGGAAGAACCAGCAGCAAACCCGGGGAGGGCCAAGCAGACGAAAGAACAGCGCAGGGTCCTGTGTCGTTCCTCCACGAAGAAGGGGAGCGACAGTTTTTGATGCTTGGATTGATTTCTGGCATTTCTATTCCATTCCATTGGTCTATCCATCTGTTTTTGTACCAGTACCTGGCTGTTTTGATTATAATTGCCTTGTAGTTTGTTTTGAAATCTGGTATTATGATGTCTCTGGCTTTGTTTTTGTTATATAAGATTGCTTTAGCCATTTGGGGTCTCCTGTTTTTCCATGTGAATTTCAACATCATTTTTTTCCTTGTCTGAGAAGAATATCTTTGGCATTTTTATTGGTATTGTATTGAATCTTTAAATTGCTTTCTGTAGTGTGGACATTTTGATAATATTGATTCTTCCAATGCATTAACATGGAAGATTTTTCCATTTTTTTGTATCTTATTCCATTTATTTCTTTAATGTTTTGTAATGTTCATTGAGGAGATCTTTGATATCCTTGGTTAAACTTATTCCAAGGCATTGGATTTTTTTGGTAGCTGTTGTAAATGTGATTAATCTTAGAAGTTCTTTCTCAGCTGTGGCATTGTCTGTATACACACAGGCTGTTGATTTTTGTGTGTTGATTTTATATCCTGATACTTTACCAAACTCCTCTGTGAGTTCCAATTATCTGTTAGTGTGGAGTCTTTTGGGTCCCCTATGTATAAAATCATGCCATCTGTAAACAGGGGTAGTTTGACTTGTTCCTTCCTGATTTGTATCCCTTTGATTTCTTATTATTGCCTAATGGCTCTGGCTAGAACTTCCAGGACTATATTGAATAGCAGTGGTAAGAGTGAACACCCTTGCCTGGTTGTGGATTCAGTGGGAATGCTTCCAACTTTTTCCCATTCAATAAGTGGCCATGGGTTTGTCATAAATTCCCTTAATTGAGTTGAGGAATGTTCCTTCTATACCCGGTTTGCTTAGAGTTTTCATCATGAAAGGGTATTGTATTTTATCAAATATTTCCATTGCTGAAAGTGGGGTGTTGAAATCCTCCATTACTATTGTATTTTAGTGTATGTCTCCCTTTAGATCACTGAATATTTCTTTTCAATAGCCAGGTGCTCTATAATGAGGTGCATATACATTTATAATAATCACATCTTCCTGTTGAATTGATCCCTTAATCATTATGTAGTGACCTTCTTTGTTTTTGTGTTAAAGTCTATTTTATCTGATATTAGGATGGCCACACCAGCTCTTTTTTGTTTTCTGTTGGCATGGATTATCTTTATCCTTTCACTTTCAGTCTGTGTGCATCTTTCTTGATGAGATGTGTTTCTTGTAGACAATGAATAGTTGAGTTTTCTTTTTTAATCCATTCAGCCAGTCTAGGTTTTTTCTCTGGAGAGTTGAGGACATTTATATTCAAGGTGACTTATTAAGTGATGAATTTGCCCTGCCATACTTCTGTTAATAGTCCTATTTTTCATTTTGAGTTTCCTTTGTGTTTTTACTGGGCATTTTTCTGTCTTCACCTTCTTTCATAGTGATGTTCTGTGTTTCTGTGTGTAGCACATTGTTGAATATCTTTTATAGGACTGTGCAGGTACTTACAAATTCTTTCAATTTCTGTTTCTTATGGAAGGTTTTTATTTTACCTTTGTTCATAAATGAGAGTTGAGTCAATACTAAAATAAATTGTCTCCTTTCCTAGTACCTCATGTACTATGCTATTTATAATTTCTGTGTCACATGTTAACTGTTTCTGTTTTTTTTAGATTTATTTGTTTTGAAAGGCAGCATTACAGAGAGAGAGAGAGGTGGAGACAGAGAGCTCTTCTATTCTCTGGTTCACTCCCTCAAATTTCTGCAATGACCTGGCCCGGCTGCAAATGGTGTGGCCTGGCTGTGCTGAAGCTGGAAGCCAGGAGCTTCTTCCAGGTCTCCTGCATGGGTAGCAGGGCCCAATACTTGTGCCATCTCCAGCTGCTTTTCTAGGCACATTAGCAGGGAGCAGGATCAGAAGTGGAGCATCCACAACTTGAATGGTGCTCATGTGGGTTGCTGTCATCACAAGTGGTGGCTTAACCTGCTGCCTTTGGTTTTGTTAAGGTTTGACCCAAACTGCTTATTTATTCAGTTAGTTTTATTTGAAGAGGAGACACAGATACAGAGATCAAGAGTTCTTATCTGCTGGTCTGCTTCCTAAATGACTGCAGCAGCCAAGGCTGGGTCAGGCTGAAGTCCTGAAGTAGGGACTTTGAATGCAATTCAGATGAGCCCTCAGCTGTTGCCCTAGGGTGTACATTAACAGGGAGATGGAATTAAAAGCAGATCTGAGCTGGAACTCAGGCATGCCAGCATCTTAACCACTAAATCAAATACCTGCAATTAGTTAAGTCTATAAAGTGCATGTACATGCTGTTTGTAGAAAAGTCCTGTTTAACTGCATAGTTTGATCAGTTCTTTTTTGCAATGACTTTCCTTTTGTCTTTATTTAGATTGTTGCTTGAAGGTCTAATATGTTGTTCAATAAAAAAAATCGTCATGAGTGCTACTCATAGAGCTAGTTCTTGATGATTTGTATGTGTATTATGTCCAACCTTTTTAAAAATAACCTTTGATTATGGAATATTTCAATCATTTAAAAAAAGTGACATTCATATTCAACAATTTATCAGCTCTGCTAATCTGGTTTCATCTTCATTGCAACCATTTTCTCCAACATTCCTCTCCCCACAAACTGAATATTTTGAAACAAGTCTCAGACATCATTAAACAAATATGACAGTATTTTTCTAAAATATCACAATGTTTTCAAAAGCAAAAATCACAAGTTTGTTATCATGCATAAGGGTTTTACTGTTAATAGTGGGGGTCAGCATAGTGGGTTAAACTGATGCCTGCAACGCTGAAATTCCATGTGGGCGCCGATTTGAGTCTTGACTGCTCCACTTCCAATCCAACTCCCTGCTAATATGCCTGGGAAAAGCAGCAGAAGATGGCCCAAGTCCTTGGGTACCTGCATCCACGTGGGAGACACGGATAAAGCATGCACCTGGCTCCTGGCTTTGGCCTGGCCCAGCCCCAGTTGTTGCAGCCATTTGGGAAGTGAATCAGTGGATGAAGATCTTTCTTTCTCTCCCTCTCTCTCTGTAACTCTGCCTTTCAAATAAATAAACTAAATCTTTTTAAAAATAGTTTATAACATTTTGATCTGTACATTATGTGTGATTTATGTCTTTAAAGGAAATTCGGAGTACTCCTTGGCAAAATTACGTTGTATGTTTAAAATAATTGTGGAAATAAAACATGGAAGCATTCTGTATGTATTTTTATGCAGAAGAAAGCTGTGGTGATCCGTCATCTGTATGATGAAGATAATGTTCAAATTCCTGAAGATACAACAACTACAGTAACAGATGTTAATGAAGCATTTGATTTGAGTGACTTAAAGACTACTGAAATAAGTATTCCTGAAGTAAAGATCCCTGAAATCAAGGCTGAGCAACAGGTAAGAATTTTGGACTTCTTAAACAGATGCTAGTATTTGATATACATGATTATTTATTTTATCATAGAGACTTTGGAATATTTTTAGCCTTTTGAGTTGTTAACCGTGACATATTACCTAAGTTACCATTATTAAAGAATCAGTGAGTCTTACTGAATATAATTCAACAGATACTATTTACTTCTTCTGTTTAGGGCACTGGGATAAGTTAAGAAATTTAAAATGTAGTACTCTATAGATATGCTACTTTGCACAGTGAAGGTTCTCTCCTATCTATTTCTTGTATTGGCAATGAAAAGAATTGGTACTTCATAGCTTTTCATGTTCTTTTCTGAGTCCTTGTTGTCCTTTCCTTTGTTTTAGAATACTATTTCTCCTATTCTTTATTACCAGAGACCCTGTAATACTTGTATGCCATTACCATTGTTTCTGATAAACCTTCTTTTTCTATCCTCTCTGTCTTGTGACCCCTATGCATTTCAGTGTACAATTGGCATTTATAAGAATCCCAGATAGCTACTGGTCTTATTTGCTGTCAAAAGGCACACTGAACAATCTCCGTGTACTAAGTATCATTTTGGTCTTAGCTTTGTGCTGTTACTACAAGAAGCTAGTTAGTGACAGTTTTATTGTATTACCTAGTGTTATTTAAAAGCATTATATAAATTACCCCTTATAAAACCATATGAAATAAGTGCTTCTGTTATCACTTGTCGTGGTTTTGTTTTGATGAGGAAATAGAGATGTGGAGGCCTATTCACAGATAGCACTCTTGACTAATGCTGTACAGCCTCTCCTGGTTAGAAATAACACGGTTTAAGTAAGAACACATTAGTTTTAAGGGAATTTCAGTTTATTTAACATTATTTTTAATCTCTCTAATAATTATAGGATATAAATGTTAATCCCGACATTATTGCGCTACGGACTATGCTTGCTGAATGCCAAGAAAAACTTACGAAACTTACTCTCTTAGAGAAAAGGTTAGACAGTTTGGAAGAAAAAATGAAAGGAAAAGTAATGGTAAATGAAAAAACCTGGACTAATCTTCTAAGTCGTGTTACTCTTCTTGAAACAGAAATGCTTTTATCAAAAAAGGTATTTTCTTTCCTTTACATTTATAGACTATCTCATACACAATAAAGTATTTCCTTTAGTTATGTGTGTATTCTTTTGGAAATGCCAATTATGAGACTATTTAGGTAATAAGAAAATTATTAGAATGAGATCCTGTGTAAGTTTAGACTGTATTGTTGTTACTTGTTTTTCTCTTCGTCAGATAAGATAGTATGAAAAGGTATTGTCTATCTTTCCTTAGAGAGTGAGGTTGGTAGATTCAAGCAACTTACTATCTGCTCCCACATTTAAAAGATTATTTCTTATTTATAGGAATATTAATGTATTGCTATTGAGTTTTTAGAGCTGTTAATACTTGGCAGTACTTTAATGAAAGAATAATATGTTTGACTTTATGAAAATCTTAAATTTTTTGTATCTTTTAAAAAGTATATATTTGAGAGGCGAAGACATACACACAAACCCCACCACCACCACCGCCACCACTACCATCTCACACTACCCCACCCCAATACTAACTCCATCTGCTAGATCACTCTCTAAATGTGCTAAACGGTCAGTACCTGATAGAATGCAGCTGCAGCTTGGAGCTGGGAATTCATTCCAGGTCTACCATGTATCTGGCAGAAACCTAATTACTTAGGCCATCGCCTGCTGCCTCCAAGGTCTGCATTAGCAAGAAGCTAGAGGCAGGAACAGAGCTGAGTATCAAACCCAGGTACTCTGATGTGGATACAAATGTCTTCCCTAGTGTCTTCACTGCTAGACTAAACACCTGCTCCCATTTTATATCTTTTAAAAGTACAAATGGCCTGTTTTCACAAGGTGAAGAAAATGAAAAGTTGTAGGAGGGAAAACAATTAAAATTATAACCCTTACTTTCTTTTTTTACTCATTTTTTTTAATCTTATTATGAATTCTAAAAATAATTAACAAATTTGCCATTGCTTTATCAAGTCTGAGAAATCTATTTCACTTATGCTGAATTTCTATTTCTGGTCTGTCTTTCCTTACCAGAGTGAAGTTGGTAGATTCAGGGAGCTTATTATCTGCTTCTACGTTGAAAAGATTATTTCTTATACATAACAATATTTATGTATTACTTCATAAACAACATGATTAAAAAATTTAAACATTTATTTTATACCTGGAGATAAGCATGTAAAATGAGTTTTTTTTAATATCATTCTAAATATTTATATTATTACAGAATGATGACTATGTAACATTTAATGAAGTAAGTGAGGACTATGCTTCTACCAGTAACATGGAGTTTCTGAATCCTGGTAAGTTCTTAATGGCACTAGTATTGGTCAAAAACACAGTTATTAAAAAACATTCTTAAGGGTAGTTAGTCATTTTAATATTCTCAAGACTTAATTTTTTAGAAACTTCAAAAATCCTAGAGCAAAGCAGATATTGAACCTACAGAATGTTACAGCCAAGGATTGGTAAATAAATGAGCTTACATATTTTACTTTTGGTAAAATATGTATTTAAAATTACAAACTTTTGGGGCTAATGCTGTGATGCAGCAGATTAAACTGTTGCCTCCTGCAGCACTGGCATCTCATATGGGCACCAGTTCAAGTCCCAGCTGCTTCATGGCATTTCAGCTCCTTGCTCATATTCCTAGGAACGCAACAAAGGGTGGCCCAAGTCCCTGTTCCCCTATCATCCACATGGGAGACCTGAAAGAAGCTCCTGCCTCCTAGTTTTGATCTGACCCAGCCCTGGAAGTTGTGGCCATCTTGGGAATGAACCAGTGGATGGAAGATATACTCTGTCTCTCCAACTCTGCCTTTCAAATAAATAAATAAAATCTTTAAAAAAATAAAAAATAAAATTGGAAACTTTTAAAATATATTTTACTCTTTTAGTCATTCTAGAAAAATAAAATGCTCTAAAATAGAAGTAGATCTTTAGAGTTCCTAATTTAAGCCGAAGAAGTAGCTTTCTTATCAGAATATGATACATGTAAGAGAAGAAAATGCATTTGTCAATAACCTATAAAGTATTGAAAACCTCTTGATTTTGATCAGTTTACTGGTATTGATAAAAATGAGAAATATATAGAATTAGGATAGAGCATTTCCACGTTACCTAACTTATGTAGGCTACTAATATCTTCATTGTGACTGAACAACAAGGATAAAATTTTTGTTTTTTATTTAGCAATAGCTTCTATTCTTTTGATTCTAAAAGAATTTTAGATTTTTTTCTAAAAGAAAAGGTCTATATTTTATCCCATGTGTATGAATTCATATTTGTAGAAGAGATAATGTATCCAGTTGAGAATTCACCATGAAGTTAAATTTTAAGATCTATAGACATTTAACATTGAATCTTTCAGCTACTGCATATCTAACAATGATAACAACAAGAACACAGTATAGTGCTCACTATATGTCTGACACTGTTTTAACTCATTTAATTCTTTTTTCTTTTTCTTTTTTTTTTTTTTTACAGGCAGAGTGGATAGTGAGAGAGAGAGACAGAGAGAAAGGTCTTCCTTTTGCCGTTGGTTCACCCTCCAGTGGCCGCCATGGCTAGCACGCTGCGGCCGGCGCACCGCACTGATCCGAAGGCAGGAGCCAGGTGCTTCTCCTGGTCTCCCATGGGATGCAGGGCCCAAGCACTTGGGCCATCCTCCACTGCCTTCCCGGGCCACAGCAGAGAGCTGTCCTGGAAGAGGGGCAACCGGAACAGAATCCGGCGCCCCGACTGGGACTAGAACCCGGTGTGCTGGCGCCGCAAGGCGGAGGATTAGCCTAGTGAGCCGTGGCGCTGGCCACTCATTTAATTCTGAAAGCAAACATGGATGACAGGTACTACTGTTATCCTTATTTTATAGATGAGGAAACAGGTACAGTGAGATGAAGTAATGATATCAGGGTCACTCAGTTATTAAATAATGCAGTAGTTTATCCCATAAATGGCCGAGGTGGCTTGGGCTTGGGCAAGTTCAAAGCCAGGAGCCTGGAACTCCATCCAGATCTTCCACTGGCAGGGGCCCAAGCATTTGGGCCATCTTCCACTGCTTTCCCAGGTGCTTTGGCAAGGACCTGGATCAGAAGTGGAGCATATGGGACAGAGACTGATACTCCAAAATGTGATGCTGGTGTTGCCACAGTAGATTTGAATCCAGGAAACTGGCTCTGACATTTTCTCTTAGTGCACATGACAATTTTTTTGTACATTGAACATTTTCAGTTATTAGTTTATTATAATTATTTGAGGTACTGCTTCATGTATAAATTTATTATAGACTGCAAATTTAAGATTTAGTAAAATGATGGCTTTTTTCCATGTGCCATTAATGCATTTATTCAACACATATCAAAGTTCAACCCTAAGATCCTTGAGAGTACAAACTTTATCTTGTAATCAGTCTAGCAGACAGAAAGCTCTACTTCCATATCCAGTATCCAGTGTCTGCATATAGTACAGCTCAGATATTTACACTTTAAAAATACTGAATGCCTGCTATTTGCAAAATATTGTCTTTTAAAATTTTGTCTTGAATGTTCAGGCTTATTTTTCTAAAATAACATTATTATTAATATACCTTTAACCTGTTTAGAAGATATAGGCAAGTTTAGGCAGCACTGTGTTAGGACTTCGAGTAATGTGCAGATAGACCACTCTCTGAAATGGATTATAGATTTAGACCATTTTCTTTTGCTATAACAAAATTTCTGAGGCTGAGTTAAAAAGTTTTCTCTATTCAGAAAAAAGTTTTTTTTAGCTCAGTTTTGGAGGCCAAATCTAAGATCAGGCAGCCTCATCTGTTTGGCTTCTTGTGAGGACACCATGGCAGATGGCATCATAGCCCAAGAGTGATCACATTACAAGACAGGAAGCCAGAAACTCAGAGGCCAGGCTTGCTCCTTTTATAGTAATTCACACGTGTAGGAACTAACTTGAGTTCCAGAAGAGCAGCAGTAACCCCTTCCAATAGCTATGACTTCAGGAACCTAACTACCTTTCACTAGGCCTCACCTTAAAAAGTTCCACTCCCTTAGCACTACCACACTAGGATCCAGGCTTCCAGTACATAAACCTTTGGGAAGCCACACTCAAACCGTATCCAGACCTTAGCAGTTATGAGTAAGAGGAATGCCTGGCCTCATGGAGTTGATATTCTGACCTAGATAAAGTATCAGATTTATAAAGCCTTATATATCACACTTTACATATACATGCTTCTTGGAAGCTGAGAAGTGGGTTTCATTTGGGTTCAGAGAACTAATCCAACACTGTGGTCTTAGGATTGTAGTAAATCAGGGATGGTGGCTGTGAGGTTGCAAATTTGTTTTCCCTATATGGTACCAAAAAGAAAATGTTCCATGGGGGAACTGTAAGGCATCTCAGTGACCTGTTAAGAGTGAGTTTAGAAGCTTTTAAGGATTAGACTTGTATTACATTTTTTTTTTTTGAGAGGGTTTAAGGAAGTGAGAACCATTCTGATTTGTGCTCTGTCAGGTAACAGAAACAATTTGATAATTATGAATGAAATGGGGAACAGTATTGTGGTGGGTTGAGCCACCACTTGGTGATGCTGGTATTCCATATTGGAGTGCTGGCTTGTGTCCCAGCTATTCCACTTGTATTCCATCTCCCTACTAATGCACTTGGGAAAGCAGCAGAAGATAGCCCAAGTTCTTGAACCCTGCCCCCTATGTGGGAGACCTGGATAGAGTTCTAAACTCCTGTCTTCAGCCTGGACCAGACCTGGCTTTGAGGTCATTTAAGAAATGAACCAGTGGACGGAGGATTCTCTCTCTCTCTCTCTCTCTCTCTCTCTCTCTCTCTCTCATTCTGCCTTTCAAATGTATAACTAAATCTTCTTTTAAAAAAAGTGAAGTAGGCTTAAATTTTCAATGAAAAAGGAAGATTAATGGAAAGTGGGCTATATCTGGGTATTTTTTTGGTTACTTAGTATTATTTCTGTCTTGTCTATGTTCAGAGGTGACTGTTACTTTGATTTTTTTTTTTGTTTCATGACCTCATGTGACATTTTCTGTGAAATTATGTATGTTCAGTAGGAGATACAATAATTTAGGTGTTAATTACCAGATAGACCAACTGTCAGGGTTATTTGTGTTCTTCATTTGGTTTGCTTTGTTTTGTTTCTTTTTCATCTCAGAAGAGCTAACACTCTCAATATGTCTTTGAGAAAGTTCATCAGAAAAGTAGAATAGTATTTATTGGAGGAAAGTAAATAAGGACAATAGTTTGAAAAAATATTTAAAAAATAATTTGAAGGATATTTCAGTAATGACTATTTCAGAATACTAATGAGGATCTCTGTCAAGGCAATGATAGTGAAAAAAAGAGCTAGTAGTTTATTTGGGAGACATTTATATGTTAAAATGGATAAACATTGATTCTGATCTAAGTAGAAGGGGTGAAGGATAGTGATACAGTCAAGACTGACTATTATGTTTAGCTCACGAAGTTGAATAGATAGTTGTCTATTCTAGACACAGGAGAAGTTTTGGGATAGACAATTCAGGAGAAGGTTTTAGAAAAATAATTAGTTCATTTTCAATTGTATTAAATTGTATATGAAGTGATTAAGACAAAATATTCAGAAATCGGTTGAATAAAACACATTAGCCCTTGATTTGAAAGTACTGGCTTAGAAATTATTAAACTTTGAAGAACCAAATAGGCTCTCTGAATGGAACAAAGTGATAATCCTCTAGAGTTGGCAGTGAAAGATTAGTGTTCATGAGGCAAGAATTGCCTAGAAGATCTGGTGTTCTGTTCTTTTGAAGATCCTTTTTATTCAGAAATCTCTTAGCAACCACTGTTGAAACTCCATAATGAATGGTGTCAGGAACATGGCATCAGAAATCATCATATTCTAATTTTCTTTCTGACCTGAACTGTTTTACCAACTGTTTTCTCAATCCCCCCATAGCACCACTAGGAAACTATTATGTTTATACAAGTAAGACTTTGCTAACGGCTCAAGAAAGCAGTAAGAAAAATTGTCACAGAAAATAATTGGCACTTAACTTATTAGACTGTTAAATATTGCTGGTGTTCTGTATATGATGCAGTTTTGTAACCTCTGGATTTCCCTATATGATGTAGCTCTGAATAGCTTCCCAGTCTGCCTAATACCGGCCAGCTTTCTCCCACTATGAAGCACACCCCTGAGTAAGGCTGGATACCTCAAAGTCTAGGCTCAAAGAAACAGTGGTCCAAATGAGCCATTCTTTCATCTTCTGTTCTTTCTTCCCTGCCCTGGTTCCTGGTCCTAGGACTTCCTCCTCTGTTTGGAATGACACAAGAAACATTCAGTCCTAAAGAGAATACCTTTCTCTACGCCCTAGAAAGTAATCCAAGATTTATTGCATAGTAGATATAGTTCTTGCCTTGTTTCAAATTATTCCTTAAAATTACTTATCGTCCCAGGTCCTACTAAAAGATTTGGAACTGGCTACTTTTCAGAGGTGCACCATGATCTTGACCTTGGGCCCAGCTAATTAGATTGAGTAGACATGGAATCCGGGGAATAACAATCCAAAGGTTATGGGTGTTGAGGGTGTTGAGCCAAATTAGATTTTCTTTCTTAGAATTTGGAATTAGGCCATAAACAGTAAGTCACTCAAATGATATTGAGCCTGAGATCGGCTAGCCAGTTAGTTTAAGTTCATGCTGATGATTAAGCAAAGAAAGCCATTCTACATAGAAAAGCAGGCATGGAGCAGGTGGTAGGAAAAGTAGGCAAAAGAGACTGTTGGTTCCATGACAGATAAGTCTCCTAGTTGTTTAGTCAATATGTGTTAATATGAAGGGGTCTTCAAAAGTTCATGAAAATCAGATTATGAGAAAACTATGCATGGATTTCAAAAGTTTTTTACATATATATTAATTCTATTGTTTTTTCATGAACTTTTTTGAAATACCCTTTTACTTTGTTCCCTGAGATTGTCTGGTCTGGGTAAGCTTATAGTAAAACTATTATATAAACCTGTATAAGTGATTATCATTGTTTTTTGTTTGCCATCATTTTTTCTGCCAAATGTATTCTAACAAAAACATAGGGCTTAAAAAATTAGTTTGACAGAAACATGTCTTATCTGTGATGCTCTGCAATTAATAGGAAACATTGGCTATCATTTTGTCAAATTAATAATATCAAGATATCTGAAATGTTTTTTTTAGTTATTTAGATAAATTTGTGGATCTTGAATTTTGTTATGTTTTTTTTTTCTGTATGTGACAACTTCAAAAGGGATGTTTCTTGATTTTTGCAAAGGCATATATAGTTAATTTTAGTAAGAGCTTCCACTTGCCATAGAACAATACTAAAAATATTGTGAAATGCTTAAGACAATGCTGAATAAAAACATCAATGATAAATTTCATTGACATTCATTATTTCAGTTGATCCACCTTTGCAAGAAAATATACATCAGTAGAAACATAAAAATAAATTATTCTTTCCTTTTTATTCATGATAAAAATAATATGGATTTTTGTAATATTTTTGGGGTCCATTTTTGACCTGTAGATCTCTAAATGTTGGTTATTCTCTTATAAAGAATATCAAAACCTCATCTTTTTATCTATATCAATGGTATATTGTATTAAAATAGTACAATTTCTTCCATTTGTAAATAAAATTTTTAGAGATTTGTCACTGCTGTGAAAGGAAAAGGTAACCTAAAAATTTCTTCACAGAAAGAAAAAGCAAAATGGAAGGACAAGCAAATATTCCTCTGTCCTCTGGTTATAGTACAGCATCATCAGATTCAACTCCCAGAGCCTCGACTGTTAATTACTGTGGTTTGAAAGAGTTTTCAGAGGTAAGAAATATGGCAATTGCTTAGATAATTTCCTCTCTGAGGTCAGAATAAGCAAGCCTTGGTTTTAGTTGTATATACGTTGGTAAGAAAAATAGAGCAACCATATAAATCTTAATCTCTCCAAAATTCTTTGTGATAAGTAAGCAGTCCTTAATGCAATGTTTCAGACTATGTTTTGTATGTTCATGGTCCATCTTTGATGATGGTTTACTTTGAGAAATTGCCTAAATTTGTTGCTTTTTAAATTAAAGGAAACAACAATCCAGAAAATGGAAAGGATGAAAAAAATGTAAGTAACAGAAAGGGGCAACAGAAATTCATTTCTCTGTAGGGAATTGTATTGGATTGCAGTATATATAGAATGTGCATGTGTGTTTCAAACCTTAAAGGTCTCTCAATCAGGTGTGGAATTTCCTTCAGGACTCCAGTGGATAATAAATCCACCTACAGTTATATGTTTGTAAGATGAGTCATTGTTTTGGTTTCCAACAAGTGATGTAAAACATTGTTAATGGAATTAATTGTGGATTAAAGAGTGCAAAGATATGTTTGGTTGGTAGTTAATCAAGACTATTGTCTATTTTCATAACTGGTTTGTCAAAATATTAAATAATGTAGATGAGTGATTTAAAGAAATTTTCAGTATTGTTAAAACATTGCTAGTCTTTTCACTGAGTTAATGATAAGATAATACTAAAAGTGGTATTTTTATCTAGGAACAATAGCATTGTAACTGACATTTAAAAGAGAAACTCAGAGAAAATACAAAATAAAATTATTGATTACTATTTCACAGCATACAACTTTAAAAAGCTATAATATTATTTTGAAATTTGAAAAGTATCAGCATGCCTTGAGCTCTAAGAATTAAAAGCTCATATTTGACTTTAGTTGTTTTTCTTCCTCCCTGGCCATAGTATGCTTATGTTTATTAATTGTAATTTTACCTATAAATAAAATACATAAAAGTATTTTAGGCACAAAAATATAATTTCAACAACATATCTTATGATTCATTATGAATTATTTGTTTACTTAATATATTATTTGTTTATTATATTTCAGGTTTGAAGAGACTGCAGAGTTACTGAAATGCTCAAATCACTAATTGTAGAATTTTCTGCATGAACTTCTAGGATTTTGGCTACTGTACATGTTGTACATTTTAAGAATTCTCTCCAATTTTAATATACTATATTATTTTTATTAAGAATTTGAATTCTTTTTGGTATTTAAGTTTTTTCATTGCTTATTGAATAAATAGTTTCATATTTTTGAGCTGTGATTATACTGGTATACTCTTTCACTTTTCTTAGGAAAAACTTATGCTCTAGTACTTTCCTTTTACAGAGTGAAGTCATTACAGCACTGTATTTTTATGTTGACATTTGTTGGCAGTGTGCTAAGTAATATGTTTTTTAAAGTACAGGCTTGAGGACCATGGTTTACATCCTGTTGGAAACACTCCAACTAGGACTTGCATATTGTACCCAGGAGGCTCTGGTGCATACCGTCTTGCCATCTGTACTGATGAATAAGTTGTAATGAAAAGCTAAAAATGCTCATTGAAAATTAAATAATACAAAAATACAGCATTTCATGCTAGGCAAAAAGCTGTAATATTTTTTCAGTTAACACTGAGAAAGAAAGGGTATAATTTTCCTTTTGTATTTCAACATAGGTTGGAAGGGTTCACTGTGAATTAAATTGAGTATTTTAGTGCTGTATTCTGTAACACATTTTAAGATCAGCAGTACAGATACAAATGGTGGCCATCCAGCATTAAAAGATACACAGTAAGCTTTGTTTTTAATAATGGGAAATTTTTAAATGATTTATTATTTATTCAAGAGGCAGAGTTACAGAGAGAGGGGGGGAAAGGCAGAGAAGAGAGGTCTTCCATCCACTGGGTCACTCCTCAGATGACCACAGTGGCTAGAGCTGGGCCCATTTGAATCCAGGAACCAGGAGCTTCTTCCAGGTCTCCCACATGTTTGTAGGGACCCAAGCACTTGGGCTATTTTCATTTGCTTTCCCAGGCCATTAGCAGGGTACTGGATCGGAATTGGAGCTGCTGGGACTCGAACTGGCACCCATATGGGATGACAAACTGAACCTACTATGCCACAATGCCAGACTCTATATCCTGCATTTTAAATTTACACAAGTTTTTGTATTGTTTTGTTTTTAATAATGGGAAAATTTTTTTAACAAAAAATTTTGAGAGGCAGAGTTACAGACAAAGTGGGAGAGGTAGAGAGAGGTTTTCCATCTGCTGGTTCACTCTCCAGAGGACCACAACATCTGGAGCTGGGCCAATCTGAAGCCAGGAACCAGGAACTTCTAGGTCTCCCACCGGGGTGCAGGGCCCAAGTGTTTGGGCCATCCTTCCTTGCTTTCCCAGGCTATTAGCAGAAAACTGGATCAGAAGAGGAGCAGCTGGCCCACAAACCAGCACCCATATGGGATGCCAACACCACAGGTGGAGGCTTAACCTACTAAGCCACAGTGCCAGCCTGAATAATGGGAAATTATTGTTTCAAGAGAGAGAAAAAATCTTGTATAAACTATGAGAAAAAATTCATTTTTAAAATCATTTGTAAATAATCCTTTTTAATCTTTATAAATAAAAGTATAATAGTAATTTTAAATAATTCTCAAGAAAATTGACTCCATTATTGCAAGGGAAGTATTTTTTCCATCATATAGATCATCTGATTAAATTTTATTTATCCTTCAGTTTATATTATATATTATGTGTATATTATATGTAACTTTTCATTGTCTGATAATTATGAGTGGTATTAATATTTAAGAAAACATTTTTAGTATTTGAATAAATGTTTAGTAATATAAATGTAATTAGTAATTTACAGTTTTGAGCCATTATGTTGGCATAAAGAATCCTATTATCTTGAATTTAATAGAATTTCAGTAAATATTTCTAAAATTAATGAATCCTATTAGGTTTATTTTTTAATTGCCAGAGAAATACATTTATAAAAATGAAGAGATGACAGTAGTAGACGAACCTACTAGTATTTCAGTCAACTTCAGGGCCAGCATGGAATGATAGCACCACCTTGTGGTTCATATGCCAGTTTTTCTTTTTTCAAACAAGTGATTTCCCATGAAATCAGATTGACCATATTTTACTTTTCTAAGTCTCAGTTTCAATTTTGAAAAGAAAACATTTTTGAAATTTTTGTATAGAAAACAGAAAAAAAGGTAAGTCTCTGTCCTTTCTTTATATAGTGTAAATATATACACAATTAGTTGATTTTCAGATATGGCTATTGTAGTTTATATAGAATGTACAAAATATAAATATCTGTTGGAAGTATAAAACATTTCATGTATATTATCAAGTGGAAATTTGGAATTTTTGTATCTATAACTTTAAAAGAGAAACTAATAAAATAACTTAAAATTCCACACATACATTTATACTTTCAAAGAATCATTCTATACTATCTTGACAACATAATCTTTGGAAAAATAAAGCAAATTTGGCTTCATTGAAGTTCTTTATGGGATGGCCAAATTATTGATTATTCTGTCTTTTAGAAATAGCAGAAAATTTTTCTTTCAGATAATTTCATAATTTGTAACAATCAGCTTTTTTTCCCTAAGATTTATTTATTTATTATTTTAGAGGCAGAGTAACAGAGAAAGAGAGAGAGGGAAAGACAGAGAAAGAGGTCCCCCATCCACTGGTTCACTCCCCAGATGGTTGCAAATGCCAGAGCTAGGCCCATCCAAAACCAGGAGACAGGAACCAGGAGCTTTTTCTGGGTCTCCCATGTGGGTGGCTAGGGCCCAAGCACTTCCCAGGCCATCAGCAGAGATCTGGATCAGAAGTGGAGCATGTGGGACAAGCTAGTGCCAATATGGGATGCTAGCATCGCAGGCAGAGGCTTAGCCTACTGCTCTACAGAGCCAGCCCCAATCTTTCTTATTAATTTGAAAATCTTGTGAGGCAGGGAGGTCAGAGAGAGATTATCTGCAGCTATATAATTAACTCTTAGTTAACTGGGATTTTCATTAACTGTATACCCCTAATTCTCACTTAAAATGTTTTATACTACCAAAAGGGGGCTGGCTTTTCTGTATTATATTCTGAATAAGTCTGGTTAGAGATCATACAGGACTATTGTAAAAAGTGCATAAGGGAAAAGACTAAGATTTGGAAGGTGTAATATGAACTATGAAAATTCTAGGCAAAGCTGAGGACTGTTCAGTTGGAAAAAGTAGTTTATCATTTTTTTCATTTTACCATTTTGAATGTGATGGTGTTTTTTACATGCAATATATTCCTTAAAAATAAAACTGGAAAGGCTTTGGAACTGTGTTTTATGGCATTTATTACTCACAGCTTTATATAATTGATAGGCACTTGGGAAACATTAAAAACTAAAGAACTTTGTCAGTTTCACAGACTACAACCCTTTTTGAGTTCAGAGAACTTCATAGCTTTAATTTTTTTAACAGTCCTCAGGTTTGTCTCTTTTCTTTGAAGCTGACAGATGTAGAGGGTGAAGTGGTAGAGGTAGAATGAATGAAATGTTAAAAAAATTACAAAATCAAAAACTTAATTTTCTATCACCTGAGCTTTAACATGTAGTGAAAATGACAGATTTCTTATACTACTCAAAGAAGGAAGCAATCTGGAAAATCATTATAGTACTGACAGTAGCAGCAACATTGAGACCATGCAGTTATTTTTATTAGGAAATTTTTTAAAAATTCCATATCAAACTTGATCACAATTTCTGTTTATTTTTAACATTTATAGAAATGGAGACTATATAGGGCCGGCGCCGTGGCTCAATAGGCTAATCCTCCGCCTAGCGGCGCCGGCACACCGGGTTCTAGTCCCGGTCGGGGCGCCGGATTCTGTCCCGGTTGCCCCTCTTCCAGGCCAGCCCTCTGCTGTGGCCAGGGAGTGCAGTGGAGGATGGCCCAGGTGCTTGGGCCCTGCACCCCATGGGAGACCAGGAAAAGCACCTGGCTCCAGGCTCCTGCCATCGGATCAGCGCGGTGCGCCGGCCGCAGCGCGCCGGCCGCGGCGGCCATTGGAGGGTGAACCAACGGCAAAGGAAGACCTTTCTCTCTGTCTCTCTCTCTCACTGTCCACTCTGCCTGTCAAAAAAAAAAAAAAAAAAAAAAAAAAGAAATGGAGACTATATAAATATATATGTCTTTCCTTTCAAAGTTCGTTCACTAATAAAAATTAATTTGATTTTTCTTTTTAATTTTTAAATGTAAAATGCTAAACTCAGTATTTTAAAATTCAGAACAGAGGAATTACTCAGTGAGTATAAATTTCATATTATTGGATAGGTGTTAAGAAGAAAAGGAGAGAATCACAGTATGATTCAGCCAGGAAAGTTGGAAAGCCTGGGAATTAGTGTGATGAGAAAGCTGAATGTTTTGAAACAGGTCCTGATTTGCAGGTTCATTCCTTCAGTTTAGTTATTTTGTACTGGAAGTGCAGTTAATTATTGAATCATTTGATACAGCTGTTCAACACTCATGAGGTGTTAAAATCTGAGAGACACTTTTGGGAATGCACCAGAATTATCTTCTGCTTATTTTTTGTCTATGGATTGTACCATGAAATCTCTCATTTATACTTTAAAAAATTATTTATTTATTTATTTATTTGAGTTACAGAGAAGGGGAGAAACAGAGATCTTCCTTCCAGTATTTCATTCCCCTGATAGCTGCAATGGCCAGGGCTGGGCCAGGCTGAAGCCAGGAGCCTGGAAGTACATCCAGATCTCTCACATTGGTGACAGGGACCCAAGCACTTGGGCCACCTCCGCTGCTTTCCCACACACAGTGGTTTAGGGAGCTGGAACGGAAGTAGAACAGCTGGTTCATATGGGATGCCGGTATCATAGGAGACAGCTTAACCCACTGTGCCACAACACTGACCCCACTCAACTTACATTTACTTCTGTAGTTTACCAGTGAATTTCACTCCTAGTACATCCCTTCTTTCTGGCAACTCAGTGTACAAGGGGCTTCAGAAAGTTCTGGAAATGTGCATTATGAGAAAACTATGCATGGACTTAAAAGTCTTTGCAGCAAAATAAACTATGAAATTTTTAAAATGATCTTTGTACAGTGTTTGTATTTTTGTTATCTTTCGGCATCTCTACTAGGATATTTATTGAAGAAATTTTCAGATAAGCTGTGTGATAGGTACTAGTAATTATAATTGTAAGACTTTTCATTTGAATTGCTGTGGAGTTGGAATTTGTCATTTTTAGATCTGTTACTTGCTTGCCTTTTCATTTTTCCCATCTCTACCTTGATGAGGAAGAATTATCTTCTATAAGTCCTAAGTTAAGTGGTTTGGGTTATGTTTTAGTGCACTTTACTATTGTAGGCAAAATGTTACCGTCTATCTCAGGGCCTTTGATTGGGCCTAAGAATTAAATTAGCTTAAGGTAGATCAACAGGAGAAACACACAGATTTTTACATGTATGTGGGAGCCCTGTAGGAAAATGAAGCTCCAAGGAAATGGCAAAACCTAGATGCTTATATTCCAGGTGGGTGTTATGGTGCAGCAGTTTAACTGCCAGCTAGTACGCCCACATCACATGTTGGAGTGCCAATTCGAGTCCTGCCTGCTCCACTTCTGATCTACCTTTCTGATAATGTATCTGGAAAGTAGCAGAAGATGGCCCAAGTATTTGAGCTCTTGCCACCCATTTGGGAGATCCAGATGAAGTTCCTGGCTTCTGGCTTTAACCTCGCCCACCCCTGGCTGTTGCAGGCATTTTGGGAATGAACCAGTGGTTGGGAGATCTTTGTCACTCTGCCTTTCAAATAAATCTTTAAAAAAAAAATCAAAATGCTTATATAGTGATTGAACAAAGAGTGGAAAGTGTGGGAAATAATTTAAATGTAGGAGGAGGCTAAGGAAGACATGGATTGTTTCAACATGGACAGCACAGATTTTTGTCAGCCAGAACTACTCTGGTAACAAAAATGTTTTTTCTCTCCTTGTACATGGAGGACTTCTCCCCCTTCTTCCTCTGCTTCTTCCCCTTCTCCTTACTCTCCTCTTCCTTCTTTCTTATTTATTTATTTATTTTTGACAGGCAGAGTGGACAGTGAGAGAGAGAGAGAGAGAGAGAGAGAGAGAGAAAGGTCTTCCTTTGCCGTTGGTTCACCCTCCAATGGCCGCCGCGGCCGGCACGCTGGTCCGATGGCAGGAGCCAGGAGCCAGGTGCTTTTCCTGGTCTCCCATGGGGTGCAGGGCCCAAGCACTTGGGCCATCCTCCACTGCACTCCCGGGCCACAGCAGAGAGCTGTCCTGGAAGAGGGGCAACCGGGACAGAATCCGGCGCCCCGACCGGGACTAGAACCCGGTGTGCCGGCGCCGCCAGGTGGAGGATTAGCCTAGTGAGCCGCGGCACCGGCCCCTTCTTATTTATTTGAAAAGCAAAGTTACAGAGAGAGGAGGAGAGATGGAAAGAGAGATCTTCTGTCTGCTGGTTTACTCTCCACATGACTGCATCAGCTGGGTCTGGCCAGGATGAAGCCAGGAATTCATCCCAGTGTCCTATATGGATGCAGAGCCCCAAGGACTTGAGCCATTTCCACTGCTTTCCCAGGTGCATTAACAAGGAGCTGGATCAAAAGTGGAGCAGCTGGTGCTTGAACTGGCATCCATATGGGCTGCTGGTGCTGCAGTCAGCAGTTCAACCTATGCTACAGAGCCATAACACAGGCCCCACGTAAGGCATATTTCTCATGGAAAATTTCTCTCTGTTGATAGGAATATTTCTTTACTGGTACAGGGGTGTATTTGGGGAAGAGTGTCCCTTTCATGTCTTCTGTTTTTCAGGTGCCTTTAGCTCAAAATAATCCTTATGCCGGAAGGGCATATTTCCTAGTAGCACATTTCTGCTTCCCTGTCTCACTCAGCTGAAGGTAACTGCTGATACTAATCTCTCCCTACCTCAGTACTGTTAGTTACACGGTACTATCTTGTTTCCTTTAGACTATTTCATCCATTTATTTCCTTTCCCATTGCCACTATATTCCTTCAGGCTTTTTCTCATTCTTTCCTTGTGCATTTCATTGATCTGCCTACTTATATCATGCTTCCTTGAGGGTATACAGAGTACTACCAAAGGGTGTTTCTTAAAAAATATTCCTTTGATACTGCCATGTTACTGCTATAAATGGATTTTTGAATTTCTTATTCCTACTGAGTGAATCCCAGACTGCTTACACTGGACAGCAAAGACTTATTTTTTTGAAAGATTTATTTGAAAGAGTTACAGAGAGGCAGAGGCAGAGAGAGACCTTCCGTCTGTCCCAAATGGCTGCAGTCCCTGGAGCTGGGCCGATCCAAAGCCAGAAGCCAGGAGCTTCCTCTAGGTCTTCCACATGTGCAGGAGCCCAAACACTTGGGCCATCCTCTACTGCTTTCCCAGGCCACCGCAGAGAGCTGGATTGGAAGTGGAGCAGACGGGACTTGAACCAGTGCCCCTATGGGATGCCAGCACTGCAGACTGGGGCTTTAACCCACTGCGCCACAGTGTTGGCCTCCAGCAAAGACGTTTGTTGAAGTCTTTACCTTTCCAGATCATCTCCAACAGTTGTATGGGAAGTCTATTTATATAATACTGGGACGTAAGAAAGAATGTCCCCCCATTTAAGAACTATCTTCAATTTACTCTGTTGAAACACGAGAGGAGGATATGGCACAAATGTTTGTTATTTTGTCTAATTGGTCCTAGACTGGATGATTCTTATAAGAATGTAAAATGTTGACCCACACTTCAGATTCTTCAAGGTCCCAAGAACCCGAAGTAATTCATAGGTTCCTTGGGTTTAATAAACTCTAGTTTATATAAGTACCTTTATATCTCTTGCTTATTAGCATAGTTAACATTTGAGTCTAAGCCTTCAAGTTCAGATTCCTCTGAATTCCATTCCTCTAAATAAGTGCAGCTTTTTATAATCCATGTTTAGTATTTTGAACTTTTTAGCGTCATTCAATGGATGGAGTTTTAGGGTTTTAAATACATTTCAGCAAGCAATTTTCTTAAATTATATGTAGTTGAAAGTTAAAACATCCTTTCTTCAAAATTAACTGATAATTTTGTACATAAAAATGTTAGGGCCTCATCAGTAATGATCCTTTCCAAGAGGATCTAGATCATAACAGTTTATCCTTGAAATACTTGCATTTGTACTGAGAAATTTGCTAGTTTTTTGCCTTTAATTCTGTTGCCCAAAGTGTACTAGGCAAGCTTCTGCATACATACTAGCTTTTCAGTATTATTTCACAGAGTAACCTTTTCAGAGGCATAAAAAGTGGTTATTAGAAATCCACATTTCACATTTAATTTAAAATTCAGTGATATATTGTCTTACCAACTTTTTCTAAAAACCATTTTTCAAGTATAACCCAATTTGAAAGGTGTTAAAATGAAGAGGAAAATAATATCTTAGATTTAAGAAATTATGACATTTAGGAAGCAGTATCAATAGATGAATTAGGTGTGAGAACAGTGACAGGAGAGGGAAACAGAAACCACTAAGAGGCCATAAACTACCCAATCAATACATCTTTCCTCAACTTTGCCATCTTTGTTGAAGCCTTGATTTATTAGATTACAATATTATTTCTGTTTTCAATTTTTGGTTATTACTGTTTGTTGACATTGAAACTAAACAATAATACCACAGTTGAAGACACTATTGAGCATCAAAAACAAACATTATGAATGTTTAAAATTTGTAAGCATATCCATATCCCAATTATGCTTTTCTTCATTTTGTACAACTTTTTTAATCACTGTGTTCTCTTCTACTTTTCTCTCTTAATATATGTATTTTTTCAGGTTTTTATATGCTGACTTTATAAATCCTGTTCCATCTATCTACATCTTTCCTTATTTCCCACTGCTTGTTTCCTATCTATATCACATTGTCTGGCTAACTTCTATTCATCCATAGGGCTTTCACCACTTGGGACTCCTACAACCCTATTGGAGCGCCTGTATTCAAATCCTTGTTCTCCTGGTTCCAGCTTCCTCGTAGTGTGCACTGGGAAGCAGCAGATGACAGCTCAGGTAGTTCTTGTCACTCACATAGGAGATGTGGGCTGAGTTGCCATTTTCTGGGCATTTGGGGAGTAAACCAGCAGATGGGAGATTTCTCTGTCTCGGTCAGTCACTCTACATCTGCCACTCATAAAAGAGACAGAATTACAAGATTTTGGACAAGGGCCAGTAGGAGGGTGATGTAGAAAAAAACAAAAGAAAGTACACATTTTCAAAATTAGTAGAATTTGGCAAAGTTTTTGAATACGAGATCAATCTATATAGGAATCAATTTTCTTTCTATTTAGGAGACTTACTATATGTGAACAGATAATAAGTAATACCTAGAAACAGTTATAATAAAAGATGTGTGTGAACTTCATGTAGAAAAGTATAAAACTTAATAAAAACATAAATAATTGGAGTGATAAACTGTCTTCATGTTAAGACTCAATAAAGATTGTTAATTCTCTTGGGGCCAGTGCTATCGTGCAGCAGGTTAAAGCCCTGGCCTGAAGTGCCGGCATCCCATATGGGCTACGGTTCTAGTCCTGGCTGTTTTTCTAATGATCCAGCTCTCTGCTGTGGCCTAGGAAAGCAGTGGAGGATGGCCCAAGTCCTTGGGCCCCTGCACACGTGGTAGACCCAGAAGAAGCTCCTGGTTCCTGGCTTCGATCCTCACAGCTCCAGCCGTTGTAGTCATCTAGGGAGTGAACCAGCGGGTGGAAGACCTCTCTCTCTGTCTCTACCTCTCTCTGTAACTCTGTCTTCCAAATAAATAAAATAAATCTTAAAAAAAAGATTAATTCTCACCCAATTTATAATTTCAAAGAATTGTGTCAAATCAGTCTTGATCACCCTCCCCTCCCCCCCCCCCCCAAAAAAAAAGTTTAGGCTTATACAGATTAAATCAGAGAAAGATCCAAAAAATAGCTAAGACAATTTTGAGAAAGAAAATAGGGTATAGAAGATTTGTCCTGTAAGATATTTAAAATTACCATAAAACCATGATGATTATAATAGTAGTTAAAACTGTAGTAGTTACAGGGCTGACAAATAGGCTAGTTGGGGAATAGAGAACTTCAAAGCTGATGCTGGTTGGGAGGCCTACATCTCATGTTGGATTGTTTGTGTTCAAATCTCGGTTCCACTTCTGGCTCCAGCTTCCTGCCAGTGTGCACCCTGGAAGGTAGCAGGTAATGGCTCAGGTGGTTGAGTCCCTGCCATTCACATGGGAGACCCTTCTGGACTCCTGGTTCCAGTCTGTCTCATTTCTGCCTCTTTGGCGGCATTTAAGAAGTAAACCAGAAAATGAAAATCTTTCTCAGTGGCCAGTGCAGTGGCTCACTTGGCTAATCCTCCGCCTTGCGGCGCTGGCATCCCATATGGGTGCCAGGTTCTAGCCCCGGTTGCTCCTCTTCCATTCTAGCTCTTTGCTGTGGCCCAGGAGGGCAGTGGAGGATGGCCCAAGTGCTTGGGCGCCTGCACCTGCATGGCAGACCAGGAGGAAGTACCTGGCTCCTGGCTTTGGATCGGCGCAGTGCCAGCCGTAGCGGCCATTAGGGGAGAGAACCAACAGAAGGAAGACCTTTCTTTCTCTCTCAGTGTCTATAACTCTACCTGTCAAATAAATTAAAAAAAAAAATCTCTCTCTCTCTCTCTGCATTTCAAATAAACAAATATGTAAAAAATTTTAAAAAATATGATACATGATAAATACTGCATTACTTATTAGTAGAGAAAGGATGGATTATTCAGGAAATAGTTATAGGAATACCTAACTGTTCATGTGGTGGAAATGATTATAGAGTCTTGTTTTACACTATTCATAGTTTCAGGTTGATTAAAGACCTAAATGTGAAAATAGAAATGAAAGTGCAATATCAAAGCACCTGCAAACTAAGTTTGTATTTCAAAACATTTTAGATAACTATTTGAACATTGAAGTTGGAGAACCACTGGTAAAAAAAAAAAAAAAAAAAAAAAAAAAAAAAAAAAAAAAGATTATAACATTGGGTTGGGTAAGTGGTTTTTAGAATGCATAAACCATAAAAATGATTTTTATATTAAAATTAAATGCTTTAATTACTGGCTAAAATGAGAGCAATTTCTTTTTTAAAGTTTATTTATTTGAAAGGCAGAGTTACTGAGCGGCAGAGGCAGAGAGAGAAGGCTTCCATCCACTGTTCACTCCCCAGATGACTGCAACAGCCAGAGTTGCTTTCTGAAGCCAGGAGCCAAGAGCTTCTTCTGGGTCGCCCATGCATGTGCAGGGGCCCAAGGACTTGGGCCATCTTCTGTTGCTTTCCCAGGCCATAACAGAGAGATGGATAGGAAGTGGAGCAGCTGGAATTCGAACTGGCACCACATGGGATGCTGGCACTGCAGGCAGCAGCTTTACCTGCTATGCCACAGCACTGGCCCCAAGAGCAATTTCAAGGACTGGTTTTTCACATAGACATAGTTCTGCAAATATGTTTAACTGACAGGTACTTAAAAATCCTTAGCATCCTGCATCTATTGCCAAATAGGTGACAGAAACCTTAAACAAACTTAAACATAAAGGGGAATTTATTAGTTCATTGATCTGATGAGGAAGGGGAACCATAGGCATGGCAGAACCCAAAAATCCCACCAAGAAGGAAGAGAAGGAAAAAAAAAAAGCTGAGTTGTGGCTGTGGAGTATTTCAACACTGAAGGGTATTATGATTAGGCACTGGGGCTAACTATTATGAGAAGCCATGGTAGAAGTGAAGAAGAGGCAGCTCAAACTCATGACTGCCTTACTCCAACCTTGCCATTCTCCTGGACATCTGCCCACAATGTATGCCGAGGAATAACTGCCTGGACCTGGGAAAATGGCAACAAGGTTAGATTTAACACCTCCGAAACTATGGACAAAGCACCAGAGAACTGTGTTAGTGCCCGTGGTTATGGCCTGGGTTTCAGGCCTGATCTCTAGGGTCAGAGATCTGTTCGGCTCCTTTACTTGTAGTGGAGATAGTCTCCTTTTCCACTTTCAGCCTGGAAAGCCTTTTCAGCCTCAACTGACGAAAGAGCAAACTGCCAGTCATGAAGAATGGCAGGATCTTCCCTGTGCATGTATTTTTCCACATTGTTCTTTGCTATACTTTGCCTACTTGACCAGACCTAGTTCTTTGCAGTTAGAATGGATGAAAAAAAAAAAAATGGTTCCAGTGTCGTATTTCTTTTTTTGTCACTATCCACAATGGAATAAATGAGACAACGTAAGCTGGCAGTCTCGGTGCCCCTAGCACAAGCAAAGGTCTGAAGTGACTGACTAGAGCCCTCAATTTGCACAACTCCATGGCCAAGCTGCTGGAACGACCTCGCTGGAGGAGGAGGACAAAGCCTCCAATACTGAGGGGCACCAACTGTGCCACTCATGCCATTCCAGTGTATTTCCACATCCTTCATTTTCTTATGGCTGTGGTAGAGATTGGGGCACTATCAGAGTTCCTGGGGCAAGTAACTTAACCTTTCTGAGCCCTGGTTTCCCTTTGCAGGCAAGTTTGACTCTGTGCCTTGGAAACATTGAAGGTTCCAGAAGTTACTGGAGAACTCTCGTAAAAATACAGAAGTTTAAGAAGAACCCCAAGAGTGCTGAGCATTCATCCCCCATGATTCCCACTTCACACCTCATTCTCTACTTACAAATTTTGCTTTTGTGATTCACCCATGTGATTTCATCAATGAAGTGAGCATTTGAGAAAATCTGAAAAAAAAAATTGTCAAAATGGGAGATAATAAACCAAAGATGAAGTGTTTACAATATGAATAACCAACAAAATGTTAGTATTCAGAATTTACAAAGAGCATCTATAAGTAAAAACAATCCAATAGAAAAGAGCACAAAAGACAATAGGAATTACGCAGAAAAAGCATCTTGAGTGAGCAATATACACATGAAGAGATACTCATCAGATTTATAAAATTTTAAATATAAAGTTTTGCTGATTCTATAGTCAAGGGGAGTTTTAAGTTCTCATGGAAGTGTAATCAAGGCAACCACTTTGCAAAATAATTAGCGAAGTCTAATAAAGTGAAGGTGTACATATGATTACAACCAGCAGCAGCAACTGTGATGTATACCTTAGATAAATTCTCTCACAAATACTTTAAGAATATACAATATTCATAGCAGCATTGCATGAAATTGCTGCTTTGTAATTACCATTAGTGAGAAATGAAACTGAAGATGAAGAGTCTTGCTTATTATTATTAGGTGCTTTGCCTTGTGAGACAGTGAGATGCTTTGGTGTAGAGAATCTCACTTTATAAAGATTGCTCTTTGGGGAATTATAAAAGGATGAGTTGGGGGCCAGCATTGTGGCAGAGTGGATTAAGTACTGCCTGTGACACCAGCATCCCATATGAGTGCCAGTTCAAGTCCCAGCTTCTCCACTTCAGATTCAACTCCCTGCTAATGTGCCTGGAAAAGAAGTGCAAGGTGGCACAAGGAGTTCTAGATTCCTGGCTTTGGTCAGATCCAGCCCCAGCCATTGCAGCTACTTCAGGAGTGAACCGGCAAATGATTTTCTTCCTCTCCATCTCTGTAACTCTGCCTTTCAAATAAATAAACAGAAGAACAGAGGTAGAAGCAGGAGGGCTGGTTAGGGAAACATTACAGTGTCCGGGAGATAAAAGAGGACTCAAGGTAAATAGCAGTGGAGATAAAAGGACACCAAAAAGAGATACACAAATAGATGGAATCAAGGAATTATCTATTGACTAAGTGGGAAAGGGAAGTGAGAGGAAGGAGGGGAAATTAAGAGGGGAGGAAGGAAGAGAAATTTGTGTTTTGGATAAATGATAGTTACCAAGAGAATGTTGACAGTGATCCCATGGAAAGTCATTTTTGAAGAGCGCTATTTTCTTTTCTTTTTTTTTTTTAGTTTTTTTTTTTAACTTTTATTTAATGAATATAAATTTCCAAAGTACAGAATATTGATTACAATGACTTCCCCCCCAATAACGTCCCTCCAACCCGCAACCCTCCCCTTATCCACTCCCTCTCCCCTTCCATTCATGTCAAGATTCATTTTCGATTCTCTTTATATACAGAAGATCAGTTTAGCATACATTAAGTAAAGATTTCAACAGTTTGCTCCCACACAGAAACATAAAGTGAAAAATACTGTTTGAGGACTAGTTATAGCATTAAATCTCAATGTACAGCACACTAAGGACAAAGATCCTACATGAGGAGTAAGTGCACAGTGACTCCTGTTGTTGACTTAACAAATTGACACTCTTGTTTATGGCATCAGTAATCACCCTAGGCTCTTGTCATGAGCTGCCAAGGCTATGGAAGCCCCCTGGGTTCACTGACTCTGATCATTTTTAGACAAGGCCATGGTCAAAGTGGAAGTTCTCTCCTCCCTTCAGAGAAAGGTACCTCCTTCTTTGATGACCCATTCTTTCCACTGGGATCTCACTCGTGGAGATCTTTCATTTAGGTTTTTTTTGTTTTTTGTTTTTTTCCCCAGAGTGTCTTGGCTTTCCATGCCTGAAATACTCTCATGGGCATTTCAGCCGGATCCACATGCCTTTAGGGCTGATTCAGAGGCCAGAGTGCTGTTTAGGACATCTGCCATTCTATGGGTCTGCTGTGTATCTCACTTCCCATGTTGGACCATTCTCTCCCTTTTTGATTCTATCAGCTAGTATTCGCAGACACTATTCTTGTTTATGTGATCCCTTTGGTTCTTAGTCCTATCATTACGATCAATTGTGAACAGAAATTGATCACTGGGACTAGTGAGATGGCATTGGTACATGCCACCTCGATGGGATTGAATGTTTCTAACTCTACTGTTTGAGGTAAGTCAGCTTGAGCATGTCCCGAATTGCACATCTCTTCTCTCTCTTGTTCCCCCTCTTATATTTAACAGCAATTACTGTTTCAGCACTTAAGAAGAATTGTGTATTGATTACAGTATTCAACCAAAAGTATTAAGTAGAACAAACAAAAAAATACTAAGAGGGATAACATATTAAGCTGCTCATCAACAGTCAGGGTGAGGGCTGATCAAGTCACCATTTCTCATAGTGTTAATTTCACTTTAACAGGTTTCCTTTTTGGTGCTCAGTTAGTTGTCACCTATCAAGGAGAACAAGTGGTATTTGTCCCTTTGGGATTGGCTTATTTTACTCAACATAATGTTTTCCAAATTCCTAACAGGGATCACTTTTCAGTTAAAATTTAAACACCTAAGAATAATTGTGTGTTAATTACAGAGTTCAACCAATGGTACTAGAACAAAAAAAATACTAAAATGGATAAAGTATTACATTGTACATCAACCGTCAGGACAAGAGCTGATCAAAGGGGAAACTTGTTGAAGTGAAATGGACACTGTGAGAAACAGTGACTTGATCAGCTCTTGTCCTGAAGAGCGCTATTTTCTAATGCATGCACTAGAATTGTCTTAAATCTTTAATTCTGGGAAATTAAATAAACACATTAATTTGTTGGATAGGCTTGTTTATATGTGACTGAGTTTGGTACAAACAATGATTTAGTTTCAGTATAGTTGAAAATAACTTTTGGGGGCAGGCATTGTGGTACACGAGGATACGCTGCCACTTGAAATACTCAGGTACCATATTGGAGTACCTAGATTCAAGTCCCACCTCAGCTTTCAGTCCAACTTCTTTGCAGTTGCACATTTGGAAGGCAGCAGATGAATAGCTCAAATATTTGAGTCCCTGCCTCTCATGTAAGATATCCAGATTGAGTTGTTAACTCTTGGATTCTGTTTGGCCTAGCCCTGGCTATTGTGGATATTTGGATTGCGAATCAGTGGATGGAATGCCTTTCTGTCTCTATCTCTTTCTAGATATGCCTTTCAAATAAATATAAACAAATAAATAAACTTAAAATATTTTTGGTAATAATTTCACAAGCTTCTGAGAGACTCAAATACAATCTTTTTTCTTAATACTACCTACCATGGCCTCTGATATGTCATGGGACCATCTCTGTCATTCCTCTTCAATTTTGGACTCATTTCATTTCACATTGTTCATTTTAGTCAGAGAATTGAAGGCCATAATTTTAAGATTTCTTTATTTATTTGAAAGGGAGATGGGGAGAGAGTGAGATCTTCCACCCACTGGTTCACTCCCCAAATGATTGTTAGAGCCACAACAAAGCCAAGCCAAAGCCAGAAACCATCAAGAACTCCTGAGCCATCCTCTACTGCCTTCTCAGGTGCATCAGCATACTGCTGGATCTGA
This sequence comes from Oryctolagus cuniculus, assembly GCF_964237555.1. Taxonomy (NCBI): domain Eukaryota; kingdom Metazoa; phylum Chordata; class Mammalia; order Lagomorpha; family Leporidae; genus Oryctolagus; species Oryctolagus cuniculus. The sequence goes on from NC_091433.1 coordinate 56,745,909, forward strand.
CAGCAGCCAGGACTCAAATCAGCATTCTGATATGAAAATGCCAGTGTTGCAAGCGGCAGCTTAACCTGCTGTGCCATACACTTACCCAAGAATTGGTTTTTTACTTTGTTTTCCCTACCGATATATCTACAAAGATGGTATCAATTGCTCTTTTCCACTCCCAAACTGTAATTTAACAATATAAACTGAAACAATTTTTAATCTAAAGTTACATAGAAAATGTTACAATAAACAACTGATACCTAAGTTTAGGATGTGCAGAGTTATGACCAATATACTTTCCAATTTTATTAGGAAGATAAATCAGAATGAGTTGGGAAAACACTACAGGATAGCACTTTTCTCAAACACATGCACATAAAAAAATTCACACGTTTCACCAAGAGTTAGTAAGTATTTTCAGAAAAGTTGTTAGCCTTTCCCCTCTTAGTACAGTTTTAGTTGTGTTTAGTTGTAAAAGCTGAAGAAGACATATGTTTTAAAAATTTTTGATATATCTTCAAAGTTATAAAAGTTATAAAGTAGTCAGTGCTAAAATATATTTGGTAGTTTAGCAATAATGTTTTTCCTCCAGAACAATGTTCTCACACTGTATAGCTTTAAGAATGTAGTTTACTCATGAGAACTAAAAATGTTATGTTTTGAGAAACCAAAGGGAAAAAGTTCAAAAGGTAGTCCATGACTTTTTTTTTTTAGGTTTATAAAAAGGATAAGACTGTTTGGATTATGTTCTCAGATTTAGTAAAAAAATGCTAATGAATATATGTTAACCTTCAGGTTATCATCATTCTTACTTAAGATAGATTTATAGTAAAAATAGACTACTGAACTATCTTGTTAAATTTTTAAAGATGAGTTTGGATGGCTTACAAATAACATCCTCTACCCTTAGGTCAAAAAGAAAATGTAAACCTACATTTTTAAGATAAGAATACTTACTATAGTTTCAACTTTGGTAGTTTCTATTAAAATGACTATATAAGAATATACAACATTTTAAATATTTTTATTATGAGTATGTTCTGAATTTATAACATATTCATTTTTCAATATGTTCAGTGTTGCTCATTTATTTTTATTTAATGAAATTTTTAAAGTATGAAGAGCAAGTTGCCCCCAGAAATAATCTTTGTTAGTATTTTGGTGTATCTTATTTTTAACTTTTCTTTCTATGTATGTGGCTTTATGTGGATTGTAAGGTTATTTTAAGTATATATTATAGTATAGATGTAATTTTATTTTCTTTTAAGGCAAGCATGACCATTTTCCACATCCTTAAATGTGCTTTTAGGTGCAACATCTGGATTTTAATAGCTATAAAATATTATCTCCTAGAAGTTCTACAAATATTTAATCTTTTTCAATGTGCCAGGCATAACACCATAATCATTTGAGTCATTTCTCTATGTGTGTTTTGCTGGTCATAAAATTCCTTAATATAAAAATTGCTATAATAAACATTTCTATACATAAATCTGTGATGATAAATCTATACATAAACATATTTGATGATATGTCTTTAGGGTATACAAGGGTTAAGTTACTTGTTTTTTGTTGGTAGTTTTACATCCATAAAAGTCATAATCTTCCATGAGAAGTTTTGTTTCAATGCACATGGACCACAATTAAATATTTTCATTTTAAGTCTCTGTTCACTAGTACATAAATTGTGCTACTTCATTATTGTATTTATTACTTTTATTAAAGTAAGACTGTTACATAGATGTCTTATCCTCATAGCTCCTCACCACAGAGGAAAAATATTGAACATTTTAGCTATTTGTTGTAGTATCCACATACAAGTGTATTTCACAAAGTTATGGAAAATGCATATTATGAAAAAATGCAAAGAGTGCACAGTTTTTTCACTGAGATAAACTTTTCTTTTAGTTCTATTTTTCCACAAATGTTTTGAAGTACTCTGGTATTTCTAAATAAGATGGTTATAGAATGTTTTGTTTACACTAGGCATTATGTTTGGACTACCTATTTTTTTTTTTTTTGGACAGGCAGAGTGGACAGTGAGAGAGAGAGACAGAGAGAAAGGTCTTCCTTTACTGTTGGTTCACCCTCCAATGGCGGCCGCCGCGCTGCGGCCGGCGCACCACGCTGATCCGATGGCAGGAGCCAGGAGCCAGGTACTTATCCTGGTCTCCCATGGGGTGCAGGGCCCAAAGACTTGGGCCATCCTCCACTGCACTCCCTGGCCACAGCAGAGAGCTGGCCTGGAAGAGGGGCAACTGGGACAGAATCTGGCGCCCCGACTGGGACTAGAACCCAGTGTACCAGCGCTGCAAGGCGGAGGATTAGCCTAGTGAGCCGAGGCGCCGGCCTGGACTACCTATTACAGAAGAAGGGGAAGTAGCACTTTGGCACTGCTCTAATATCTATTTTCTATCCTGCAAATATGTTTGCATTATATTTTAACCTAAGAATAATCTTCTCACATGATAACTCTATCTTCTTATTCAATCTGGGCTGCTCTCAGTCTACTACATTCCTTTAATCATTGAGTTTTCCCCAGCCTCTCTCTTGTGCTTAAATCTCTGTTTCTTGTATCCCATGGCTTCCTACTCTTGCTGTATTCTGATGTTTTAGTGGAGCTCATCCACTTAGTCCAGAAGCTCACTATTTTCTGTCTGGAAATCTAATTCCTCTTCAGCTCTGCTCCTTCATTGGATACATGCTAATCTGGCTTTTTTTCTTCCTGCTATACAGATAACTTCTGCCCATTTAATTTCCATTTTCCAAAACTCTCTTAAAACTTCTGCTAATAGCTTACACCCATATTATTCATGTGGATTTAAAGCTTTTATGTTCCTTTATTTTAAAAAAGTTTATTTATTTATTTATTTATTTGAAACAGTTAATCTTCCACTGCCCTCCCAAGTGCATTAGCAGGGAGCTGGATAGGAAGTGAAGCAGCTGAAACACTAACAAGCTCCCATATGGAATGCTGGCATTGCCAGCAGAGGCTTAACCTGCCATGCCACTATACCAGCCCCAATATAGCTTTTGTGTTTCTTTATTGTCATTATAAATGTGGGCTATGGAGATGGTGGAGGAAACAGGTTTTCCTGAAATAGAAGTTCTGCTTCATTTGCTTAAATATTTTTATCAGCCTTAGAAAAATTTGTAAGCTTAGTACAATATCATAGAAAAATTCATTACAGAAGTACCAGTCCATGCATATGTTAAATTTTATAATTCAGAATGGTGAAAAAGACAAACATTTACTGAGAGAGTTAGGAATTAAGGTAAGTTCAACAATGAAACCAGCAGGGAAAAACCTGCACAGGGGAAATAAGGAAGTGTTTTGTTGGGTTGTTAGGTACAGAGTTCCATGCAAACTGGGGCAACACGAAGAAATAAGTAAGCTCCTTGTGCTTAAGATCTCTATTCCTGGGGCCGGTGCTGTGGCATAGCAGGTAAAGCTATCGCTTGCAGTGCCAGCATCCCATATGGGAACTGGTTCGAGTCCGGGCTGCTCCACTTCCTGTCCAGCTCTCTGCTATGGCCTGGGAAATCAGTAGAAGATGGCCCAAGTCCTTAGGCTCCTGCACCCATATGGGAGACCCAGAAGTTCCTGGCTCCTGGCTTCAGATCGGCGCAGCTCTGGCCATTGCAGCCATCTGAGGAGTGAACCAAAGGAAGACCTCTCTCTCTGCCTCTCCTTCTCTCTCTGTCTCTGATTTCCAAATAAATAAATAAATAAATATTTTTTAGAAAAAATTCCTATTTATGTGGTGATTACATGTTCTAAGTTAAACTATGTCATTCATTTATGTGGAGTAGGATAAAGCAGTGGCAATGGGAGGAAGGGAAAAGAATAGGGATAACATTTGCTCATTCTTTGAACATGCAACACTGACAAAATGCTAGACTTATTCTGTTAATTGTATCAACCACATCTCGTAAAGCACATTTCCATAGGCCTTATGTAATAGGCGTTGGCTCCATTCATTGTATCTATTAATTTCTCAAATTGTTAACATAATTTTTTCATATAGTTTTCATCAAATAAAAATATTTTCATATTTTTATCAAAATTTGTTTTAATTTTTATGACCATGTTTAAAGTGGAAAATATCTTCTTAAATGGTCTGTATCTCAAGCAGCAGATGTTTAATATGCTTCACATTTGAACTGTCAAACATATCACGCAAAGGAAGCTTTAATCATGACTGGTTACTTTTCTGGTTCGAATATTTGTTCCCGTACATACGGCTAGAATCACATTGTGCCTTAGGGGAAAGAGAAATTATTCAGGTTGTGCGTATCCATAAACTCTGGATTAAGCAATGTATTCTTGGAATATAAACCCAATTTCATTCCTAGTTGGAAGGATGTAATGTTGAGAATTGAACATGATACCTTCCTGGAACTGGGCTCTAGAACACATGGACACAGTCCTTTCTAACTAACCCATTTGCTAATATAACTGTCCACTAGGATGTTGAGTCAGCATTTCCTGTGGAGGGCAGAGTTCTTCGGAACTTACTGAAAACGGAAAGCTAATTGGGCACAGGGGACTTTTATATGTGTAGAAACTCTTAAGACAATACTTTTAAAAGCTAGAAAAGAAATCACTCAGGGGGTATTTTCTGAAAAAATGTAGCCTATTGTTTAAATGAGCATAAAAAGGATTGTTAGAAATTAGGTGGTTAATTGGAGGATTTTAATATAAAAACTAGTCACTCTTATATTGGTAGAATTTTTCTGTATTATATAGAGTTCAGTTTTGTGGTCTGGCAAACGCTCAATAGTCATTTATCTGGTATGCATACCTTTCCACAGCTGGATTTTCAAATATGATTATAAAGTTCATATGACAGAACTATCCAGAAAATAAATATGTCAGCAGGCTTTGCTTTATTTTACGCATTTATTCTGAATGTAACCTAACTTGGTACAAACACAGAGTACAATTTAGGACGTTTTGCCAGAGCTATTCAAGGATAGCATTGTTTGAGATTGTGGAAGGTGATTTAGAAACACCTGGGTCGAATATTTATATCCATGCCTTAAATCTAAAAGCCTTGCAGCTTTATAGTCCTTTCGGGGAAAGACGGGAACTGCATTAACGCATGTCAGTATAACAGTTAATGCACTGCTGAGAAAAACTTGCAAAAAAGTTGAAAATAATGCAAAAGAAAAGAAGGGAAGACTAAAAAAGTGTTTAGATCAGCATTTTTAAGTTTTGGAGTATATTTTTTTAGAATATAACTTTCAGAAATTTTTTTATATGTTGGGGTTTGGGAACTTGGAGATACAATTTATTAGAAAATATTCTAAATCTTATATTTCATTGAGCATCATTGTTTGTAGTACTATTTAATGGAATGCAGTGAAGAGTCCCAGCTAATGGGGAAAAAATTATCAAGACATTCTTCCCAAGCTTGCTGTGTATGGTCCCCTTGGTACCTCTATCTTCTGCATGATATTATTTCCATGCTCACCTTCCTTCCATCTGTTTGGTTCAACTTATTGTCATATAAGACAAAAAATTTGCTTAATTTTGTAGAGTATGCAAATTGAGATTGGTAGGGGTAAGAACCCTAAGGGCTTTTCCTTATTTTATTTTTTCCATTCTAGACTTCAACTTCTCCATTTGATCAAGGAGAAGAGAATTAAGCTGAAATAGTTTTCTCTCTTTTTGTTTTATCCATTGACATTCCCCTCTAGTTGTTCCTGTACTACGTATTCCTGTATTATATACTAAAAGCTATAGAAGAGCAAGCTCAGGATTTAGTGTCAGATTAAATGCAATGATAAAACTACCTAATGCAGTAGATATTCTACTCCAACTTGTCCACCTACTTTTACTGTTGAGTCTCTACTTCCTGAGATTAGCAATATCAATAAAAATAGTCAGCTTATTTCTGGAACCATGTGGTAAAATGAAGGGGTGGTTTCAGATTGGATATTTGAATTCATCATTCCTTTTTACATATCTTCTTTTCTTTATATTTGTCTAACAAACAGAGGTAATTTTTTTATTTATTGCTTATTGTATATGTAATATATCTCTAACAACACTAATATGTCACTTATTAAGGGTCAAGCATCATTCTAAATTTTTTTATTTTTATTTTTCACCAATGTTACCTTATTTAATCCTTATGTTAACCATGTCTGGTAGGTATGATAAGACAATTTCAAATATTGATACATGCTGTGAAGAAATTCTATGAAGAAAATTAATGGGGTAATGTGATAGGGAGTTACTAGCATAGGCTTCTGTGTCTTGTTTGGCCAAAAATGGTCTTCTAAAGATATTAAACTTGAGATGACAGCTAAATGATACCTATTTCTTGTTTCTTTTTTTTTTAAACTTTTATTTAGTAAATATAAATTTCCAAAGTACAGTTTATGGATTACAATGACTCCCCCCCCATAACTTCCCTCCCACTCACACCCCTCCCATCTCCCACTCCCTCTCCCATTCCATTCACATCAAGATTCATTTTCAATTATCTTTATATACAGAAGATAGATTCAATATAAAGTAAAGATTTCTACAGAGAAAAAAAAAATTTTTTTGACAGGCAGAGTGGACAGTGAGAGAGAGAGAGAGAGACAGAGAGAAAGGTCTTCCTTTGCCGTTGGTTCACCCTCCAATGGCCACCGCGGCTGGCGCGCTGCGGCCAGCGCACTGCGCTGATCTGATGGCAGGAGCCAGGTACTTATCCTGGTCTCCCATGGGGTGCAGGGCCCAAGGACTTGGGCCATCCTCCACTGCACTCCCTGGCCACAGCAGAGAGCTGGCCTGGAAGAGGGGCAACCGGGACAGAATCCGGCACCCCGACCGGGACTAGAACCCGGTGTTCCAGCACCGCAAGGCGGAGGATTAGCCTAGTGAGCCGCGGCGCCGGCCTCTACAGAGAAATTTGATTAGATTTAAGAGAGAGTGTTAATTTGGAGCATGGGTCAGTAAAGGATCATGAGAGATTCCCCCACTGAGATTGCATAGGGAAACACTAAATCCCTGGGTTTCTGGAAAGACACTAGGAAGAAATATAGAGTTGTGGGAAAGGAGGTAAAAATATGTCAAAGAGAAATAATACACATTGAGAAATGTTTCTTAGATCCAGAAAATGAACATATCATGCTCCTGTTTGCATTGTAGGCTTAAAATTTTCATACCATTAAAATCTGGGACCCAGCATAAGAAATTTTCTGATAAAAGGAAATAATTGGATATGCCAAGATTTGCATTGCAGACTTATGGATAGTAGAGAAATAAGAAAAAATTTTCTATGTAGCAACAACGGAAGTGTAGCCATTCAACACATGTTTATTAAAACTTCACAAAATATAGAATTACTATAAAGCCTATAAATGCATGCCAACAGTGACTCTGGGATGTGAGAATATATATTTTAATTCATATTTTTCAGTTTTCTAAAATTCATAGTTTCATAATCCTCTTTAAAATATTTCACTGATTAAAAATCTGATATTTGTTGAAGTATCAAATATTATATTAGCAATAATGATAAAATAGTTTATTAAAAAGATAAGATCATTGTAACATCTGATACAGAAAAAAAATAAGGTGCATGAAACAATCATCTGAAAGTTCACTACTAAGAGACAAACAATATTATTATTTTCTTTTATTCCCTTACATCCACTATTCTATGTATCATTAAATGTATACACATGCACATCTATGTGCACACACACATACTCATATATACTCATATTTACACAGTATATATTTCTAGTTTCCACCCTAACATTACCCCATATCATGAAAAATTCTTCATAGCTTTTTAAGTGCTATCAAACATTTCATGGTACAAATATGGCATAAATTATAGACCTTCAGGTTGTTTCCGATTTTTTGCTATTATAAATAATGCTGAAATTAATTGTATTTGGGGGTAACTTTTTAAATAATATTTACTTATTCATTCATTCATTTATTTTTTGAAAAGCAGAGTTACAGAGAGGGAGAGAGAGAGAGAGAGAGAGAGAGAGAGAGAGAGAGAGGTCTTCCATTCACTGGTTCACTCCCCAGGTGACTAGAATGGCCAGAGCTAGGCTGATTTGAAACCAGGAGCTAGAAGCTTCTTCTGGGTCTCCCACATGGGTACAGGGGACCAAGCACTTTGGCCATCTTCCACTGCTTTCCCAGGCACATAAGCAAGGAGCTGGCTAGAAAGTGGAGCAGCCGGGCCTCGAACCAATGCCCATATAGGATGCTGGTGGTGCAGGAAGCAGCTTTACCTGCTATGTCACAGCACCAGCCTCAAGGATAACTTTTTGTCTGCTCTTAAAAAAATATTTCCTAAGAAAATGATTGATGACTTTGTAATTACCAAACCCACTTACTACTCAATTTTCATCCTTTTGTCATCTGATCTGTGTCACGGAGGCTTGTGCTCTCTTCCTACTTGCAGCTGGCCTTCTTACCCCATTCTTCTGATTTTTCCACTGGTCTCACATCTTTCCCAGTTTTTTAATGATTCTTTCCACTTTTGTTTTCTTAAGTGGACATTCTAAATATTTGTACTTCCATCTCTTTTTAAATTCTTCTTTGATTATATCATTCAATTGTGAATTTTTTTACTTGAATGAGGATTGATGGTAAATATTTTCCTTGAATTCTGAGCTCTTTTCCATTCTGGACTCATGTTTCTCTTTGTATGCTGAAGACATTCACCTCCAATTCAAAACAAATTTTGAACGTTTTATGCAATTTGTTTTTAAAAACTTTGAAGTTTTAAAATTTAGTAATACTTGCATATTTTATGAAGCAATATTTTAATACATATATAGAATGTAAACCAATCAATCTCAAATGAAAATGTTTATGATGGGAAAGCAAATTTTCCACCAAGACAATTAAGTCTTTTCCTTTCCCTGCCCCCACCTCTTATTTATATATATATAGCACTACAGTTCTTTTAGTCAATAGGACTTGAACTTTGAGTCTTTTTAAAAATGAATTTATTAAAGTATAAGTTTGATTAGTTTTGGATCCATCACCACAATCAAGATAATTATCAATTTTGTCATTTCCTATATATCTTCATGATCCTTTTGAAGTAATTTCTTCCTCTACCCTAGGCAGCCTATGATCTGCTTCCTGTCACTGTAATTAGTTTTCATTTTCTAGAATTGTGTATGAATGAAACCATGTAATGTATACTCAGCATGATGAGATTTATATATATTGATGCATGGCTCAATGCTGTTGCTTTCTCTTGTTTGCCAAGTTGTTTCCCAAAGTGATAAATGATTCCTTTTAGTAGCATCTGAGAGTCTAGTTGCTTTATATCCTTAGTGTTTTGGTCTGTTCTTGCTGCTACAACAAATACCATATATTGGGCAAATTGTAAATAATATAGATTTCTCTCTCACCATTCAGGAGCCTGGAAAGTCCAATATCAAGGTCTCAGCAGATTCAGTGTCTCATGAGGGTTACTCTCTGCTTCAAAGATGGTGCATTGTTGCCATGTCCTCAGATGGTGGAATGCAGAAGAGCAAAAGGGACAAATACTGTGTTCTCACATGGCTAAAGAGAGAGAAGGAATAGAAGGGATTAATACAAAGCTTGTTTCACAAGGGCATTCATCCCACTCATAGCAGTCGAGCCCTCAAGACCTGATCAATTCCTATAGCTCTCACCTCTTAATATTTCACTGACAATTGAGTTTCAACACATGGAATTTCTGGGGGGACACATTCAGACTGTAGCATTCTATCTTTGGTCCCCACCCCCAAACACATGTCCTGCTCACATGCCAAATATATTAGTTTTGTTCTAATGGCCTCGAAAGACTTCTTCCAGCACCAACTCAAAAGTCTGAAGCCCAGAATCTCACCTCAGTCAATTAGGCTCCAGGTGTGAATCTGTGAAATTAAACAAGTTAAGGAATTCCAAAATACAATAGTAGAGCAGGCTTACGATAGTTACTCCACTGCAAAATGGAGAACTAGGAAAGAAAGAGTCCATAGATTCCAAATAAGTCCAGACCCAAAAGCAAACACCATTAAATCTTGAGGCTTGACAATAATCTTTAACTCCACATCCTGCCTTCTGTACACACTGAGGCTGCCACTGGGCCCTGACCGGGGTTGGAGTCAGATACCTGTGGCTCTTTGAGGCTAACACTGCACACTGATGGTTCTACTAGTACAGGGACTCTGTGGTCATCCTGCTCTCGTGGCTCTGCAAAGCATTATTTTATTTGGGGTTCTCTATGGAGGCCCGACCCTTCAGACAGTTCTCTGCTTGGGGGTCAGGACATCCTTTTAAATCTAGATGAATATAATCATGCCCTTGCAGTGTGTGCATTTTGCATGCCTGAAGATGGCACCACGTGGACACCACAAAGCCTTGCCACCAGTGCCCTCTGCAGTGGTGGCCATTGTAGATTGTGTTTACACCTAGCCCATTGGAACCATACCAGGAGTGTTGGAGGAACACCATGACATAATAAAGGAAACAGAAACTTGAAGTGATATTGGGCAATGAGCCCCACAATCCTGCATGTACCCAGGGCCCATTCTGTAAAACTGTTCTGCCCACAGGCCCTGGTACTCTGGGCCTATGATAGGTGTGACAGTCTTAAAGATCTTCAAGATGCCTTTGGAAATCATCTTTTATTGTGTTGATAAGTAGCATCTGGCTTCCTTCTATCCATACCAATCTCTGATCAAACATTCTCTTGACTACATCCTTGGTGTTCTCTCCAGAACATGCCTTTGCATCTGGATAAGCTGACAGTTTTCTCACTCTGCTCTGATTCCTCCTTTAATTATAAATTCTATTTTCAACTCAGTTCTCTCTTCTTGGATTTTAAATTAAGTTGTTTGTAATTTAAGGACAGATGCACACCCACATACAGAGAAATAGAGGTGGGGAGAGAGAGAGAGATCTCGTTCACTTCTCAGATGCGTGCAAAGGCCAAGAACTCAATCCAATAATCTCTCACGTCAGTGGCAAGGACCCAATCACTTGAGACATCACTGTTATCTCCTGGTATCTGCATTAGCAGGAAGCTGGGCTCAGGAGCTGGAGCCATTGCCAAGTACAGAGTCCAGGCACTCTCATCCCAACCATTAGACCAAACGCTTATCCCATTTTTTTATAATTTACTGTAAGTAGTCAAGAGAAGCTATGCCACACCCTCAAAATTGCTGGGTACTTCTCCCACCAAATATCCTAGTTTGTCACTCTCAAATTCTGCCTACCGCAAAGCATTGAGCACAGATATAATTCATCTAAGTTCTTTGCCACTTTTGTCATAGAGATGGCCTTTCCTCCAATGTCTGATACCTCATTCTTCATTTCTGTGTAAGGCCTCATCAGAATTCCCTTTTCTATCCATATTTCTGCTAACATTCTAGCCACTTAGATAACCTCTAAGAGGATTTAAGATCTCTCTACAGCTGTTTTTGTCTATGCTCTTGCCAGAATTGCCATTAGCGCTCCATTCACAGTAATACAGGCTTTCTCTGGCATGAGCCTCAAACTCTTTCAGGCTCTACCCATTACCAAGTTCCCTAGTCATTTCCACATTTTTAGATATTAGCTATAATAGCACCCTGCTTCTCAGTGCCAATTTCTGTCTTACTCTGTTCTGGTTGATATTTCAAAATATCGCAGACTGGATTTTTTTTTTATAAATAATAGAAATTTATTTCTTACAGTTCTGGAGCCTGGAAAGTCCAATGTCAAATACATAAAATTTGTGTCTGATGAAGGCTTGCACTCTGCTTCATGTATGGTGCATCTGGTTGTTTCCTCACATGGCACAAGAGACAGAAGGGCTAAAGGGACCAGGGTACTCCCTTCTACTTATTTTAGAAAGTCAGTAATCCCTTTCATGTGCGTGGAGCCCTCATAACCTAGTCATCTCTTAAGGAACCTAACTTAACATTATCACATTGGTGATTAAACTCAACATATGAATTTTGGGGGGGACAGATTCAGATAATAATATTCATCGATATTTGATATGGTTCATCTTTTTAATTTTAATCACTTACTGACACTGTGGTATTATTTCATTGTAGTCTTAATTTTTATTTCTCTGAGGTCTAATGATATTGAGCATACGTTCCTCCCATATCAATGCTAAACTTTTATCAGCCTGTCTTATATTCATTTGTGAAGAATTTATCATGGGCAGGTGTTGTGGAATAGCCGGCAAAGCTACAGCCCGCAACGTCAGCATCCCATGTGGGTTCTGGTTCATGTCTCAGCTACTATATTTGCAATCCAGCTCCCTGCTAATGACCTGGGAAAGTAGCGGAAGATGGGCCAAGTATTTTGATCCCGGCACCCGCATGGGAGACCAGGATGAAACTTCTGGCTTCTGGTTTCAGCCTTGCCCAGCCCTGTCCATTGTGACCATCTGGGGAGTGAACCAGCTGATGGAAGGTATCTCTCTTCTTTCTCTCTCTCTCACTTTTTTTTTTAAGATTTATTTATTTATTTATTTATTTGAAAGTCAGAGTTACACAGAGAAAGGAGAGGCAGAGACCGAGAGAGAGAGGTCTTCCATCCGATGGTTCACTCCCCAGATGGCCACAACAGCCGGAGCTGTGCCTATCTGAAGCCAGGAGCCAGGAGCTTCTTCCAGGTCTCCCATGCAGGTGCAGGGGCCCAGGGACTTGGACCATCTTCTACTGCTTTCCTGGGCCATAGCAGAGAGCTGGACAGGAAGTGGAACAACTGGGTCTCGAACCAGCTCCCATATGGGATGCCGGTGCTTCAGGCCAGGGCGTTAACCCACTGCACCACAGCGCCGGTTCATCTTTCCTTCTCTCTGTAACTCTGCTTTTTATATAATTAAATAACTTTTTTTAAAGAAAAAAGAGTCTATCAGATTGTTCACCACATTTTAATTGGCTTGTTTTATTATTAAATTGTAAGAGTTCTTTATATATTCTTGGTGTAAGTCTTTTGTCTGACAAGTATTGTAAATATTTTCTCGCAGTTTTTGGGTTGCTTCTTAATGTCATTTTTGAAAGAGAAAAAGCACTTTATCTTAATAAAGTACAATTTACCAATATTTTAATTTTCATGTGTTTTTCCTTTGGTGTTCCAGTTTAGAATGAATGAGCAAATGAAAAGGAGATGAAAAGAGTCAGAGTGAGACCCTAAACTCTTAAGGATGTGTAGCCTAAAGTGGTCCAAGTGTTTTGTTTTAAAAATTCATGTGCATTTTGCATTCTATTTAATAAAATAACTTTATTTGCTTTAACATAATAGTAATGCTTTACATATGAGTGGGTTTATCCAATGCTCCAGGATAAAGCCTCATTTTTATTCCATGGTATAGTACTGACACCTTTAGAACACAAGAGCTCTGGTTGAGAATCGAATAATCATTTGCATTATTATTCATAAGTTCCAGCAAAAATGGAAAAGGCCGCAATTAGTGGGGGAATTGCTATTGTATTATATATAAATATAAGTATACATACATACATATATACTTTATATATATAAGGAATTCTGACTTAATCTTGTCTAACCATTGAATATATTATTAACTTTTAATGTGGATTCAACAATTCAACTGCTTAAATGTCAAGCTACTAATAAACCTTCTTGAATGAATAACAGATGAACAACTGAATATAAATGGAAACAGATGGTCTTAAAGAAGAGGATCCAGAATTGTCATCAACCCTTCATGATCACTACATGTTTTCTCAACAAGCTCATGGGCCCACAGCACATTGCCAATGTTTATTGACTTCTTCCAAACTTTTTGCATTAAATTATGCTTATGATCTCATAGAGTACAGGATTGCTGAGTAGAGCATGTCTCCCAAGGATGTTCCTTCAAAGGAGCTGGTACCCCCAGGAGTGCTGGGGGAGGGAGAAACGCAGATGCATTTTAGGACATTACCAACCTAAACCCTGTTGCATGATCTCAGAATCTTCCAAAACTCTACTCCTTCCGTTTCTGAGAATCCAGTCACTCCTTGATCTGGAGACACAAGACAAACCAAATATGGTATTTAGATATAAAACGCCAGCTCTCTATTTGGCATCCAAATTCTTATGCCCTTAAGATATATGCTTGTTAATTTGAGCTATTGAGCATTGCTGTGCATATACATACATAATTCCATAATGAATATATTGATGATATATATGGAAAGAGTTATAGAGTGTAATTCTTATAAAACATGATGGTTTCTTTCTTTGAGGTATTTGCTATTGACTTAATGTGTAGATTTGAAAAAAATGAATGTGGCAGCTAGAACTAAGGAATATTATTTAGTTTTTTTCCTTATTGGATAAATTCTGTAAGAAGTTAGAGCATTCATCTCACACTTTCTGTGCATACTTCGTAGTGATTTAACTACTTAAAAAAACTCATGATTCTATAATTCTGATATGTGTATGTGTGTGTGTGTGTGTGTATCGTTTTATTCCCCCAACTTCATTTCTGACAATATCTATTGATACATAAAGACACAAACGCAGTTTAGAAGAGAAAGAAGATATGCTTAGATAGTAAGCAAAGACCTGGCAGAACACCAATGAGCAGTAGTGTAGGAAAAGGGGGTGTGGGAAACATTAGTTTTATTTTTTTTGCATATGAGCAGATATATATGTGTTAAAATATATGCCTATTTTAACAACTACTAAAATTATCATCCATTTTGACAGAGAATTTTCTTCCAAAAATCTAATTTAAGGCAATTGTTCACTAATTCACTAAGCAGAATCATATGAACTATCTTATTTGTGCTTCTTATGTGTTTATTTATCTAATTGTGCTACTATTATTAAGTGCTTACTAGTCACTCTATGTAATGTATTACAGTATATGGCTTGAATAAAGGCAAGTAATTAGACATTAGTACCAAACACTATTTGAAAACTGAAAGTATTCATTTCTTCCTTTATACTGATATTTGGCTTCATCTTATTTATGCCCTTGTTCTGAAGTAGCTCAATAGACTTAGTTATCTACGTTTATGCATTGAGACTATTTTCATTATATAAAATTTGTAAACACAAAATTTCTTTAAAAATCATCAATGAATTTAAAAACATAAGTTTTAAAATTATGTAGGCCGGTGCCGTGGCTCACTAGGCTAATCCTCCACCTTGCAGCGCTGGCACACTGGGTTCTAGTCCCGGTTGGGGCTCCGGACTCTGTCCCGGTTGCCCCTCTTCCAGGCCAGCTCTCTGCTGTGGCCCGGGAGTGCAGTGGAGGATGGCCCAAGTGCTTGGGCCCTGCACCCCATGGGAGACCAGGATAAGTACCTGGCTCCTGCCATCGGATCAGCGTGGTGCGCCGGCCGCAGCGCGCCGCCGGCGGCGGCCACCATTGGAGGGTGAACCAACAGTAAAGGAAGACCTTTCTCTCTGTCTCTCTCTCTCACTGTCCACTCTGCCTGTCAAATAAATAAATAAATAAATAAAAATAAAAAATAAACAACAAAATTTTCTGGGGCTGACTCTATGGCATAATGGGCTATGCTTCCGCCTGCAGCACCAGAATCCCATATGGGCGCTGGTTCAAGGCCCAGCTGCTCCACTTCTGATCCAGCTCTCTGCTATGGCCTGGGAAAGCAGTGGAACAGGCCCAAGTCTTTGGGCCCTTGCACCCGCGTGGGCGACCCAGAAGAAACTCCTGACTCCTTGCTTTGGATCAGCTCAGCTCTCTCTCTGTCTCTCCCTCTCTCTGTCTGTAATTCTACCTCTCAAATAGATAAAATCTTTAAAAATATAATTTGCTTTTTTTTTGTTTAAGCTATAGTAAACCATTCTGTTTCCTCAAGATAACCATTTTTAGTACATATTTTATCTTAGGTTGTGTGTGTATGTGTGTGTGTGTGTACGAGGCATTTTTACATGGTTTTGAATCTACATACAGTTTATAATTTGTGTTGCTCCACATGGTGTCTAGCATTTTATGTCACCAATGTTGTGGATTTTGGGTATTCTAATAGGTGTATATGTATCTCCTTGCTGTTCTGTGTGTTCATATATCTCATGATATATGATGTGGGCACTTTTCATATGTTTATTTGCCACCTGTGTGTTTTCTTTGGTAAGGTGTCAGGGTCTTTGGTTCAAATAACATATATATATATGTATATGTTATTTCTAATTGAGACATAAGTGTACATGTTTATTGGGTATGTATATTTTAATACATATATACTATGTTTAATGATACAATCAAGGTAATTTGTTCAAACATTTTTAATTTCTTTGTATTGGGTACATTCAAAATCTTCTCTGCTAGCTAGAAATACACAATCAATTGCTATCAGTTACCCTACTGTCCTACTGAGCACTAAAAATTATTCCTCTTGGGTTGGCATTGTGGCACAGCTAGTTAAGGCTCCGCTTGGAACATCCACATCTCAAATCAGAGTGCTGATTTGACTTCTGACTACTCTGCTTCAGATCCAGCTCCCTGCTAATGTGCATGGGTAGCAGTGGCTAATGCCCCAAGTACTTCAGTTCCTGCTATGCATGTAGGAGACTGGTTGGAGCTATGGTCTTCAGCCTAGCTCAGTTTCAGCTGTTGCAGATATTTGGGAAATGAACCAGCAGGTGGAAAAGTCTCTCTCTCTCTCTCTCTCTCCCCCCCCCCCCGCCTTTCAGATAAATAAATAAGTCTTTAAAGAAGTTACTACTCCTTTCCAATTGCACTTCTATCCTCATTAACCATCTTCTCTAGCTCCCACCTCCTTCCTACTATTCTCAGCCTCTGGTGTTCACTATTCTACTCTATGAGATCACTACTCTGCTTCTATGACATCAACAAAATTTGCCCATTTCTTCATCCACTTGTTTATTCTCATATTGTTGAATTTCAAGAATTCTTCCTAAATTGGTGTAGCAGTTCTTTATTTGATGTATTCTTTGCAAATATTCTTTCCCAGTCTGTGACTTGACTTTTCATTTCTTGACAGTGTTTTTCACAGAACTGACACCTTTGAGAAGATTAGCTTATTAATTCTTTCATGGATCCTGCCCTTGGTATTCTACATAAAATGTCATTGCAAGCCC
This sequence comes from Oryctolagus cuniculus, assembly GCF_964237555.1. Classification (NCBI taxonomy): domain Eukaryota; kingdom Metazoa; phylum Chordata; class Mammalia; order Lagomorpha; family Leporidae; genus Oryctolagus; species Oryctolagus cuniculus. The sequence continues at coordinate 56,762,923 of NC_091433.1, forward strand.
ATCTAGATATTCTCCTATGTTATCTTTTAGGAGTTTTACAACTTTGTGTTTTTTCATTTTGTTGTTGATATTTTGAGTTAATTTTTGTGAAGCATGTAAGGTTTGTATTTGGTTCATTTTTTTCATGTATATGTATTTTTTCAAGTGTATGTATTTTTTTCATGTATTTGTCCATTTGGTCCAGGACTGTTGGTTGAAAAGAATGATGCATATTTTCAGATTCATTTCACTAAGGTCATCATACTATGATTTCCAAATCTCTTCCTACTTTTTCTTGGAGTAGGTAACAGACCATATATACATGTTAATACTACTATATATACATGTTATTATATATATGTATATATATATACATGTTAATTCCTACTACACTGTGAATCAGTAACACAGTTGAGAGTGCCTCTAAAATTTAAAAAAAAAAGCACTAATGTATCAAAATAAATACATATCTTGGCACTAAGTATTTAGGAACCTTCTGTCCCAGGACGGTTTGTCTGCCTCTCATGAGATATCTAGCCCCCTGAGCACTGTATAACTGTATGGGCCTCACTAAGTAATTTTCAGAGCTATTTATAAATGGGAATTGCTATTTATTGTTTTCTAGTTATAGGCAATGCCCTAGATAGTTTTAGGGGAGATGTAAGTATTAAGCCTATCACCTAAAAGTTTAAAGTTCAACTAGTAATTTTCAAAAAGTAAATTATGTTATATTTATTTTCAATTTTTAATTATTTATTTTTAATGTATTTGAAAGGCAGAGAGAGAGAGAGAGAGATATCTCCTATACACTGGTTCATTTCTCTAATGCCCATACAGTCAGGGCTAGGCCAGGCAGAAGCCAGGAACCCAGAACTTACTCCAGTTCTCCCATATGGATGGCAGAGACTCAAGTACTTCAGCAATCATCTGCTGTCTTTCAGGATGTGTACTGGCAGAAAACTGAAGCTGGAAACAGAGAGGCAGAACTTGAACCCAGGCATTCTGACATGAGATGTGGCATTCCAAGTGGCATCTTAATTGTTGAACCAAATATCTACCCATGCATGTTATTATATGAAAGCTTATTTTTATACATTTTTCTGGGAAGCAAGGCTAACTCGTGTTTTTGAAATTTTTATTAATATAATTAAAAGGCAGATTGAACTTTCTGAAGCTTTTTGTTGTTTCAATCTATGTAAAAGTCCATATTATTTAATCTCTGGAAACTTCACCATTAGGCAGGAGTTAGTAAAGTGATTAACTGAATGAACTTTGGAATGAGATTCTTTTAGTTGAATTCTTACCTCTACCATGTACTATTTTGGTAAAGTTGGGACAAATTAATTATCTCCCCAAGCTTCAGTTTTCTGACTTACAAAATGGAGATTGTATCGGGGATGAAATGAGTGGATAGGCTTGAAATGTATAATATTCATGCTTGGCATATTGTGTGTGTGTGTGTGTGTGTGTGTGCGTGTTTCTACTCTTTCCTCCATATTTTTTGCTTTCCTTCTATCCTCCCTGCCATCCTCCCCCTATCTCAAACAATTTAGTGGTGGGACAGAAAGTGGAACTGACTTATAAATCATTCTGTCTTTTATTTCTGCAAAGCCTCAAACCATCAGAGAATTTAAAAGATTTGAAGGAAGCAGGAAAAGGATGGGGTGTAATTTGAAGACAGAGATAGAGTGGCTTGAAAAACATAAAAGAACAAATGTTCCTCCAGAGTACAAAGAGGGTTCCCAAGTCTGAGAAGGGAGGAATTGGGGCTGTGGATCCTGGTGTGTGCCTCTTCGCAGCAATGCCTGAAATCCTTCCCAAGAGGAAGGGCACCGCAGTGAGAGCCTTAGGCAGTCTCACAATAGACTCCTCAGCCTAAAAGAGATAGAAAACTAGCAGAGGTTGCCAAAGCTGAAGAAGCTTTACCAGCAAGGTTAAGGGATAACTTGGATCATGGCAAACCTAGTTGCCAATGGCCAGAAGCTCCTGATGTTATTTCTTGTGATCCCAGATCCAGACAGAGCATAATTCTGCATTTGGTAGGGAAAGTCTCTAAGAAGGACTAATAAGTTTTACAATGGCCCAGAGTTAGATAGAATTTGGAAATTGAAGTTAAGTTTCTCTGTAGAAAAATAGAGACCAGGCACAAAGTGAATTTGTAAATTGAGATGCACATGCAACATGCATTCAGAAAGTACCCTTAATGATACTTATTTGGCTATTACTGACATGGAAGAAAGTAGAAAACAGAGTATTCTCTAACTGATATGTTTTAAGTATTTCATGCATACACATAGGTCTTACCTGGTCGGCTATATCTAATTTTAAGAATCTTGAATCTTTTCTTTCCACTGGCATTTTCCTCCAAACATGCTAAAATGCCTCTTATCATCAAGCAGCTATATTGGCTTCTCTTAATCCAACTATTGCATCTAGTTCCTGTTCCTTGTCACATTTCTTAAGAGTACAATCATACTTTATGTGCCCACTTTTTTTTTTTTTTAATTCTCCTGAACTTTCTAATTGATTACAGTTGGGTTTATTTTCTCCCTACTGAGGGACAATATTTTCACTAGGGAGACAATAGTTTCTGGAAGATCAAAATCAACACTTTTTTTTTTTAAATCCAGCATCCTATTTAACCTCTGAATAGCGTTTGACACTGTAAGCCACTCCTGTGTATCAAAAGCATTTGTTTTCTTTAAGTTCAGCGTTGCACAAAGATGTTTTAAATACTATCTGTAAGGAAATATTGCTGGAAATGGGTGTCACCATGCTCCCCTTCCTTCTTGGAACCTTCTCCAGTGTTTATTTCTGCACTTCAGCCCTGCCCTCCTGCTACTGAGCTAGTAGACTGAGACTTACTGTGATTTTCCATTTCTTTTTTCTCAGCTCTCCAATCCAAGAGAATACCGCTGATATTGATTCTGTTTCTTAGCCATTCTTCTTCCTCCCAACTTCTACTGTTATAGAAAAATCTCATTTTTTCCAATTAGAATATCTAATAATCCCCACTTGATTTTTCTGTTACCCATACCCTATACTCTAGTCATAGCTCACACTATAAACCAAAGCCAATGTGATAGGTATATTTCCCATGGAGTTATCTGTTGTCCCTCCATTACTTCCAGGATGAAACCCAAACCCCTTTTTTCAGTATCTCACAGGGCAGTCCTTGGATCAAGAAAATCAGCATCTCCTGGGAACTTGTTGGCAAGACATAATCCTGGGCCCCGTCTTAGACCTAAAGAAATTGAACACTTGAGTGCAGTGATCTGTGATTGAACAAGGTGTTTAATTCCAGGTGATTATGATTCATATGAAAGTAGAAGAAGCCACTGCCTCAATGAGAAGAACTATTTTACTCTGGCTGCTACTGGATTTTGCAGCCTGTCAAACATTTGTATTTTTCATGCACTTCACACCCCTTTTTCTCTGACAGTCTTGTCCTGCAAATGCAGACTTCAGGACTGTTCTTCAAGCCTGGAGTGCTGCACCTGCATTTTTCTTGGCAAATTCCTATTGTTCAAATGCTCTGAGAATTCTGGCCTTCATCAAGAAATGTCCTTGTCTTGTCTTTTATTGGCACTTTACTTACATATCCGTATTAGCCTTTGTGATGTGTCATTTTAATTTATCTCCCTCTCTAATATTTTCCTTCTGACTGTGAATTACTCAGGTATACAGACTAGATCTTGTTCATCTTTGTACCACTAGTGGCCTAGCTTGCTGTTTTCTGCTATTCTCTTCTTCTTCTTTTTTTCCTCTTTACACCAAAGATTTAAGATACTAGGAAAATATCTTGGAAGTAAAATGTTCCAGCTCAGTACCATAATGGTGATCAAGTGACTTGACAACTATTACAGCTTCGTAAAGTTCTTTTGCATATCAGAGTAGCCAGTTTCCTATTACTCCTTTGTCCACCTGTGTACATAAAATGACAGTAATTATTTGAGGGACCAAGTGATTCCTCACATGCATTTACCATATGTTATTCCTATTCTACTTTATCCATGTGTCCCGATAGGCTCTTTTATACAACTTCCTATGTGACCCCAAGATTCTGACAAGAATATAATGTTTCCCAGGTGATTTCTTTCTACTGTTCAAAAATCCTATTGCCTTAAGTGCAGCTATTTCAAATCCCTCTCCTATGGTTTTTTTTTAAATTTTTTAATTCGGTTGCCATTCTCTGTAAAGGAACACTTGTGAAGAAATGAAGGAATTGAGCACAGGATATTCTTCACTCACATCAGCTCACGGTCAGGATTCTGTTTAATGGCCTCTTTTTAAGTAAAATAGAGCCATCTCTCTTTTCTTTTATTTAATGAATTAAGATAGTCATTAAAAAATTAAGGGAGTTTATGGTTACAGATCAGTTAGGGGTAACTTTGCTATTTCCATTAACTATCTATAGATGTCTTCAGGTTCCCATAGCTCTCATAAAACTGTTTAGTAGATAGTTACATGAAAACGCCAAATTTAATTCATTGTCTTAAAAGGTGAATGCAGCTTCATAGGTAATTGCATATTAAAAGAGAAAATTTTTTGCCTTTTCATTTTTTTTTAAAGTATTTACTTGAAAGGAAGGGAGACACAGAGACAAAGAGAAAAAGATATAGAGCTCATCTGCCGATCCACTTTCCAAATCCTATGACAGCTGGGCATGGGTGAGGCCAAAACCAGGAACCTATTACTCAACCTGAGCCTCCCACATGTGTGGCAGGGACTGAACACTGCCTCCTTGAGTGTGCATTAGCAGGAAGCTGGAATTGGGAGTGGGGCCAAAACTTGAACCCAGGTATTCCCATATGAGATGTGGGTGTTCAAGTTACATTTTAAATACTATGCCAAGTGCCCATCCCCCTACACCTTGTTTCAAAGAACTAAAATTAAATAGGGTCTGGCGTTGTGACATAGAGATTCAGGCTGCTGCTTGACACCTGCATCCCACATTGGAGTGCCAATACAAGTCCTGGCTGTTTTGCTTCTGAACCAGCTCCTTTCTAGTACTTCTAATACTTTCTAGTACTTCTAATACTCCCACCTTTATGGGAGACCAACATGGATTCCTTGGTTCTTGGTTTCATCCTAGCTTAGACCTGCCTGATGCTGCTCTTTGGGAGTGAGTCAGCAGCTGTCTATCTATGCTTCTTTCTCTCTCTCTCTCCTCCCTTTCTCTGCCTTTTAAATAAATAAACAGATATTCAAAAACAGTAAAAAAAAGGATGCTTTAATTACCAATAAAGGAGACTAGAACTTTCTTGATTAATACCTAGTAAAACAAGGTCAACTAATAATTTTTAATGATCCTTTTATTTTGTCATTGAGTATTCGATTTTCTCAATGACTTCCACAGATCTATTTTATGTGCTATGCAGCAAACCATATCTGCACACCCAGAAGCAGAGTGACTTCTTAATGTGATTTTCAATGTCATTGAAAATGACAGATTTTTGACATATTTTAGTGTTAACTCTGTACTGTTATAGTAGTTTATTTTCCAACTGCAAGCAATTCTAACTCGACACAATGGTTAGTTAACATAAATGTCCAGTTCGTGAGCTAAATCTAAACTCCTAGCCTTTAAGTTTACTTCATGTAGGGAAGCCTCAGGGCCAATCTCTAATAGATTTTTTATGGCAAAGAAACAGAACTGTTACAATACTTTGAACTCCACATAAGTGAGAGACATAAAATTGATATGTTTCTGATGTTTCACTTTAGGATGATAACATGAATCTATTCTTAAAGATGCACATAAAGCTACAGCTTTTTGAGCCACAGTGTCTATGAAGAGGACACATTTGGAGCCCAGTTGTTGGAGTGCTGATGTGTTGCCCATATGTCTTGGGCAGATGTAATGGCCACTGAGGCCATATAATGCAACACTGTTTTTCTTTTCAGACTCTGAGCAATTTTCTTTCTTTTCTTTCTTTCTTTCTTTCTTTCTTTCTTTCTTTCTTTCTTTCTTTCTTTCTTTCTTTCTTTCTTTCTTTCTTTGTCAAAGGCAGTCAGAATGTCATCCTACCACAAGGTCCTGCATTTGAACTCTTTAACCTCTGCCAATGGCCACCAGTTGTTGATTAGCTATGATAAATTTGCCTTCTCTGAGTATATCCAAATGTTTGCCTTCAGTGTTGCCTACTATCATGATGTCCTTGTAAGTACTGTGATGATTTGAGGTAGAACAACAATCAGTCTTATTCTGTGACTTAAAAAATGGGAGTAGGGATGAGGCGGACTGTAAAATCATCTGTGTGGGAAGGAAGAGTGTAGCATTTGCCTTCTACTCAAAAGTGCTCAGAAGGAGAATTTACCTTGTATCACAGTGTCTTTTCCAGCATTGAAAGGGGGAGTATATTTGAATTCCGTGATAAATATGATCAGTGTCAGCATCCTACTATGGTTTGTTTCTTGCAAGTTGTCTTCTGAGAAGGGTGCTCTCTGAGAACTCTGGAGAGTGCTGGCTGCTCCGTAGAGAAAGGCAGTGATATTTTGAGGGTATGCTTTATTTCATGTGCTGTGGGTGGCATGTGTAAATATTCCAGGTGGCAGTCTTTCTGTTTTCATCTCATCAGAAAATGAGATAGAGGGGTGGGCATTTGGTGTAGCAGTTAAGACACCACTTGGGACTAATCCCCTATCAGAGTTTGTGGTTTGAGTCCTGGCTCTGCTTCCATTCCAGCTTCCAACTAATGTGCACCCTGGGAAAGAAGCAGCTCAAGTACCTGAGTCGCTGCTACCCACATGGGAGACGTGAAGTGAGGTCTGGTCTTCTGGCTTCAGCCTAGTCCAGCCATGGCTACTGTGGGCCTTTGGGGAGTGAGCCAGTGGATGGACAATTTATCTCTGTCTGTATTTCTATCTCTCTGCCTTCCAAATAAAATGAAAATAAACACATACAAAAAAATTTTTTTTGACAGGCAGAGTTAGACAGTGCAAGAGAGAGAGACAGAGAGAAAGGTCTTCCTTTTTCCGTTGGTTCACCCCTCAAGTGGCCACCATGGCCGGCGTGTTGTGGCCGGCACCCTGTGCGGATCTGAAGCCAGGAGCCAGGTGCCTCCCCCTGGTCTCCCATGTGGGTGCAGGGCCCAAGGACTTGGGCCAGCCTCCACTGCCTTCCCAGGCCACAGCAGAGAGCTGGACTGGAAGAGGAGCAACCAGGACAGAATCCGGCACCCTGACCGGGACTTGAACCCGGGGTGCCGGCGCTGCAGGCGGGGGATTAGCCTATTGAGCCGCAGCACCAGCCAACACAAGCAAATTTTTTAATAAGGAAGAAAAAACAAGGTAGAGGGGGTAAAAACCCTTTTGTGATCTCATTTGCATGAAAGCCATGGTCCATCTCAATGGACAAAGCTGTTGTTAGGAGCCCTGCATAATGATGGAGAAAATGAAGAGCCAAAGTGACTCTGTTTTGAAACAATAAAAAGCAGCCTCCATTTCCCATAGCAGACCCGAGTCCTTGTAAAAGCAGGCATTCAGGCATTCCGGAGATATCAAAGCTTACCAAGGATAGCTAGCTCAGCAGACTGAGGGCAGCTCAGTAGAGATTACCAAATGAGGTAACTCCCTGAACCCAAGCCAAACGGAGACCTCTGCCCCCCTGACTGCCCTGCCCAATCACAAAAGGTCCCTCACCCTAAGCCCTTGCTGACATATCTTCCCTTTAAAAGCGTCCCGGAACAAAGACCTGGGCCTTCCTCTGATCTCCGCTGTGTCGGCTGGTCAAACGAGGTCCCTGCCGTGGCTTGTACTTTTAAAATAAACCTCACTTTTGCATTTTGGTGTGATTGGGTCGCTGATAGCTTCTTGGGGATCCACTTATCTGGACATTACAAAAATACTTATCCCCCTCTGAAGAAACATAACTGAAATCTCCCAATGAGAGAGACTTATTGGCAGTGTTCATGGATAAGAAGCCTGGAGTTAAAATTTAGAAATATGACTAAAATAAAAATCATATATTAGTGAAAGTGGCTAAACTAAAAATAAGATCTAGATATTGTGAGGGTTTTTTTTGCTTTTGTTGTTGTTTGTTTGTTTTAGGAAAAGGAGTTAGAGAAATATTTGTTCCTTTCCTGCAGAATTGGTCAAAAATTTTGGATTGATTCTTACTGACTTTGTTCACTTTTATTATTATCCCAGGCTGATAATGCTGGTAGCTTTAATGAATGACAAGTGCTTGCATGCTTAGCAACTACAGCCAATTGTGACTTTCTTGTGTTAATTTATTTATTCATTAAACACATATTTATTAATCTTCAACTATGTTCCAAGCACTTAAGCTGGCACCAGAATACTATTCATAGAAAACCTGAGCATTATTTTGATAATAATAGTATGATAATCTAGGCAGTTCAGTTTCCTTTCTGGGCTACATGTCAAGGAAAAATGCTAAACTATAGTCCAACACAGATGGTTTTTGTGGGAACATATGTGAGGATGTCACAAAAAAGCTCTCACTAAATAATTAGGGCTCACTTTTTGAGAGATATGTTGATAAAACTTGATGACATATGAACATAAGATTGCCAGATCAGAAATCTTCCAGTTGAAGCTAGATGTTAATGACCCTGAATCAAGATCAACTCACTCTACTCATTTACTCCACTACATTGATTGAATATTAAAATATAGAGAAACTGAAGATGCCTTAATTTAATTTAATCACATTATTTTTGGGATAACCAATTAGTAGTGTGTCTTGCTGTAACAGAATTTCACAGACTGGGAACTTATAAACAATAGACATTTATTTGGCTCACAGTTCTAGAGGTTGAGATGTACAAGAACATAGTATTAGAACATGGTATTAAGTCCAAGAACATGGATTAGCTTTTTTTTTTTTTCCTGTGTCATCCCCTGGTAGAAGGTGAAAGGGCAAAAAAGGGTGCCAGACATAGAAGGGAAGGGGGAGAACTCCTTTATCAGCAACCCACTCCCTCAACAGTGGCATTGATCCGTTCGTGGAAGCAGACCCCTCATGACCTAATTGCCCCTTAAGGGTCCCATTTTGAAGTTGAATTTACAACACATGAACTCTCATTCTCGGTGAGTCGTGTTAGACATTAACAGTGTAGTAGAAGATACATAAATCAGTAAGTGCACTATAATGTGCAAATTCTGGATGGTAGTGGGGGGTGGGTGGGATGGGGAGAGAGGGCAAAAAGGCATAATAAAAGCTGAGGAATAATTAACTCAGAGATAATGTTCCCCACGTTTTCTTTAAAAACTTTGTGTCCTTCCTTTCTTTTTTACCAGCTGAAAGGACAACAGCAACAAAATAAAAAATAGCATGGTGTACTACCATTAGAAATCCCAAATTTATAATTGCTATCTGATTTAAAAGAAAGTTTCCCGGCCGGCGCCGCAGCTCACTAGGCTAATCCTCCGCCTTGCGGCACTGGCACACCGGGTTCTAGTCCCGGTCGGGGCGCCGGATTCTGTCCCGGTTGCCCCTCTTCCAGGCCAGCTCTCTGCTGTGGCCTGGGAGTGCAGTGGAGGATGGCGCAAGTCCTTGGGCCCTGCACCCCATGGGAGACCAGGATAAGTACCTGGCTCCTGCCATTGGATCAGCACAGTGCACCGGCCGCAGCGCGCCAGCCATGGTGGCCATTGGAGGATGAACCAACGGCAAAAGGAAGACCTTTCTCTCTGTCTCTCTCTCTCACTGTCCACTCTGCCTGTCAAAAAAAAAAAAAAAAAAAAAAAAAAGAAAAGTTTCCCTTCCTCAGCCATTTTAACTAAGTGGCTGATAGGTGGAGAGAAGGGCTACAAGTTCCCTGTAGGCTCCAGAGAGGAGTCAAGTAGATGGCTTTGGGAAAAAGAGCTCCCAGGGAAGCCCCCAAAACAACAGTGAGTGATAATTGGAATTTTCTGATTTTAAGTATGTGAAAACTACATTTCATAGAATTGTGAGAGGTTAATCCCGAGTGACGATGGTCCCAAATAATTTTCACAAATGTTTGATCATATTGCTTTCATTTTGGTTCCCGATGATTTAACGATTGTTAAACATAGTGTATGGGCCACTTTGTTTGCACTGAGTTAAGTTGCTCATGCTAAGTCCCACATACTATCAAATCGAACCTGGAAATGGGCAACTGTAAAACAAAACAAAACCCAGAAGATTCATAGCAACCAATCAGAAGAAATTTGGTTTACCTGTGCCAGCATGTTAATTAAGCCCCTTTGTGTTAATCCAATAAATGAAGTGAAAGGATCAATCCACTTTTGTTCTCTATTTCTGCTTACTTCAACCCTTTTCTGCCTATAAATCCAAACTCCTCTGCTCACTTCATTGGAGCATCCATTTTATTTTATGAAATAAGATGTTGCTTAATTATTGAATCACTAATAAAAAACAATTAGATCTTTGAACAAAATTTGTTGTCATCATGTTCTCTAACACTATCAATAAAGCCACTTTTATTCTAAAATCTACATAAGGTGGTTTTATCCTATTATACACTGAACAATAAATGAATCTTTAAAGTATAAAGTCTGGTGATTTCTTATAAATCTTGGGTTTAGGAGAGAGATTCTCATTGGTTAGTGCTGGTCCTGGAAGAACTTACTGTTTTGGCAAGCAGAAAAGATTCACAAGAAATAACACAAATCAGGATACAAATTTCAAACTGTGTAATACAGAAAACTTGTGTTGATTTTTATTTTCAAAGAGGGACTTGTGTGTAGAGGGCATAGAACTGAAAGTTTTTATAGGCTCCACTCACTACCCCCACACCCACCTTGGGGAAATTGCCTAATATTTTATTGTCATAGAGCCATCAAAAATAAAGTTGGCATAAGATGTTTCACTTGCTTGCTGAGGGGGAAGAGAGATGTACTTTGGAGAAGTCATTTTTTCCATCCCACTGATTTTCAAAATGATCATACCATATCCCCTTTAAATACAAGCATCATGTAATGTAGAATATTTGGTCTAGAATTCCTCTTTGTGAACTGGTTCTGTTCAGAAGACACATTCATACATGCTGAAGTATGTCAGCTGAGGACTTCAGAGGAAGGCAGAAGCAGCCAGACATGAGGTAAGAGGAGAAATGTGTTGTTTTGCTATTGAAAAAGACTTGGGAGAAGAGTGGAGGAAGGGTTCTTTGAAGAAGAGAGAGACACCAGAAAAACAGCAGAGAAAAAGAGCCAGGAGAGAGACTTCTGGTGGTGAGTGATATAAGTGGACCTAGAGGACCAGACTTTGAAATCATGAAAAATTCTACCCAAGATGGAATCACTTCAACCAGAGAGAGAATGTTCTAAACGGATACTGGAGATCATCTCACAGACTACAGTGAAGTTGGCTCAGAGCTATCTGCAGCTAGAACTGCAAGTTGGCCAATCAGACATTAACTCATAGACTTTAATGCACTCCTGCATCAATCATAATTCTTTCAAAACAACTTGTGCATTTTTAAACACTTGCCCTTTAAAATGCTCTTTCCATCATCTGAGTCTGTGTCTCTGGAATTGGAATTCTTTTTTTTTTAAGATTTATTTATTTATTTGAAAGTCAGAGTTACACACAGAGAGAAGGAGAGGCAGAGAGAGGTCTTCCATCTGTTGGTTCATTCCCCAATTGGCCACAACAACCGGAGCTGCGCTAATCCAAAGCCAGGAGCCAGGAGCTTCTTCCAGGTCTCCCACATGGGTGGGACTTGGGTTGTCTTCTGTTGCTTTCCCAGGCAATAGCAGAGAGCTAGATCAGAAGTGGAGCAGCCAAGACTCGAACCGGTGCCCATATGGGATGCCGACTCTGCAAGCGGTGGCTTTTCCTGCTATGCCACAGTGCCGGCCCTTGGAATTCTTAATAAAATAAATAAAGCTTTTTTGTAGTTCATAGCCTAGATTATTTATTGACAGGACAAGATAAACACTGGGCTTTTTCCACTTCTACTGCCCCATCTCTTCAATGATCAATAAAATCTGTTATACTTAACCAATGATTTGGTGCAATCTTTGAATAACACACTAATGAGCTATTTCTTAACCAGGTCAACTCAAATTGATCTGGATTCAGACATGAAACAAGAGCCCAAGAAGCAGAGAAAGTTAGAGATAGTAAATTGTCCAGAACATGGCCAACATTCATAAGATTCTGGAGCAAATAGGAACATAGAATTCATTCCAAGTTTATCTAGATCACCCAGGTCAAGTGAACTCCCAAATAGCATATGACTTGCATCCGTTTGTATCAGATATCAAGATATTTGTATCTGATATCAAGATATCAGAAGAGAGCTTACATTAATTCACAGTTTGCTCCACTGGCAGGTAATTGTTTTTAATAATTTAAATTTTTAAATTATCAAATATCATTTAAAAAATATTTCAGGGCTAAGACACAATACCCCCAAACATGGCACCTTGACATAAGCACAAAGGTCAGTTTCTGATCTCCTCCTCCCTTTATACTCTGAAGCCATAAAAATAATTCTCCATCTCTTCACATCTGAGGATTTTTGTGGGATGATATCCCATCCTCAGAAGAGAAGAATGAAGACACAGAAAACTACTTGAACAAATAGTTCTCCCAGTTTCTCCCAGTTTATCACCATTATGACCTTTTTGTTCAATTATACTTCTGTAAGACTGTCCATTTTTCATTGAAGCTAACCATAAGAATATATGGTTTGGGGCCAGTGCTGGTGCACTGCAGGGTAATCCTCCACCTGTGGCGCTGGCATCCCATATGGGTGTCTGTTCCAGTCCTGGCTGCTCCACTTTCGATCCAGCTCTCTGCTATGGCCTGGGAAAGCAGAATACACCCAAATTCTTGGGCCCCTGCACCCACATGGGAGACCTGGAAGAAGCTCCTGGCTTCTGGCTTCGGATCAGCTCAGCTCTTGCCTCTGTGGCTGTTTGGGGAGTGAACCAGTGGACCAAAGACCTTTCTGTCTCTCTTTATCACTGTCTTTAACTCTATCTTTCAAATAAATAAATAAATCTTAAAAAAAAAAGAATATACGGTTTTCCTGAGTCTTGAATTTGCATTTCTGAAGGCTCCCATGTCACACAAAACTTTGGCTATATGAATTTGCTATGCTTTTCTCTTGTAAATCTGTCTTTTGTTATAGGGATATCAACCACAAACCTTGTGATGGGTGAGGAAAAGATTCTGTATTTTCTCCACTACATATATAATTAAATGCTTTAGTTTAAATCCTTCAGTTTAAGCTTAAGTAACATCCCAGACCCACCTTATTCACCTGTAGTATCTCAGCCTTGATTTTTCCTAAATCAAATACATCCCAGTGGATCTATTACTCTCACCAACAAAGTCTTCAGAACAGAAAAATAAAAATATTCTCCTGGAGATCATGAGGATACAGTATTCTGTAAGTGGGGATACCTCATAGTACTATTTTTGTACAATTCTCTCGTGCAGGTATTTTAAAGTTGTAATTCACAGTTCTGTTCTTTACAATTTAAGCTAAAAATGTCAGGTATTTTCATTTGTTAAATTTAACTCAGAGAAAAAATTTCTTCCTGCACCTAACAGTGTTGTATATTTTATTTTGGCCATTTTCTCGCTTCTTCTATCAATGAGACCTATTAGAAGTTATGCTCCAGGTTTCTGACTCCTTCTCAATTAGTCTTTGTAGCTGAAATTGGAGGTGTAGGGGAGGCCCACATTTGGAGTAAGTTCAGATCAAGTAAGTAGTGTAAACGCTACTAATGTGAGCAACTTTTACTGTGGATAGTCATGTTTTATTGCAATTGAAATTTTACATGACTTCAGTGTCATCTAAACATTCCATGACAGTCTTGGAGGGCACTGTCCATCACATGAAAACATTTCTTATGTTACCTGAGAGAATGACAATTCTGTTTAAAAAAATTATTCAGGTGGGGCTGGTGCTGTGGCAAAGTAGGTAAAACCACCACCTGCAGTACCAGCAACCCATATGGGTGCTGGTTCCAATTCCAGCTGTTCTACTGCCAATCCAGCCCTCTGCTGTGGTCTGGGAAAGCAGGGGAAGACGGTCTAAGTCCTTGGGCCCCTGAACCCATGTGGAAGACCTGGAAGAATCTCCTGGCTCCTGGCTTCAGATCAGCCCAGCTCTGGCCTTTGTGGCCATTTTGGGAGTGAACCAGCAGATAGAAGACTTTCTCTCTCTCTCTCTGCCTTTGCCTCCCTGTAACTCTGACTTTCAAATAAATAAATCAATCTTTAAAATGAAATTAAAATAGAAATGTAAAAATAAAAAATTATTCAGAATTTCCCTAAAAAATCAAGCTACAACCCAAACACCTGTATGTTTTAAATTTTATTGGTGTGTATGTATTTTCCTGTTCATAGACTGTTGTGAGAGCACGGAGAGTACTTTCATTATAAAGCATTGTAGAGGTACTCTTAATAGTTATTTTCAAAATGTGAAAAGCTAACGGTACCCTTTGATTTCCACAGGATAGCAGAAATCTTAGACCCAGTTGTGCCCTGTCTCCTTCCAAGCTGGCTGTGACCACATTTCCTCACATTAGCTGCGGAGGTGGAGAAACAGGTTGTTGCTGGTCGAGGAGACAAAGATACAAGAGTGCTTCAGATCCGTCCTAGAAAGTTCCCTGACGGGTCAGGGTTTTCAGTGCTCTGATGAGCAAATTATCTCTCCTGCTCTCAAATTAGAAATGGCTCAGCTTCAGTGAACAGTGCAGGCCTTGACTGTTGTTAGGAGTCTTTTTGTTGAAAAGGCATGAATATGATCCTGAAAAGAAATGCATGTGTGTGTGTGAATGAGTGTGTTACACAATTCTAAGAGTAATTGTCTTCAAAATACTATGTGTCAAAGTAATTCACAGAAAAAGGGGCACAGTGCGATACTGCTAGAATTTTTTAAAAAATGTGATAGTGTAGGATGGAGAAAGTGATTCACGTAACCGGGAGGAGACTTTGATTTTCAAGTTGGATCTATTTACTTGTTGGATATGTTACCTTTTTATCACTACAACTAGATACCTGACACAGGTTATTTCTGGAAGAAAGAGATTTATTTTGGCTCAGTATTGGGGGTTCACTGTCCAAGTT
This sequence comes from Oryctolagus cuniculus, assembly GCF_964237555.1. Taxonomy (NCBI): domain Eukaryota; kingdom Metazoa; phylum Chordata; class Mammalia; order Lagomorpha; family Leporidae; genus Oryctolagus; species Oryctolagus cuniculus. The sequence goes on from NC_091433.1 coordinate 56,777,945, forward strand.
CTGGTAGCTTTTTTGGTCTGGTGTCTGATGAGGTCAGTGTACAGCAGAATGCATGCAGAGGAAGGATCACATGGTCAGCCTGGAAGCAGAGAGAGAGAGAAGACAGGCCCAACTTGGCTTTTAAGACCCATGCTCTCCGGGCAATGACCTTTAGAGATCATGCCTCTCATGATTGAAACACCTCCTTTTAAGTTCACCTTAAAATTAAAAAAGACACCATAATTGTATCTTTTTAAAATTTATTTATTTACTTGAAAGAGTTACACAGAGAAAGAGAGGCAAAGAGAGACAGAGAGAGGTCTTCTTTTCACTCTGCAGTTGGCTTCAATGGCTGGAGCTGCGCTGATCTGAAGCCAGGAGCCGGGAGCTTCTTCCAGGTCTCCCATGCAGGTGCAGGGGCCCAAGGATTTGGGCCATCTACTGCTTTCCCAGGCTATAGTAGAGAGCTGGATCAGAAGTGGAGCAGCCGAGTCTCGAACCGGCGCCCATATGGGATGCCGACACTGCAGGTGGCAGCTTTACCCCCTACACCACAATGCTGGCCCCACCATAATTGTATCTTAATCCATTAACTATTAACATAAGACTTTGGGGACCAGGGCCAGGGCTGGGCTAGTCTGAAGCTGGGAACTAGGAACCACAACCATTGCCTCCCAGAGTCTGCATTAGCAGAAAGTTGGAGTCAGGAGCTGGAGCCAGGTTTTGAATTCATTCACATTCTTTGATACAGGACATGAACATCTCAGCCACTAGGTTAAATGCCCATCTCAAGAACCAGTTTCTCCAGCGCAGTGGCTCACTAGGCTAATCCTCCACCTAGCGGCGCTGGCACACCGGGTTCTAGGCCCGGTCGGGGTGCTGGATTCTGTCCCGGTTGCCCCTCTTCCAGGCCAGCTCTCTGCTGTGGCCCGGGAGTGCAATGGAGGATGCCCCAAGTGCTTGGGCCCTGCACCCGCATGGGAGACCAGGAGAAGCACCTGGCTCCTGGCTTCGGATCAGCGCGATGCGCTGGCCGCGGCGGCCATTAGAGGGTGAACCAACGGCAAAGGAAGACCTTTCTCTCTGTCTCTCTCTCTCTCTCTCTCTCACTGTCCACTCTGCCTATCAAAAAAAAAAAAAAAAAAAAAAAAAAAAGAACCAATTTCTACAGTTCTAATTATGTTGGTCAAACTCCACTGTTCTTCTATAGTAGAAGATTGGTTTAAAATGTATCTTTTTCTCTAAAGATATCAAAGAAACTTTCATGAGTTTGCTAAACATTTTGTCCTCTCTTTTAAAAACTGGGTCAATATAATTATTGGTGTTGAAATTCCCCAGCACTCGAAGTGCTATGGGCACTACGATGACTGGATCTGGTTGGTCTTGTATACATCTGGAAACAATAGCTTCCCTCCTTTTTCTATTTTATATGTCCTAATTTTGCTTGCAGATTAAAAGATGCAATCTAGCATAAAGTTGTTATTTATTGCTTTTTTAGTCTTAGTAGCCAACATTGTATTTTATGTAAATTAGGGCACTACAAACATTTGATATTATTGACAATGGTACAATTTAATCATATTTTAAATTTCAGGAGAGTAGTATTTACTACCGAAAACTGTGAAAAATTCTCCTCACAACAATTCTATTTTACAGAAGAGGAAATGGACTTAGAATAGGAAGTCTGCTCAAGGTTTAGCATGAATATATTTCATCTTAAAAGAGGTTTGGGGGCTGGCACTGTGGTGTAGTGGTTAAAGCTGCTGCCTGCAGTGCCAGCATCCCATATGAGTGCTGTGAGTCCCAGCTGCTCCTCTTCTGATCCAGCTCTCTGCTATGACCCAGAAAAGCAGTAAAGGATGGCCCCAGTGCTTGGGACCCTACATCCATGTGGGAGACCTAGAAGAAGCTCCTGGCTTCTGCCTTTGGATTGGCCCAGCTTCAACTAGTGCGGCCATTTGGCGAGTGAGCCAGGAGATGCAAGATCTTTCTCTCTCTGCCTCTGCCTCTCTGCAACTCCGCCTTTCAGGTAAATAAATAAATCTTATAAAAGAGATATATTTGGTTCCGCTGTCACTGGAATTGTCAGACTTGTTATACCAAATGTGATTAATGATAACTGACATTTATTTTGTTGTTAATATTTCAAGCAGTGTTTTATGCATTTTCACGTTAATGAACTTATTCTCAAAGCAATGAAAGAAGTTATGTAGATTATCATCTACATGTTGGAGATGAAAAATTCAAAAATTCAAATCAACAGTTTGGTGGCTAGTGCTAAAGAGATCCTGTTGCCAGTTGACCAAAGGCCCAGACAGGATTTAAACTATGGGAGTCTCTTCAAAGGCCATGCTCTTTTTTTTTTTTTTAAATAAAATTTGGAGTTTAATTAAAATCAGAACAGGGACACATTCCACAAACAAAGAAATACTTTTCTGATTATTGGTTTTTGAGAGTCAATGCATCCCCCAAATATTGGAGATCCAGCTTATTCCTGAGACATCAACCATCACCAAAGGTTGTCACTCTTTGCATTATTCACATTTTGTAGCAGAAAACAGAACAAAGTTCCACAGACATCCCTCCTCTCTTCTTCCTACAATGTGTTCACAAACAGGGGTGTTCATAGTTCCCAAGATAAACAGCTTTCTTAGCTGATCAGGAGCAGCCCTGCTCTCACCCTGGGGTCTGATCGCTGCCAATTCCCAGGACAAGGTGGCTCGGTGGCTCCTTTACTTATGGGTGCATTCATCTATGAGGGAGTCTCTCTCCTGGGATTACTATGCCAGTCCACAGCCCCAGGACAGGCAGGAAGGGCCATGCTCTTCTGCTGATTTGTAATATTGCTTTTCCTTTTTTTAAAAAAAAATTATGTATTTGAGAAAAGGGAACTGATTAACTCCCTGAGTGGCCATAATTGTGAAGGATTTGTAGCTGGGACTTGGGAGCTCAGTCCAGCTTTCTCATACAGGTAGCAGGAACCTAACTACTAGAGTTCTCACTTTCTAAAGCCAGAGTGGGTATTAGAAAGAAGCTGGAATTGGAAGTGGAGTTGGGACTCGAATCCAAGGACTCTGATATGAAATGTGGGCACCCTAAGCCAGTCTTAACTACTGCAATAAGTGGCTGCCCCTTCACTTTTCATTTTTATTAAATTCTATCTTACCAATATTTTTACATTAGTGTCATCCAAAGGTTGTTGTTGGTATTCATCATGAGATGTATTTAACTAACAGGTGAAATGAAAATCACATTTTAATACACAAATACTCCCAATTGATGATTTATGAAGATACAGAAACATTTCAGTGGAGGCAGGATTGTCTTTTTCAAAAAATACTACTGGAGCAATTAAACATCTTAACAAATGAACCTCAACCCACATCTCACATTATTCAAGAATTAGCTAAGAACAGATCATATAAACTATTTAGAAAAAAACAAAAGACAATATATTCAGAAAATAGGGCTATGAAAGCAGTTCTGTGATAAAATGCACATTGAAACCATAATGAGATATCAGGACTGTCTAGAATAAAAAAATAGTAGCTCAAAATACTGGTAACAAACTGAGTATCTCATCCATTGTTGATGGGAATTTCAAAAGTTGCAACCACTGCAAAGAGTTTAGCAGTTTGTGGGAATATAGGCACTATTTTTCTAAGTTCTTATGTATCTTTAATCAGTTGAAATAACAAGCTAAAGAAATCAAATGTCACAGATGGGAATTGCATTCATTTTGTTACTGTAGTAAAATCGACAATAATGGACATATAATAGACATGCTTAGTGTATTTTAAAAGTTTCATCCTTAACTGCTTTAGATTAAAGTATATAGAACATTCTAGTGATTTAGGGAAAAAATATCCCTTTTAGAACGCTTGTCATGGCTAGTCTTGGCTTTTAGTTAAAAAACTCAGAGGAACCACTGGGTGGCAGTAGAAGTTTAGATTTTTGTTCACTTGTGTTTTGGAAGAACTGAGAAAATAAGGGACTAATTTTGTTCTGCTCTTAGCAAATAAAAAATCTATAATGATAGAAATTATTGATGATTGGCAAGATTTAGGCTGCAATCCAATCATTAGAAAAATCAATGTTGGTGTAAATTAAATAAACTACATAAATTACACACAGTATGTGGGACCACATACAGAGTAAAACCTTGTGAAAACAAGCCTTGGGCCAAGGATGAAATGAAAATTAGCAATTTTAGAAAAAAAGAGAATTTGGCAATAAGCTTTGCACTGGTATTTTGGGTTTTCTGGTTCTAAATCTTAATGGTTTTCAGACATCTAAGCAAACCTTTATTTCACCACCTCCTACCACCAATAATCACACAATTCAACTGCTCTTCATTTTGTTTCTGGAAAAACGTCTTCCTTTTCTAGGTTTACAGATTAAAGCAACCCAGTATATGAGGCAGAGGAACAAAATTCTCAATTTTTGTGATAATGCTCAAAACACTCAATAAGTGTCTTTTCACTTATGAGAAAAGAATCTTATACAATTTGTTGGATTTTCCATAACATTTATTTCCTAGGAGCAAATTGAGACACTGACTTAATACCCAAGTTCAAGAAATCCCATGACTTCTTCTACAACTTAACCTCATCCGTGTGTCTCATTGTAGATATGTGGTCATCAAGGATATTTTCTAAATATTGATTTGCATGTGTTACTGTTCTGTGTCATCCTAATGTCAGATGGAATAAAACAATGTATATTAGTGCTAAGACTACTCATACAGGACAGAGACATTCATAGATATTCATAGTCATGTTACTGAGCTATATTTCTAGATGTCAGTTGTCATAATATTGTTCGCAAACAAATGGTTCAATATTTAATCTGCCTTCTCTGATGTCATCTAAATCTTATGGGCAGTAGAGAACAAGGAAGTAATGGAATATTTATAATGAGAGAACCATAGTGAGGTTGGTATAGTATTGCATTGTTGTGAGGTTTGATTGTGAGAGTGCTGTGAGAAAATTTTGCACTGTGTCTACCTCAGAGTACATAATCAGCAAATCATATCAGCTATGAGAACAGGCTGGGATCAGAGTTATTAGTTTTTCATAGACTCTTAGTAGAACAGACTGTTTTAAGATAAAGAGCTTGGGACTAATGTTGTGGTGCAATAGCTTGAACTGCCGCTTGCAAAGAAAAAAGATGAAAGTAAGGAGGAGAGAGGGAGGGTAGCATGGGAATTATCACTATGCTCCTAAATCTGTATATATAAAATTTGTTCATATTATATAAATAAAAAAATTGCAAAAAAGCCTCAAACATACCTCCCAAAACTGCTACTTGCAGACTGGCATCTGATATTGGAGCACTTGTTGGAGACCCAGACAATTCTCTTCCAATCCAGCTTCCTGCTATTGTGCTTGGAAAGCAGCAGAGGATAGCCCAAGTACTTAAATCCCCACCACACATGAGGGAGACCAGGAGGGAGTTCCCGGCTCTGACTTCAGTCTGGACCACATATGACTCTTACCGGCATTTGGGAAGTGAACCAGTAGATGAAACTTTCTCTCTCTCTTTCTCTCTCTCTCTCTCTCTCTCTTTCTCATTCTCTCTCTCTTTCCCTATTGCTCTGCCTTTCAAATCAATCAATCAATCAATAATTATTTTTAAGAATGAAGAGGTAACACTACAGTCTTAGTTGAGAGAAAATCCATGCTTTCTCAATTGCATTCTTATTTACTTTATCCACATTAGAAAATATTAAGAAATATGATTTCTATGACATAACAGTACTTCTACATGTTTATTTTAATATAAGTAGCAAAACAAACTTTCTGAGGGCTGTGCATGTCTGCTTAATTTTTCATTAGTGAAATCAGTCTGTTTATTTTCTCTGAAGTTCTGTGAGTCAATAATAATAGTTAATTCATAAAAATATGAGGAGGTTTACTTTAATTGGTAGTAAGGTGAAACAATTAAAATTTTTTCACCCAAGAAAGAGAAAGAAAGTCACAAGAAAAGAGGATGTGAGGAAGGGAGGAGGAGAGAGAGTGGCAAGGAATATCATTATATTCTTAGAATTTATCTATGAACTATATTGGACCTGTCAAAAACTGAAATTCAAAAATAAAAACCAATCAAAAATGAAAAACAGTTTCCCCATCCTTCAAAGTCTTAGCAACTTCCCACTTTTCCCTTAGCTTTGATAACAGACATTATCCTGGACTTCAAGATTCGAAAGTTCCCTAAAGAAATTCTCTGGAACACTGAGGCTAGTGAAAAGAGATCATTAATTAATAGTGATTCTTAAAAACCCACTAAGGTATATGTTTTTCATTCTTGTCTCCCTTCAGTCTTTTTCTACAAAATATGTTAAGGCACTTGGAAACCTTGCATAAAATGTGTTTTTCATCCCTCTTCACTGTACTGCTTCCTAGACTCACCTCTTCAACCTCTGCATTTTTCTGTTTGTTCTTTCTGATGTTTCCAGTTGAGAGTCTACCTTTGATTCAGGTGGATCTCTTCGGATATCAGTGTGAGTGTAAGACAGCTACAGATAAGAATTCAGAGAAGTTGACTTTGGGGCTCTCTGTAAAGGCGTTACTTTTCTGAAATGAGTATGTTCTAAATTTTCCTGGATTAAACATAGTCATGCTTAAATAAAGCTTTGACCCTACCCAGATGATTGGATGTTGCATTTTGTTTCTTGACATTGGTTTCTAGGATCTCTCAGCAACAATTCTTAAGTGAATTGTTTTTAATACTTTCAGAAAGAACACCAGGGGAATAAGTTAGTGCTTTATTGTAGGTGTTGTTTGATTCATGTACACAGCATCTGTACACCAAAGCAGCACATTCTGGAGAAATCTCCTGAATCTTTGCATGAAAGAAATTGTCGACTGCATCATAAAGAAGAATTTATTTTTAGATTTATTTATTTAATTAATTTATTAAAAAGACTGAGTTACAGAGAGAGGTAGAGACAGAGGGAGGTCTTCCAGCCACTGGTTCACTTCCCAGATGGCTGGTTGGAGCTGCGCCTATTCACAGCCAGGAGCCAGGAGCTTCTTCCAGGTCTCCTACGAGGGTGCAGGGGTCCAAGGACTTGGGCCATCTTCCACTGCTTTCCCAGGCCATAGCAGAGAGCTGGATCAGAAGAGGAGCAGCCGGGACTAGAACCGGTGCCCATATGGGATGTTGGCGCTTCAGGCCAGGGCTTTAACCTGCTGTGCCACAGTGCTGGTCCCCATAAAGAAGAATTAAAGGAACTAATCTTGCTGAAAATTTTAATATTTTATGCTTTAAAATAGTTAGTAGGTGAGTCAGAGCATTCCCCTTCCAGCATGCCCATAGCACCAACCTGATTACCATGACTTGTCTTTTATATGGAACCTGTCTTTGAATGTTCAGACTGTTTCTTAAGTGGCATCATATTTGTCTTGGTCCTTTCAGCAAAGTAGCAAGTGATAGTCACTCTATTTTTTTTTTTTATTAAAGACAACGTTAAACCAGGGAGTTAGAATATGCAGGAGTTGATTGTATCTAAATCTTTTTAGACTTTCTCTAAACATACTAAGTAAGTTCCATTTATTTTATTTTTTTAAAGATTTATTTTATTTATTTGAAAGATGAGTTTCAGAGACAGGTAGAGACAGAGAGAGAGAGAATGAACCATCAGCTACTTCACTCCCCAAATGGCCACAAAGGCCAGAGCTGAGTGGATCTGAAGCCAGGAACCAGGAGCTTCTTCTAGGTCTCCCACATGGGTGCAGGGGCCCAAGGACTTGAGCCATCCTCTGCTGCTTTCCCAGGCACACTAGCAGGGAGCTGGATTGGAAGTGGAACAGCCAGACTCAAACTGATGCCCCCATGGGATGCCAGGATTACAGGCTGGAGCTTTAACTCACTGCACCACAGTGCTGGCCCCAGTGCCAGATAATTAATCTGTGCTACCAAATTCCTTACTGAGTGGAAATCAGGCAAAATAGCAGAAAAATGAAAGATAGTAAAATATTTTAATAACTTGTACGTGATTGACATTATGCTAGGCTCTGTAAAATGTTCTTTCTTTTTTAAAAAATAATTTTATGATTTTAAATACTGTTTTTTTAAAAAAATTATTTATCTACTTGAAAGTCAGAATTACATAGAGAAATGGGGAGAGACAGAGAGAGAGAGAGAGAGAGAATCTCTCTGGTGCTGGTTCACTTCCCAAATGGCCACAATGGCCAGGCCTGGGTCAGGCGGAAGCCAGGAACCAGGAGCTTCATCTGTGTCTCCCATATGGGTGCAGAGACCCAAGGACTTGGGCCATCCTCCACTGCTTTTCCAGGCACATCAGTAGGGAGCTAGATTGGAAATGGAGCAGTTCAGACAGCACCTATAGGGGATGCTGCCACTGCAGATGGTGGCTTAACCTGCTATGACACAGCACCGGCCCCAGTGTCTTTCTTATTTTATCTGCACATTTTTATAAGCCTATGAAATTTATAAATTTTTCTTTACACATGAGGGAAGTTGAATTCAGGAAGATGAAATGACTTAGGTCACATAGCTTGGAGAAAACGAAACAGAAGTTCAAGCCCTGATTATCTGCATTAAGGCCTAACCCTTGCCATTGTGACTATCACCCTTTGAATTATGAAGTGAATCCAAGTGAAAATATCCTACTAATCCAGAGAAACGGCCTCATTGACTGTCTTTCCAACAGCGTTCCTTGTTTGCTCTTTCTGGGTGTGGAGACCTTGGTTTTTCAGGATCCAATCTCTGTTTTGGAAGTAGTACAACCATAGAGTTAGGCAGATCTGCTATGAAGAACCCTGTATAAAAGCCAAGAGTCAAAGGGAGCACATAAACAAGTCTAGTACCTGCTAACACTAACCGATGGAATAAATAAAGGGGAGAGTGATCCAACATGGGAAGTGAGATACTCAGCAGACTCATAGAATGGCAGATGTCCTAAATAGCACTCTGGCCTCAGAATCAGCCCTAAAGGCATTAGGAACTGGCTGAAAAGCCCATGAGAGTATTTCAGGCGTGGAAAGCCAAGACACTCTGGCAAAAGATCTCTGTGAGTGAGATCCCAGTGGAAAGAACAGGTCATCAAAGAAGGAGGTACCTTTCTCTGAAGGGAGGAGAGAACCTCCACTTTGACTATGACCTTGTCTAAACAAGATAAGATTCGGAGAACTCAGAGGGCTTCCATAGCCTTGGAAACTCATGACTGGAGCATAGGGAGATTACTGATGCCATAGACAGGAGTGTCAATTGGTAAAGTCAACAACAGGTATCACTGTGCACTTACTCCTCATGTAGGATCTCTGTCCTTAATGTGCTGTGCATTGAGATTTAATGCTATAACGAGTACTCAAACAATATATTTCACTTTGTGTTTCTATGGGGGTGCAAACTGTTGAAATCTTTACTTAATGCATACTAAACTGATCTTCTGTAAAAAAAAAAAAAAGAAATTATCAATTCCCAACTTGACTCTCACTGGGATTAAACATGACAATAGGTCTGATCTGATTTCATCATCATTTAAAAAAAATCATCTATTATTTTTCACTTTATGTTTCTGTGTGGGAGCAAACTGTTGAAATCCTTACTTAATGTATAATAAGCTGATCTTCTGTGTATTAAGATAATCGAAAATGAATCTTGATGTGAATGGAAGGGGAGAGGGAGTGGGACAGGGGAGGGTTGTGGGTGGGAGGGACGGTATGTGGGGGAAGCCATTGTAATCCATAAGTCGTACTTTGGAAATTTATATTCATTAAATAAAAGTTAAAAAAAAAGCCATGTAACCTTTCTGTGTTTCAAGAAGATGCTTATTATTATTATTATTATTCATTGATCTAAGGATACCCTTGTCTCGTGGATGAATTAATGAAGTACATTTGGGCAAAAACACATGGCATAAATATTGTTCATTGATCTGAATTTCAGCTGGAAGATGAGCAGAATAATTGATAAGGAATAGCAAGACTCTGCCGTTGTCCTCCACCTAGTTTCCCTAAGGGAGCACAAACTGCTGGTGCAAAATATGTGTGAAATAAGATACCCCTAGTAACATGCCTTTCTGTTAGCATCTTTAAGGACTGGTAAGGTATCTGATTCTTTAAAACAGCAGAGGGCGCAAGCTTTTGTCAGCAAGTTTATGCTTAGGTGAGCCCTCTGCATTAGCACAACCAGTGAACTTATTCTGCTCTTGGCATTTTAATTGTTGAGGGCTGTCTCAGCAGAAGTATTCACTATCGTCTGGACCAGTAATGGCAAGATGTTGATACTTCATTATTATTATAAATTTGTTTTGGTGTCAAATTTTCATCAGCAGTGATGATCATTTCTGCTGCTTCATGATCAGCAAATATTTTATCACCGCAGATCTTTAATCACTTAAATGCCATATGACTTTTCTTAAATTTCTGCTACTGGCGTGTTCAATATTCACAATTTCTTTCGGTTTTCAGTTCCTTGTGTTAGCCCATTGCTTGTTTATGATCAGCATACCGTTAACCTGCATGTGCTCACTGTACAATCAATGCCATGAATTGAATATTTATCCTACTCCAACCATGAGAACTTAGGGGCTTGGTCCTCGGCTGGCACTTTTGGGAGGCAGTAGAACATTTCAGAGGTAGAGCCTAGTGAGAAGTCATTAAGTCATTGCGAAGATAGTTCTCATATGACTTCTTGAGTTCACACGAGAGAGTGGCTATGAAAACCTAAATTCAGCCCCAAGTGGTCTCTGCTCTCTAGTTTGCTATATGGCCTTCCTTCTGCTGGTGACCCATCATCTGCCATGGGGCCTATGCCAAAGCCTGTGTCATGCCATTTGAACTTAAAATTACTTTTAGGTTTATTTATTTGTTTTTTATTTATTTGAAAGACAGGGAGCAGAGAGAGAGAGAGACAGAGACAGAGAGAGAGAGAGAGAGAAAATGAGATATTGCATTCACTAGTTTACTCTCAAAAAGCTCAGAAAAACCCGAGGCTAGGCAAGTACAAAATTAGGATTCAGGAGCTCCATCCAGGTCTCCCATGTGGGTAGCAGGCCCCCAGGTAATTGCCTGTCTTGTTCTGCCTCCCAGGGTGTGCATTACCAGGAAGCTGGATCAGACGTGGAGGCAGAAATCAATCCCAGGCCTCAAATACGTGATGCAAACTTCTCAAGCAGCGGATTAACCATTGTGCACAATGCTCACCACACCCACCACCAACTTGGACTTTGAATCTCCACAACTGTGAGCTAAATAAATGTTTTCTTATAAGTTAATTGCCTCAGGTATTTTATTTTAGTAGTAGGAAACTGACTAACACAATGAAGATCTTCATTCTTAGGTTTATGTAGTATTTTTCTATTCTTATTAAATTCTGTTCATTACTTTCAGCATAAAACTTCAACAGTTTATCTTTCTGTTTCTTCAGGTCACAGGTATTGACCTCAATAGAAATTGTGCATTACCTTTTACTTCTATTTCCCAGTAATTAAAAAAAAGTTCATTTACTTGAAAGGCAGAGTTACAGAGAGAGGGGGAGAGACAGAGAAAGAGAGTTCTTTCATCTGCTGGTTCATTTTGATATGGGACTGGTCAGGGAGATAAGATTAGGTTCATGAGCTGGAGGCCATACCCCCAGCTTGCCCCTATGTAATCTCACCTGTATCCACCCACCTGTCAATTGGACTATGTAATCGCACCCTGTTGGAAATGAATAAGAGGCCTGGAGAGTGCTAGGCCTGCCCTGCTCTCCTGCTGGCCTCTTGAGTGCTAGGCCTGCCCTGCTCTCCTGCTGGCCTCTTGCCTGCTGTCTTTGGCCTGCGCTCTCCATCTAAGGTTACTGACAATCCTTAGAAGCGGTTGGTATGGAGCTCCCCATTCACCCTTCTTGGCCCACTCTCCCTTAATAAGCCTTCACATTCCTGTGTATTCTTCTCACTTTCCAACTAAATCCTAAACCTTACCACGTTGCATGTCTTGTTTGAGCAGATGCTTAGAATTCTTCTCCAAGTAGATGGCAAGAACCCGAAATATTAAATTTTTGCTTAAATTAGTCCATAACAATTTCCCAAATGGCCACAACAGCCACAGCTGGGCAAGGCTGAGGCCAGTAGCCTGGAACTACATCAGGGTCTCCCCCATGGGTGGCAGGAACCCAGTCACTCCAGCCGTCTTCTGCTGCAATCCTAGGAGCATTGGCAGGGAGCTGGATCAGAAGTGGAGCACCTGGGACTCCAATCAGCCAACATCAGGGATGCTGGTGTCACAGGTGGTGGCTTAATCTGCTGTGCCACAATGTCAACCCCCCACAAATTTTTGAAGCCCCTGTGTATATTATATTCACTCCAACACTGCACTTTTCTGTATGACACTTCATACTTACACCACTGCCCAATTTTCAAGCACCTTGACCTTCTGTGCAATAGCTAGATATAATTTTTTCTCTTTTTCTTATCACTCTCACTCATAGGAGTATCCACAGCTCCTTTTGATATTTTCAAAAACATCTTTATACCAACAGAGGATAAGCAAAAAGCCCAAACAAACAAAACCAAACCACGATGACTAATACACATATGTCTTTAACTCATGTAGGGCATAAGAAATCTGTTATTGATGCATTCAACTTGCACACATGGCATTTTGTTACCCTTTGTGGGTATGCTTGTGTGGGGGAATATGAGTGTGAGCAGAACAGATACATCACAGCTAAAGGAAGATGGCTGGGTCTTTTTTTCCCTTGACAACAAAAAAGAAGCTGTGTGTGTGTGTGTGTGTGTGTGCTTTTGTTGTGGCTGTGATACTTCACATGAGATCAGGTATGGAATATTCCACTTGTGTATCGTGTTGTGGCTCAATATGTTTCTGATTTTGGATTTCTGGATAGGGGTGTTTAACCTGTATATAACAATATCTCAAATAGTTCTTGGGAAGCAGAATTAAAGGATAAATTTATTTTCATGAAAACTATTTTTAAATATGTGCCTGAAAGTATAAGAACTTAGGATTTGGTAATGAAGAAGATGTTCTTTGCAGTGCTAAAACTTGAAATTGCTAGAGGACTATGAAGAAAAAGAGAAACGCCTCGAGGGCTAAGGTTGAACCAGGAAGAAGCAGCAGGAATGTTCACAAGCAAGAAGGTAGAAACATCACTTGAAATTTATAAATTAGTCAAGCTGGTTCAAGCAATTTAAACCTCATGAAATTTAAAATATATTCCCATAGGCTTGGGAATCCTGTGAATACAATGGTCATTAATTGAATGAATTCAGTCAACAATTCTTGAAGCACCTTGATCTAAATTGTTTGCCCTTATGAAATCAAGGGACTCTCCAATTGTTCCATTAAAAGATTTGATTTAGATCCTGCCTTTCTAATCTGCACTAGGCTAATGGAATTAAGAACTCAAAATGAATTCCATTGAAAGATGATTTATTGAGGTGTCATAATCAGATAGACTTGCAGAAGGTTTTTCTTTTCTATTCCCAGAAATAAGAAAGCTTACAGCTTGAGCTTTCCTCATAGATGTGATTGCTGGGAGTTAGCACACTATTCAATAAAGTGCATTCTATTCAATATTGTGCATTCAATAAAGTCTTGCACATTGAGCAGGACCTTGTCTCATATTTCCCTGAAGCTTGAAGTTTGGGAGTTGTTTGAAATCTAATTTTGGAGAGGTAAGGAAGCCTATTTGTTAACCTGAGTAAAGAACCTTCTTTAACTTGTTTTGACAGACTATGGAAGCTGTCTGACTACACACTGATGTGTATGTTTGCATTTATTGGCTGATGTATATGTTTGCATTTACTTTTGAATTGTGTGGATATTAAAGTTCATTTCTCTTTATGGCTCTATTTTATTCATAGCAAATTGCAAGGCTTATTTTGAGGGACACACTGATTGCTGTTACTTTCCAGTATGTAGGAATTCTATCTGGATAACACACCATCACTTGGGAAGAATTCTAATCCTCTGTGTGGATACTGTTGATATGCCTATTTTTCAGCTGAAGAAACTATAGCTTATTTGTATTTATCACTTCAAGTTCTGATTAAATGTTTTACCCAAAAGAAGATGCCTGGGTCAAACATTCAAATAGATCCAAGAAAGAATTACACAGATGAAATGATTGCTTTTACTCACTCTGAAGAAGACAATACAATAGTCTGGTTTTCACTGGGAATATTTGATTTTCCCAGATTTTATTCTGCCATACATATCATTCAATATCTTGGACAGGATATTCTATTTTAATTAGTGTGGCATTGAAAATTATTAAAGAATGCTGTTATGAATTAATTTATTTGTTGAGTGTGAACTATGATTTATTTTCCCTTGAATTGTGGACAGATTTTTTAATTTTTATTTTTTATAACCTCACTAAAAGGTAACCCACTTACTAGCCATGTGAATGTGAGAGGGTTACTTACTAGCTTTGTGACTTATTTTCTTATTTATAATACAGGAAAAAATGATAGTAATACATACTTTATAATTTTTTTTTTTGGACAGGAAGAGTTAGACAGTGAGTGAGAGAGAGAGAGACAGAGAGAAAGGTCTTTCTTTTCCATGGATTCACCCCCCAAATGGCCACTGCAGCAGGCACGCTGCAGCCGGCGCACTGTGCCGATCCGAAGCCAGGAGCCAGGTGCTTCCTCCTGGTCTCCCATGCGGGTGCAGGGCCCAAGGACTTGGGCCATCCTCCACTGCCTTCCCGGGCCACAGCAGAGAGCTAGACTGGAAGAGGAGCAACTGGGACAGAATCTGGCTCCCAGAGACTAGAACCCGGGGTGCCAGCGCCACAGGCGAAGGATTAACCAAGTAAGCCACAGCGCCGGCTGTATAGGATTGTTATAGTAAGTTGTAAACTAATTTTTTAACAGTGACTATAAGAAATTTTGGTACATAGTAAGGTTTATGTGTTTATTAAATAAAAACTAAAATGATAACATAATTTTTTGGTATTTTCTGATTGACTTTCTCTCAATTAGAAGAAATTCAAATATAAAACATGGCCTCTTTCACAATTGATCATAATGATAGGACTAAGAGTCAAAGGGATCACATAAACAAGAATAGTGTCTGAAAATACTAACCGATAGAATAAAAAAGGGAGAGAACGATCCAACATGGGAAGTGGGATACACAGCAGATTCATAGAATGGCGGATGTCCTAAACAGCACTCTGGCCTCAGAATCAGCCCTTAAGGCATTCAGATCTGGCTGAAAAGCCCATGAAAGTATTTCAGGCGTGGAAAGCCAAGACACTCTGGCCAAAAAAAAAAAAAAAAAAAAAAGACCTAAATGAAAGATCTTTGCGAGTGAGATCCCAGTGGAAAGAACAGGTCATCAAAGAAGGACGTACCTTTCTCTGAAGGGTGGAGAGAACTTCCACTTTGACTATGACCTTGTCTAAATATGATCAGAGTCGGTGAACTCAAAAGGCTTCCATAGCCTTGACGACTCATGACAAGAGCCTAGGGTGATTACTGAGGCCATAAACAAGAGTGTCAATTTGTTAAGTCAACAATAGGAGTCACTGTGCACTTACTCCTCATGTAGGATCTCTGTCCTTAATGTGCTGTATATTGTGATTTAATGCTATAACTAGTCCTCAAACAGTATTTTTCACTTTGTGTTTCTATGTGGGTGCAAACTGTTGAAATCTTTACTTAATATATACTAAACTGATCTTCTGTATATAAAGAGAATTGAAAATGAATCTTGATATGAATGGAAGGGGAGAAGGAGCGGGAAAGGGGAGGGTTGCGGGTGGGAGGGAAGTTATGGGGGGGGAAGCCATTGTAATCCATAAGCTGTACTTTGTAAATTCATAATCATTAAATAAAAGTTTAAAAAAACAAAACAAACAAAAAAACCATGGCATCTTTAATAGAAAAATCAGTATTTTTGTTTTTAGAAGTATGTTTGAGTGTGTCGTACCATAGGGCTCATAGCTCATAGCTCTTCCCCTTTTATGTTATAATTCTCCAATAGTAGTGTCAGTTATTCAAGGGTAGGAACCATATCTTATTCACTTTTGCCTGCAAAAAATAACAGAGAATCTGGCAAAACTTTGGTATCTGATAAATGCTGTTTAAATTAATGAACATTTAATTATTCTTTCTTGGTCATTTTTTTGGGAATCCTCTGTTTGGTCAAACACCAACTTTCCCAGACATATCTGGTTAGTCCAGCTTCCTGTGACAATGGCAAATCTACCACAAAGCTACTGTGATGGGAAAACTCTGACATAATGAAGAGTGCTTGGCAGGAGCACAAGTCACCAATTTCCAGAAACCTTACCACTAAGTCCTACATTCTTCTATCGAATCTGTTTGAAGCAACTTTTTGAATATGAAGTGATGGCTTTAGCATCCTCTGTGTGTAGTGGCCTGAGGAAGTGTGTTTTGACTCATTCCCCACCCTATCCCGAAAAAGATGATTTATCTCATGACTGGCAGTTTAAACCATTTTTGTCCAATGAGTAGAATAGTTTTCTAAAGAAGATCTGTCAGGAAATTCCATTTTTAATAAAAAAATTGTTTAGCAAATGCTTATTGACTACTAAGAAAAATAAGCACTTTTACACATTGAAACCATTTTCTATAAAACACATAAAGTATATTTTTATAATATTACCATTGTTTTGAAAATATCTGTTAATGCCTTGGATTCTTATGGAGATAGCCTGCTTAACATAGGGGTGTTTAATGAGTTATAATGTCCCCATCATTATTATTGACATTGCCATCCAATGCTACCATTCCTCACCTCTCCAACTCCCATCAACATCCACTTCCTTTCTCATCTATCCAATCTTTGTCAGGCTTGAGTCAAGCCTGGATTGTGGGCTCATGCTGCTGCCTATGCCTGTAAGTTGAATAATGGTTTTGTGTTGTTTACTGCCAGAACTGAAGCCCTTAGATCTCCTTTATCAGCTTCTCAGTGTAGCAGCCAGAGCGGAGCAGCGAAACTAACCCAGAAGCTGCTGATGCACATCCTTTACCTCCACTGAGCTGATTGGAGCTAATTCTCTAGCCTTGGAGAAGAGCTTATTTAAAAAGTGTAGGGGCTGGCACTGTGGCATAACGG